>NC_090270.1:225958907-226595574 GCF_040414725.1 Anabrus simplex | reverse complement strand
CAGTGGCAGACCAAACATCCCTCGGCCTAACCACCCAAAAGCTGGTTCTATTCCTGTGATTATAAGCATTCAAGTTATTTCGTGTTGCCATGTTTGAAACAATATTGAAATGTAAACGATGTCTAAAAACCGGCTGAACAATGTTCGCGCAATGGAACATCGTGCGTGGATTAAGTAAACATTGTCTAAAGTCTGTTGTACACGACCAAATGTTTGTCAAATTCAAGACTTCACAAGAATTTTCAATAATTTACAAGTTTACTCGTCAAATCACTTGCAATATTTGATAAGTCTTGAGAAGTCTTCAAAAGTCTTCAAAGTGAATTAGAACATTTTCTAATCGATTGAAGAATTGTCAAGTTTTTTTTTTTTTTTTTTTTTTTGCTACTTGCTTTACGTCGCACCGACACTGATATGTCTTATGGCGACAATGGGATAGGAAAGGTCTAGGAATGGGAAGGAAGTGGCCGTGGCCTTCATTAAGGTACAGCCCCAGCATTTGCCTGGTGTGAAAATGGGAAACCACGGAAAACCATCTTCAGGGCTGCCGACAGTGGGGCTCGAACCCACTATCTCCCGATTACTGGATACTGGCCGCACTTAAGCGACTGCAGCTGTCGAGCTCGGTGAATTGCCAAGTCTTTGACAGAATTGACCAATGGAATTCGAGTATTAACACTGCGCGCTATGCCGCTAAGTATGCTGGGATTGCCGGGATGGGAATCAAAACAGCAAAAATGGGTTCATTTTCAAGACCGAGGGATGTGTCTGTACGAGCCACATCTCTGCTTTATTCTGTAGAGTACCACCATAAAACAAATGAAACGGCAGCGTACGAGGAGATTGTAAGAGAAATATCTCAAGAGAGTGAACATCGTTTATGTTTATTACCGTACGCAGTAGCGGCGATGACGGGGGGGGGGGAAGGACTGGGCAGTCCACCCCCCCCCCCAACTTCATGGAGAAAAATTTTAATTTGTATTCCATTCTAGCCGCCTGAGACTGGGAGTTATTAATAAGAAACAATTTGTGTAAACTCTGTTGTCTCTTCAGCTAATTTTCTTTAATTTATTCAATTATTAAGAGAAATACTTAGCGGAAACACGCACAAAATGCAAAATGTCGTTCGTCGCGACTAACCGAATTCTACACCGCCACAGCAAATAGCGGAGACCCGCGAAGCAATGTGTAGCATGTTCTGCGACGAAGGGTAGCCGGGGTATATATTTGCCGAGGTCGCACGGTTGCCGCGCGCATTCGTCAGTCTGGCAATCTCACTTAGTGTATCTGTGTAGTTCTATCCAGTGTCTGTTATCTTGTTCGTGTGTAGTCAAACACTAAATTACTTTTTAATTGAATAATCACGCCGTACTTATATTTAATTACAATACATGCGTAACTATTGTTCCTTTGGTGAAAGGAAAACCATCTTCAGGGCTGCCGGCAGTGGGGTTCGAACCCTCTATCTCCCGGATGCAAGCTCACAGCTGTGCGCCCCTATATTACGATTATTACCGCACTTAAGGTCCGCCTCTGTGGTGTAGTGGTTAGTGTGATTAGCTGCCACCCCCAGAGGCCCGGGTTCGATTCCCGGCTCTGAAAAGTGGTGCGAGGGCTGGAACGGGGTCCACTCATCCTCGGGAGGTCAACTGAGTAGAGGGGGGTTCGATTCCCTCCTCAGCCATCCTGGAAGTGGGTTTCCGTGGTTTCCCAGTTCTCCTCGAGGCAAATGCTGGGATGGTACCTAACTTAAGGCCACGGCCGCTTCCTTCCCTCTTCCTTGTCTATTCCTTCCAAACTTCCCATCCCCCCACATGGCCCCTGTTCAGCATAGAAAGTGAGGCCGCCTGGGCGAGGTATTGGTCATCCTCCCCAGTTGTATCCCCGGACCCAGAGTCTGAAGCTCCAGGACACTGCCCTTGAGGCGGTAGAGGTGGGATCCCTCGCTGAGTCCAAGGGAAAATCCGACCGTGGAGGGAAAACAGATTACGAACGAACGAACCGCACTTAAGTTGGTAGACTCTCAACCTTTACGACTCTATCGAAATTCGCTCAGAGAGCATCAACAATCATTTTATAGCATTTTGTTTTCATTTTTTACGTCCACTCCCCAACCCCCTCGCTTTATCCCTTCGACCCGGGTCTTTTTGTTGTCCATATATTTTTGTGCCTCCTTCCCCCACGTGTAATACCCAATCGCCACTACTGACCGTACGGTAACCTATGAGGAAAGACTGTCAGCAGTGATCGATTTATGACGATCTTCGCATATTATCATTATGGCATTCCTAATTTGTTTTCATGTACTGAGACATGAACTTCCATTGCATTCGTATCATTTTTATCCAATTAATGTGAGCAAACTCAATATAACATAACTTCTGAAAATGATGTTACGGCAATAAACACATTGAAAAAATTATGTTAACCATATTACCACATTAATATTTTACCCATGTAAATGATGATTTATGTATTACGCGTTGCTCTTCTTTCTAAGAATGTATCTCACTGCTAGTCGAAGAACCACAACTGCTGTTTGCCTTTCCTCCATGTTAGGACAAACTGCCATCAAACCTTGCCAAATCTTTTCAAATCTTGTCAAACCTTCGTCACTATTGGACAATCTGTTACATTATTTGACAACTTTTCTGGTGAAGTATCAAACTTAAAGAAAAATTTGATGGTGTACAACAAGCACAAGGCTCAAAACTAGTGACCGTATCTGCGATCGGCCCACTAAGTTAGAAAGTACGAGATGGGTTCTGTAAAGTACCGAACCCCTTCAAGTAAAAGAGTCACTTTTCTAAAAATAAAAATAAAAAACAGATAAAATTCCATTTCATGTTTTTTTCAGACACGATAACTATCAGTGGTGACTTCATAGTTAGGCCAATGATTAGTTTGACAAAGTTCGGCTCCATCCTGAGAAGTCACCCTAGCGGCGTTCGGTTCAGAGAACCCTGGATTTGATCCCCGGATGGGTCAGGAATTTCAGCTGCCTCTGCTTTAATTCTGTGGCTCGGAGGCTCGATGTCTCTGTTCATTTTAATTCACACGTCCTCATTTACACATAGATCAGTTTCTGGAGGTAACGGCCGATTAGCAACTTAGATTAAGTACAGAAAACTTTCTCCAAGTTACCAAGGTGACTGTGGAGGACTACTACATTCATAATTTGTCTTACTTGTTCATAACATCAACAATTAACAATCATTGACAAGTTTACGCACCGTAAACAATATTCTACATGTATACGCATGGTTTGAAGTGATTTAATAGAATCTGAGTGTGTTCTTGTAGAACAAAACATGTCATTCTCTGCTGGGCTGAGTGGCTCAGACGATTGAGGCACTGGCCTTCTGACTCCAACGTTGTTCGCTCCTGGTTCAGTCCGGTGATATTTGAAGATGCTCAAGTACGTCAGCCCCATGTCGACAGATTCACTGGCACGTAAAAGAACTCCTGCGGAACAAAATTCCGGCACCTCGACGTCTCCGAAAACCGTCAAAAGTAGTAAGCGGGACGTAAAACAATATTATTATTATTATTATTATTATTATTATTATTATTATTATTATTATTATTATTATTATTATTATTATTACATGCCATTCTTTGTTTATTTATGTGAATGTTTTTACAGGTAGGCCTATGTTATAGTGTTATAGTATGTGTAACAATGAGTGTTTTCGACAGACTGAAGATTTTAAGATTTCAAAAAGCGAAGTCATCTTCGTACAAGCCATTAAGGCCCTCGAAGGGGTGGAAGGTAAAGGCTTCCACTATCCCTAACCTCGGGACTTAGTGGGGGTAGAGTGGTTAACTGTTCGCCCCGCCATCTAGTACTCATTTTTTGTGTAGGCTGAGTGAACCTCACAGCCATGTCCACCTCAAGGAGTAAAAATCTCGTTTCTTAAATTTTTCGACTTTCTGATGCGGAATCGAATCCATGTTCTTTCGGGTGGACCGAGCACGCCTTTACCGCCTCGGCTAAGCAGCCCCTATATATAGAAATAATATATTAAATTGACTACTCGACTTTTAAGCAACTGGCAAGTACCTGACAGAAAGGCATATACGACCTGCGGCAAAACAAACGATTATTTATTTATTTATTTATTTATTTATTTATTTATTTATTTATTTATTTTGCCTGGTGGCCATGATCGTTAAGGCATGAAGTCTATATGGTATGACACCGTGGTTAGCCGGTTCGAGTCCCATGTTGGCCAGCAGGGTAGGAGAGGATGTGGTATACAATTTCTAATCAATAGATTGCATGCGAAAAGCCCGGCGTCAATTCCAAACTTCTCCGCAGTGTTTATATCGAGTGACGGCATATGACGCTATTGAAATGGCGTATGGCTTTTAGTGCCGGGAGTGTCCGAAGACAAGTTCGGCTCGCCAGGTGCAGGTCTTTCTATTCGACACCCGTAGGTGACCTGCGCGTCGTGATGAGGATGAAATGATGATGAAGACAGCACATACACCCAGCCCCCGTGCCATTGGAATTAACCAATTAAGGTTAAAATCCCCGACCCAGCCGGGAATCGAACCCGGGACCCTCTGAACCGAAGGCCAGTACGCTGACCGTTCAGCCAACGAGTCGGACATGACGCTGTTGATGGTGATTCATCCGTCCAATGGAGACGTAAAGACTTGGGCGGACCACTTGGTGCTATTCGACAGAAGTAAGCTATGTGCCGGAACCTTGTTTCACCCTCTTTCCTACTATCAAACACCACGGCATTCACTTCGTCTCATTAACTCCTCTGATGAAGCTGACGTCAGGAAATGCATCCGGTCGTAAAAACTCACTACGAAGATTCAACTCGCTTTATATCCGACCCTGTAGCGAAACGTGACAAAGACATACTTTTATTTATTTATTTATTTATTTATTTATTTATTTATTTATTTATTTATTTATTTATTTTATATAATAATTTGACATATTATGAATTCAGTGTTATGTTGACTTCTGCAGTTATTGTTCTTAGAACAGAGGGGGTGGTGTTTATCGTGGAGTATTACATTCGGTCATACGGAGTGGGACGTTAGAATGGGCCGAGTTTGCTTCTAGTTAAAGAACAGTATGAGAAGCGTGATTTAATAAGAAGGCACGAAATAACGGAACAACGTTATCTGTCGTTGACAAGTTTCATCATACGGGATCAGTCTCATGTCAACAAAAGGGAACAAGGCACCCAAGAACCGTCACCAAAACGAGAATTATGGATGACTTCTCCAACAGGTGTTACAGTCCCTAAACCGTTGTCTACGACGAATATCGCTTAAACTCGGTTTCAGTGATAAATCTGATCGGCGGATGTTTAAAGGTGTTTTTGCCACAAACTTATTCCCTCTAACAATGGATACAGCAAAATGGAGCTACATCCCGTACCGTTGGGGAGCCAGTTACCCTATGCGACGTCACTGTGGAGATCGCCTAATTCATCGTGGAACTCTTACCTCCGCCCCGGATCTCACGGCATCCTGGGGCATGTTGAAAGAAGTAGTTTTCAAGACAAAAGACCCATCTAAAAATATTCCCGAATTCTATGAGAAGATAAAGAACGTCATTTCTTGTGTGCTTACAGCAACCTTTATTCATCAACACGTTCGATGATTTTCAGGAACGTTATAAACAATGTGTGGCACACATTTTGAACATCCACTGTACAAAGGCAATTTAGTAACATTTCAGTGTCGGTAGTTTTTGTAGCACACGGTATTGGTTGACGTGTATACTCTTCAGTAGAATGGGCGGTCTACCTGCTCCACTGTAGGAGATTCCAGTGATGCATAGAACGGCTACATGCAACAACGTTAAGTCGCAGAAGTTGCCGAATATTCCAGGGGCTGCAGATAACCGGGAATTCGGTTTCTTGAAATGCGGCATGCATTGTTCCGGTTACAAACAGCGCCAGCGCGTAAATATGTAGCAATGGAACAGCCCGTTATTCTTCTTCTTCTTTCCAATAGACCTACTTGAGATCACGCTTGTTGATCTGTTGGGCTTTGATCTTTGCCCAGCCACATCTTATAACGGTGTAGCTCCTTCCCTTGCTCCAACCAGGGATATATTTCTTCTTCAATGGTTTTTCCTGTAAACCGTAGACTTTCTTATAGATCTGTCTCACAGTCTCTCATTCCCAATTCTTTTATGCCGTTCTCAGTCTCCGTCAGCCATAAAGTGAACAGGCGGCTGTTCTGTCTCTTGGAAGATATTCTTTCCGCATGAACACAGAAAGCTACCCTCCTTTTCCTGCCACACTCAGAGAGTACCTCTCGATCTGTGAGTAGAGCTCTGAGTTGTGACGTTTCGGTATTCCTACCTTCCAGTTCCGGGCCTAGGACCTTTCTGAGAATTCTCTTCTCAACTTCCAGTTTTTCAATTCAGCATTTAGTGGCACACTCCATGGCATACACGGTTTCCGGGCGGATGAATCTTGTCTCGTGTTTCAGCTTGGAATTCGTTACAGGAAACGATTGTTGTGGGTTTTGAGTCGGTCGATAGACCAGTTCCAGCTTATAAAACCTTCCGGGGAGAGGACTGCTTTCTCTGACAAGCTGGGTTCAATCCAGTCACCGTAGTACTTACATTTTTCCACTCGTTTGATTTTACCCTGTTCTAGTGACATGCTTGTGATAGCCTCTTTGATCTCGGTGAAGTACTTGGTCATGTCATATAAATTACATACTTGTGGGTATGCTGCTTATATTGAGAGAATTTCATCCCGATGAACGAAAAGTAGCACATAGCGCTATCCAGTGAGATGACATCGAAATCGCAGTATCTTCCGGAAAACGAAGAATATATCAGCACGGCATGTGGCAACTATTCCATTGAGGAATCTGCAAGGAGATCCGGGGGGAGCAGTATATAGTGAGTAAAATCGTTGCCGTAAAATCTCATACAAGTGGCACACACGTTCGGAATATGTCATATAAAAGTGTATAACATTATAAACGTAATCTGCACTGGACACAACTCACCGCCAACAAATATGACCGTGCACCTCACAAGCCTTTCTGTGAGTGGAACAATATTTGCTAGAAAGCATAACGAGAAGAGTAGCATTAACAGGCCAAGTTTATTTTAAACCTTTCTTGTGATCTCCTTTAACTTTAGTTTTCAAATCAGCACACTGCGGAGTATGCCCCTGACAGATGCTGCAACCCAACGCACTGCGAAGTATGTATCTGAAGCACCCCGTACACGTTAACCTTACGTTAAACACATAGCCTACTGTTCGTCTTCGTTACAGACTGGAATTGGACGAGTTTTCCGTGAGAATTACTACTGAATCAAAATAGTCATCATTAGCACTTGTACGATTGACTTGGCGATTGAAAGTAAGTGTTTTGTGGACAATATACACTGTAGAAAAGGAAAAAAGATGATTATAAAGTGAAATTAATTCTTAAAAGTTTGCAAGAAAATCCCGTGGTGTAGGGGTAGCGTGCCTGCCTTTCACCCGGAGGCTCCGGGTTCGATTCCTGGCCAGGTCAGGGATTTTTACCTGGACCTGAGGGCTGGTTCGAGGACCACTCAGCCTACGTGATTAGAATTGAGGAGCTATCTGACGGTGAGATAGCGGCCCCGGTCTAAAAAGCCAAGAATAACGGCCGAGAGGATTCGTCGTGCTAACCATATGACAACTCGTAATCTGCAGGCCTTCGGGCTGAGCAGTGGTCGCTTGGTAGGCCAAGGCCCTTCAAGGACTATAGTGCTATGGGGGTTGGTTTGGTTTGCAAGAAAATAGCTAGTGATAGTAAATAAATGGGCACATACTGCAGGAGCTGTTCAGGGACCGGACAGAAGGTATGAACGTTGTGAGATGGATAGAAGACAACTGAAGAGTCAGACTGTGAGTTTCACAAAGAGGAGAAGTCCTCTCAGTTTTAATTAGCGGTGAAAGTACTTCATGGGGTCCACTGTTAGTACTTAGGTGTTAATATAGTCTCCGATAAGACCCCCAAATGGAGAAGATCTATGGTTTCAGTGTATAGTACACTCACCATGATTACTTGATTCGAGAACTGGAAACATGTATTCTGAGTGATTTCCGACAAAAGAGCAGTGTTATGGAAATGTTGCAAACTTTGGGCTGGGAAGATTTGAGAGTAAGGAGACGAGCTGATCGATAAACGGTATGTTCCGATGGTAGTGGTAGCGATTGTTCCTTTAAGAGGAAGTGCAGCTTGGAACGATCATATATTAATACTAATCAGAAGGAAAGTGGAAGGGTTCGGACACTTTGAAAAATGAACGTATCGGCAAGAGAAATACAAAGGTCACAAGGGGCGTGAAAATTCAAGTCCCTGTAGACCTCGGAATCCTAATATCGTTGGGGTCGAAAAAGAACAAAAGTTGACCAAGGGAGGTCGTATATGATAGATCAAATTAAGGAGCCTGGAACGAATAAATGGAACCAATGTCAGGACTAAGCTCAGGTCAACATGGTCGCCAACCACACTGCAAAGTTAAGAGCTACTGGGCCCTTTTTGTCGCATCTTACAACAGGCAGGGGATACCATGGATGTTATTCGACCGCCCCACCCGCGGGGGTAGGTATGTTCCGAGCTGTTAGTGCAGAGATGGCGTGGAATGACATTAGTAGACGAATGAGCTTGAGTGGAACTTTTAAATGTAGGCAAGATCATAATATGAAAACAAACTTGGAATTCAAAAGGACAAATTGGGGGAAATATTCGTGTATTATACTTCTCTAAATTTGTATATTATTAGTGTAAAATGGCCCTCCATTCGCTGTATCTAATAAATAAATGAATGAATAAATAAATAAATAAATAAATAAATAAATAAATAAATAAATAAATAAATAAATATAATAAATAAATTAGGAATTTGAATAATTTACGAAGGGGGACGTTCGATAAATTTCCAATTTCTTAGAATTATTTAGGAAACGATTACGTAAACAACTGAAAGGGAATCTATCATCTGCAGATCATTGATTTTTGATACGAATTACGCAGGCTAGCCCTATAAATGGGCGTATCTTATTAATGTTTTTCGGTCTTTTTTAGTTTTAGTTTTTTATAATTTGCTTTACGTCGCACCGATACAGATAGATCTTATGGCGACGATGTTATGGGAAAGGCTTAGGAGTCGAAAGAAACGGCCGTGGCCTTAATTAAGGTACAGCCCCAGCATTTTCCTGGTGTGAAAATGGGAAACCACCAAAACCATAGTCAGGGCTGCCGACAGTGGGGTTCGAACCCACTATCTCCCGGATGTAAGCTCACAGCTGCGCGTCTCTAACCGCACGGCCAACTCGCCCGTGGTCTTTTTTGTCTAATGAAGCGTTTAAAACACTAACAAACGAGCAACTTCGGATTCTGAGAACAGTTTACTGTAGAACTATCCGTCGTTTCTAAATGAACATCGCTGAATTGTGGACTGTTTTGAAACACTTCAGACAGCTGATTTCTAGCTCAAGAGACTGAATGTTGAGTATTCAACACGAAGGCTAGTTGGATCCTCAACAGATCCACCATCAGATGACAACCCTAGGAGTCACTGAAGAGGCATGTGTGAAGTAGTTTCCCATTGCTTTCCTCGTCGACTCAGAAGTTGCTGTCACAGATCACTCCGCCAAGCCCATTCTAGGATATACATATCATAAGATAAATGTTTTTTTTGTTTTTTTTTTTTTTTGCATATGCGGAATGTCTAATGTACACTACAAGCAATTATCAAGCCAAAAACCCGCCCAAAGTGTAGATGTCCTTGGTAAACAGTAGTTCAGTAAGGATATCCTGTTATAATTCAGGGAAACGGGAGCCACACCCAATCGAATGTATCCGTTAAATTAGCATTGTCCAGTTTGGCAGTCCGTCACCTACAGACGCTTTTAGATAATCAGGAGTGGTGGATTGTTTTAATTGTGAAATTTATACACTTCTATCAAATATTTGACCAGTCACACGTTCAGGGCTCATGAAAACCCTTGACATTCTAAAAAAGTAAATTGCGTGTGGCTAGCTATTTCTAGCCGGGTGCAGCCTTGTAAGGCAGACCCTCCGATGAGGGTGGGCGGCATCTGCCATGTGTAGGAAACTGCGTGTTATTGTGGTGGAGGATAGTGTTGTACGTGCGGTGTGAGTTGCAGGGATGTTGGGGATAGCACAAAAACCCAGCCCCCGAGCCATTGAAATTACCAATGAAGGTGAAAATCTCCGACCCGGCCGAGAATCGAACCCGGGACCCTCTGAACCGAAGGCTAGTACGCTGACCATTCAGACAACGAGTCGGCCATTCTAGGAAATGTAACTTCGGGTTGAAAATAAAACGTTACTGGAATATACGAGTTACGTGCCTGTACTAATGACTAAACAAACTATCCAGAGACATATGGCCCTCTTTATTTTGATACCTGAGTGATTATCACATTTAAATGAGTGAGTAAATATTGATAAAACTTGGTACTGAAGAACTCAACACTGGAATGGACTTGTATAAAAGTGTGCTAAGGAAAAACGAAAAAGTCTTTCTTCTTCTGGTATTGTCTCCACATAGAATGCTGGTGACCTCGGTAGTGGGCCTCTCGTACCGGATATTCCTTCTGTGAGCAGCTGTTGTGATTTTTTTGGTCATAAGTTTGCATACTGATTTGATGCAACTCTCAGTGCGCCCCTAACCCGTGCTAAACTTTTCACTTTTAAGTAAGTACTACATTCTACATCTACTCTAATCTGTTTGTCATACTCACACCTCCGTCTGTCTATGCCATTCATACCACCTACAAAAACCAACTGAATAAATCCTGGGTGTCCTAAGATGCGTCCTCTCATTCTATTTCTTCTTCTGGTCAAATTTAGCCAAATCGTTCTCCTCTTAACAATCTCTTTATTCGTCATTCGATCTATCCATCTCACCTTCAGCATTATTCTGTAACACCACATTTCAAAAGCTTATATTATTTTTCTGAGCCAATTATCGTCCATGCTTAATTTCCTTACAATGCCAAGCTCCAGAAGAAAGTCTTCAGAAACATCTTCGAAGTCAGCAACTTTATTTTCTTCCTTGCTTATGCCCCCTTTACTTCTGACAACGTTAATTATTCTACTACCAAAGTAATAATATTAATCTAATTCCCTTAAGACTTCGTTTCCTAATCTAATATTTCGTGCATCACCTGATTTCGTTCGACTGCACTCCATTACTTTTGTTTTGATTTATTTAATTTCATATTGTACTTCTTCTCGAAGACTGTGTACATACCATTCAGAAAATTCTTCAGATGTTCTTCAGACTCAGAAAAAATAACAATATCATCGGTAAATGCCGGAGTTTCGTTTGTGGTTGCATTTCCAAATTTCTCTTTGATTTCCTTTGACGCCTGCTTTATATAAGCATTGAAAAGTAGAGGGGACAAACTGCAGCCTTGCCTTATTTATTTATGGATTGCTGCTTCTTTGTTACAGCCTACAATTCTTACCAGTCTTGGTTGATTTTTGTGCAGTTTGTAGATAATTCTTCTTTCTCCGTATCTGATACCGATCAGCTGTATCAGGCTGTATTTGTGACCGAAATAGGCTGCTTTCCTGGATTTTGTGAGAATTAAGATTTCACATGATTTCCCTCACGACGGAGTGCCTCCTCGTTGGTGACGTGGCCTAGCCATGAGATTTCCAACACTCGAAAAAGTCAGTAGAGAGTGTGAAAACTCTATAGCATTTACAGGGTTATCCGTATAAAACCTGACCGCTTGCCGTTTGGCTGGCTTCCCCCACAGCCGCAGCCCACCTGGTTGTCTGCCTCGCTTTATCTCCTTCACTTCCCACGCTGTAGTCAGTAGTCCGCATTGTTTTTCGAAAACGGAAAGAGCAAAACATTTTTGGATGTAAATATTGTTATAAATACGAATCGGTTCGTCACCTTCGAGCAGAGTATATCAAGAGGTTCTCCGGTCATTTACCCCCTTCCGGAAGTTCAGTTCAGGATATGGTGAATAAGTTTGAGACTACTGGTTCATCTATAAACCAGAAACACGCGCGAATACGTACTGTGTTAGCAAAAGAAAAATTAGCCTAAAATGGCGCAAAATTTCAACGTTCGCCACGAAAATCACTACCGAAATTATCACAGTAAGCTGAGGTTTCTGTAACTTCTACACATACAACACTAAATAATTGAAACTTAAACCTTACACGTGCACGCGTTTTCATAATTTAATTAAAAACCAGCTGATTCAGCTGGTTTCTGCCATCGTTGACTGTAAGGTCAGTCGATCCTCACCTCGCTTTCTTTACAGACGAGGCTTCGACCCACCTAACTGGGCATATCAACATTCCCATCACACGCTATTTGTGTTTTGAAAATCCATGTTTTATAAGCTACAGGAAATCCTCCTTTATGATAGCGAAATTGGAATATGTTGTGAGATTAGCGCAACACGCATCATCGGCCCACAAGGACGACATTCCCAGTATTTGCTCTCTGGTAAGGGTTTAGTTTTCTTACTGAATATGCAGATTTACATATTCAAGAAGGGAAAATAAGTACAGAACCGAGCGAGTTGGCCGTGTGGTTAGGATCGCTCAGCTGTGAGCTTGCATTCGAGAGATAATGGGTTCGAACCCCACTTTCGGCAGTCCTGAAAATGGTTTTCCATAGTTTTCACACCAGGCAAATGCTGGGGCTGTACTATAATTAAGGCCGCGGTCGCTTCCTTCCCACTCCTAGCCTTTTCCTATCCCATCGTCGACATAAAACAAAATGTAAAAAACACCGGCTGTGGCCAGTGGGCCGCGAATGTTGTGGGAAAACCAACCGGCTGGTCGGCCTTGGCTCAGTCGCGTGCAAGCGGTCAGGTTTTATACTGAAAGCCCTGCAGTATTTCTTAATTGTTATTTGAAATGTAACTATGAGCATTACACAAATTTATGACGTAGCCTTGTTGAAACACCGTATCTCGTAGGATTTCCGCTGTTTAGAACATTTGGTTAATAGAACTTTGGTAGGTGACTGCATGTTGCAGACTGAGAGAGGAGTGGGAAAGAATTTGTCACCCTACCTCAAGTAATCTCTGAATCAGGATGCGCGTAGTCAGAGATGGGGACACTAACCATGCCCATCAATGACGCTATATAGACCTCAGATTTTCAGGTGCTAACATTAGGTGCCTAAAGTAGGCTCTCAAATGTGAAAACACAGCTTCTAAAATATATATTTTAGGCAGGTTCAATCTTACGTAATTTAATAGGCATTTATCAGTTAGAATACTATTTTTATTTTGCAAAATTTATAATAACTCTTACGGGGAAATATCACTCACCTCTTTGCTACAAACGTCACAGAATATAATGTTACCATCCGATGTGAAGTAGGGGAAACATATGTAATCTTTTAATTAAAGGCAATTTGGATGCTGACAATTTCACTCGTAATACAGACTACGGGCGTGTAGTGCGGGAAGTTCTTAAGGAGTTTCGGGGAGTATGGTCAAGAGATTCCCGATCTTAAGATGTCTGCAAAGTACTTCAAGATACTGAAAACTAGTCGGCAAATATTTTTAGTTTCTCGGAATAACTTAAAAGCCTTGTTAATCGGTTTAGGGATTTAAAATTTAGAAGTTATAGGAATATAGGCAAATATAAGTTCTAACATCAATTTAGGCATTTTAGGCACTATAGGTCCACCGTTTCTAACCTAATAAATACATTCATTCATTATCATTATAGACTGTTATGCCTTTCAGCGTTCAGTCTGCAAGCCTCTGCGAATTTACAAGACGTCGCCACAATCCCCTATTTGTCTGTTTATTTTCAAAGGAGTCCCTCGCCTGTCAAATGGGAGTGGGACTCCGTTACTCACATAGGTCCGAGGCTTGCTTAAAATGTTCTGAGCTCGGTAAATTCATGAAGCAGGATGCTACCCTACTTGCACATAGTCCAAGTGAGGATCTCTCCTCTAACGGGTTATGGACCACCGGTGGATTGTATAGTCCTAGCCGCCTGAGCGCAAGGAGGGCCATGACTCAGAATATGTCCGAGATGCCCACTCCCATTCCATAGCAACTGGTTTCCCGACTCTCAGGACCACTTACTAGGCCACTCAACCGTTGGACGTGACTACAGTAACCCACACCATGAACCATACATTAAACATTAAACGTGTAAATACAACTTCATTTTAAGTTATCTCATCGGGAACAACATAGTTTTTTGCCTAACTACTACTGCCACTAAAATGTCTTCATTCCTCCCCTAAAAGGGGGAGGCTGGCCTCTTAAGATGGTCACGCCGTCTCTTATGTCGGGAGGTTTGTCACGATGAAGGAGATGTGCGGAGACGGTGAGAGGGTTGACGACCGTGGCCTATACTAGGAGCTGTCCCGGCTTTAATGCAGAAGAATGGAAAGCCACGGAAAACTATTCTCAGGACACCCGACAGTGGGGTCCAGACCCTCTCCGTGTCCCGAATGCAGAGGCGTAGAGCCGCGGCCACTCCTCCTCTGTTCGGTTGATTGGTCACAGTGCAGAGCTGTCGGACCACGGACCAGCCGTGGCTACCTGTAGGCCGAAGCCCACCCTGCATCCACCGACGTTTTTGCCTAAAATCTGAGATTTAACGATATATAGGTAAGATACAGTAATAGGAAGCAGTTTACAGCTTTATATGATTAATCATTGCCGCGGGACCTCCAATTTCACGCAGAATTCGAACCAAAACTGAACTCCTTCAGTGTGATAAACTATTGAGTACCACTCTCCAATAATACAGAAGGTCGTTAGGTTTATATCCGACCGATTGCATAACGCTACTGGCACCTGGTGAGTGACCTCTGAAACTATAGGTCTGCTGTCGTGAGCAGTGTGTCTGGCCTTGTATGTGTGTGAGCGTCGATCGTGAGGGCCGTGATATGCCGCCGAAATTTTAACCGTTATCGAGAAGAGTGTGTTATGGCTTTTGTTATGCTCACTTTCTGTTGACACGTGCAGATAAACAGTATCAGGGGAATGGGTTTAACACTAGGGTAGAAAACTGCGAAATAGTATTTTGTTGCCTGTTACACACTATAGGAGCCCTTGGCCAAATTTTAATCTTCGAAAAAATCCAAGGAAGAAGCCTCTTTTTACAATTTTTACGTCGCATAAACACAGATAGGTCTTTTTGGCGACGTTGGAATAGGAAAGGTCTAGGAGTGAGAAGAAAGCGGCCTTGGCCTTACTTACTTACTTACTTACTTACTTACTTACTTACTTACTTACTTACTTACTTACTTAAGTTACATCCATAAGTTCATTAGACCATTTTTGTTCCGTATCCTCTCCGCGAGTCCGCCTCTGTGGTGTAGTGGTTAGCGTGATTAGCTGCCACCCCCGGAGGTGCGGGTTCGATTCCCGGCTCTGCCCCGAAATTTGAAAAGTGGTACGAGGGCTGGAACGGGGTCCACTCAGCCTCGGGAGGTCAACTGAGTAGAGGTGGGTTCGATTCCCACCTCAGCCATCCTGGAGGTGGTTTTCGGTGGTTTCCCACTTCTCCTCCAGGCGAATGCCGGGATGGTAGCTAACTTAAGGCCACGGCCGCTTCCTTCCCTCTTCCTTGCCTATCCCTTCCAATCTTCCCATCCCTCCACAAGGCCCCTGTTCAGCATAGCATGTGAGGCCGCCTGGGCGAGGTAGTGGTCGTACTCCCCAGTTGTATCCCCGACCAAGAGTCTGAAACTCCAGGACACTGCCCTTGAGGCGGTAGAGGTGGGATCCCTCGCTAAGTCCGAGGGAAAAACCGAACCTGGAGGGTAAACAGATGATGATGATGATGATCCTCTCCGCGATCAATCTCTAGAGTTTGTTCACGACGGAAGAAATCACCCTGTATATATTTTTGAACAAGCTAAGATATAGCTTTTGTAAATTTTCTTCACATTTCTTTAAATATATTTTAAAGCCCTCCCGGGCCTCAAAATGGGCTTCGCGCGCCGCTACTTGGAAACCCCTGATCGACAACGTTTTGCTACTCTGCCAGTCAATTCCCGTTATGATACAACAGTGACGTAGCTTCGAACTGGCGCTACCATAGTTTGAAATCCATAAGCATAATATAGTTTTTAGCCGTATAACTTTCACTTTCATGAACTGGGAACATTCTACGGAGAAAGCATCGTACGAGACGGCATAACCAGAACCATGCTTTAAATCTGTTGACTGGGTTGGAATGCCATTACAGGATCTGGGTGGAGTTCGCCACACGTAGAAGGTCATGGCAAGTACCGCAGCGCGAAACCAATCATGCCTACCTCAAGTCCAAATATGACGATGAGGATGGTGTGGCGGTGGTGATTATTGTTTTAAGAGGAAGTAAAACTTGGCAACCATCCTCTATATAACACTAATCAGAAAGAAAAAAATGGAAGGGATCCGGCACTTCGAAAAATGAAGGTATCGGCCAAAGAAAGACAAGAGCCACAGAGGGCGTGAAAATGAAAGACTCCTTAGCCCTCGCAAACCTAATAGCGTCGAAATCGGAAAAGAACAAGAGTGACTGAGGGAGGTCGGATAGGATAGATGAAAGTGAGGAGCCTGGCACAAGTAAGTGGAAGCAATGACAGGACTCATCTAAGGTCCCCGTGGTCACCAAACCACGCACCAAAGTTCAGATCCCCTGAGGCCCCTCTTAGTCGCCTCTTACGACAGGCAGGGGATACCGTGGGTGTTATTCTACCGCCCCCACCCACAGGGGTAGTTGATCAAAGTGCATATCAGGTCAGTGGTATGATTATAAAACTATTCTGGCCGAGACAGTTGAGATCACATAGCTGTAAACTTGCATTCGAGAGATAATGAGTTCGAACCCCACCATCGATAACATTGAAGATGACTGTTCGTGATTTTCCATCTCTATACTAGACCGTGCCTCATAAGGCGCCGAGTGGTAACTTCGGAGTCCTAGCTCTTTCCTATCCGGCACGAACGGAGGGCTGGTAAAAATTACGGTAATTAAATGTAGGAAATTGTGATATTGAGAATAAGAGTTGGCAAGACAAAAATAGCACTCCTCCACTTCATCCTAAAATAAAACATAAGGAATACACAGTATAAACCTCAAGTAATATAAGTTAGTACACACCGAGCGAGATGGTTACGCGGTTCCAGTCACATAGCTGCGAGCTTGCATTCGGGACATAGTGGATTCGAACCCCACTATTGGCAGCCCTGAATATGGTTTTCTTCGCCTGTCCCAGGATCACAGAAACTAGCTGTTAATATTTTGTGAATACTATAGCCATGTTATAATAATGTGCTGTTATCACTTCTTCTTCTTTCTTTCTTTCTTTCTTTCTTTTTTTCTTTCTTAGTCTATTTACCCTCCAGGGTGATTTTCCCTCACACTCAGCGATAGATCCCACCTCTACCGCCTCAAGGGCAGTGTCCTGAAGCGTGAGACTTCGGGTCGTAGGGATACAACCAGGGAGGAGGACCAGCATCTCACCCAGGCGGCCTCGCCTGCTATGCAGAACAAGGGCCTTGTAAGGGATAGGAAGATTGGAAGGGATAGACAAGGAAGAGGGAAGGAAGCGGCCGTGGCCTTAAGTTAGGTACCATCCCGGCATTTCCCTGGAGGAGAAGTGGGAACCACAGAAAACCACTTCGAGGATGGCTGAGGTGGGAATCGAATCCCCCTTTACTCAGTTGACCTCCCGAGGCTGAGTGGACCCCGTTCCTGCCCTCGTACCACTTTTCAAATTTCGTGGCATTGTAGGGAATCGAACCCGGGCCTCCGGGGGTGGCAGCTATCATGCTAACCACTACACCACAAACGCGGACATAATTACGAATATTATTATTATTTTCTATTTCTACCCCTTTCCCCACATCTGTGTGATCGCGGGTGCGACCTGCGTCTCACACGAGGATTTGGTCCTGTTTTACGACCAGATGCCCTTCCTGACGCCAACCGTATATAGAGCGATGTAATCACTATTGTGTGTTTCTGTGGTGGTTGGTACTGTTTGTTGTTTGAATACGAAGAGGAGAGTGTTGGGACATACACAAATACCCACTCCCCGAGGCAGAAAAATTAATCAGAAGCGATTAAAATCCCGGACGCGGCCAGGAATCGAAGCCGGGACCCTCTAAACCGAAGGTCAGTACGCTGACCATTCAGCCAACTATTTGGACATTATTATTAGTAGTAGTATTTTTATTATTATTATTAAATTGTATTGTTTAGTAACTGCAAGATGTCTCATTGATAGTCTGTTTATTTACCGAGCAAGTGACCGTGCGGTCAGGGTCGCGCAGTTGTGAGCTTGCATTCGGGAGACGGTGGCTTCGAACCCCACTGTCGGCAATCCTGAAGATAGTTTTCCGTGTTTTCCCATTTTCGCACCAGGCACATGTGGGCTATATACCTTAATTAAGGCCACGGCCGCTTTCTTCCCACTCCTAGCCCTTTCCTATCCCATCATCGCCATGAGACCTATCTGTGTCAGGGCGGCGTAAAGCCGATTGTAAAGAAAAAGAAAGTCTGTTTATTTGAATTCTGCGCCTTTAATTATTGTGTTTTCTGGTTAGATGCAAGAGAAGATCTAAATGCCCTTGTTCTTGCCAAACAAAATAAATCTATCCTATTCTATTCTGTTCTATTTTATCGTCGCCATAAATCATCATAAGTCGATTCAACGTAAAGCAAATAGCAAGAGAAAAGTAATGGATTACTTAACGTGTACATTTGTTTACGTCTGTACAAATCATATTTCCTTCCAAAACGTTCGTTCGTAATCAGTTTACCCTCCAGGGTCGGTTTTTCCCTCGGACTCAGCGAGGGATCCCACCTCTACCGCCTCAAGGGCAGTGTCCTGGAGATTCAGACTTCGGGTCAGGGATACAACTGGAGAGAATGACCAGTACCTCGCCCAGGCGGCCTCACCTGCTATGCTGAACAGGGGCCTTGTGGAGGGATGGGAAGATTGGATGGGACAGGCAAGGAAGAGTGAAGGAAGCGGCTATGGCCTTAGGTTAGGAGAAGTGGGAAACCACGGAAAACCACTTCCAGGATGGCTGAGGTGGGAATTGAACCCACCTCTACTCAGCTGACCTCCCGAGGCTGAGTGGACCCCGTTCCAGCCCTCGTACCACTTTTCAAATTTCGTGGCAGAGCCGGGAATCGAACCCGGACCTCCGGGGGTGGCAGCTAATCACGCTAACCACTACACCACAGAGGCGGACTCCTTCCAAAAGGTAATGAACAATATTAAACAATCGTGCACGTGAACCTACCTCGGATCGCACGGACAACCTTACATTTAACGGAGTCGGCTTATTCACACCTTTCTTCTATTCCCTTTGCACACTACGAGGTCATCCAAGTCTTTTTTGACGTTGTTAGAACGCTAAGTGCGAAGTATCCCTAAGGTTGCTGTCATTTAACCTTTCTATTTGTTGAATACTATGAACATTTTCATAATGAAGGAGTCCTGTTCAGACACATATGTAATAATACTTGGCTTTTGTAACATTATTACTGATGTTAAAGGTTTAGTTATATCTGTGAAAATCCTATACAAGTGCTAATTAACACATTATACCGTTACTTACCTTGAGAGTTTTGGCCCTCAAAAGTGCTAATAGAGCTGTCCTTTCATTATCTACACTGTTATCATAGTTCTTACTACACTTTACTCCATAAAGCTTGTGCATGTGAAGGGAAGACGATGGCTGAATAACTGTGAATGTAATTGCCATAACGTTTGTAATATCTGAGATAGACACAAAATATTTTGCACAGCCATTCCCAGTAGGACACACGCTGTGGGTAATGCGTTTCTAGCATCGTAATCTTCCAATCAACGTTCATTCGTTTTACTTACTTGGTAAAAAACCCAGACAGCTATTGCTAACACAACTAATATGTATGGTTTATGACATCAGAACTTCCATTAGCTGGAAAAAAGTATATTTTAATTATGTGAATTTTAAAACTTATTGTTCATTTTTAGCATAAAAATGTCACTTTGAGATGGTTTTCCGTGGTTTCCCATGTTCACACCAGGCAAGTGCTGGGGCTGTGTCTTAATTAAGGTCACGGCCACTTCCTTCCCACTCCCACTCCCTATGATCTATCTGTGTCAGTGCGACGTAAAACAACTTGTACGTGCATTAGGACGAGAGATAAGTACGTAGACGAATCATACCAAAGAACTTCGATAACAGTGCTAAAATTCTGATTTAGACGGTCTAATTAGTAGAGTCTGACAGTGTATTTCGTAAATCCCAACATTTAGGTGTCTACAAACATAATATAGGAAGCAACTGGGGTTACAGTTTGAATTGACTTGGGAGTAGGGCGACCAACTGTTGAAGGAAGGAATTACGGGCAAGACAGTCAAAAAAGGGGTACATTCCACACATTTTGGGAGACAGATACATTTTTTGCAGTAATTGTAAAACGACAAAATTGTTTAACATTTTCAAAAGCATTGTGTTGCCCCGCCTCTATGGTGTAGTGGTTAGTGTGATTAGCTGCCACCCCCGGAGGCCCGGGTTCGATTCCTGGCTCTGCCACGAAATTTGAAAAGTGGTAGGAGGGCAGGAACGGGGTTCACTCAGCCTCGGGAGGTCAACTGAATAGAGGGGGGTTCGATTCCCTCTTCAGCCATCCTAGAAGTGGTTTTCCGTAGTTTCCCACTTCTCCTCCAGGCAAATGCCGGGATGGTACCTAACTTAATGCCACGGCCGATTCCTTCCCTCTTCTTTGTCTATCCCTTCCAATCTTCCTATCCCCCGCAAGGCCACTGTTCAGCATAGCAGGTGAGGGCGCCTGGGCGAGGTACTGGTCATCCTCCCCAGTTGTATCCCCCGACCTCGGGTCTGAAGCTCCAGGACACTGGCCTTGAGGCGGTAGAGGTGGGATCCCTCGCTGAGTCCGAGGAAAAAGCCAACCCTGGAGGATAAAGAGATTAAGAAAGAAAGAAAGAAAGAAAGAAAGAAAGAAAGAAAGAATTTTAAAACGACAAAATTGTTTAACATTTTCAAAAACATTGTGTTGCCACATTCACTCTTTTTTGACCAAGAGTACTCTTACTGAACATAGAAAAACATGCATTTCACTCATCTTTATTGTACAATTTATTTTCCAGTCTGGGGGTTGAAGACCCTTCATTCAGGAGATAATGGACGTCTTCTTGCAATGTTTACAAAACGACTTGTGGACAAAACTTCGATCAGGATATAAGTACAGCGTGCTGTTTTTCCACTTTGCTTTATGTGCACATACGCGTTTAGTTTTCCCTTTTGCCTTCCCGCGTTCAAATGACAGCCTTCTTCTTTTGTGACGAGGTAGAAGTACAGTCATCACTATCTGACACCGAATCCATTTCAAAAATCACGAAAACTTAAAGAAAAACACGCTGTGGGCCGGTTGGTCACCCTACTTGGGAGCTAAGTGCTGGTTTGTTGACCGGAATACACGACTGTTTCCTCCGGTCTGGAGTTCAGCACATTCAGTAATACTCCGGTTTCTACGCCGCCGCAGGAAGTAGACATTCTACAAAATGATTAGCTCACAATGAGTACACTTAATCGACAGTGCTACCAACATAACTGTCGTGGGAAATGCTCCGGAGTCATCTCCACCACGACCTCCCCGGTGGCTCCCTGGAGGACAGGAAGTACTTCCTCTTCTCCTCAGGGTCGTTACATTGACAGTGGCGCACACTGTCGTTAAATAACACGCCTTGAAATAATTGATTACGTTCACAATACTTAATTTACCTCTAGCACTGCAACTCAAAGGTCGATCTTTTATGCAACTCTTTCACCGCAGTGTCTGTAGTGAGGCCTTTACCTTCTTTTTCTTAAGTAACAACCTTGAGGGGCGCTTAACGAGAAGGCTAAAATTAACGTCCCAAAAGAAATGACAGAACGCTCATTTCTATACTGAAGAGAGAGAGAGAGAGAGAGAGAGAGAGAGAGAGAAGGGAACAGTATATGGAGGGTAATCAGAGGAACAGTCAATTGATTTCAGTAATTATTTTCACCATGTGAAGGTTTAATTCTTTCAAATTATTATTATTATTATTATTATTATTATTATTATTATTATTATTATTATTATTATTATTATTAAAATACGTTTGAGGACGTCTATGGACCACATTTAGCTTATCCTTTTCTGATTCCTTCCTTTTTCTCTCCCAAAACTTCTTCATATTCCGGCCTCCCTTTGTCGTTCTCTCGGATTCTGCTGCTGTTTTTCGGATTTCTGGAACTCCCTGTGTATGTTGACCATATTTCTGAAGGTATTTCTATCCAGAATATGTTCATTGTTTAGACCTGGTTCGGATACGCCTTTATTTATTTATTTATTTATTTATTTATTTATTTATTTATTTATTTATTTATTTATTTATTTATTTATTTATTTATTTATTTATTTATTTATTTATTTATTTATTTATTTATTTATTTATTTATTTATTTCATACAGGTCGTGGTGCTCTTGCAATTTTTACTGTAATCCTAGATCCTGTTAGCCAATCTCTTGTTACTCTCCCGATGGATATGCCCAGCAAAGTTCAAACGTCTTTCATTTTTTCTTTTCTTCGGGATGTGGCCTGTCTTTCTAGTACTTAATATCCTTCATAGAATGTTCCTTTCTACCTTCGTGCATCTCCTCAGCTTCTGTTTTCCTTGTGCATGTCAGACATTCGGATGCGTATAATGCTTCCGGCCTTATTACTGTGTTGTAATGTCTTAATTTCGTTCCGATGGATAATGACTTCTTGTTGTATATGTTCTGAGTGGTTTTGTAGACTAATTTCACCTTTTCCCCCAGGAATTAACCTGGTGCTCATTTATGGTGTAGCCTGAGTGAACCTCAGGGTCATGTGCACCTCCGGAAGTGGAAATCTTTAATTTCTTAAACTTCTCATCTTCCTGGCGGGGAATAGAACCCACGCCCTTTTGGGTGAACTGAGCACGCCTTTACCACCTCGGCCAGGCAGCCTTTCAGTGATAGTGTTAGGTTTAGAAGTCTCTTGGTCAGCCTGTTATCCATTCTGTGTAGGTTTAGCTGTTCCCCTATCGAACGCATCCCAAGTGGCGGATAGGGGTGCTCGCCGGTCTTGTCCGAAGGATCAGATGAAAATAAAATACCTCTCACGATCCAAAATGCGGCTTATAATAGGTTTTTATCGGTTTACATGTACAACCCACCTCCATGACCTGTGTCAGATCGACACCGTTAGGGCGAAAATTATCAATTTCTCCAAAACAATCTACAACTCTTGACTCCTACGAGACCCACGGCCTTAAGCACAGAAGGCCGGAAGTACTCATATAGATTAACACTACATGCGCCTCGCGCACTCCACCTTACAACCTCTTCTCTGTCCAGCACCTAGGGCTACTTAAGTACTCCACTACACAGCTAACATGCGCCCGGTCATACCCTGGCCATTAATCGACACAGAACAATTCTTTCCCTAACCCACATCAGTAAAATTACAGTCATTGGATAAATTATTATGTAATAGCGCTCAAGACCGGTATCGGGCTAAAACGTTCTTAGCAATGCTGCGAACAGGATATGATTGTCTAAAATCAGGTACGTCCAGAAAACACATTGAGACAATCTCTAAGGCTCAATATCTTGGTTATAACACTGAGGTCGATGGCAATCTTCCCATTCTGTTCAACTTACTACATGATGGCAATGACAGCTAACAATTATTATTATTATTATTATTATTATTATTATTATTATTATTATTATTATTATTATTATTATTATTATCATTATTATTATTATTATTGTCGTTTGGGCCTACTGAGAGCCACGGGGCTCGTTTCGACTCCTTGTATGGAAATTCTGTTTTTTCTTTGCCCAAAAAGCTTTCATCTTCTGGCTGTGTGCTTGTTTCCTTTCCTCGGTCCACTTCGGTCGGGTTGTGCCTGTACTCTGTCTGCTGGTGAGAGACTCTGGAAAGACACCTTGAAAGGTTAACTGCCGGAATAATACACGATCCTGTATGGTTTGTTCTGAAATCCTCAGCTGTTCTAAGTCGAACTTCACTGTGGTGATCCATTTATTTTTGGACGCTTTCCCTCTGCCTGTAGTGGTAAAGATCTTGCTGGTAAGTCTGTAAGTACTCATACGAGTCAAATTCCCATAGAAAGTCAATCGCCTCTTCCTCATGGATGTAACTATGTCTTCTTGATGGTCATAGATCTCTTTGTTGTGCCTTATCCTGTAAGTTCCATCCCCTTCTCTCATTGGTCCTAAAATCCTCCTTAGTATTTTTCGTTCCTTGAGCTCTAGCTTCCTCCGTGGACCTTTTATGTTCATCAGAAGACACTCAGGGGCGTACAGTACGGACGGTCTTACTACTGAATTGTAATGTTGTAGTTTAAGGTTCTTAGAGAGGCACTTGGATGTATAGATGCTCTTACAGGTATGGTAGATCCTTTCCAACTTGGTGCATCTGGTGTCTATTGCTAATGTCTCATTCTCGGTTGCTGAAATCCACTCCCCTAGGTACTTCACTGCAGGAACCTTACGAATGGTGGTGTTTTCCAGTGGCATAGTAGGTGGGACTCCCTTTATGTTAGTCATGAACTCAGTTTTCTTTATGTTGACCCTCAAGCCGGTTTTAGCTGCTATGGTATAGAGGCTCTGTAGCTGGTGAGTAGCTTCTTCTATGTTATTAT
Source organism: Anabrus simplex (assembly GCF_040414725.1). NCBI lineage: Eukaryota > Metazoa > Arthropoda > Insecta > Orthoptera > Tettigoniidae > Anabrus > Anabrus simplex. The sequence continues at coordinate 226,570,885 of NC_090270.1, read as the reverse complement.
TATTATTATTATTATTATTATTATTATTATTATTATTATTATTATTATTATTATTATTATTATACAATATGTCAATAGTTATATTTTATTTTACATCATGTTCTACCTACTGGAAGTTATTATTTCACCTTCTTGGTTAAAACTGACACTAATCAGATGTTTCATGTTGTCAGGCCGCATGTGACGTCAGTATATTTTCCAATCGTCTACGTCACATGTGTTGTCTGTACAGCTCGGAGACATCGTAGCGGCCTCACAATAGAACTGATAAGTGAAAGATCTCGTTTGCTAGTCGCATGAATGAGACCTGGTGCTGAATGGAAACTGCTGTATAGACCTAATTTGAATAATTAGCGATGCAGAAATAAAGAATGAAAAACCTCTCTTTCTTAAAGACGCACGTGTGTTAGTCAATAGTCCTAATTTAGTAAAGAAAATCGCCATTTCAGCAGGAAGACAATGTGAGCGCTACAAAGCTGGAATTAACCGGTCGATTACAGGGAAGGGTTCTTACTTGTACGCTATACAGATGCTCGGTACAATACAATGCAGTATCTTCATTGTTATTGGAATTATTGAGGGAATACCGGGTTTGGTAGTGTGTGATATTAGGGTAAGAAACAGTCACCAGACGGTTGAGGCACTGGCCTTCTGACCTCAACTTGGCAGGTTCGATCCTGACTCGGTCCGGTGGTATTTGAAGGTGCTCAAATACGTCAGCCTTGTATCGGTAGATTTACTGACACGTAAAAGAACTCTCGCGGGAAAAATTTCCGGCACCTCGGCGTCTCCGATCACCGAAAAAGAAGTTCGTGGGGCGTGAAACCAATAACATTATTATTTATTGTTGTCATTAATGCTTTCACGGCCCGTTCTTATAGACATGATACTGTATAGGCTTTTGGGCTTATGCCGTGTCAAGAAAATAAGGTGAAATTCTTTACGTTTCGCAGAGAATTGCAGATTCGTCCCGGGAGCCATCTGGTGGCGAATGAACGTACCATTTCCATTTCTATTATAACGTTTAAATTTTAAAAAGTCATTGTTTAAGAAGACTTTCTCGTGGACAGTCGAGATTTTCTTCTGATGACACAGAGCACAGTTCTCTGCGAAACGTAAAGTATTTCACCTTATTTTCTTGACATGGCATAAGCCCAAAAGCCTATACAGTATTATTATTTATTATTATTAATAGTAACTGACTTCCACGACAAAAAATTTCTGAACTAGCTTCACTTGAAATAAAGGGCTGTGGACAAACAGAGATCGGTTGCTTCGATATTTCTTTGCACGTGCACCAGCAAACATACAAAGAAGGTTCCAATGTTTAGAAAAGAGATAGTACGCAGCAAAAGAAGAAACAAAAATCCTAAAAAACGGGCCCTAAATCTGATATCTTCTGAAATGTTAGCAAACGTTTAGCATCACTGAAAGAGCAGCGTATCTTCTACCGTGAGATGTTTGGTATAACATAAATGAAGAACAGAATAAAGCCATTTTTTTAACTACTGTACGTATTACGCAACATATCTCTGTTCGCTAGCTGTCAGCAATGCGTAGAGTTTGTAACACGTTTGGTGCTTTTTGAGAATTCAACCAGCCTCTGGGCTGAAGACTTTAAAACCAAACCAAACACCATGGCACTACAGCCCTTGAAGGGCCTTGGCCTACCAAGCGACTGCTGCTCAGCCCGAAGGCCTGCAAATTACGAGGTGTTGTGTGGTCAGCACGACGAATCCTCTCGGCCGTTATTCTTGGCTGACCGGGGCCGCTATCTCACAGTCAGATAGCTCCTCAATTCTAATCACGTAGGCTGAGTGGACCTCGAACCAGCCCTCAGGTCCAGTTAAAAATCCCTGACCTGGCCTGGAATCGAACCCGGCGCCTCCGGGTGAGAGGCAGGCACGCTACCCCTACACCACGGGGCCGGCTGAAGACTTAAAAGGCAGACAAAATTATTCCGTACTGTACCAGTCGGGTTAATTGGCAGCAGTGGCGGCCCTTGACAAAATTTTAAGGGGTTCGCCATAACATTTTTGTTCACGTCTCAAATATGTCAAAGTACAATGCAAATCAGTACAAAATAACTTACTTAGACCATTTCACTAAAAGTTCCTTGTACGGTTCCTTCTCCACTCATAATATCGTAGAACACCTATAATCGAGGATGCATTTCTCCGAGACTAATCTGCAAGCGTACAGTAAAACTAAAATTACTACTACTAACTACTACTGAAACGTTTCCATTCCGTGCGCTATTGGGGTACCGGGGGCCACTTAGAGGGTAGCACCCTCTCTGAGACCAGGAAATGTGTTGCGGTGATTTGAAGTGCGGAGAAAGTGAGATGGATCGCCCGTGGCCTACAAAAGGAACTGATGTGGCATTCTCCTTAGTGAGGAGAATGGAAAACCACGGAAAACTATTCTTAGGACAACCAACGGTGGGACCAGTCCACCGCCTCCCAAATGCAGATCTGAAAAGCCACGGCAAAATTCACAGCAACTTCGCTACAATTATACCAAACATTAAAAGATGCGAGCACTATTATTTTCATTTGTTTGCTGGTGGCTTTAAGTCGCACCGACAGAGATAGGTCTTATGGCGACGATGGGATAGGAAAGGGCTAGGAGTTGGAAGGAAGCGGTCGTGGCCTTAATTAAGGTACAGCCATGTCCCTGGTGTGAAAATGGGAAACCACGAAAAACCATCTTCAGGGCTGCCGTCAGTGGGATTCGAACCCACTATCTCCCGGATGCAAGCTCACGTTTTTATTGGTTTTACTTAGTACGAAGTTCACCTAGGTATGAAAAGCATAAAATTAAAGCGTACTGGTACCACAGTTGCCAGTAGGTACTCAAATTAATTTCACTTGAAACGATTCTCCACCCACAACGTACAGCAAACTTCTTCCCACAATTACGAACACCGGTTCAAAATTACCTACTAGCGAAATCTTCCGGCAATGTAATGCAATAATAACTTTTAGGATGTTGAGGCCTACAGTAACAGGGGAGGTAGCGGACCCTTGTGTTCAACTGTAATACCGTGTCTAGTTTGAGGGTGATTGTAGACGGAAAGGCACATTCCTTACCGTACTCCACGCTTATGGGTATATGTCTTCATAAACTTGACGTCATCTGCATGCGCATGCGTATAGTCTTCAGGCTCGTGCCACAATCTCCAGTGTGCTCCCTGGCATTGTCAGTCGAAACGAACAGCTGTTAGTGTAACGGAGCTTCAACATAAGTCGAATGCTTTCGATCGATTGATGAAATCAGGTCGAAACAAAGGATATAATTTTAAATTATCTATGAATGCGGAATATGCATTAAAACCGGGTGTTCACATACTAATGTGCTTTTGAGAGCTCACCTTCATTGACTGGCAGCACTGCGGCTTGCTAGGAGTGATGAACGACGCAAATGGATCAATTTCAGATGAGGAACCGTAGTCCGCAAACGTTCGAATCAAAAGTTATTAATAATCCAAGTTGTTTAACGTCCGACCGTTCTTAACAGATGCCGGGGTGACGGAATTTCGTCCCACAGTACTTCTTTAACGTGCCGGAAGCCAACGACATGGGTTTTTCACCTTTAAACACCCTTAAAAGCCACCGCCCTCACTCGGGTTTGAACCCGTTAACTTGGGGTTAGTCGGTCTGATACCTCCGACTGTACTAGAGTAGAACGCAGCCCGGAAGGCGGTTTCGTTGCGCAGAGGGAGACAGAAGTATGAGGTGCGGTGATGCCAATGTGGCTACTCATAACAGCATTAATGTGTAAACATTTTTTCATCCAGTTATATCTTGAATTCCAAAGAGATGACCTATATTTTTTGTGGGCTTAAACGTTTTGTGAAAGTCCAAATTAATTTTTAACATCAAACCCCGCGAAAGTGTTGAGGAAACTTTTCGAGATATTAAGGAAGGAAAATGGACAGTCCAGTTTCAATGCCGTAGGATATTCGCCGTTTTTTTTACATATCAAATATTGTTGTACGCAGAACATTTTTAATGAAATCATCGAGGACCGTCACTGGCTTCTTCCTCTAAAGGTTCTTCTCTGGCGACCTGAACACCGCATTATTTTTATTTCCGAAGCTTGTTTCATCCTCTGTACTGTTTGCAGGCCGATACCACACGCTAGTGCTGTCTTCTTTTCAAGCGTGGCAACATGGCGTTCCTCACCTTCTCCGCCTATGAACGCCTGCTGCTGCATGCTTACCAAATACAAATACACTTTAAATACTATTTCCCTCACCTGTCGACGGAATACTTGTCGTTTTGCTCTTCCTGGATCTATCGTACACACGCAAATAGTTACCTAAATTCGTTGATTATGATATTTAGAAATAAAATTCGAAACATTCACTCGTGACCCGCACAAACAGGCACCTCTTACTGAAATGATTCTATTGGCTCAGCGGAAAACACGTCATACTACAAAACGCGCGAATGTTACTGCGCAACCTCTTCAAACCGCCTTCCCGGCTGTGTTCTACTCTAGGAGTACAATAGATGAGACAATACTGACGAGCAGAAGAGGTTAGGATAATAACTCAACGACTCCAATGCAGATGGCGTACTGTGTACTGACGTGATCAGTGTGCGATGTCTGTACTGTAGGCTTCAGTCTGTATTTACAGGTTGAAGTGGTACGTTGATCAGCCCTATCCAAATGAAGTTCTACCTGGTTACGAAACTTGGAGATATGGTGTTCGTGTATGGGAAGCGAATGGAAGCAGCAGAGAAGCCGAACGGTTGTACAGGACCAAATATCCACTTAGGAGACATCCGGCTCATATCATATTTCCACGACTTTTCCAACGATTAAGTGAAACAGGGCAATTGGTACCACAGTACAATGACCGAGGAGGACGACGAATTACACGGACTCCCGACTTAGAAGATGCAGTGCTTGCTCGCGTGGATGAGGCACCTGCTATCAGCACTCGAGAAGCTGCACGTGAAATGAATCTTTCCCATATGACTGTGTGGCGAGTATTACGTGAAATGCAGCTACAGAAAGTGCAGGCTTTGAGTCCTGATGACTTCGCACCTCGAGGCGTGTTCGGCCAATGGGTCTTGCAGCGCCTTGCAGTCGATCCTCACTTTCCTGCTTATGCGCTTTCACCAGAGAAGGAATGCTTAATAGTCACAATAATCATGTTTGGGCCGATGAGAATCCCCACGCTACAGTTGTGAAGAGCCATCAGCACAAACAATGGCTTTTACATTAAGATACAAAAGTTGAAATCTAGAAAAGCGGCTGGAATTGATAAGATTTTGGGGATGTACTAAAAACAATGGGTTGACATATAGTACCATATCTGAAGTACTTATTTGATTATTGTTTGCATAAAGGATCTACACCAAATGAATGTAGAGTTGCTATAGCAGCCCCTGTGTACAAATGAAAGGGCGGTAAAGCTGAAAATTACAGGCCAGTCAGTTTGACATGCATTGCACTTAAGCTTTGGGAAATAATTATTTCTGATTATATTAGACATGTTTGCGAAATTAATAACTGGTTAGATAGAAGACAGCTCGGGGTTAGGAAGTGTTATTCTACTGAAGCTAAACTTGTAGGATTCCAGCAAGATATAGCAGATATCTTGGATTCAGGAGGTCAAATGGACTGTATCACGATTGACCTGTCTAAGGCATTTGATAGGGTGAATTATGGGAGACTACGGAAAAAAACCAGTGCAATTGGACTAGACAAAAGAGAGACTGAATGGGTTGCTATATTTCTAGAAAATAGATCTCAGAGAATTAGAGTAGGCGGAACTTTATCTGACTCTGTAACAATTAAGAGGGGAAGTCTTCAATGCAGTATTATTGGACCTTTATGTTTCCTTATATATATATATATCAATGATATGAGTACAGAAGAGGAATCAGAGATAAGACTTTTTGCGGATGATGCTATTATATATACAGCAATAAATAAGTTACAAGATCGTGAGCAACTGCAAAATGACCTCGATAGTGTTGTGAGATGGTCAGCAGGCAATGGTATGATGATAAACGGGGTTAAAAGTCAGGTTGTGAGTTTCACAAATAGGAAAAGACCTCTCAGTTTTAATTACTGCTTGGATGAATTGAAAGTTCCTTTTGAGGATCATTCTATGTACGTAGGTGTTAATATAAGGAAAAATATTCATTGGGGTAATCACATAAATGGGATTGTAAATAAAGGTACAGATCCTTGCACATGGTTATTAGGGTTTTTAGGGGTTGTAGTAAGGATGTAAAGGAGAAGGCATATCAGTCTCTGGTTAGACCCCAAATAGAGTATGGTTCCGGTGTATGAGACCCTCACCAGAATTACTTGATTCAAGAACTGGAAAAAATCCTAAGGAAAGCAGCTCGATTTGTTCTGGGTGATTTACGACAAAAGAGTAGCGTTACAAAATGTTGCATAGTTTGGGCTGGAAAAATTTGTGAGAAAGAAGACGAGCTGCTCGACTAAGTAGTATGTTCCGATCTGTCAGTGGAGAGATGGCGTGGAATTACATCAGTAGGCGAATAAGTTTGAGTGGTGCCTTTAATCACAATATGAAGATAAAATTGGGATTCAAGAGGGCAAATGTTCGTTTTTAGGGACGGAAGTTTGGGATTGGAATAACTTACCAAGGAAGATGTTCCATAAATTTCCAATTTCTTTGAAATTATTTAAGAAAAGGCTAGGAAAACAACAGATAGGAAATCTGCCACCTGGGCGACTGCCCTAAATGCACATCAGTATTGATTGATTGATTGATTGATTGATTGATTGATTGATTGATTGATTGATTGATTGATTGATTGATTGATTGATTGATTGATTGATTGATTGATTGATTGATTGATTGATTGATTGATTGATTGATTGATTGATTGATTGATTGATTGATTGATTGATTGATTGATTGATTGATTGATTGATTGATTTAAACTTCCATTCAACGTGTGGGTAGTCATAGTCAACGATTACGTGGTTCTTCTTCCTAAACGCAGCAGTGTACACAGTGGTTCTCAAAGATGTACTACCCACATTCCTGGAACCCATCCCACTTGCCCTTCGTCAACGGATGTGGTTCCAACATGATGGAGCCTCACCTATCTTGGACTGAGGGTTTATTTATTTATTTATTTCATGCCTTAATTTGTGGCGAAGTTAAGGCTCACGGCCCTCTCTTACACTTAACCACATATTATCTATAATAAACTTCATAAAACAGAATAATGAAATAATATAACAAAATATAAATCCTAACCTTATTCATTCTTCCATTCATACAAGCTGGTTATGCATTTAATAGGTAATCTCGGCAAGACCGCTTGAAAGAAGCTAAAGAAGTGCAATTTCTAACACTGAATGGAAGGGAATTCCATAGCCTTGCACCAGACACTTGAAAGGAGCGGTTAAATGAAGATGAGCGATGCACAGGAATTGAGAGTGTAGTAGTCGATCGTGTGTTATGTTCATGAGAGGAGGAGAATAAATTAAACTTTGAGGATAAATTCATTCAACAGACGAAAAACGAGAGTTGCAATTTGAAGGGTTCGTGATCATCTGGATCAGACATTCCCTGCAAAGTGGATAGGAAGAGGAGGAGGTCCTGTGTCGTGGCCCGCTCGTTCACCTGATCTCACTCCACTTGATTTCTTCTTGTGGGACCATGAGTAAAGCTTTGTATATGAGACTCCTGTCGAGACTGAAGATCATCTCTTGGCAAGAATTCTCGCTGCCTGTGACGCTATTCAAACTACACCGTGGATATTCGAACGGGCACGGCAGAACTTTGTGCGACGATGTTATGCCTGCATTGACGCAGGGGGGGCGCCATTTCGAACATTTGTTGTAAATGGAGGATCTTGTGAAACTTGTGCAGGTAAACGGACTTAAAAGAGTAGAATTTTGCTTAACTTTTGACTCGATCGTTTCTGGAATATGGCTCCTTATCTCAAATTGATCCATTTGCCGTCATCCCTGGAAGTTTGTAACAACATCACGGATACATCGTGTATATTCTGTACTGTGTTGTGACCACAAGTTTTGCATCGTAGTGTACCAGCAAGTGTTATGAAGAGGTGAAAGTTCCTGAATATACTGATCATTGTAGAAATGTGCAACCTGTTTATTGAATTACTTTCTATGTATTACAAGGAAGCAGACTTTTACGTATAGAGACGGAAATAAGTGCTTTCCTGAAATAGTTATCGTACGTATGTATAAATGTTTCAGGAATTGAACTTGGCTCCATATCTGAGTGTTTGCAGAGCACTATACCTTATGATATGAAATGGAACAAGTTCGTTACTTGAATTGACCTAGCTCGGTCTCATGTTTGGCTTTGACAATATGAATCACTGCGACACTACTACCACCTTTCCTCATGCAGCCACTCCTTGTGATGAATGATGTGAAGGTGTTAGTTTTAAGCTATGCTGGTGTATATAATAATAATAATAATAATAATAATAATAATAATAATAATAATAATAATAATAATAATAATAATAATAATAATAATAATAATAATAATAACTTTAAGGAGATAAATGATCTAGTAGCCTCTTCTTAATCTCCAGAAAAAAAATTAAAGAAATATTCAAATCCTTGAAAGACAACTAAGCAAGTAGTGAAGATAACACATTGGCAGAATTGATCACATGGCTTCTGAGAGTCTAATAGACAAACTTGAACGTTTGTTTAAGGAAATTTGGAAAAGTGAGAAAATGCTGGACGACTGGAAGAGGGGCGGTGTGAGATGGGGATGGTGGACGGACCCGAATAATTATAGGGGTTCTCTCTCGTATCTGTAGGGTATAAGATCCTGTGTAAAGTGCTACTAAACAGAGTCCAACGAATTATTTTAAAAAAAGAACTGGGAAAGAAGGAGGGAGGGTTTAGACCGAGAAGAAGTTGTGCAGTTTGAAATCAATCATATTTCACAACACAAGAGGCACAAAATGCAGTATAGTAGCAATACCCGTAAATTTCAAAGAGGCCTACGATTCGATCCATAGAAGTTTTCCAATTGGAAATTGAAAAGAATTGAAAATAGACACAAAAACCGCGAGATCATTAAAGAAACTGGCTGATACCTTTTCAAAAGGCAAACTGTTGGGTGAACTCTGAGAAGCATTTGAAATCAAATCTGGTGTAAGACTATTCAACTGTGCGCTGGAAAATGCAGTACGAGAATGGGTTAACATAATGAAAGAAAAGGAATCTACGAATCAGTTGTAATGGGACCATCGAACTAACAGATTGTAACAAACCACGTACCTTTTTCAGATGATCTAGCCCTACTAGCAAAAACCCCGAAGAAGGAAGGAAAACATTAAAAGACCTTGAAAAGTGTGCGGCCAAACTAGGATTACAAGTTACCTATGAAAAGAATAGAATGGATCACTAGCATCAACAATGCATCTGCGCAAATTCAAATATCCAAGAACAAAAGAATCAAAAGAGTCAACAAATTCAAATAGGTGAAGTAATAAGAGTAACAGGAGAAGAGCATGAAGGCACGAATTTTAAAACGGAAAAAGCTTATCACGCAACTATGAATATATACAAGAAAACATCACTACCCATATCCAGCAGCTTTATATACAGCAGAGTGTTTGAATAATTTCTCAGATAGAAAAATAAGAAAAACAGAAAAGAGAATCCTCAGGAAAAATATGTTCCATCTTTGGGAGAAAGATATACACAAATTGAGACCAGAAAAAGATTTATATAAACATCAGAATCTTCTTCTTCCTCTACCTTTTTCCCACGCCTTGTGGGGTCGCGGGTGCGAACTGTGTCGCACATGTGGTTTGGTCCTGCTTTACGGCCGGATGCCCTTCCTGTCACCAATCCTGTGCGGAGTGATATAATCACTATTGCGTGTTTCTGTGGTGGTTGGTAGTGTAGTGTGTTGTGTGGATATGAATAGGAGAGTGTTGGGACAAACAAAAACAGCCAGTCCCCAAGCCAGAAGAATTAATCACACGCGACTAAAATCCCTGACCCGGCCGGGAATCGAACCCGGAACCCTCTGAACCGAACGCCTGAACGCTTAATAATAATAATAATAATAATAATAATAATAATAATAATAATAATAATAATAATAATAATAATAACATAAACTTAATAATAATAATAATAATAATAATAATAATAATAATAATAATAATAATAATAATAATAATAATAATAACAAATAATGGACAAAGACATATTAACAAAACAAATTTTTGAACACTACGCATATGAAAGAAACTAATCAAGCGATGTTCAATCACTACTGATCTCCATTTAAGGCAGTGGCCCAGGTGACAGATTCCCTATCTGTTGTTTCCCTAGCCATGTCTTAAATGATTGCAAAGAAATTGGAAATGTATTGAACATCTCCCTTTGTAAGTTATTTACAACAGTCAAATAATGAAAGACTATTCCTTGACAACCGGCCCCGTGGTGTAGGGGTAGCGTGCCTGTCTCTTACCCGGAGGCTCCGGGTTCGATTCCCGGCCAGGCCAGGGATTTTTACCTGGACCTGTGGGCTGGTTCGAGATGCACTCAGCCTACGTGATTAGAATTGAGGAGCTATCTGACGGTGAGATAGTGGTCCCGGTCTAGAAAACGAAGAATAACGGTCGAGAGGATTCGTCGTGCTGACCACACGACACCTCGTAATCTGCAGGCCTTCGGGCTGAGCAGCGGTCGTTTGGTAGGCCAAGGCCCTTCAAGGGCTGTCGTGCCATGGTTTTTTTTATTTTTGTGACAGCTACCTTAAACAAATTGAGGGGCAACATGGGGAACTACTGCAAACTAATCCTGGCTATATATCGCAGAAGAAGAAGATACCAACTCCGATCATCTCATGCTAAATAAATAAATAAATAAATAAATAAATAAATAAATAAATAAATAACTACATCGTTCGGTGTGGGCGTCAAATACACAACCCATTCGAGTGAGAATGGTCTCAATGCTCGAGCGAGTTCAAGGCTGTGGATAATTCACGTCATTTAGTGGAGGTTCGAAACCGGGGCAGGGAAGTTCCGGTCCATTTCCTGTCAGTGATGTAACACTGGCTGTGTCACCACCATATCCCTTCACTGTGACGTCGCAGCTGAAGTAACGGCAGGCACCAGTATTCTTTCCTATAAATGAGAAGGGTGAAGCCACCAAACATATTATGTTCTGAGGCAATCGCTGTACAAGGTTTGCACATCCTTAAATCAGGTAAGTGCGACCGCGCCATGTTCATACTGGATGCGCTGAATATTGAACTACTGTGCCCGCACTCCCGAGTATCACTCAGGGTCGGCTCTTCTAATTAGTACAGAGTGTGCTGTATATATATAGGCAACAGGGCTGTGCTTCTTCTTAATGAAAGTTTCAGCTATTCGCCACCATGTTCTTCTTGCGTGCCCTCCGCCTCTCTTATAGGTTCAGCGATGGCAAGATATTTACTGCGTTTACATGCAGGATTCAGATCGATCTGAGTACACTTCCCGTATTGAAAACGCCATGTAAACGGGGACTCAGTTCGGATTGAGTCTCAAGGTCGATACGGTAAAATCTGGGATCGTATCGTACTCAGTTCAAATTGAGTTCCATGTAAACGCGGATCGTACTGAGATCGTATTGAAAACGACTGCGCACACATTCCATGTTTGTTCTGACAAAATCGTCATCATTAAAGTTCTGTCGAAATGACAAATATAATAAACCAGTAAATATATTACCTGTATAAATGATCAGCAACTGCAATCATATTTATAAGACGGCCAGCCCTGGCGATTAAGAAAATCACGATAACCTTCTGTTGGGGGTAAAATTGGAATGTGCGTTCGGGTATAGTGCGCATTGGTATCACCTAAATATCACTATAAAATTTGTCACAAATGGAACATAATAATTACTTTTACACATAGCAAGTGAAAAATCCCTGGCAAATTAAGAAATATATGTTTTTTGGAGAATATTAATACGTACTTTACTACTTTGAAAGTACATTTGGTGTTGCGCTCACAGTGACACACGTATGTCTTTTGAACAATTTCGTGTGTGATATCTGTGTTCACTGAAGTTCTTTGCTTTCGTTTCATTCTTCACTTGTCAATGACATCATTTCATGAATTGTATCGCGATATGCAATATTTAATAGGCGACAAAATGATATGGCCAATGTACATAAGAAAAATTCAGTGGACTAGTGATTTATTGGTCCAGGGATCGAGCTACTTTCGTTCGAACAGAAATAAAAATATTTATTGGTCCAGGGATCGTGCTATTTTTCTTTTGACCTCCATTTTGCTGTTTGTACTGGCCAAAGATAATGAGAATCCACAGACATAGCACTCCCATTCCACGGTGCTAGCCCTGGACCTGAATAAAGTAACAAAAGACGGCACCAGCAGCGTAGTACGACATAAACCAGTCCTGTTTACAAGCCTTAAGTATGTTTTCATAATTCTCAAATAACGACGGTATTTCTTAATTTGCCAGGGATTTTTCACTTGATATGTGTAAAAGCAATTATTATGTTCCATTTGTGACAAATTTTATAGTGATATTTGGGTGATACCTTTGCGCATCATACCCTGTGCGTTCTATCTATTGCACCAATTACATTTGGAATACCACACATACTTTTAAAACTGAAAGTTATCTCCTAGGCTTCTACTTCATTTGGCGTTTTTAAATTCTAAGAGGTGATATCGATTTTACAACAATTCTGCATCGTCTGTATACGTCGATGTTGCCTGGCAGATTCAATACGATACTCAAATACCACATGTAAACGAGGATCGTATTCAATACGGTAAGTGTACTCAAATCGATCTCAATCCCCATGTAAACGTACTAAATGATAATCTTCATCACACTGCTTGACTTTTCCTCGAGTTTCTCATCGATAACAGAAAGGTATACGCACGTGCTCACTGCGTACCGGATAGGTAACCACCATAGCATTCGCATCTCTGCGGCTAATAGTGCTTATTTAGCCTTGTCCAACATTGGGAGCCATAGTCCTATATGGGAGCAGGTCTGTCGCGCAAAACACCTGCCAGTGATGGCCATTTCATGACTGAGGAGGGCAATAGCGGCGATTGGGAATTAAAAGTGGGGGGGGGGGGGGGCAAAAAATGTACAGACAACAAAAAGTACATGGGTTAGTGGGATATAATGGGCGAGGGAAAGGGGGGGAGGGAGGAAGACGGCGTGGTGTATGCATGTAAACTGAAAAAAAACCTCCAAATTGGGAATTATTTATGCTTTCTGAGCTAATTTCCACAGAGAGGTAAATGTTTTACCAACTTAAATGTGGCAATAATTTGAGATTCTGATTCAATAATAGACTATACAATAAAAATTTCACCAAAGGAACAATATATACATCTATTATAATTAAACAGAAGTACGGCGTGATTATGCAATTAAAATAATTTCGTATTTGACTGGCCTATACACTAAGAAACTAACAGACAGTAAAGAGACTGCTAGACGGACGAATGTGCGCGGCAAGTCGGTGAATCATACCTCAGTGCCCATGATCTTGGCAAAAAATTATACCCCTGGTACCCTTTCTTACAGCATTTATGCAAAGTCCCCACTATTTGCTGTGGCGCTATGCAAATCAGTTAGCCGCGACGAGCGACATTTTGTGCGTATTTCCGCTAATAATTAACGAAAATAAAGTAAAGAATTAGCTGATAAGAAAACAGGGCTTGTACAAAGTGCTTTTATAAAAAAAAATTACTACTATATTCCTAGTTTCAGACGGCTAAAGTGGAATAATCTTTTCTCCACAAAGTGGGGGGGGGGCGGCGACTGACCCCCCTCGCTCCCCTTTGTCGCCTGTACTGGAGGAGAGGGAAGAACCAATATCCACTGCTATGTGGTTGCTGCAACACCCAAAGACTAAGGCCCGGTTTCACAGTATACGCTTAAGCCTTGGATCGGGCTTAAGCGGGAGCTTAAACTCTGCACGAGTTTCAGAGTGGGGAGTGCAAGTGGTAAGCCGAGCTTATCTGTGACTGGTTTAAGCTAAGGATTCAGATCAGATGGTAGAGCGCTGGCCCTCTTATAGCCCAACTTGGCAGGTTCGATCCTGTCTCAGTCCTGTGGTGAAGGTGCTCAAATTCATAGTTAGTGGGACGTAAAACCAATAACATTAATAAATAACTTATATTTCTGAATATATTTCGAGGCTCAAGAGACAAAAATGTCGGTCGGTCACTTGCTTTCTTGGCTTACGCTGCGTGAACCATCAACGATAGACCCCAAGTGTAAGTGTACGAATTGTAGAGCATAGAAACTTCTACAAAAAAGTCCGCGATGGTATATACCTATTTCCAACCGTTTGCCCTCTAGAAACGATGTATAACCTACAAGTCAATCAATCATAGGCTACGGATGTAAACAAAGATGAGAATTGAATCACTGCGCATGCGCAAGCATTACCAACTTCGGAGATCTTCAGCTTAGTAAAGCTGCACATGGTCCCCCTACTCGTAGTGTTTTAAGCCAAAGAGTAAGCCTTGCTTAAGCGGCGTGCGTGGCTTACTAAAGCTTCGGCTTAAACTCAAACTGTGAAACCGGGCCTAAGGGTGAGTTCCCTCAAAGTAAAGCTTTAGCAGTCCGGAGGCAGCCCCTCCACCGGCCTGGCTCATCGTAGGGCTAATAACCCACATCTTCCAGAGTCAATGTGAAAGAAAAGCTGGACGGATTTCAAGACGACGACCCAGCCAGAATAAGTCGATGAGAATCGGTACATGGAACAGCGAAGTACTGAGGGAAGGACTAAACTGAAGTAAGCAAACTGGAACGTAACAGAACAGGGTACTGAAGATGGTTAGAAGGCTCCACGCCGAAAGGCAGAAGGGAGAGGTCAAGAAGAGGAATAATAATTATGGAATCGAACTGTCGCTTTGTAGTGATGTTCCTTGGTGACTATTGTTTATTCATGGATGTTTTCTATGTATTCTGACTGCCAGGTGATTGTAGGCGATGTTTACTTAGATAGTACTGAACTCCTATTAAGGTTGATTTGAGTACATTAAAATTACTCAGAATACCTATTGACGTCTTGCAATTAGAATTTCGTGGTGTTCTACTGCTTATTTCAACACTCTCCTTGTAAAAAAAAAAAAAAAAAAAAATGAAATGGCGTATGGCTTTAGTGCCGGGAGTGTCCGAGGACAAGTTTGGCCCGCCAGGTGCAGGTCTTTTGATTTAACTCCCGTAGGTGACATGCGCGTCGTGATGAGGATGAAATGATGATGAAGACGACACATACACCCAATCTTCTTGCCAGAGAAATTAACCAATGATGGTTAAAAATTCCCGATCCTGCTGGGAATCGAACCCGGGACGAAAGCCAGCACGCTAACCATTTAGCCCTGGAGTCGTACACTCCCCTTGTACGTCTCACTGAAAATCATTGCTTCTATCTTAACAAATGACATGTTATGAGCTTTCAATCGCGCTCGTCCCCCTCGCATTTCCCCTCACCATGAGGACGACTGTATAGTGGACTCGCGATTCATTAAGTAATTACGAAACGGGCTGCAGAAAGTTGACACTGGAGAGAAGGTACGACAACACCGCAATCCTTTGAGATGCCGATAGTAGTCGTTTGTGCCTGCAGGACTAGATCACAATTTCTTTGTTTATTTACGTCGTGCAAGTCGCCGAGCGTAAAGCAGACAAAAAGACCAAGAAACTGTTGTACCCTCATGTGCGGAGACCTTGACGCTGGCTTAAATATGCAGAGAGACGATTCGCACGCCAGTTCTCATCTCACAGAACAATAGGTTCCCGACCTTGGCCAGATCTTCGCTTACTTATGATGAGAAAAAATTAAGCTGCTTCCATTTCAAATATATCATTTTTATTTTAAGCTAATTTGAATGTGGGAGGAAAGCATTCCACGCGAACTCGCCTTCTCAACAGTTATAGACTCACCGTCGGGGAAAATCTGCACTTAAATCAGTTATGGAGTTCAGGAAAGAAAGTTAGACGAAACTTAAACTAGGTAAGTCGATTTATTTTATCTAACAAACAACTAGTCCAGCTAATTGGCTAGCAAGATAATCTCTGTTTCTAGGTGTCCCGGGTTCGATTCCCGGCCGGGTCGGGGATTTTAACCCTCATTGGTTAATTCCTCTGGCTCGGGGATGAGTTTGTGTGCCGTTTTTATCCTAGGTAGAACCCATCCTCACAGACGCGGAGATCGCCTATGAACGTCAGTCGAAAGACTTGCACCATACCTCTCCGAAGGCTATGTGTAAAAAAAATGAAGAAGGTATTTTTTTATATTTTACAATTTTTCTTTACGTCGCACCGACACATATAGGTCTTATGGCGACGATAGTATCATAAAGGTCTATGAGTGTGAAGTAAGCGGTCATGGCCTTACTAAAGGTACAGCCTCAGCATTTGCCTGGTATGAAAATGGCAAACAACGGAAAACGATCTTCAGGGCTGCCGACAGTGGGGTTCGAACCCCGAATGGAAGCTCACAGCTGCGTGACCCTAAGGGCGCACGGCTTACTCTCTCGATAAAGGAAGAGTAAAGAGGAGTACCACAACTACTAAAATGTGAAGAAGATACATGGAACTCCTGTTTGTCGTTAGAGACGACTAAAACGTGTGACTAACTATGCACTTTCTAATTGATAGCATGGGTTTACGACCGTGCGGTCATCTAGATAAGTCTGGCATTGTTTCCACTGTGCTATAATGTCCGATCTCCTCGGTCAATTCTTCTTCTTCTTCTTTATCTGTTTACCCTCCAGGGTCGGTTTTTCCCTCGGACTCAGCGAGGGATTCCACATCTACCGCCTCAAGGGCAGTGTCCTGGAGCTTCAGACTCTGGGTCGTGGATACAACTGGGGAGGATGACCAGTACCTCGCCCAGGCGGCCTCACCTGCTGTGCTGAACAGGGGCCTTGCGGGGGAATGGGAAGATTGGAAGGGATAGACAAGGAAGAGGGAAGGGAGCGGCCGTGGTTTTAAGTTAGGTACCATCCCGGCATTTGCCTGGAGGAGAAGTGGGAAACCACGGAAAACCACTTCCAGGATGGCAGAGCCGGGAATCGAACCTGGGCCTCCGGGGGTGGCAGCTAATCACACTAACCACTATACCACTGAGGCGGACCCTTGGTCAACTCTTGCTTTCATTTTCACACCCTTGGGTACCTCCACTGTTTGAATGATCAGACTTGTTCCCTTTGGTTTAGAAGGAATTACTATTATTTGTTGTATTCCATCTGAAAATAACAATCACCAGCACTAAAATATGAAGACTATCATCCTCTGCCTGCCCGCTATTACGACGCCCCATCTTTGGATCCACTCCGCCATGTCTGCAGTCAACGACATCGCCTAGCATCCCTAGCATTTTTCAAGAAGAGAAGTCTGTTAACATCAAGGAATGTGACGCTCAAAACCAAATAGCGATTTATCAACAAAAAAAAAATTTGGAGCTTATCCACTCACGCCTCTGAAACTTGTATTTTTAGAACAATTGCAAAGAAAAATTTAGGATTTCGAGATGTGGTGTTGGAGTAGGGTGTTGAAGATACCATGGACAGAGAGTGGCGGTGGCGATTTTTGTTTTAAAAGAAATCACAACTAGGTAACCATCCTCTCTGAAACAAATTAAGTGGAAACAAAAATGAAAATATAATTAAAATTGTTTTCCAAATTTGGCAAACTATTGCAACCGTTAGGGCTTTAATCGTCGCACCAAATTAAGTATGAACCAGCTCTGAACACAACAGGCGACAAAATGAAACTGGCCCCGTTAGTTGGGCAACAAATGAGGCTTACTCTGGGTATAATTAGGGCAATATCATTTAACTTGGTTTCACAAACAGATGTACAGATGGAGCATTTGGATGAGAACCGCCAGAAGTCACTTACCAGGCTTGAAGTCTCATCCTCCCTACTTTCATAAGATCACCGGCTGAATTCGTAGAGCAATATGGGTAATGGAATGTTCGGTAAAGAAATAAAATAGGCACTATCTAAAATAATGAAAGTAGGATTCTATAATATGAGAGGAGTATGCTAATATTTGTTAAATGAGAAGAATCTCCGTTCAAGTATATATTCTAAACATTTTTATTTATACTGATGTGAACCACACAAATAATGTTCTATCTCAACATATGACCAAAGAAACAATTAAACTGACACAATTATATACATTGTATGCCTTCTTTTCTTGAAATTGTCCATGCATAATAATTCTTGGCGTACATCAATCAACTCGATCAGCATACACTGATAAATGAGTTTATTTATTTTATAAAAAATGTATATTGAATGATATCCTTTATTTATTATACTCTCGTCACAAATGGATATTAAATATGGTTCCGGTACCGGGGATCGAACTCGAGCCTCCTGGGTAAGAACCAGGTGTCCTCTATTTGTTAGTCATGATTTGGATAGAGAAAAAAAATTATAACACAATATAAGCACATCTGTTATACACACGAGATTGCATTGCCTAGTATCGAACATGTGATCCTTTTGACCACGACAAATGTATATTTACATTGAACACTTACGATGAACATACACGCTGAACATATATGTGCGTATCCTGGGTTTACCTAACAAATTATATATTTAAAGAATATCAGTCAAAGCTGGAATCAAACCCATCACCATATCACTTTGGGAAATAATAAAACACACAGAAACATATATATAAAAATATCAAATATATTTACACAACACATCTTGAAGATATGGCTTAACCAAGCCATAACATCTGGTTAAATCTTCGCTCCAGCATCATTCGAACCAACAGGCTTCGGCTTCCAAGGTAAAAATTTTTGGACTCCAATCAGAGGCTAAATTAATGCTTAGCATGAGAAGGGATCTATCCTTCACAAAATCCGGAAATTATCCGTGTTACTCGCAACGTATAATTAGAATAGGATTGAGACTACTTTGGTGAATGAAAAGAGCTTGGCCCACTAACATCGTTTTGCTGGAGACTGCAAAGTTTGCTCGGACTACGGTCGACCAGCATATACCTGTCAATCACAATAACAGCTGTGACTAGTCCTGGGTGTGGATACCATAAATCGTCCGTCACCCCTTCCTTTCATTTTTCTTACATATCATCTCGGCTTATTGTCAAGTATGCACTCACTTGAAAGCCATTATTTCTTATTACTCGTTATCTGGCTATATATTCAGCCCAATTTAATATCTCACAACAGCTATAATTATTTATTCTTCCTTATCACTCCAACAACAAAACATGTTACAGCTTCGCCCTCCCACGTCTTGGCATCGTATCTCAATCCGTTCATTTAATTCGCAGAGAAAACCCCATTATTTCAGGTTATTTTATTCTCACAATTTCATATATAATTATAAATTAATTACACCTCGGTTTGGATCAACTCCAGTGATTATCTAATATTATCCGGGATTACAAATACCCGAATCACAAACGTATCATTTATATCCAAACTACTCTGAAGATTTTTACCAGACGAAGAAATATAAATCTAGCTAACTTGCCGTTCTTCCCAAAGGTACTTCATATAAGCTAAGAACTTTGAAGTCTATATAATAATTCATGCAAATGAATTTTTGTTAAATATCAATGATTATCTTAAAAATCACTTGATGATCCTAACTAATAGTAATAAATTTTTCCCAATCATACGCGCATAATGTTCCCTACATATTTAATATTTAATTATGACATTATAATATTTACAAATATTATTATTACTGGCATGCATCTCTCGTGTTTAGGGTATATAAAAGTATGTACTTTACACTTGGTGAGTAAGGCTTGCTGTCATCTAGGGCACATCTTAGATCTTTACACGAACATGATGAATATTCTTGTTCCTAGTAGTCCTTGGTTCTTCTTCATACGACGATCCATGACTCGAACTGCTGTTTTCTCAGTTGAATTTCGGGACGATCCTTGTGAAGCTGATTGCAGGCACTCAGGCGCGACTCTTGTAGACTCCGAGTCTTGGGTTCGACGACCACTCACGAACATACAGAAAAATGGAGAATGAGTTATCAAATACTGTTTTATGCACTTTCAAAGGGGGGCCTACTTGTAACAAGATCCACTCTTAAGTTCAAACAGATTAACGCAAGTAGTGATAAGTTGTAAAATCACTGTTCATTCCCTGACCATCACACAGACTATCACAACGAATGTCCCTGGAGGATGCGAATATTAATTTTGTCAAGAACAGTTATTTAATTTTTGCTAAATGTCACTCGTTCTTAAATGCTCAGGAGCGGTGATAATTAGCCCCTGCATATATTAATTAACTGTTTCACCACGCTAAATAACCTGAAGCGTTTGCCCTCCGTTGGTGATTGCACCATAAGTCATAATTAACTATCTTCGACGATTGTGACGTTAAAATGCCAAATTAAGGCTTCTATTCGGCAATTATGTACATTAACTCGTACCACACGACTTATTCCGTAAATATATTTACATCACATTGATGTGTTTCTTCAATGGCACAACACTTTGTACACTGATATCCAAATCACTGATATCCAAGTTCCACTTCTAATATGTTGGGTTGCCATTACACAGACGATAATGAGGCAACGTGTTACCACTGCCGGTACACGGATGAGAATGAGATACGGTGTCTGGGTCTTGGATATATTTATAGCCTACGGGCAAAATGGTCAGGGGGAGGTGAATTATGTCCCTGTTGGAAATGACAGTCCGGTAATCGAAGTCTTTGAACGACGTGATAACAATCGAATTAAAGCTTATAACCTCTACTTTCTACTGAACATATATGAAACCAAAGCGATCAGTAGGTTATTCATAATTTTAAAAGCGTCCTTTTGGAAGATTACGCGTCATGTTTCATCATGCAATATCTCCCACCTTTTTCCACATGTTGTCAGATTTCAGTAGTCGCCTTTGATCTGCGTACTACTGTATGATAGGCGTCATTATTGATCCATTAATAAAGTATTGTATTTATATGCATTGACAGTCAGCATAAAATACATTGGTTCGAATGGGACCCGTTTTATAAATTTAGAAAAATTATCTCATATAGAAGTATTCTTCTTCTTCCTCTTTTTCGTAAATTATGGTGAGGTGGTACTAATGAATGCGGTGTTGAATTTATAGTGGGCATTTATTTTTCAAAAGTTAACACACCTTAATTCGGCCCAGTCTCCAAAAACCTCCATCTCCGTGCGTAGCGTTATCTTCTCTTCTCGCTCGCTCGGAAAGAGAGCGCGGTTTCAAGGTTAGCAATACTGCGTTGCTCTCTTCTCATTACAGCGTAGGAAAAATGCTCCTTCCGGACTGGCGCGTCGCGGATCATACCCCGGTTTGACATACAAAATGCTAACTACTGCATTATATGTTACAGGATGTTGCGGAAAACGGCATATATAATTAGCCAGACCTCCTAACATATCCATAGCATGATGGTGAACGGTCACACTATAGACAGCATAGAAGGCTTCTTGGCCTTTCTTCTCTTCTCTTCCCAAAACCTCTTCATTCTTTCGCTTCTCATCTTTCTCTCCTTTTCGGGAAGGATTCGTTCCGGCCTCCGTTTTAGTGGTTTCTCTTCAAATGATTTTAGACTGTCGACTCTGAACTCTCCTCTATTGTGGATTATCTGTAGTGTGATTTCAACTTCTTTCGCATCCCTCTTGACATCTTCTACTCAATATTTATTAAACGGAGGCATTGGGAAATGAAT
Organism: Anabrus simplex; assembly: GCF_040414725.1. Taxonomy (NCBI): domain Eukaryota; kingdom Metazoa; phylum Arthropoda; class Insecta; order Orthoptera; family Tettigoniidae; genus Anabrus; species Anabrus simplex. The sequence goes on along the minus strand of NC_090270.1, from coordinate 226,549,139 downwards.
CGAAAATAAAACAAAAACGATATTAAGGTGAAAAGGACACTGAAAACTTGAAATTTAGAAGTCCTCGATTATCCTACTCTCACACGTAAAGTGAATGACGCAGTATTCTCGTCGTCGGCCAGTATGAATTCGAGCGTCTTTTGCAAGCCGAGGTTGGAAGTATTAGCTGGACTAGGTGAGAGGAGGAATTTGCTAAAAGCAATTGCGAAAACAAGGAATGGTATGGTTGGTCACCTATTGCAACTTTCAAGATGGTTCACGACCTAGCTGACAGTGTTGCCAACTTATATTTTCAAGATCCGCTAAATACTACTAAAAATCCGCTAAAATTCCGCCAAGAAATCTGATCTCAAATAATGAGCAATAAAATGAGCAATAATAATAATAATAATAATAATAATAATAATAATAATAATAATAATAATAATAATAATAATAATAATAATAATAATAAATGTCTGCACTCACCTGATCTGTGAGTTTCACTGGGATTAACCCCCTACCTGCGAGCCGGCGAGCTAAAACTTATAGGCGTTTTAGTGCCGGGTGCAAACTAGGTGAATCCCTACCTCAAGGGCCACACACAAAACAGGCCAGTTCATTAAACGGTCTTCCTTCATAGCATAAATAATGCTACTTTCTCAGAATCTGTCGTCATTCGTCAAATAAGATAAAAGGACCCTTTCCCCACGCATTTCAAATTTATGACAACATGATCTCATGACATCAAATCCAAATAACATGTTTTCCTCATGTGACTGCTAGCTCCTGATAAGAAATACGGAATAGCTTGGAGACAGACTGGAGTACAATTTTTTTTTAAACGTGAAATGGGTAAAACACTTAATTCCGCTATAATAAATCTATAATTCCGCTGTCCGCTAAATGATATATTTCTCCGCCGGCAGTCTTCTAATTCCACCAAATTTAGCGGAAAATCCGCTAAGTTGGCAACACTGCTAGCTGGTGGGAAACATGGAAAGACGTAATACGAGAAGAAGACCAATAATGAAATCAAGGCAGGAAGAGATTAAAGTGAAGAGTTTTGCCCTAGAAGGAAGGATTATGTAAGCCCACCAACCTATTTTCTGAAAAGAAAAAGAAGAATAAGAAGGTGTTGTTGAGCGTGCGAGTTGAGGTTGCCAGCTATTGGTTACGTATAAACAACTAAAGAACAAAATGATAGCTCACTGGTTGCTTATTGGTTGTTATGTGGTAGAGTTGTCAGCGCGTGCTGGCAATATCACATGTTAACCTCCTCGTTACAATATTGCCGTGTATTCAAACAAAAAATATATATGTAATTACTGTCTCTGTAGAAGGAAATTCTCTCAGCTCTGTCCTGACGAAGAGCTGGAACTTTAATACAGTATCATTCAGCAAAATATCTTGTAAATATGTAAAAAGAAAAAATATATAATATCACATGGGTAAATGTGGACAGTTTCCGCGATTTTAAATGTATTTAGCTGAAATTTTATATGCACATATTGAGAAATTTGTCTGATATTGTGTTGCGTGTTTATGACACAATTTGAAAATATTAAAGTAAACTGAAAATCTTCTTCTTCTTAATCTGTTTACCCTCCATGGTCGGTTTTTTTTCCTCGGACTCAGCGAGGGATCCCACCTCTAGCGCCTCAAGGGCAATGTCCTGGAGTTTCAGACTTTGGGTCGGGGGATACAACTGGGGAGAATGACCAGTACCTTGCCCAGGCGGCCTCACCTGCTATGCTGAACAGGGGCCTTGTGGAGGGATGGGAAGATTGGATGGGATAGGCAAGGAAGAGGGAAGGAAGGGCCCGTGGCCTTAAAAGAGGTACCATCCCGGCATTTGCCTGGAGGAGAAGTGGGAAACTACGGAAAACCACTTCCAGGATGGCCGAGGTGGGAATTGAACCCACCTCTACTCAGTTGACCTCCCGAGGCTGAGTGGACCCCGTTCCAGCCCTCATACCACTTTTCGAATTTCGTGGCAGAGCCGGGAATCGAACCCGGACCTCCAGGGGTGGCAGCTAATCACGCTAACCACTACACCACAGAGGCGGACGAAAATCGAAATTTTATGTTGCATTATCTTCAGAACGATTGGGTATTTATATCCGATATTTTCTTCACACATTTAGATAGCCTTAACCTAAAATTCTGTTGAACAGATTATATCTTTCAAATTACTTAAAATTTAAAAATATCTATTTTTAATTCTGTTTTAAAATGTCCTCACCCATATCTCGATTTTTATATTAAATAATTAACTGAACGTCTGTTGCACATAACTGTACACGTTACCACTCAATGGAACTGCCAAATTCCATTGTTCTACATGCAATAGCTTTTGAGAAACTGCACCTTTAATGTGAAAAATGTAAGTTATGAGAAGCTTAGTTTAAAGTTTTAACTATATGTAGAGTACTGACCTTTCATTAATAGACTGTGAACCATAAATGGTACAAGTGTTAGGCTATGAATTGCTATACTAAATATTTAGATGTCTGTTAGACCGAAACCACTATTATAAGTTGTCCTGTTGTTAATTTCTGGTAAAATTCCCCTCACTGATGTTTTTCAACATGAATATCTCTTATGGTAGGGGGTCATCCGAAAATGTTTTTTTTTTTTTTTTTTTTTTTTTTTTTTTTTTTTTTTTTTTTTTTTGCTACGGGCTTTACGTCGCACCGACACAGATAGGTCTTATGGCGACGATGGGATATGAAAGGCCTAGGAGTTGGAAGGAAGCGGCCGTGGCCTTAATTAAGGTACAGCCCCAGCATTTGCCTGGTGTGAAAATGGGAAACCACGGAAAACCATTTTCAGGGCTGCCGATAGTGGGATTCGAACCTACTATCTCCCGGATGCAAGCTCACAGCCGCGCGCCTCTACGCGCACGGCCAACTCGCCCGGTGAAAATGTTTGTAACGTAACGCGACAAGATGCGTGACGGAAGTGATGCCACATTATTCGTTACCGCAGACCTAGATCGCCAAAGATGCTGCGAAAAGGTAAGCAAAACGAATCCGAGTAGTTAGTACCTTTGACAATAATGAAAATCATATTTTGCATTTTTTTTCTTTCTTATATCGTACTCGAAATATTTTTATATTTTCAGAAAATATTTGTAGTTTCGAAAAAGTGCAGTAATTCAAGGTTTAACAGCAAGAAAACAATTTCTCTCCTTGCGCACTATTTACCATCAGACTGCACTCCAGCGGACTCTAATCTAAAATCACATGGCTCATCATTATCTACTGTATGATCCGATACTTAAACAAAAATCAGAAATTAGTGAGTTGTATATCTTCCACTCGCTTACTGATATGACCTTTGCCACAGCTGCAGTTGTTGAGCTGCCAAGTAAATTCGTAGAATTGTTGTTCAGGTTCCACGACAAGTATGGCAACGCTCATCGCTTACTGAGTACATGTAATCTGCTCCGTATCCGAGTACAGTATGGTGCTTGTAACGGGTCTTGATCATACAGCCACACACGTCCATTGGCAACAATAGAAAACATGGGGAATGGGAAGCAAGCTTGAAAATGTAATTCTGACCAGACATTAAAAAAAAAAAAAAAAACCTCTGTAACAGATAACATTGGCCATAGTCGTGGACAGAATACTGTATTCTACCGTGCTTGCTCTCGCACAGAACAGTGAAGAGTATGTATTGTCATGGCTGTGTTCAAATTAACATAAAACCAATATTCAAAGAAGTGTGGAATCAAAATAAACCGAGCACGTAGCTGAGCGCCTCTGTGGTGTAGTGGTTAGCGTGATTAGCTGCCATCCCCGGAGGCCCGGGTTCGATTCCCGGCTCTGCCACGAAATTTGAAAAAGTGGTACGAGGGCTGGAACGGGGTCCACTCAGCCTCGGGAGGTCAACTGAGTAGAGGTGGGTTCGATTCCCTCCTCAGCCATCCTGGAAGTGGTTTTCCGTGGTTTCCCACTTCTCCTCCAGGCGAATGCCGGGATGGTACCTAACTTAAGGCCACGGTCGCTTCCTTCCCTCTTCCTTGCCTATCCCTTCCAATCTTCCCATCCCTCCAGAAGGCCCCTGTTCAGCGTAGCAGGTGAGGCCGCCTGGGCGAGGTACTGGTCATACTCCCCAGTTGTATCCCCCGACCAAGAGTCTGAAGCTCCAGGACACTGCCCTTGAGGCGGTAGAGGTGGGATCCCTCGCTAAGTCCGAGGGAAAAACCGAACCTGGAGGGTAAACAGATGATGATGATGATAATGACGTAGCTGAGCGGTTTGGGTCACGTAGAGCTATCACCTTGCATTCGGCAGAGAGTGGGTTCGAATCCCACTGTCGGCAGCCCTCTATATGCTTTTCCGTGGTTTACTATTTTCTCACGAGGAAAATGCTGGGGCTGTACCTTTATTGAGGCCACGGCCGCTTCCTTCCCACTCCGAGCCCTTCCCTATCCCATCGTCGCCAAAAGACCTGTGTGTGTCAGTACGACGTAAGATAAAATTGTAACAAAATAAAAAAATTAACGGAAATGTAATAAAAATAGTGATTTTAATAATTTGAACTTCTTCCTTCACCTAGAGGCTGCCCGAAGACAAAGCATACACAATACAGTGAATATTGATTGATTTTTTAAAAAGTTTGTAAAGAACTCGAAAAATGAAAAACGATTGTGAAGTTAGATCTACAAATTTAAACAATTCAAAAAACAATTAATGAAATTAAAAGCTACAAAGACGTTTAAAAAGTTATAATAATAATATTAACTTCGGAATTAATTCCTGCAAAACTTAAAATATAAGTATGTTTCGGACTTGAGGCCAGTTGATCTTATTCCGATGAGTAGGGGGCCTATGTAGATGACGTCTCAAACTGACGATAGATCCCTGAGAGCGTTTAGCCCCCCATCCACGAGTTCATCACTGTGATCCCGAAGGTTTTCATGATTTCCACCAACTTTTTGGCGATCGTCTCCCTGGCACCAATCATAAGAACAATACAAGGGAAAAGTTAACTTTGTGTTTGCTTTATTTGGTATTGATCTATATTCACCAATGTTTTCAAGAATCTTACTCAGAATAAAAGTAAAATCTGTAGGCCATTTACTTATTATTAGTTGTTTACTAAGATCAACTTTACAAGAAATCAAATATTTTATTGTGAATATATAGTTTATTATTAATACGAATTTGTTATTGCAGTATTTTGAGAGTAAATCATGCATGCAATACATATGTTTATTTTTACAGTTCCTCCGCAAACCCATTATGCGAAATCTGTTTAAATGTGAAGGAACATGTTGTATGTTGGGTATTCAGCCCGAAGGCTGGTTTGATCCTCTGCAGCTCCGCCAACAGCTGTCATAAATAGCCTAGGCGTCACTGAAGAGGTGTACTAGGGAAATGAGGAGTGAGGTAGTTTCGCGTTGCTTTCCTCACCGAGCCAGCCGCTGCTATTACATATCAGTTTGCCAAGCCCACTGAAATGCATGCACCAACCGACCCTTTGAGCGATATTTGCACACCATTCATAACAGGGACTGGCTGCATAAGCAATGGTATTACTAGCATCACTCATACCTCAGTCACTTCATATTGTCAAAGCCAAGGATGAGACTGAGACAGGTCAATGAAAGTAACAAATTTGATATAGCCCAAACCAGAAGACATAGTGCACTGTAAACACTACACCTCGCCAGCAAAGGCATAAGGAACATATTGTTTTTAATTTTACATACCGTTACGTGCTCATGCGACTGCCAGCCCTCGCAAGGTCCCCTCCGGTATTTCCTGGAAGGAATGAGCGAGTCATTCAGGCTGACCTGAGAGCATGTGATGGCCTCTGCTTCTATTGCGGTATTCGTCTGGTGTCTACGTGAATTTTCTGGAAGGTGAAACTAGATCGTCTCCATTATAGAGGATATAGAGAAACAGGCACCTGAATGGTGGAGGTGATTAATTATCTGTAGCGACTGTACATTACATACATTATCATTATAGACTATTATGCCTTTCAGCGTTCAGTCTGCAAGCCTCTGTGAATTTACTAAACGTCGCCACAATCCTCTATGTGCAACTAGTGCTGTGGCCTCATTTAGTTCTATACCTCTTATCTTTAAATCATTAGAAATTGAATTTAACCATCAACGTCTTTGTCTCCCTCTACTTCTCTTACCCTCCATAACAGAGTCCATTATTCTCCTAGGTAACCTATCCTCCTCCATTCGCCTCACCACCGAAGCCGGTTTATGCGCACAGCTACATCCATCAAGTTCATTCCTAAATTAGCCCTTATCTCCTCATTCCGAGTACCCTCCTGCCATTGTTCCCACCTGATTGTACCAGAAATCATTCTCGCTACTCTCATGTCTGTTACTTCTAACTTATGAATAAGATATCCTGAGTCCACCCAGCTTTCGCTCCCGTAAAGCAAAGTTGGTCTGAAAACAGACCGATGTAAAGATAGTTTCGTCTGGGAGCTGACTTCCTTCTTACAGAATACTGTTGGTAGCAACTGCGAGCTCCCTGCTTTAGCTTTACTACACCTTGAAATCTCACTTACTATATTACCTTCCAGGGAGAACACACAACCTAAATACTTAAAATTATCGACCTGTTCTAGCTTTGTATCACCAATCTGTCATTCAATTCTGTTGAATTTCTTACCTACTGACATCAATTTAGTCTTCGAAAGGCTAATTTTCGTACCATACTCATTGCACCTTTTTTCAAATTCCAAGATATTTGACTGCAGGCTTTCGGCACAATCTGCCATTAAGACCAAGTCGTCAGTATAGGCCAGACTGCTTACTAAATTTCCACCTAACTGAATCCCAATTAAGACCAAGTCGTCAGTATAGGCCAGACTGCTTACTAAATTTCCACCTAACTGAATCCCTCCCTGCCATTTTATACCTTTCAGTCGATGATCTATTTAAACTACGAACAACAAAGATGAAAGAGAACAGCCTTGTCTAACCCCTGTAAGTACCCTGATTCAAGAACTCATTCTACCATCAATTCTTACTGAAGCCCAATTGTCAACAGAAATGCCTTTGATTGATTTTAAACCAGGCGAGTTGGCCGTGCGCGTAGAGGCGCGCGGCTGTGAGCTTGCATCCGGGAGATAGTAGGTTCGAATCCCACTATCGGCAGCCCTGAAGATGTTTTTCCGTGGTTTCCCATTTTCACACCAGGCAAATGCTGGGGCTGTACCTTAAGTAAGGCCACGGCCGCTTCCTTCCAACTCCTAGGCCTTTCCTATCCCATCGTCGCCATAAGACCTATCTGTGTCGGTGTGACGTAAAGCCCCTAGCAAAAAAAAAATGATTTTAATAATCTACCTTTAATTCCATAGTCCTCGAGTATGGCAAACATCTGTGGCGACTGTACATTTTAACACAAACATTGGATGGTGTCAATTTTTTTTCTTGAATGTGTAAATTTAGGAAAAAATCATTTCTGTTAATATTGAGCGCAGTATAAATCAAACACCAATACTTGAAAAAACACAGGTTTTTCCTGTGGTTATAGTTCCACTTTTATACTATTCTCGGCTCAACATTATTTTAGATGCAAATGGAATGAGGGAAGCTTCGTAGACTCAATCGAACGTCACTTGCTTGACTGTTACGTGCGACGTACGCTTGGCGTCTCAGACAAACCAGCCCGGCCACAATGGGCTGATCTCAACGGGCGCCCAGCTGTGCAACTCAGTTCTATCCGTTTGGAGGTAACTATTAAACACGAATGTTGCTTCAACTTTTGACATAAACATGTTTTATAGCTGAGGGCCATTTGAAAATTTGGGTTACGGAAGTTAGCGTCACAAAAGTGTGACGGAAGTGTAAAACTAGCAAACGTGCAGGTTGTAATGTAAAGTATGGATGGATGGCTAGACAATGTCACCTAGTAACCGTGCAGGTTGTGAAGTAAGGTATGGATGGATGGCGAGATAATGTTACCTAGCAACCATGCAGGCTGTGAACTAAGGTATGGATGGATGGCTAGACAATATTACCTAGTAACCGTGCAGGCTGTGAAGTAAGGTATGGATGGATGGTCAGATAATGTTACCTAGTAACCGAGCAGGCTGTGAACTAAGGTATGGATGGATGGCTAGACAATGTCGCCTAGTAACCGTGCAGGTTGTGAAGTAAGGTTTGGAAGGATGGTCAGATAATGTTATCTAGTAACCATGCAGGCTGTGAAGTAAGGTATGGAAGGATGGTCATATAATGTTACCTAGTAACAATGCAGGCTGTGAAGTAAGGTATGGATGGATGGTCAGACAATGTTACCTAGCAACCGTGCAGGCTATGAAGTAAGGTATGGATGGATGGTCAGGTAATGTTACCTAGCAACTGTGCAGGCTGTGAACTAAGGTATGGATGGATGGCTAGATAATGTTACCTAGTAAACATGCAGGTTGTGAAGTAAGGTATGGAAGGATGGTGTTAATGGTACCTTGTAACCATGCAGGTTGTGAAGTAAGGTATGGATGGATGGCCAGATAATGTTACCTAGTAACCATGCAGGTTGTGAAGTAAGGTATGGATGGATGGCCATATAATGTTACCTAGTAACCATGCAGGTTGTGAAGTAAGGTATGGATGGATGGTCAGACAATGTTACCTAGCAACCGTGCAGGCTATGAAGTAAGGTATGTATGGATGGATGGTCAGATAATGTTACCTAGCAACCGTGCAGGCTGTGAACTAAGGTATGGATGGATGGCTAGACAATGTTACCTAGTAACCATGCAGGTTGTGAAGTAAGGTATGGATGGATGGCCAGATAATGTTACCTAGTAACCATGCAGGCTGTGAAGTAAGGTATGGATGGATGGTCAGACAATGTTACCTAGCAACCGTGCAGGCTATGAAGTAAGGTATGGATGGATGGTCAGATAATGTTACCTAGCAACCGTGCAGGCTGTGAACTAAGGTATGGATGGATGGCTAGATAATGTTACCTAGTAACCATGCAGGTTGTGAAGTAAGGTATGGTTGGATGGCCAGATAATGTTACCTAGTAACCATGCAGGCTGTGAAGTAAGGTATGGATGGATGGTCAGACAACGTTACCTAGTAACCATGCAGGTTGTGAAGTAAGGTATGGATGGACGGCTAGACAATGTTACCTAGGAACCATGCAGGTTGTGAAGTAAGGTATGGATGGATGGCCAGATAATGTTACCTAGTAACCATGCAGGTTGTGAAGTAAGGTATGGATGGATGGCCAGATAATGTTACCTAGTAACCATGCAGGTTGTGAAGTAAGGTATGGATGGATGGCCATATAATGTTACCTAGTAACCGTGCAGGCCATGTCTTATGGCTGGTGGTCATCTGAAATTCGCACAGCTGTTGATGGATGGCCATGACCGAGAGACATTATTTATGATCATTTGATGTTCGCAAGGGGAAAAGTGGTTTCCTTTTTTCCTGTACTTAACGGATTCGTGTCACAAATTGATGACATTCTTAGTGTGCTATTCTGTCAGTTATTTACAGTTTTGCCAGCTCTGTCGGTTTCAAATGAATAACTCTTCTGTAATTACAGCATATGAGAAGAGCTTTCACTTCCTACTAATTTACGGTTATAAGTTGTTCAACAGCCCGTCAGCGACGGACCGAACAGCTAGTCTGGTCTTAACATAGACAAGATCGAGATTGTCAAATCTGGAACATGTTCAATCGAGCTCACAATTTGTCACTCATTAATTTTTCCCAGTATCCGCCATTGTTACCGCAATCAGAACAAGAGGACTCTGTATACACGTACGATCTACATATTTCAAAAGCTATAAAAACAAATTAAATATTAGAAAAAGTAAACAAAAGCTGTTGCATTATAATGAACACTAGATTTAAATGAGTTGAAGAACTCAAGGGGGTCAAAATTCCCAACATCCCAAGGTCACGAATTCTATAGTAATTGAAGAGATGTATTATTATTATTTTATTATTATTATTATTATTATTATTATTAACCAAGTCCTGCGGTAGGTATAATCTAGACTATATAGGTATAAACTAATGACAAGGGTGATTTCTTGTTGCAATTCTATTGTATATTGTGGTGATCTGTGATTGACTCTGCTAGTAAATCGTGCTAGTAAATCTACCTTCACGAGGCTGACGTATTTGAGCACCTTCAAATACCACCGGATTGAGCCTGGATTGAACCTACCAAGTTGGAGTCGGAAGGCCAACGCTTCAACCGCCTGAGCCACTCAGCCCGGCATATATTTTCTCTCTGCTTTACCGGCATGTTTTACATCTGAAATAATAGTTCTGTGACTTTCAATTTTGACATTTATTTTATTCATGTATTAGAACCTCTTTAACGTTTAATTAAAAATAGAAATAGCTTTTGACGACACGTATTTAGAGATCCTCAAGAGATGATCAAGTAATTGGAACATAATTATTTACTGCATACGCATCATCTGAATCAGTGACTGCAGCTAATAAATTAAGTTGGCTTTCTAAAAGGAAAGCGATGCAGTATCAACAGTATTGAACAAAAGATCAGATGAGTCACCATTTAAGCTAAATATAGTTGGAAATGCCACCCTATATGTTAAGGTTTAATTACCTTTCGCGGAGGGCATTTTCAGGACCAAAGACAAACTCTCAAGAAACTGAAGCACTCTCTACTCTCTCAGTTAACATGAATCCTCAGTATTTCCCAGTGTGAAAATTGTAAGCCGTGGATAAACCGCTTCAAAGCTGAGGACGGTGGGGTTCGAACCTACCATGTCCCGATTGGAAGGTAACAGCTACATGAGCGATACCAAACCACCAACTCGTTCGAAAATAAACTTGTTCTGAGAAAGACAAGGGTCAGAAGAAGTCCCTTCGCTGAATCTGAAAATATTCTTCTTCTTCTTCTTCTCTATGGCATTATCCCAACTGCATGGGGTTGGCGATATGTGAATAGTAAGCCCAGTTTTATAGCCGAATGCCCTTCCTGTCGTGCACCCCATTAGGAGGGATATAATCACTGTTGCTATTTTTTATCTTTTTGCTATTTGCTTTACGTCGCACCGACACAGATAGGTCTTATGGCGACGATGGGATAGGAAAGGCCTAGGAATGGGAAGGAAGTGGCCGTGGCCATTATTAAAATACAGCCCCAGCAGCATTTGCCTGGTGTGAAAATGGGAAACCACGGAAAACCATCTTCAGGGCTGCCGACAGTGGGATTCGAACACACTGTCTCCCGGATGCAAGCTCACAGCTGCGCGCCTCTAACCGCACGGCCAACTCGCCCGGTGTTGCGATTTTTAGTAATGTGATGTACTTAGTGTAAACACAAACACCCAGTCCCCGAGCTAGAGGAATTAGCCATACATGGTTGAAATCACCGACCTGGGCGCAAATCGAATCCAGGGCCCTCTGAACCGAAGGCCACTACACAGACCCTTCAGCGAAGGATCCGGACTGAAAAGATTATTATTATTATTATTATTATTATTATTATTATTATTATTATTATTATTATTATTATTATTATTATTATTATTATTACGGAGTTATCCGTGGAAGTCAGAGGTGAAAGAAGGTGCGGGCTGGAATGGGTCTAACTACAAGTTCGAACGATGAATTAAAATTTCAATAAAGGTTCTATTTTCAAAACTTAACAATGGTAACATAGAAATTTGAGCGTACAACAAATAACAACAAGTTAAATCAGGTACACAATCAAGAAGTCCAAGATTAGAGAAAAATTTAACCAGTTTCCACTAGGGGAAATAACAAAGAAAATCAGGTACAATGCCGCTTTACAAAAAAAGCACCAGTTAAGTGGTCTTTACAAATTCTGGGCTACGGGCCCAAATTCATCAATCCTCGAGCTCTCAGCTCACAATCACAAAATACCAAAGGGCAGAAAACCCTTAATTACATGGAGCTCTTGCTCCCGCTTAATAATACCAGAAAGAGCGGACATGCTCTAAGTTTTACAAGCCTATCAAAGGCTACAACAACTTCACTTCTATCTGCCCTCAAGGCACACAAAGAAACAGGGGTATTTCATACCCAACCTACAGGGCTTTCGCATGAAGAAAACAAAACATCAGGTTAAGTTACTGGCCCAAAGTACAGAAAGGACTGGAGGCGTGAACTTGCACTCCTAAATACACTTTTTAAAACCTAAGTGGCTCTAGGCCGATACACAGGGGCTAATCCCAAGCTAGGGAGGTGACTCGTATGAGAAAACTTTAATACATTAAGGAAGAGAAGAAACGGTTATGAAAACGTAATCACCTCAATTTCAAATGAAGCGGAACTCGAGAGGGTAAAGCACTCTCTATCCCCGAATTAAAGTTCAAGAAAACTGAAGTTTAGCAGGAAAAAGGGTTTACATGTTTAATAGTTTACATATTAAAGGTTTCGAACCCTCCCCGACAGTTAAACTGCTGAGCTAGCAAGAAATAAAGATGTTGTTGAAGAACTGCTGTCTGAAGTACGAGGCGCTTCCCGCCCCCTGCTACATATTCACACACTGAGTTAGATGTTATACGAGTGGCCCAGAGGCAAGAAAATCAGCATTTTTTATACCCTCGTGGAAAATTCGAGACCTTTCAGGAATGAGTAGACACCCCCCCCCCCTCAATTTTTATTGGTTGACTAATAATTACACATGGAAATTCGAAGAAGAAAGCAATGATTGGAGGAAATTAATTACCGAAATTACTGATTGGCTAAATTCAAAACAGGCGGAAAGAAAGGATTAATGTTGCCAACCCACAAACCGCAGAACAAAATTTAGTAAAGACAAAACTTATGAATACAACATTTCTCCAAGAAGGTACATTCCTTTACACCAGAATGCGTTATCATAGTTCTTGGTAGAGACCTCTGTTAGAGTCTGTCCACACTTCTTGGTTAAGAAAAAACAAAAGCAAATCAAAAACACACAGTGACATCTTCTGATAAACAGTAGAGTTAGTTCAGTTTTTAAAGTTCAGAGCTTCTCCTGTAGAGGAGTTTCAATTGGCGCAAGATTTGAACTTACGTCGTAGAGGTGTACCGCCCGGTATTATTATTATTATTATTATTATTATTATTATTATTATTATTATTATTATTAGACCCCTATTATTATTATTATTATTATTATTAATATTATTATTATTATTAATATTATTATTATTATTATTATTATTATGTTTTCTCAACTGTTTGACTCCCTGGCTGAATGGTTAGCATTGAGGCCTTAGGTTCAGAGGGTCCCGGGTTCGATTCCCGGTCGGGTCGGGGATTTTAATCTCGTTTGATTAATTCTTCTTTCTAGGGGACTGCGTGTTTGTGTTTGTCCCAAGACATATTCAGACACCACCCCACGCTACCAACCACCACAGATACACGCAATAATGATTAGATCCCGCCACGTAGGGTTGGTGACAGGAAGGGCATCCGGCCGTAAAACAGGGACAAATCCATTTCGCACCCGCTACCCCACAAGTAGAAGAAGATTATTGTGTGATCTCAGCTACCAAGCAGAGGCAGTTTAATTTGAGACCATCCAGCTCGATTGCGGGTCTATTTCGACATCTTTGCTGGGCAATATATGGCAGTGTTATTAATTAAGTTTGTTGAGTAAGCACCAAATGTGTCACCAGAAGCCGACATCGTACAACGTCCAGTGTCGAAAGGACTTTCTGCCTCTCCTGAGTTCGAACCCACGAAGGCGGACACTCCACCACTGAGCTAGAAGGGATATAAACACGTAGAAATACCCGGGAGCGATGACCTAAGATGTCAAAGCTAGCGTCAGCACAGGACAAATAAATCATCTTGCAAGAACGAAAGCCAGGATACGTATCGAGAGCGGATATTTCGAGTTAAGTCATTAATGATAATTAGCTATGTCGACATCGGTCGGGAAAGTTCTCGCTCAGATCTGTTACAGTCAGGGAGTCTCGCCTTTGCGACAACTAGGATAGTATCGTTAGGGTAAGCAACCTGATATCTCAAAAACTGTTCGAATTGGATCAGAAAATTGGCACGTATTAAGATCGAAACACAGTCAATTCACATTAGAATCTTCATGTATGTACATATTCATTTTGTTGTAAAGTCCGGAAAGAAACCTTTAAAGGCTGCAGGCTTTAGATGTGCAACTGAATGCAGCGTTCCAAGAAAAATTATGTTAGAGTTCTTCTTCTTATTCTTCTTATTCTCCTTCTTCTTCTTCTTCTTTATCTGTTTAACCTCCAGGGTCGGTTTATCCCTCGGACTCAGCGAGGGATCCCACCTCTACCGCCTCAAGGGCAGTGTTTTGGAGCTTCAGACTCTGGGTCAGGTCGGGGGTACAACTGGGGAGGATGACCAGTACATCGCCCAGGAGCCTCACCTGCTATGCTAAACAGGGGCCTTGCGGAGCGATGGAAAGATTGGAAGGGACAGACAAGGAAGAGGGAAGGAAGCGGCCGTGGGCTTAAGTTAGGTACCATCCCGGCATTTACCTGGAGGAGAAGTGGGAAACTACGGAAAACAACTTCCAGGATGGCTGAGGTGGGAATCAAACCCACCTCTACTCAGTTGACTTCCTGAGGCTGAGTGGACCCCGTTCCAGCCCTTTTCAAATTTTGTGGCAGAGCCGTTAATCGAACCCGGGCCTCTGGAGGTAGCAGCTAATCACACTAACCACTACATCACAGAGGCGGACAATTAGAGTTTTTACTGAACACAGATTTCACATTTAGGGACAAGTTATTTCTCCATTTGCTTACGAAGTTGCGATACCATTTGAACATTCCTATCAAATAAAGCGCTTAGCAAAGGCAAGAACTCAAAGTGGAATCGACTATTTTCTCATATGCTCTATTTCCACGTACATGATCTCACCTATAGGACTCATACCTTCCCCCTTATGAAACACAACAATGTGTCTATCCATCGCTTGGTTCTTTAACTCTACCTTTGTATCACTTCCCTTCTCTTTCTTTTGTTATTCTCTTCTATCACGTGTTGGCTCCTTTGATGAATGGTTCAGTTCACAGGGCCCCGTTTTTTGTTTTTCTGCTGAGTCAGGGATTGTGGCCACGTTTGGCTTACTCGTATAGCTCGGGGGCTGGGTGTGTATGTTCGTCATATTTTACACACTTCCAACAACCAAAAAAAAGCAAACAGTGGTTGGCGTCATGGAACCACATCCGGGTTTAATCCTCATTAGCCTCGATCCCAGTTTATCGAGAAAAGAATAATTTTTCGTTCACGTTCCTTCTTTAATAATTTAATTTCTTAATCTTATTTTTCTTCCTCCCTTTATCCTTTCTTTACAGACCTTCAGATTTTCATCGTGTTTCCTCCTTTTATACTTTTATTCTCGTTATTATTATTTTTTTATGTTTATTTTATCCTTGGCATGTAGGCTACTCTTTGCACTCGTCACCACCTACTTCGTAGTAGCACTATGGACGTATAACCCTATCGTGACAGCTAAATGTTCAAAAACTGCTTCATTTCGAAAGACTATAAAACTGAGTGGAATACACGCTGATTCTTCCAAACACGAAAAAGTGTACATAGAAGTCGTGCTGTACCGTTGTTTGGTAAAGTGTAGGCCTACATACTGGAAAATAATGCAAAGCAAAGCCCGTCCTACGCTAAAACTTTGTATATCTTACGTTTCCTTCCTCTGTGGGTGGGGACGGTAAAATAACATCCACGGTAGTCTATCCCCTGCCTCTCGTAAGAGGCGACTAAAAGAGACACCACGGGCTCTTAACGTGGGAGCGTAGGTTGGTGACCAAGGGACCCTTAGCTGAGTTCTGGCATTGCTGTGACAAAGTGTGACCTAGCAACCGTGCAGGCTGCGATGTAAGGTATGGATGGCCATACAATGTTACCTAACAGCCGTGCAGGCTGCGATGTAAGGTATGGATGGATGGCCAGACAATGTTACCTAACATCCGTGCAGGCTGCGATGTAAGGTATGGATGGATGGCCAGACAATGTTACCTAACAACCGTGCAGGCTGCGATGTAAGGTATGGATGGCCATACAATGTTACCTAACAGCCGTGCAGACTGCGATGTAAGGTATGGATGGATGGCCAGACAATGTTACCTAACATCCGTGCAGACTGCGATGTAAGGTATGGATGGATGGCCAGACAATGTTACCTAACAACCGTGCAGGCTGCGAGGTAAGGTATGGATGGATGGCCAGACAATGTTACCTAACATCCGTGTAGGCTGCGATGTAAGGAATGGATGGATGGCCAGACAATGTTACCTAACAACCGTGCAGGCTGCGATGTAAGGTATGGATGGATGGCCAGACAATGTTACCTAGCAACCGTGCAGGCTGCCTTTTATGGCTCTTAACTTTCATCTATCCCATCCGATCTCCCTTGGTCAACTCTTGCTATTTTCTGACCCCGACGGTGTTAGATTTCCGAGGCTTAGGGAAGGAGTCTTTAATTTTCAAGCCCTTCATGGCCCTTGTCTTTTTGAACGATACCTTTAGTTTTCGAAGTGTCGGACCCCTTCCACTTCGACATAAGAATGTTTTATGGATGGGGGTCGACTGAAAATGTTTTTTACGGAAGTTACTATGACGGAAGTGTAACCTAGCAACCGTGCAGGCTGTGATGTAAGGTATGGATGGATGGCCAGACAATGTTACTTAGCAACCGTGCAGGCTGTCTTTCATGGCTGGTGGTCATCTGAAATTAGCAACCGTTGATGGATTCCCATGACCGAGAGACATATTTATGATCATTTGATTTTCGCTATGGGAAAAGTGGTTTCTTTCATCTCTCTGATTGTGTGTTGATAGACATCCACCGAAGCTCAGGCGGCAGTGCGCCGGCCTCTCACCACTGGTTTCCGTGGTTCAAATCCCGGTCACTCCAACTGAGATTTGTGCTGGATAAAGAGGAGGTGGGAGAGGTTTCCCTCCGGGTACTCCGGTTTTCCCTATCATCTTTCATTCCAGCAACACTCTCCAATATCATTTCATCTGCCAGTCATTAATCATTGCCCGAGACAAGTGCGACAGGCTTCCGCAGCCGGCACAATTCCTACCCTCGCCGTTAGACTGGGGCTTCATTCGTCTCATTCCTGACCCGGTCGAGTGACTGGAAAAACAGGCTGTGGATGTTTCATTAGGTGTTAATAGAGGATGATTACCCAGTTGTGCTTTCTCTTAAACAATAGTCCTCCACTGTCGGCAGCCCTGAAGATGGTTTTCCGTGGTTTCTCATTTTCACACCAGGCAAATGCTGGGGCTGTACTTTAATTAAGGCCACGGTAGCTTCCTTCCCACTCCTAGGCCTTTCCTATCCCATCGTCGCCATAAGACCTGTCTGTGTCGGTGCGACGTAATGCAAATAGAAAACAAAAACAAAAAAAATAGTCACCACCACCACCATCTTATGTTTCTCACAGATAAGGCTAATATCTTTATTGCACTACATTCATTGAGGTTAACAGATGTTCCTTGCAAATAATCAGTCGCATAACATCGATATTTTCGCGGTGAAGAACAATTTTTCGAGACCCTGGTGTTTCGTGTTTGCATTTGTGAATGTGAAACACCCAGGTCAAATCGCGATGAACACTCCGTGGAATCTGTGCAGTTTGCGGAGTGAGTAAATGAACTGTTGGATGAAAATGATCAGGAATGTGACGAAAGAGAATCTACAGAGAGTCATGGTGATGGCAGTATGAGTGAATATAGTGACGCCAGTGAGGAATTTGTGAAGGAATACGAAACGTCCCATTGGATTTAGACTGACGACACGAGCAGCGGTGGGAAAATATATTTCACACGTAAAGTCGGCATAAATCCATTGATTTCCAGGCAGCTGTGTAATTCGTCTACATAACTGCACGTATTTTATGTCTTCGGAAATGATTTCTAGACACACATAGTAAGGGAAACAAACAATTAAGCACGCGACTCGCTTCTCGCCAAATGTGATACTCGGAATTAATGGACAGAGGTTGCTATGGGTAAAAACAATTCAGTCTCCAATGGATTTATAGAATTCCTTATACCACTGAGCTACTATAACAAGCCTTTGGAGTGTGTTCGCTTAAGGAATTTCGCATGGAGCTAACGCTACTGTCAACATATTTCTGACTTGTCGGTCCACTGAACGCTAACACTATCGATATTTAATTTTAATGGCCTAATAGCAGGAGTTCTTTGTATGCTGATGACGGTACTCTAGCCACCCAGACCAAAGATTTCCAATCAGTGGAGAATGCCTTTGAAGATCTCTCCAGATATTACAGTATAAGTCAGCTTAAACCAAACCCCTCAAAGACGCAAGTATGCACTTTTCATTTGAGAAAGAGGGAAGCCACTCGCAGGCTGATGATAGTATGGTCAGAGATCGACCTGGAGCACTGCAACACTCCAAAATATCTAGGAGGGACGCTCGAGAGATCTCTTCCTTTCAAGAAGCACTACATGAACTCCAAATCAAAGGTGTCCACTAGGAAAGATCTCCTCAAGAAATTGGTTGGATCACAGTGGAGAAGTTATCCTGAAACCATCCGAACTCCTGCATTTGCGCTATGTTATTCTGCAGCAGAGTGTTGTAAACAAGGTTGGGTTTACAAAAACACAACTTCTTTATTTACTTCACATGTAAAATTACAATATTTATACTAACAAAACTGAAAGTTATCTCGAAGCAAAATGAACTATGAATTTGGAGAAAGAGTCTGTCTTTGTACACTATATACATGTTGGAGTATTCACGTTCACTACTATTTCGGAAAGATAGTCCTTGTGACATGAAAAGTTCTTGATAGTCGAAAACTATCAGAAGCACTGACGTAAATATTTCAGAGAGTCCTTCCTTGTTGAAGTGTCTGAGTTCATTAACGTAAGTTCAATGACTGAAGAGTTCCTACTTAGCAAAACTAAGTTGATAATGGGAGCTCGCATTAGCTAGGGAATGATAGTGGCATATAATTGTAAGACTGGGCATGGACAGCGGAATAGGCAAGAGGAGCGGTGACCCGAGGTGAGACCTCTTACTGCCAGAAATTCAGTCCACCTGGCCGAAGCACATTTTCAAGAGGAGTAGCCTCCGTGCTCGACGTAGGGTGTATTCTGGAGCTGGACACCGGGGTCAGTGGGCGTCTGGACAGACTAGGAGCTCCTTTTTATAGCACACACGACGTTCCAGGCACGCGCACTGAGAGCTGCGCGTCGAGGCTCGAAGAATAACACACTGGCACGCGTGTAGCTGGCTGGCGGATCGAGAAGGGAGCGACGGACATACAACACAGAGTATGTCTGTCCTGTTTGGTATAGTCCCACGCATGCCAAACAGGTGGATGTAGCTCTTAATAAAACCTGCATGATTATAACAGGCTGCTTGAAATCCACTCCTATTGAATGGCTTTACCACCTCGCAGGAATAGCACCACCTCCTATTCGAAGAGAAGTGATGCCAATAAGGAAAGAAAGAAAGAAAGTGGAGCAGGAAAGAACCCATCTTTTGCATGGGTACAAACCACATGCAACGACTGAAATCAAGATAGAGCTTCCTTAGAACATCAAAGGAACTTACAATCACCGCCGAAAAAGCTAGGCAACAACTGTGGAAGACTACGACCTACCTTCCCACTGGTCGGAGAAGAATTTCGGAAATTTTGCCTCCTGGCCATGACGAGGAATGGCTGACTTTGAAGTCCCTGAATAGATTGAGATCTGGAGTGGGCAGATCAAGGTTAATTTATCCAGATGAGTATACTCTGATAAGAATGATATTCAGTGCGAATGTGGAGAAGCCCAGACTGCACAGCACTTGCTGCAATGCCAAGTGTGTCCAGCCTCCTGCGCTCAAGAAGACATTACTCCACAGTAAATGGCACTGGAAGTAGCCAAGTTCTGGTCATGATATTTGAACTGTGCCTTTGACACGAAAATAATAATAATGGCCGTATTAGTAGTAGTGGTACTAGTAGTAGAATCGGCTCCCGCAAGGGCAGGGGGGGGGGCTGGAATTCTAAAAAGGTTGCTGTTCAATTGTTAAATATCACACCAGATTATTTCATAAACTGAACTTACTGACAGTCATCTAGCATCTGTTATAACCGAAAATTTCTGTAAACTTTTTAATGTTGCTGAAGTTATATTGGTTTTTATATTGAAGAAAATTGTTGATGTGCTTCCCCCCCCCCCCCCACCACCACCACCACTGTGGGCGCCCATGAGTAGTAGTATTGTTATCGTCGTCGTCGTCGTTTCGGTCAGCTATGGACCACGTTCATCCAACTGTTTTCTTCCTCGAAATTTAACATTTGCCCTGTAACGCCTAATTCGTTCTCGATGCAGTTGCTTCCTTTCTTCAGTCCACCTTAGGCTTTTCTTGGAAACTCTGGTATTCTTTGAGCTTAGTCTTAAGAGGGTTACGCTCCCGGATATCGTCACACTTAATCCCCAGTTCACCTCCTTGAAGCAGGGTCCTTTGCTTTTCTTTCCCAGAAAACAGGTAAAGATCTTGCTTGTCAGTCTCATAGGGCTCATTGGTGCTATATGACCATAAAATACAATTCTTCTGCTCCACATCACGTCAGTTCTTTATTCCTCGTGGCCGGGCTGAGTGGCTCAGACGGTTAAGGCGCTGGCCTTCTAACCCCAACTTGGCAGGTTCGATCCTGGCTCAGTCCGGTGGTATTTGAACGTGCTCAAATACGACAGCCCCGTGTCGGTAAATTTACTGGCACGTAAAATAACTCCTGCGGGACTAAATTCCGGCACCTCGGCGTCTCCGAAGACCATAAAAAGTAGTTAGTGGGACGTAAAGCAAATAACAATATTATTATTATTATTATTATTATTATTATTATTATTATTATTATTATTATTATTATTATTATTATTATTATTATTCCTCGTGGGTGTAAAGTTCGTCTATATTCACCGTTTTCATTTACTGGGCCTAAGATGTTTCTCAGAAAGTAGTAGTAGTAGTAGTAGTAATAGTAGTAGTAGTATGTTAGTGTTAACAGATCAGCTCGTTTCCGAAGTTGTTTGTTTTAATTACAGTACCTGGGTATCACACTGCAGACTACAGGCTCAACCTTCACACTGCACGTAAAGGAAAAAGCAGCAGCAGCAACCAAAGCAATGTACGAGATCCCCAAGCCGCAGAACCTCTCAGTGAACACTGCAATGGCACTATTCAAGCTTAAAGTGGCCCCGGTGGGATACAATTGATATGGCACAAACTAACTGTTTCAAACATGAAAAGAATTGAAAATATAAAGGCCAGGTACTTTAAACGGATCCTACAGATCTCAAAATTTACAGAGAATCGAATGGCATACATAATGGCAGACGAAACATTCTTTCTGGAAGACATCAAACAAACATTCGGGCTACCAGACACCGCCGCATCGACTGCCGTCCTTGAAGAAAGGAGACAGAAAGCCCAGCAGATACCTGAAGGTTTCTACGAAACGGAAGTTATGAAGAACAGTGAATGGAAGGGCCCAAACTACAAACTACGCCATGTATACACACGCTTCGGTGTCCACGGATTCCACGGGAAAATATGCCTAACCAACAGATTTCACGCCCGAAACGAAGAATGTATCTGCCGTCTCTGCAGAATGACGTGTCCTAGGTACCACCTGATGAACTGTACTGAACAAACACAACGCATCAGCACACTTGCCACAGACTGGTAGAAAAAAAACAAAAAACAAAAAAACAAACGAAGTGATGTACCAAACGAAAATAATGACAAATTCTAACCTTTAACACATATGTACACATTGTGTTTAATTTCAATAAATTTAATTAGAGTAACATTGCCAACAGGTTCCAAGGTGTATTATGAATTACTCACAATGTCTAGTAGAATACAGGCATATGTTAAGGTATAGCCTTGAGTGTGGTAAATACCGTCCGAGAATAGACCATAAAAAGTACGTTAGACTAGAATATCGCCTTCGTTCGTATGTAGTAAACAGAGATAAGATCAGAGGCCACAGTCGGGAGAAACCACGGGGGAATCCATGTGCGTATTTCACTACAGTGCCCCGAACACATATCCACTAGGACAAACTAAGCGTGTCAGAGAGCTGGCTTTCTGAGCTCAAGTTGGCGGGTTCGATCCCAGCTCAGTCCGGTGGTATTTGAAGGTGCACAAATACGTCAACAACGCGTCGGGAGATAAGTGGTGCGTTAAAGAACTCGTGTGGGACAAAAATCTGGGCATCTTCGTAAACCGTAAAAATAATTAGCGGGATATAAAACAAGTAACATTATAACTCAACATCGGCATTGAAACATGGCCGATTCAGGCCAGCACACTTGATTGAGTCTGTACCCTGGTAACGTTCAGGTTCGAATCCTGCTTGCATAGAGTGCGTTTACCCAAATATTTGTATTACTATGTTGACAGCTCCCAAAGTGGGCATCGCGCAGACAGTTCGGACGTGTGCCTACTCAGTGGTTAAAAATTATACAGTGACAACATCCACATAGGCTTAATATTTGTTAGTACATAAATAAGTTTCTACAGTAAAGTTTAAATCCTGTCGTCATTTATAAAGTGTAAATTCTGTTGTCATTTACCCTAATGAATTTTATGTCAGAGAACGCAGTCATTTAATATTAACGAAATCCACAACCTATCCAACACTCGGTGTAGTGCTTTTCTTTGTTTTTTGTTTTGTTTTCTTTTAGTTTTCATTCCCCTCCCTGAAGGGGAAGGGCGGGCCACCTTGAAGGTTACGCCTTCACCCTGGCCAATGGTCTCTTTTTGTTATATTCTGTGCACCAAATCGATGCCATTCACTTAAATATAGCATGGCTGCGAAAGCAAGAAAAGACTAGAGGCAATTGAACTGTGGATCTGGAGAAGAATGCAGAGGATGAGTAGGACTGAAATGAAGAGCAATATGGAAGTCCTTAGAGAGATAGCAGAAAAACCGAATCTGGTAAATGAAACTGAAAAACTGAAAATAAAATGTATTGGTCACATCTGCGGCATGAGGAGCTCCTTTGTAACATCATTGAAGGAAGGAAGAATTGCCGCGAAAAGAGGGGTCTTATTTCAAGAACTTGCTTCTGAGGATGAACTGCAAGACCTACGCTGAGTTGAAAAGACTGGCTCAAGATAGACATCTATGGCTACCGCGACAACGCTTACCCTTTAGAATATGATGATGATTGCTTAAATATGCAGTAGGTTTTAACACTAATGTTTTAGGACTGCGGGTCTATTTGGAATTAGCGACAACAATTTCATGATACCATTGTAACCATGGACCATGGTAACCAGTGTTTGTCTGTACTAGGTCAGTAGCGTCATCTTCTCACTGAGCGCTTCCTTCCTATAACGAAGAGCTTGAGAAAAATATCTTGTCAAGTAAACCCCGTTCTACTCTTCAGTCCAGAACTGAAATATTTTAACTGGCCGCAAAACGAATCCAGGGCCATAGAATAAGGGACAGGCACGCCACCTCTCCACTACAGGGTTCGCTAATTATTATTATTATTATTATTATTATTATTATTATTATTATTATTATTATTGTTGTTGTTACCGTGGTTTGGTGGATTAGCAGAGGTGAAAGAAGGTGCCGGGATGAATGGGTCTAACTACAGAATCAAAGTTAATTTTAAAATTTCAAATAATGGTTATATTTTTTAATTTTAACAATCTATCAACGACAAAATCTTAACAACATTTACTTTGGGAATAGCAATTTGTAAACAAGGCTAGAAAGATCCAAGATTCCAGAACATTAACTCTCTCGGGCTACACGCCCCTAGTTTTACAAAAGCACAATTTGCTCAAATGGGCCATCAAGGCACAACATCCAACAAATGAAACAGGGGTATCTCGTACCCAACCTACTGGGCCATAGCAGAAAATAACAGGTTAAGTAATTGGCCCGCAACACCAAGGTGAATGGAGGCGTGTACTTGCACTCCTACATGAAACTTCTTAAAACCTAAAAGGCACTAGGCCGATGAAACAGGGGCTATTCCCAAACTATAGAGGTGACCCGTATTAGGAAGAAATTTAAACATTAAGGAAGAGAAGAAAATCAGTTACCAAAACGTAGTCACCTCAAATCAAAATGAAGGGGAGCTCGAGAGGGTAAGGTACTCTCTATCCCCGATTTATAGTTAGAGATATTTACATAAGTCGGCAAAAATCACATTACAGAAAAGTAGGTTACATGGCAAAAGTTACAGACCTTTCCCGCGGGTTCAACTGCTGAGCTAGCAAGAAAATAAAGATGTTAAACGACCATTACCTTACTGAAGAGCTGCTGCCTGATGAAAGAGGCAATTCCCGCCTCCTGCTACACGCCCATACACTAGGTTAGATGTTGATGAAGTGGCCAGGAGACGTGAAAATCAGCAGTTTTTATACCCTCGGGGAAAGCTCGAGACCTTTCATGAATAAAACTGCCACACCCACTTCATTTTATTGGGTCGCTTAGAGTTACACACCAAAATCGAAGAAGAAACCTGTGATTGGTAGAAAATTAATTACAGAAATTCTTGATTGGTTAAAATCAAAACAGGCGGAAAGACAGGATAAATATTGCCAATCCAAAAATGAATGCACTAAATTTAGTAAAGAGCAAACTTGCGAATACAAAAATTCTTTCAGATAAAGTTCCTTCACTTCACACCAGGGTGCATGATCATAGTTTTTTGCAGAGGCATCTATGAGAGAATGTCCAAACTTCTTGATAAATAGTAAAAAAACACGTCGAAATTCACACAGTGACATCTTCAGAGGAAAGGTTTAAGTAGGTCCAGTTTTTAGTTCAGAGTTTCTCCTGTAGAGGAGGATTTATTGGCGCAAGATTTAAAGGTGCGGCGTAGGGGTGTACCGCCCAGTACAATTATTATTATTATTATTATTATTATTATTATTATTATTATTATTATTATTATTATTCGTCGTTCGTTCGTTCGTTATCTGTTTACCCTGCAGGGTTGGTTTTTCTCTCGGACTCAGCGAGGGATCCCACCTCTACCGCCTCAAGGGCAGTGTCCTGGAGCTTCAGACTCTGGGTCGGGAGATACAACTGGGGAGGATGACCAGTACCTCGCCCAGGTGGTCTCACCTGCTATGCTGAACAGGGGCCTTGCGGGAGGATGGGAAGATTGGAAGGGATAGACAAGGAAGAGGGAAGGAATCGGCCGTGGCCTTAAGTTAGGTGCCATCCCGGCATTTGCCTGGAGGAGAAGTGGGAAACCACGGAAAACCACTTGCAGGATGGCTGAGGTGGGAATCGAACCCACCTCTACTCTCCACTCAGTTGTCCTCCCGAGGCTGAGTGCACCCCGTTCCAGCCCTCGCACCACTTTTCAAATTTGGTGGGAGAGCCGGGAATCGAACCCGGGCCTCCGGGGGTGGCAGCTAATCACACTAACCACTTCACCAAAGAGGCGGACAAACAAAGGAAATTTACTATTTGAAATCTCTTTTATAACTGTATTGTCACTGAACATCAGGTTGTTGTTTTTTTTTTTTTTTTTTTTTTTTTTTTTTACCTAATGAAGAAACCTAACCTAAAATAAATACTAGGAAAAGGAGCGATAGTTATCAACATTTGAGAAACACCGGCTTAACCAACTAACTTTGCCGGGCTGAGTGGCTCAGACGGTTTAAGCACTGGCCTTCTGACTTCAACTTGGCAGTTTCGATCCTGGCTCAGTACGGTGGTATTTGAAGGTGCTCAAATATGTCAGCCTCGTGTCAGTAGATTTACTGGCACGTAAAAAAACTCCTCCGGAACAAAATTTCTGCACCTCGGCGTCTCCGAAAACTGTAAAAGTAGTTAGTGGGGCGTAAAGCTGATAACGTTATTAACCCATTAACTGTTATGATATCCAGCTGACCGGGCGAGTTGGCCGTGCGGTTAGGAGCGCGTAGCTGTGAGCTCGCATCCGGGAGATAGTGGGTTCGAACCTCACTGTCGGCAGCCCTGAAAATGATTTTCCGTGGTTTTCCATTTTCACACCATGCAAATGCTGGGGCTGTACCTTAATTAAGGCCACGGCCGTTTCCTTCCAATTCCTAGGCCTTTTCTGTCCCATCGTCGCCATAAGACCTATCTGTGTCGGTACGACGTAAAGCTACTAGCAATATATATATATCCAGTTGGGGGAGTGGGTGAGAGGCAGTCCTTTAGATTGACAGTGCTGATTTGTTATTTCCATAAATTTTCAGAATTTTTTCAAGTCTGGCCATGAAGACGTGATTGTTTAATTGTTTAAAGCATATGTTTTTCAATTTTTTTGAGATATTGTAGAAGTTGTACATCATATTATTGCAAAGACAATCTGTAATTGAAAATGAAAATCCACAGCCTGTTTCCAGTCATTCGACCCCGTCAGGAATGCAATGAATGGAGCCCCATCTAGCGGCGAGGATAGGAATTGTGCCGGCTGCCGAAGCCTGTCGCACTCCTCTGGAGCAATGATTAATGAATGACAGATGAAATGAAAAGATATTGGAGAGTGTTGCTGGAATGAAAGATGGCAAGGAAAACCGGAGTACCCGGAGAAAAACATGTCCCACATCCTCTTTGTCCAGCACAAATCGCACATGGAGTGACCGGGATTTGAACCACGGAACTCAGCGGAGATAGACCGGCGCGCTGCCGCCTGAGCCACGGAGGTTTCAGTCTGCAACTGCAGGATATTATTTTGTTTCCTCTAATAGTATTTTGTTTTCACAAGTTAATTCTTCTTGTTGTGAGAGGTTACATTAAGAATGATCCACATTTGGTGCTCACGATAGGTGTACATCTTACATGACGCTTTAAGTCAGTTACGGCAAGCTCAAATGCCACAGGACGCAAACAGTCTAGGCGTGGAAGTTTACCTAACACTTAGGTGTGACAGATGAAATGAAAAGATATTGGAGAGTGTTGCTTTTTGTGCAGTTCCTGATTTTGTTAAAAGTGGAACTAATTGTGTACCTCCTTCTATCTCAACTTGTGACGTGCCCCTTTTAGAGAACAATAATTGAACGAGAAATGCAACTATGCAAGCTAAGGGCGCCAATCTTTAAGTTGATGACTTAAAAACAAAAATTTATAATAAAGCTTGGACGGACTCTCATCACAGGGATGGGGTGATAGTGCACTAATCATTAAGCAGGAGAATTAGAAATCAAAAGGCTAATTAAGGCAGACTGATTAAAGTGAACTAGGAAATATAAATGACGACGGTTTGACGAGAACTGAATTTAAAATAGGAAATGAATTTAACAAAAAATTGAATGACTCTACTTCGCGAAAACTTGCAATATTTTTAACTCGCTTGCTCACCATGTAGTCTTGTTCTGCTGGTCCTTGGAAAGCTTCCATCCTTGTAGCTGGAACATCACCGGTCGTCTTTGAGATATCTTCATCTGCAGCTAAGTACCATTCCTGCCTTGCAAATTGCATCAACCACATTGGATGATGGCTTTGAAACTATCACTCCCTGTTATGCTCTATCCCATATATTGGAGATGAGCCCTAAATCATAGTTAGAAAAACCTCCTTGGGTTATGTGGAGAGGATACTCAATTAACAATCCTTCCAACTTTACTGAAAATGTGCACTGAAGTTTCATTTTCATCTAGTTTAATGCTACCAATTGTCTTAGACTGGTATAAACTGGTCTAATACAGAGCTGTTCGTACTTCCTGATGAGAGTGGCTATACACCCATCATTCAGAAATTCCTAAGTACCACGTCGTGGTAACGAAGTAATGAATGTAGAAGTGATAAACTATCACACTAGTCCACTATGGTACAACAACCATAAGACAAGTTATCAGACCTAAAGCGAAATACAAGATAGAAGAATGATGCCAAGAGCTCCAACACGCCCTTTTATAACCTTTTCTGGCTCTAATTACAGGTCGCTACACGTGGTCCAATCAGTTGACACGTCTCTCCCCACTCCAGATATTAAAGTTGATGGGTCCCAACCATGATATCAACTGTTCTTCTATTAGCCCTTTCACTCAGTATCCATGGCAACATGACGCTCCTTTGAAAATATAGGCGGTGATCAGTTTGAATTATTCTGGTCGAAATACAGTAGCTGTAGTTACAACGCATGAACACGTGCTCGCTTTTCCCAGAATTTGATGTCTAAATTTGTCCTTCCTTCTTCCTCGGTGATGTGGCAAGATAGAGGAAAATCTACTGCAAGTTAAATTTAAACGAATGTAGCAAGAATCTAAGTTAATATTAGGATATTCAGCCCTCGTTTACAAGTCGTAGTTACAAAGTAATGAAATGATAGTGAGCAAATGATCAAACATGAATTATAATAAAATTACATACGAGGATAAATATCATGACGTTAAAATCCTGAATTAATTACACATAATAAAATTAACATAATTACACTGTGACGTCTGGAACGTTACAAACTCATTGCTTCTTCCTCTGATCATGTTTTAAAACGTTCCACGAAACATTCAAAATCAGTAACAAATCAAACCAAACCCCATTGTGCAACATCGCAGAAGGACCTTGGTCTACCAAGCGACCGCTGCTCAGCCAGAAGGCCTGCAGATTACGAGGTGTTGTGTGGTCAGCACGACTAATCGTCCCGGGCGTTATTCTTGGCCTTCTAGATCGGGACCACTATCTCAACGTCAGATAGCTCCTCAATTGTAATCACATAGGCTGAGTGAATCTTCAACCAGCCCTCAGATCCAGGTAAATCGTGAATCGAACCGGAGGCCTTCAGGTAAGAGGCAGGCATGCTACCCATACACCACGGGAACGGGAATCGAACACGAGGCCTCCGAGTAAAAGGCAGGCACGCAGGCAAAATTTAGCTAGAAACTCTTGGTATCTCATATAAGTAGTGAAATCTATACCTCAAATGCACACCTAGAAATTCAGTAGTTCGTTACTTTTGGTAGCTTTTTGGGTGTGGGGTGGGGTTGGGGGAAAATGTAAATATTCAAATGTAAGATTTTAGATTGATCTTTTTCCCCATATTGGAATATCAAATCACGTGACCTAAGATACGTCCTGAGGTAAAATATCATATTTCTGTCGGCAGCATGCGGTCTCATTATATATTGCCACCTGCCGTGCAAGTGTTTATCTACATATACACACATGTCACACGAATACACAAGTTTGTATGTCCAAATTAGTCGTAATCTTCAGTATTCCGGCTGTACTGGATGGAAACCACGGCTATTATCACAGAGCGACGTCATTTAGCTTCAGTGGCTATGTTTACTTTATTTAGTAACATTTGTTTCATTTTTAGGGCATGAGGGCAACAGGAAATTAGCTAAAATAATAATAATCATCATCATCTGTTTACCCTCCAGGTTCGGTTTTTCCCTCGGACTTAGCGAGGGATCCCACCTCTACCGCCTCAAGGGCAGTGTCCTGGAGCTTCAGACTCTTGGTCGGGGGATACAACTGGGGAGTATGACCAGTACCTCGCCCAGGCGGCCTCACCTGCTATGCTGAACAGGGACCTTGTGGAGGGATGGGAAGATTGGAAGGGATAGGCAAGGAAGAGGGAAGGAAGCGGCCGTGGCCTTAAGATAGATACCATCCCGGCATTCGCCTGGAGGAGAAGTGGGAAACCACGGAAAACCACTTCCAGGATGGCTGAGGTGGGAATCGAACCCACCTCTACTCAGTTGACCTCCCGAGGCTGAGTGGACCCCGTTCCAGCCCTCGTACCACTTTTCAAATTTCGTGGCAGAGCCGGGAATCGAACCCGGACCTCCGGGGGTGGCAGCTAAACACGCTAACCACTACACCACAGAGGCGGCAGCTAAAATAATACATTGTATAATGTACTCTGCGTCCGCCTCTGTGGTGTAGTGGTTAGTGTGATTAGCTGCCACCCCCGGGTTCGATTCCCGGCTCTGACACGAAATTTGAAAAATGGTACGAGAGCTGGAACGGGGTCCACTCAGCCTCGGGGTGTCAACTGAGTAGAGGTGGGTTCGATTCCCACTTCAGCCATCCTGGAAGTGGTTTTCCGTGGTTTCCCACTTCTCCTCCAGGTAAATGCCGGGATGATACCTAATTTAAGGCCACGGCCGCTTCCTTCCCTCTTCCTTCTCTATTCCTTCCAATCTTCACATCCCCCACCAAGGCCCCTGTTCAGCATAGCAGGTGAGGCCGCTTGGACGAGGTACTGGTCATTCTCCCTAGTTGTATCCCCGACCCAATGTCTCACGCTCCTGGACACTGCCCTTGAGGCGGTAGCGGTGGGATCGCTCGCTGAATCCGAGGGAAAAACCAACCCTGGAGGGTAAGCAGATTAAGAAAGAAAGAGAGAAAGAAAGAATTTCTAAATAATGAAATGGGCTCTCCCCACTTCTAACGGTCCCGCCTAAGCATAGCAGAAGGGCGGAGCCAGTCCTACGAAGTGTTGATGTTCAGGAACAAAAAGCCCGTTTATATTTGATCGACCTTCGTAACATAAGTGGAATAAGCACTGTATGTGTGGAGTGGGACTGAGAGGAATTTTTCTTCTAATGTTAACACAGTACGTACAGCGATATTGAAAATCGCTAATTGTTACCTGTTTTCCAGTCAATGACCGGGCAGGGATGGAATTAATGAAACCCCCAACTTGCGGCGAGGATAGGACTTGTGCCGGCTGCCAAGGCCTGTCGCACTGACAGATGAAATGAAATGATGGTGGAGAGTGTTGCTGGAATTAAAGATGACAGGGAAAATCGGAATACCCGGAGAAAAACCTGTCCCGCTTCCGCTTTGTCCAGCACAAATCTCACGGTATTTGAACCACGGTAGCCGGCGGT
The DNA here is from genome assembly GCF_040414725.1 of Anabrus simplex. NCBI lineage: Eukaryota > Metazoa > Arthropoda > Insecta > Orthoptera > Tettigoniidae > Anabrus > Anabrus simplex. Next base: position 226,518,387 of record NC_090270.1, on the reverse strand, counting down.
GAGAGGCCGACGCGCTGCCGCCTGAGCCACGGAGGCTCCACGTACAGCAATATTATGCCAGAAAAAACATAAAATAATAGGGTCGGTGGATGCAGAGTGAGTCTCGGCCCTCAAGTGGCCACGGCTGGTCCGTGGTCCAACAGCTTTGCACTCCGATCGGCCAACCGAGCAGAGGAGAAGTGGTCACCGCTCTACCGTGGCTCTGCACCTTTGTGTTCAGAGACGGGATAGTGTTGAACCTCACGGCTGGCTCCAACCGTCGGCTGTCCTGAGAATGGTTTTCCGTGGTTTTCCATTCTCCTGCACTAAGGCGAATCCGAGGACAGCTCCTAGAATAGGCCACGGCTGCCAACCTCCTTACCTTTTTCGTGCATCTCCTTTACCGTAACAAATCCCCCGGGCTGAGACACGGCGTCACCGTCTAAGAGGCCCGACTTCCCCTTCAGGGGTGGAATGAAAAGTTTTAATAGTATTCGTAGTAGTAGTATAAAATAATAAGTAAGGAAAGAAGTAGTAACAGTCTGAATTGATCAATAATGTCGCAGACAGTCTTAGCTAATAAATGAAATCTTCTCTCTGTCCTTCCAGATGGTAGAAATCTTTGAGTGTGATGTACCAATTCCTTCGCGATGCTGACATTTGTTTTCCCACTTTGTAATCGCCTTATTATATAAGATTTTTCTTTAATATTAAATACTTTCCCTTTCATTTGCGACATCTTCACAGCGATGCTTGCCTTGACCATTTAACAGACAGACTGATTTGAAATGTACAATCTACTGATCAAACAGTTTGAAAATAAGCTTTGCATTGTTGTCAGCAATTCCCAAACGCGTAACAAACAAAAATAAACATTGGACGTCATAGTCGATATATTTCTCCGAAAATGAGACAAAAAAATACGCCCCTTTATACGACATGTCGTAATACGCGATGTTTTATAACACAATGTTTATAGCCTATGGGATTCGGACAGAACCGTTAGATTTCGCTGTTATATCCGATAGGTCGTTAAAAGCGATGTCGCAATAAACGGCCTGGACTGTATTTCTAGCTGTCCGTGGTGTTCGCAGCAAACGTCGCCAACAGCAAAGCTCAAATGTATCCTTCCTTCTCCTTACAGCTTTTTCTTCCAGGGTCCTTGTTTCGCAGCCATTGTGGCTATAGGGAAAACGATGGCACTGACCAGTCTGTATTTTTTCGTCTCACTGACGTTCCTGCTTTTCCAGAATTTTTTGAAGCTTATCATTCCATTCCTTGCAACTAAAATTGATTGATTGATTGATTGATTGATTGATTGATTGATTGATTGATTGATTGATTGATTGATTGATTGATTGATTGATTGATTGATTGATTGATTGATTGATTGATTGATTGATTGCGTGTGCCTCCGGAGAGTCCCCACCACCTCGGAATAAAGCATCCTACAAGAATTAGCCAACGAGGTTAGATAGACGGTATGCCTAGACTCAGCTAAAGACTCCTCGAGTTCACCAATGCAGACACAACAACAGCACAGGTTGCTCGGTTCCTACCTAAGGCAAGGGTGCCCCTGGAGGAGCTTTACTCTGCTAGAACCCCACCACATCAGAATAAAGTGTCCTACAAGAGTTAGCCAAAGAGGTTAAATAGACGACAGCTTAGCACACATCATGCCTATACTCAGCTAAAGACCCCGCGTTGACTAACCCCTTCTCTCTCAAGTCAGGTACCCCTTTTAGTGGCCTCTCACAACAGTACTCTATAAGATGACGACATCCTATTGTCTGAAGGTGTTCGAGGACGTAGCGCGTAGCTAGAGGTAGATTGCGCGTGGCGGCCATCTTGCGCAGTAGCCCGAGAGGTGGATTGCGCGTGGCGGCCATCTTGCGCATTAGCCCCTGGGCCAGCTCCGGCCTTTTTTCCAGTTGACACTCATGGACGACCTGAGCATCTAGGTGTGGGATGTTGATGATGACGATGATGATGATGTAGGGAGAGGGTGAAAGACAGTGTCGGCACATAGACTACTTCTGTTGAATAACACCAAGGGGTCTGCTCAAGGCTTAACGTCTCCATACGATGGACGAATCGCCATCAACAGCGTCATATACCCTCACTCCATACGAACGAATATGTTGCAAACTTTGGGCTGGGAAGACTTGGAAGAGAGGAGACGAGCTGCTCGACTATGCAGGATCTTCTGAGCTGTCGGTGAAGAGATGGCGTGGAATGATGTTAGCAGACAAATATGGTTGAGTAGTGTTTCTAAAAATAGGAAACGACATAATATGATAATTCACTTGGAATTCAAGAGGACAAATTGGGGCAAAATTTACCAACATTACTCTTTCGTCGGAAATCACCCAGAACAATAATCATGCTACTTTTCTTTGGAATTCTGGTGAGGGTCCCATGCACTGGAACCATGCTCTAAAATAGCCATGAGTGGGCTATACGAAACAAGAATAATAAAAATATAATATTGTCCGAGAAATGTTCGTGTTTGTTTAAGGTTATTTGAATTTGAGGTTGGGTTGCAAAGCGTCTTGCCTTTCGTTGCTATGTGATATGGCTGACATAGTTTTCTGAGCGTGGAAGCCGACGGTGTAGGGTGGACCTATGTGGTCATCCATCCATGAGCACGCGCCATGTTGCTTAATTATATTATTATATCACAGTTGACTTCGTGAACATGAATGGTGTTCATTAAATTACATGGCTGTGATTTACGAGTGATTAGAATTTAGTGTCCAATTTGGAGTTGCAGGTGAAATGTTGAATTAATTTGGAATACAGTATATGTATTAAATGAAAAGCTTTACAATTTGTATAAGTTCAGGTTTGGGTTTCTTTGGTTTGGCTTTTGGTTAAATGTTTATTATCCGTCTGGGTGAAGGTTGATTTGGTAGTGCTGATGGTGGTAGCAAGTCGTTTGGTTCTCAGTCAATCAGTCATCAGTGATCTGCATTTAGCCCTTTCAGACCTGAAAGAAAATTGGAGGTGTGAATTTTTGTTTGTACGTCAAGAACTGACTAAAATGCTCCTCAATACATATATTAATAGTTTATTTTACAAAATAAAAACTAACATCCGAAAAACAGGACCCACACAATTTTGCGTATCAAAATTCAAAACCTCGTTGTATCACGTACGATGGTGTAGCTTCAAAATTTACGTTCACTAACCAATGTACACACTTCATTGAATATATTCCGGTATTCAGTAAAGCTTCTAGATTAATATAAACGCAGTAAATAAATACTTACTTTCGGCACTACTGCTTCCTGCCATCTCGCCGATCAACTGTGCTTTTTAAACTCTTCTTCCTTCGCCCTGGCGGTCAAGCGCATACTAAAATCAATTGAAATACACGCCACGTGTCCTGCACAATCACTGCAGTCCGGTGTAGCGCCGAAAAAACATCAAATACGGTCAGGGATAACTAAAATACGAACCCGCACAATTGTGCGTACTCGGTCTGAAAGGGCGGTGATTGCCCAGGTGGCAGATTCCCTATCAGTTGTTTACCTCATATTTACATTTTTTTTATGAGGGGCTGCCTGGCCGAGGCGGTAAAGGCGTGCTCGGTCCGCCCGGAAGGACGTAGGTTCGAATCCCTGTCAGGAAGTGGTAAAATTTAAGGAACGAGATTTCCACTTCCGGAGGTGCGTATGGCCCTGAGGTTCACTCAGCCTACACCAAAAATGAGTACCGGGTTAATTCCTGGGGGCAAAGGTGGCCGGGCGCAAAGCTAACCACTCTACCCCATCACGTGCCGAGGTTAACAATGGTGGAAGCCTTTACCTTCCACTCCTCCAAGGGCCTCCATGGCCTGTACGGAGGTGACTTTGCTTTGCTTTTTTACATTTATTTATAATTTTTTATCTAGCTTTTTAAAAAATATTTCTTTTGAAGACACCACCTCGGCTGGATGGCTTGGTTTCTGTATTTTACAATGTGCTTTAAGTCGCACGACATGCTTATTGCGACGATGGGATAGGAAAGGGCTAGGAGTGGGAAGGAATCGACCGTGGCCTTAATTAAGGTTTCCATGGTGTGAAAACGGGAAACCACGGAAAACCATCTTCAGGGCTACCGACAGTGAGGTTCGAACCCACTATCTCCCAAATGCAAGCTTAATACCAATGTTTCGAGAGGATATTTAGCGCGAGTAGCTGGATTAAGCTGCTTGTGTCTTAGTTGGAGTGAGAACTTGTTATGCTTGGGTAAGATAGGGCGTGACGGGGTTTGAAGGGAGGTTAGTTAGGCGGCTGAGGAGGTGGAGGAGTGATGGTTGTGGGTGTGTATTGTCTGTTGTGCTTGCGTTGTCTTGCTTTCATTGCTCTTTTTACATTCCGGCAACCAGGATATGAAGCTGCATGATTTCCATGACAATTTGCACACCTCGCCTGTCCCTTGGTACCTTGCAGTCAATGTGTCGGTGATGACTACCTCATCTGTTGCAGCGGGTGGTTTCTTTGCACGAGGCAGCAGAATTGTTATTTTTAAGCAATTAAAGCAGATGCGAGGGAGGGTGTTGGGTGAAGTGCTGGTGGCTTGCTCCGGGGGGCCTGGTTCCTATGTTTTCTTACAATGTACTTTTCGTCGCACCGACACTGATAGGTCTTATGGCGATGATGGGATAGGAAAGGGCTAGAACAGGGAAGGAATCGACCGTGGCCTTAATTATGGTACAGCCCCAGCACTTCCCTTGTGTGAAAATGGGAAACCACGGAAAACCACATTCAGGACTGCTGGCAGTGGGGTTCGAATCCACAATCTCCCAAATGCAAGCTGACAGTTACGTGATCCACACCTCGTAGCCACTCGCTCGGTGGATTTCTATGTTAAGTGAGGGCTGATGTGGGAGGTGTTGTGGGGTTCTAAGTAATCTAAGTAATTTGTGTATTGGTTTCTTTTTAGCGGTTGTGATTAGGGTTTCTTTGGTTCGGCTTTTGGTTTTAGGTTTAGAATCCGTCTGGGTGGTGGTTGATTTGGTAGTGCTGGTGGTGGTAGGAAGTCGTCTGGTTTGTGAAAATGATTCTGATTTGAGTTGGGGAAGGGGTTTGGGTACTAACTGAGGCTGTGTCTGGTCACGTTCTGGGTTCTGGTAAAATCCGAGGTGGTACAGCTCTTTTCAGGCACGCCCCCATTGGAAGTGAGCTGCATGTACCATTTCCAGTTTTAAATTTCTGGCAGTACCGGGAATCGAACCCGGGCCCCCGAGGACGCCAGCTAATAACACTAGCCGTTATGCTACGGAGGTGGACTCTGGATTCTGGTGATTAGGTTAGTTGGTCGGAGTTGTTATTTAGCTCGTTATTGGTGATCGGTGTGGGAATATTATTATCTAGGATTTGGGCAAGGATGTTAGGTATGGATCTCTTTCTGACTGGGGTTATCATCATGAGGCTGTTCTGTGATTCTTCTATTATAGCAATGTGGTCGTGGTCCTTGGTAATTGGCCATGTAACTTGCTGAATAATGCGACGAGTTAGGAGAAATGTTCCTGGACTTGGCGAAGACTGGGAAGGGCGTGTTTGTTCGGACATAGTGGTAGGGATTTTCAAAATTGAATATTTCTTTTTCTTCGTGTGGAGGACTGGGCAGTGGTACTTGACTGGGGAGGGGGGGGGAGAGGGGAACTTTGCGCAGTTTTGGCATAGGAGGTTGTATTCGTGAAGTACTGGGTTCATGGTTTTCCGTCTGCGTTGTTAGAGTCTCGGCTACTCAGTCCACCGGGGTGGTTCCTACACGTGATTATTAAGGTTTTTGATTGAGGGAGGTGGGGGTGGGTATGAACTATTGGAATGTTGTTCGAACTCCGTCGACTGGGTGCACTTAGTGTGCATTGTTTAGTTAGGTCTAGTTTTGTCGGATCACACCGTGACAAGACTCGAACCAGAGACCACATTGAGCACTGGACAAATTGCTTTCTTCTTGCAATGATTGGTTCAGTCTTTGGATTTAGTGCAGTGAACAGGAGCTGGCCCTCCGCTTCATTGAATCGGACACAGCGCTCTTCCGGGCGTCTCCGATACTACCGACAAAGGCGAAGCAGTTACGGAGCTTCGGAAGTTAACATGAGGAATCGCCTGCTGTTCCCTGCACTACTTCCGGCTGTATGGACATATTGGACTGTAATTTCAAACCTAGGCTTACGTCCATGAATGTATAAAAAGCGATACCGACGTATACAACTTACAAATTGATCTATATCACTGATATATAACTTTTGCTGGCGAGATTTTTATTTATTTATTTATTTATTTATTTATTTATTTATTTATTTATTTATTTATTTATTTATTTATTTATTTATTTATTTCCTTTATTGGCTTAACGTCGCACTAACACATCGAAGGTTTACGGTGACGCAAGAATGGGAAAGTGCTAGGATTGGGAAGACAGCGGCCGTGGTTTTAATTAAACTACAGCCCCAGCATTTGCCTGGTGTGAAAATGGGAAACCAATGAAAACCATCTTCAGGGCAGCCGACGGTGGGATTCGAACCCACTATATTCCGAATGCAAGCTCACAGCTACGCTACCTTGACCGCGCTGTTAACTCGCTCGGTATATAGAGTTTATAGTGCACTATGTCTTCTGATATGAGCTAGAGCAATTTCGTTACTTTCATTGATCTTTCTCAATCTCATTCTTGACTTTGACAATACGAAAGTGACTGAGGTATGAACGATGCTAACAATGCCATTGCTTATGCAGCCAGTCCCTGATATGAATGGTGTGAAAATGTTGCTCATAGGGTCAGTTGGTGTATGCATTTCAGTGGGCTTGGCATACTGATATGCAATAACAACTTCTGGCTTAGTGAGGAAAGCAACGGGAAACTACCTCACACCACATTTCCTTAGTACACCTGTTCAGGGAAACCTAGACCATCTATGACAGCTAATGGTGGACCCGTTGAGCATCCAACCAGCCCTCGAGCTGAGGACTGAACGTACATATACATCACTGACATTCCATACAATACCCCTTACCACAAAACGTATACTCACAAAACAACCAATGAACGCACCCTCACATTTAATATTTTTTATCAGACACCCATGCCGATAGAAATCTTGTGATACCCACAACAAGCCTATTCAGTATTCAATCGTACCTGCGAGGAAATTAAACAATACCCAGCTTTTAGTTATTTTAACATTAAACATGTCTCTAACAGTGACATGACTTATTTAGCGCAGATATAGACACGTTGCGTGAAAAATTACGACACCCAAGACGCTTCTGGTATACCTAACTCATGTTAGTGCAGGATGTACCTTTTCGAGAAGTGACTTAGCAATGGTTTTTCGTTGGCTGGAAATTAAAGATGAACTCTTACTTGCCCATAAGAATGTGGTAAAATAACGCCTCACGGACGCTAACAGTTGACTCATTAAGCCTTGTTCTGAACTATAGGCAGAGCCCTGCACGGATATCCGCGGATTTACTGTCTTCGCGGATGCAACAGTATGGCAGTGCGGATAATTTTTCTGATCAATTTCTAATTAATGCCTCTGTGGTGTAGTGGTTAGTGTGATTAGCTGCCACCCCCGGAGGCCCAAGTTCGATTCCCGGCTCTGCCACGAAATTTGAAGAGTGGAACGAGGGCTGGAACTGGGTCCACTCAGCCTCGGGAGGTCAACTGAGTAGAGGGGGGTTCGATTCCCACCTCAGCCATCCTGGAAGTGGTTTTCCGTGATTTCCCACTTCTCCTCCAGGCAAATGCCGGGATGGTACCTAACTTGAGGCCACGGCCGCTTCCTTCCCTCTTCCTTCTCTATTCCTTCCAATCTTCCCATCCCCCACCAAGGCCCCTGTTCAGCATAGCAGGTGAGGCCGCTTGGACGACGTACTGGTCATTCTCCCTGGTTGTATCCCCGACCCAATGTCTCACGCTCCAGGACACTGCCCTTGAGGCGGTAGCGGTGGGATCCCTCGCTGAGTCCGAGGGAAAAACCAACCCTGGAGGGTAAGCAGATTAAGAAAGAAAGAGAGAAAGAATGTCTAAATAATGAAATTTATTGATTTTCACTCAGGTATACTCTTATTTTTGCTTGTGGTTAGGCGACCCATGACATTGGTATGGGAGAATGGTGACATATAAAGAGCATTAAGACCATAAAGTCGTAAATCTGACCTAAGCCTAACTGGCTCCTGCCCGCAATTAGTGGAAGGAAAGAACAAAGGTCAGTACGTCGGCAGTTGTCGCAAGAGAAAATCCCTCATAAACCAGTGACTATAGGGAGTCAGGTGCCAGGTATCAGGCCTATTGTATTATGGTAACAGGTTTCAGTACCTTGAGTGCAATATCCTGTAATTAAATATTTACAATATCCGCGGATAATAATTCGCGGAAGCGGATAACCATTCGCGGATGCGGGTGAGGATGAAGGAAGTGAGGATGCGGATAATATTTTATATACCCACACAGGGCTCTAACTATAGGTTAAGCAGCGTGTTGAATAACGACTATTGCATTAAATGATTCCTTAATTATTTAAAAGAGGAATTGCCAATATTGGCAGAGGTGTTCGAGATCGCCACCCCGCAACAGAGCACAGTGGCACTGTTCCGTTGGCCGAGCAGTAGGTGACTTCCTCACAAAAACAGTAATTTATCTTCTGAGTAATTTAAAATGTAAGTCAGTGACAGAAGTATGAGAACAATATTTAACGTCTGTTAAGCATCATGAGGTCCGGCGTCGATAGCGTAATAAACAATATTTAACGTCAACTGTGAACTCAATGGAAAAGCGAGTTTCTGTCTGCGAGGTATGTTCAGTTCTGAGAGCCACCTAAACGAGTGGAGGGTGCAAGAAAGCAAGCCGAATCTGAAATAATGTCTTTGAAGTAGTGAATGGAAAAAGCCCCGCTAATATTCTGCAGCCTGCACAACTAAACAGTGTCAACTGCTGTAACTAACTCCTTGATAAGCACCAAGCTGGTGGGTGGGTGGTTTGGGTCACGTAGGAGTCAACTTGCGTTCGGGAGATAGTAGGTTCGAGCCCCACTGTCGGCAGCTTTGATGATAGTTTTTCCTGGTTTCTGATTTTGACACTAGGCATATGCTGGGGCTTTATATTAATCAAGGCCACGGTCGCTTCCTTCTCTCTCCTGGCCATTTCCTATCTCATCGTCACCGTTAGACCTATCTGTGTCGGTGCGACGTAAAGCAAAATAGTAGTTACAAATGGTAAGTGTGCGTCAGAACATTGAAAAGACTCCGGCGCTTCCCATTACAATTCAGTGACATATTCGACCACAGAAAATAAAAGTACTGGCATCAGTGACGTAGCCTTATAGCATCTGTCCGTACCAGCAACATCTGTTCTGTGGGTGAGTAAAATTATAACAGAGAAAATAAACTCTCTTCACCGGGAAACGGCTGGCGTCCTTGTCTTTCTGCATGCAAACAAAACACTACATCTGAAGAAGGACTGTTAACAATACATGTTTATGTTTGTACGTAGAATTCTGGCTGTAATATCGTCAAATAATTAAATTCTTAACGAAGCGACGTGTTTTCACGCAATAAGTTATACATTTCCTGCAATAATGCTCGTTTAGTTTTCCCGTACCAACTTCAAACTACGCGCTTGTCATTCAATCGGAATTTCTCCGGAGGCTCCGACTGTAAGCGCGCGGAGCGTCCGCTCTGTGAACCAGCGCCCAGTTAACAGCGCTGCTTGGATTGGCTGACTGGCCTGCTTCAGTATTGATTTTTTCGCCGTGTCGGTGGTGCTGCCGTCTGGCGGCAAGCGGAGCCGACTGGAGTGTAAAGTTGCTATCCTTTAACGCAAAGCTACAGATGGTGCGATCATATGTTTTGTGGGAAGTGAAATAAAAAGCAAAAATCCAGAGGTTGAATTTGTCTGTAAGAGTGGATACCTAGCTTATCGCTGAACAACCCCCAACGAGTTGCTGGCGCGAACTTCCGCGATCACCGCGGAGCGTCATTTCCTCCTTCGATGCTCGCGTTGCAAGTTTAAGGTTCGTATTGATATCTATGATTAAAGTTGATCAAGTATATTGAATAAAAGGCTCCCCGCAAGGCCGACTCCTTTCGGTTTACAAGGCCTAGGGTTCGATTACCGGCTGGGCCAGGGATTTTAACTTTGTCTGGTTAATTCGGTTAATTCCTCTAGCTCGGAAAATTGGTGTTTTTGTTCGATTTTGTTTTGTTTTACAATTTGCATTACCGTGCATCGCACCGATACAGAAAATTCTTATGGCGACGCTGGGGTAGGAAAGAACTAGGAGTGGGAAGGAAGCGACCGTGGGCTTAATTAAGAAATAGCCCCAGCATTTTCCTGGTGTGAAAATGCGAAACCACGGAAATCCATCTTGAGGCCTGTCGACAGTAGTTTGTGTTCGTCTTAGTACACATATTAATTTACACACAACACATCTCGGGCAGATCGGAATATCAGGGAAAATTATAAGAGCAATTCAAAATATAAGTTCGGGATTTAAGCACGTTCTATCAAAGTGAAAGATGGTACATACAGCGGGAGATATTTCCAAAATTTCAAGTAGGGTTGTAAAGTGTCACCTGTATTATTTTCACTTTTCATTGATATCTTCCAATGGAAAAGCTTTGAGAAAAGAACATCTCCGTGTCTCGAGAACAAAGTTATGCCAGCTCGTACCTTCGCTGATGATATCCTACTACATTAACACCTGTAAAAATGCAAAGCGGTATTAATGAGATAGCAACATATTGTAAAGAACGTAATCTAAAAGTTAATCCCCAGAAAACCAGAGGCATGTTTATGAAAGGGGTGAGAAGCTTTGAAAGATTGAACAGTGGTTGATAGGTAAAACAAAGATATTGTTTAAAAAAATTATGCAGCAATGGCAGATGGACAGTAAAAATAAAAAGAGCAAAGGTGCCAAATATCGAATAAAAAGTGCAGAAAAACATATTTAATTCAGTAGTTAAAGCAAAGTTTTTGTATGGAACAGATATCTCTGGAGCAGATCATGGAATTGTAGCATTAGATGTAGTCGTACGTAAATTTGCCAGAATGATTGTGCGATTGCTTAGCTGCATTGCAAATAGTGGAGTGATGTGTGAAGGGATGAGGGTACAGACAGATATTGTGAAACGAATGAAACATCAGAATGAGGGCTGGATAGAATGGAGAAGCTACTATAGGACATAGGAACGGGGTACTACTGGGTAAGAAATATATTAAGGAATGACAGAAGATTGCGTAAGAAGATATTCCAAAGAGTGAAAGACATAAAAAGACAAACATCAAGGACAAAATGTAATAGCAAGAGAACATTAGTAGAATTTTGTAAAATAAGTGAAAATAAGGCAATAAAGACTCAAAGGTTAAGAAACAGAAAAATAACAGGGATAATTTGGTAGTTGATGGGAGTATACAAGAATAACACGTTAAAGAGGAAAACTAACGAAAATGCATGTATTTTATGTATTACATATAAATGCAAGTGGCACATCTGCTAAAACGCTGTGAAGAAACGAGAAATATCACAAAGAAATATATATAGATGGAAAAGTGATAGTTAAAACTGAACATGAACCTGAACTTTACACTCTTGCTTAGCTCTTAAGTAAAGAAAGGAAGAAACCAGGAAGAAGAGCAAAATTATGTAACATTATCAGAGGAATGTGGAAAAATAGTAATAATATTATTGGGTTTACGTCCCACTAACAACTTGTTTTACGATTTTCGGAGACGCCAAGGTAATAGCAAGAGAACATTAGTAGAATTTTGTAAAATAAGTGAAAATAAGGCAATAAAGACTCAAAGGTTAAGAAACAGAAAAATAACAGGGATAATTTGGTGGTTTATGGGAGTATACAAGAATAACACGTTAAAGAGGAAAACTAACGAAAATGCATGTATTTTATGTAATACACATAAATGCCAGTGGCACATCTGCTAAAACGCTGTGAAGAAACAAGAAATATCACAAAGAAATATATAGATGGAAAAGTGATAGTTAAAACTGAACATGAACCTGAACTTTACACTCTTGCTTAGCTCTTAAGTAAAGAAAGGAAGAAACCAGGAAGAAGAGCAAAATTATGTAACATTATCAGAGGAATGTGGAAAAATAGTAATAATATTATTGGGTTTACGTGTCACTAACAACTTGTTTTACGATTTTCGGAGACGCCAAGGTGCCGGAATTTAGTCCCATAGGAGTTCTTTTACATGCTAGTAAATCTACCGACACGAGGCTGACGTATTTGAGCAGCGCCTCAACCGTCCGAGCCACTCAGCATGGCGAATATGGAAAGAGAAAATATACATGTAAATTTCTCCGCTACACGGAAAGAACATAGAATCTTGGAGTTTAAAAGACTAGAGAGTGAGTAGAGATTCGCTGGTTGTTCCCCACTTTGTAGTCTCATATGACATGCAGGGGGTACAGACAATGAATGCATTCTTTCACTCCAGCCACGGGGGAGATAAAGAGTTCCTACAAATCGAAATAAATGAATAATGTACTCTTCCTTCCACAGTGTTCAGAATTTTAATTAATGATTCCCCATTAAAATTATTCGCCATTGCTTTGTTTACTGCCTCTCTTGATAGGTCTAAACACGTCCAGCATCAACATCTTCAAAAACATGTCTTTCCGTCCAGCAAAATGGCACCGTTCTTCCATCCATATGACGAACACTGGTTGTCTGCTTACGGTGACGGTTTTTTGTGGAGGCAAAAATGTCGACGCTAATTCCAGATATACAGATACCCCAGTCCAAAACAAATGGCGGTACGCTGTCACTATTGTAATGGCCGCAGAGTCCTGAGGGTTTCGTAGACTTAGTTATTAGAAATAAAAGATAAATATTATGTGGACAATCAATTTTGTTCAATAGAACATGGTACAAGAGCCTCCGTGGCTCAGACGGCAGCGCGTCGGCCTCTCACCGCTGGATACCGTGGTTCAAATCCTGGTCACTCCATGTGAGATTTGTGCTGGACAAAGCGGAGGAGGGACAGGTTTTTCTCCGAGTACTCCGATTTTCCCTGTCATCTTTCATTCCAGCAACACTCTCCACTAACATCTCATATAATCTGTCATTCATTAATCATTGTCCCAGAGGAGTGCGACAGACTTCGGCAGCCGGAGCAATTCTTATCCTCGCCGCTAGATGGGGGCTTCATTCATTCCATTCCTGACCCGGTCGAATGACTGGAAACAGGCTGTGGAATTTTTCATTGTGACATTTTGTTAACTGGAATATGTTAGGTAGTGTATGATACAAAACCAACTGCATACAATTGTTACGATTACAATAAACGAATACTCTCTCTCCAGTTGGTGTTCTTTCATATCTGGGAGAGAAGAGTATTCCATTCATACATACAACACATCACCCTATCAAAAACACGCAACACTTCAGGGGTCTGGCATGTGCCCGTAAAAATGGAGTAAATACATACAAAGTGCCGGAAGAAGAAGAAGAAGAATGTTGCTCTCAGCACTTCCCGTATATTTCTTTTCTGAAGACCTCCTACGCACATGTTGAGTAGCTAATTGTGCTGTCATATCACTGAATCAGGTAAAATGCCTCTGTGGATCAGTGGTAGAGTGTCGGCCTCCGGATCCTAAGGTAGCGGGTTCAAAACCGGCAGAAGTAGTCGGATTTTTGGAGGGTGGAAAATAGTCCATTCGACACTCCATGTCGTACGATGTCGGCATGTAAAAGATCTCTGGTGACGCATTTGGTGTTAACCCGACAACTTCATTAAATCTCAGCCATAGACGCCCGAGAGAGTTTCGGTTTACTCGGTCTGCCATCTAGTAGGCCTAGAGTAAAACGGAACGTCGAAATCGACGAGCAGACAGCCAGATGATGTAAAATCGATGTAAAATGTCTGCCCATGGTAGCTGAGGTCATACGATTATTATTATTATTATTATTATTATTATTATTATTATTATTATTATTATTATTATTATTACCGAATCAGGTTCCTTGTTAGCTTCATTGTGGTGATGTTATTCGTTAACATTGTAATTCGGTTCAAACACACAGTGAACTGAAATGCGGTATTTTAGACGTGTCCCTGAGATGAGAAGTGGAATATGAAGTAGTAACTTTCGTACTTGGACGTTAAACATGATTAGAAATCCATACTTTTTTTTATAAAATTGGATTTCCTGAATCCAAAAATATATAGATATTTTTATAATGGCGACGATGTGACAGGAAAGGGCTAGGAGTGAGAACGAAGCGGCCGTGGCCTTAATTAAGGTACAGCCGCAGCATTTGCCTGGTGTGAAAATCTTAAACCACGGAAATCCATCTTCAGGGCTGCCGACAGTGGGGTTCGGACCCACTATCCCCCGAATACTGGATACTGGCCGCACTAGCGACTGCAGCTATAGAGCTCGGTAAAAATATATACAAGATATTATTTTAAATGGCTTTGTAAATATGGCGACACCGCTATCAAGTAACAGGTGACTTTTTCTTAAACCTGACATATATGTTCTGAGAAATCAACTTCAGTATCCTCCTTTAATTGCCTAAAAAGTTACAAGGAATACTTTTAAAAAAAAAAAAAACAATGTGGATTAGCCACCTCCAAATTTTTGAGGAAAGACCCATGACAGGCCTTCCTCAGACATAACGCCAAGATTTTTTGCTGTTTTGCTCGGTGCAAATTTGGTGTCCAGTAATTCAACGTCACATACGTTGTCACTGTAATATGGATCTCAGTCTTTTCCGGGTTTATTTTGAGTTCATTTTGTATAATCCAGTTACAACACGACAATTCAGAATGTAATAATTCCAGCGTAGTTTCCGAGATGTTACATCAGTCAGAGTCTTCGTAAACCTGCAGATCATCAGCATAAATACTTTAAACAGAGGTTGTGGATGGTCTGGAAATATAACTAAAAATTGAAAATTATGATGGGCCTAGCACAGAACCTTGAATAATTCCATTAGTGACCACTCCAGAAAGGTGAACTAGTGCCCAGAATTACTCTCTGATACCTATTAGTGGGGTAAATATTGAACCACTCCACCTTGCTATTGGCTATGTCGAGGATTCTGAGCTCTGCAGTGAGCGTCGTAACGCTGTCAAATGCTCGACTGAAGTAAGGCCAAAAAAAAGAGTAGAAAGTCTTTGGTTACCCCTGCCACCGACAGGAGCAGGCGCGGTCTCGAGCTGAGCACGTGACTTGCACGTGATGATCGAAAGGCACCGTGCTGTCATTAATTAAAATTCTGCGCCGAGACTCGTGTACGCGAGCTCCTGCAAACCAAGCTCTTCCATTGAGGAACAGCATTCGTGACTTGACCGGCCGCGAACAATAGCTTGGAAACAGTAAAATGTCAATATCAGCCGTTACACCGCTGTAGGGTATCCAGTTACTAGGGTGGCTGGGACAATGGTCCTCACCGCCTCCAATAGTTTGCCTAAGAAGTAACTGCGTCGGTTCTAGGACATTTCGTACCACTTGACCGTCTGATTACCTGCGACGTATCAGCCGATGACTTTAAAATATTTAGGAGAGGACATTCTGTACCACTTGAAAGAGTGGTAAATATTGCGAAGTAAAAACAATGTCCTAATGAATGTAATTCATATGTATATTCATTGTCCAGTACTGGCGCAGAAGCCTCCGCACGGTGTGACCACTACTGGTGTTAACCTTCCGTCGAGTACAACTGATCTGACTGGCACACGTGTTAATTCTCATCTCGTATTCGTCATGCGGGGGGGGGGGGGGGGGGGGGGGGGTGGAGCCTATATAGCTACTTCCACCTTTCAGTAGTATCCTATTTCCGTGTGACCTTCAAGCCCATATCGGCCAGTTCTCTAAGAATTGCAGAGTTTTGGAAATTAAGAAGTAACAATGAAATTTACCAGAACGTAGAAAACATATCAGAAACAATAAGAAAAAGGAGATTGCTATTTCTTGGAGACATTTACAGAATGGATGACAATAGACTAACTAAACGAATCTTCAAGTACCTTTGGGAAAAGAAATTCAAGAAGTCAAGAAAGACCTGGAAAGGAACAACATACGAGAAGAAGAATTATTAGAAAGAAAGATTTTTAGGAAGAAAGTCTTACAAATGGAAGGATTCCAAGGGAGGAAGGAAAAGAAAACAGGCACAAAGTGGACTGAAGACAGGAAAAAGAAACACAGTGAAACAATGAAAGAATACTGGAAGAAAAGGAAATAACAACTAAGGAGGAACAATTGAAATTGTAACGTGGTCCTTAGAAGGCCGGAACGCAAGAAGAAGAAAAAGTAGTTTATAAATATGCACAATAATGGTAATATTATCCATCCTTAGGCTCGTCAGGCACACTGCGCCCGAACACGATGTGCATTTCTACTGTATTGTTTTGTTTCAGGATTTATACTTCAAAAATCGACTTTCTTGTGAGAATAGGGCTCGGATGTTTAAGACCTAAAAATAGCCCAAATAAGCAAGCAAATATGACCTCAAAAGTGACGAAAATATGATCTCAAAAGTGACAAAATATGACCTAAAATTTACAAAATATGACTCGAACATGAGTAATCTAAATCTGGCTATTTGAAAATAAATTATAAATTGAAACGGCAATTCCTTTGATACATATTTGTTAACTAAATTCTTTATTCTTACTTTGATATTCATTTTCTGAACATACATGTTCAGTTATTCACAGTCTCTTGTCTTTGATTTGATTTGTGACTACATACCTATAAAGCACTAAGTTTGCTAACATTATCATATTTCAGAACATTTTAAAAGTCAAAACAATTTTTCACCTTGCATTGGTGGTGTGCAATACGAGAAAACTAGACACTCTATTTTTTAAAAATAATTTGGAACATTTAAGCCCAGATTTCATTGATGTTACTAAAATACGGTAAGGTTTAAATTGAGCATCACGAAACGAATGAAGTAGATGTCTTTCAATACATTATGGTAGGGCGGCAGGGCATATTGTGTAAACTCGCATAGCTTTTTCATTCTTCTGCGCGGGTGGAATTAAATTGTGTGACAAGATTCATCTTCAAAGCATCAGGCGCGAATTCTTGTAAGTAAAGAAGCTACTTTCTACGTCACAAAACGTTATTGGTGCATATTTAAATAATGTTAAATTACTGCTATCGAGTATGCACTCATCTTGAAGCGTACTGGTACCTTCTCCTCTAAGAACATTATTTATCTTGCAGACACGGCGAAAACCGTCGTTTTGATTAACCCTAGAATGGTAACAATACGCCTCATAGACGTACACGCAATTCAAGTTTCAGAAAGAAAATATAATTGAATTAACCTCTATACTTAGTGATGTAGTTAACACGAAGAACGTTGGAGAAAAGAAACATAGGAGACAGTACAGACGTTGTTTGCGCCGTCTACGCCTTGGAAGCGTATAGTTACCAATAAGCGTTAAATTTCCTTGTTACCATTCTAGGGTTAAGTACGTTTTGAAGTTTCCGTTTTACACTGTAGCCAACTATTCCATGTGATTGTTGTACTGAAAGTTCAACACTTCTCACAATTTCAATACTTGCATGAAGTTCTAAGCTAGGAGCTTCTAAACGAGTAATTGCACTCGATATACTGTATTTTCAAAGTTCGACTTAATATATGCCAGAATTTCTGACAAACTGTTGGAATCAATTCCTGCGCAATCTTTACAGAAGATGCAGAGTATTCCACGTGTATTAACTACAGATGTGATACCGATAAGCAGTTTTGTGAACACTAGTTCGCATTCGGTAAATTGAAAATGATATTGCACAGCTACAACTGTCGTCAAACCGGTGAAATATGGCCTAAATATGACGTTTCTACGAAAATAGCTCAAAATATGACTCTATGACGAAAAAATAGCCAAAATATGCGTTTATATAATAAATAAAAATCACTTAATTGTGACAATAATCATCTGATTTACACCAAAATCCATTCAGGCAAGAAAATAGAGACAAAGAAAAAATATGACTTTTCCTAAACATCCGAGCCCTAGTGATAAGTATACTGTAGTTAAAAGGACTATTATTAAAATTGCATAGAAGTTTTCTTCAGCAAATGTTGTGAATTATTTTTGTTTCTGATTTCTAAAGTGTGTCTGTCACGCTCATTACTCCCGCTGACGTGGAAATAGAATTCCAATTTTACATCAAGTGGTACGGATTGTCCTGGCGTAAATATTTGGGGATTACGGGAAAACCGTTCGCAGGTAGGTAACGACCTAGGTGGTACGAAATGTCCGGACACCAACTACGTTCGTTGGTAAGCAGTCGCTACTGATAACGTTTCCTTCCTTTCTCCTCTTGTCTCTAACTTCCTTCATCTTCTTTGTTCCCCATTTTAGATTTACTACTCTGGTCATCCCTATCTCGCTCCTATTCCTTTCTATCTTCCTTACTTCTCTTTATTTACGCTTGATTTTATTTTTCATGAATATTTTCCCCCTTCTTTTATTAGTCTGCTGATTTTTGTCATTTTCTATGCCCTAAGTTACGGAAGAGAAAACAGAGATGAATAGAAAGAGCGAATGACGCCAAGAACAAGAGTATCATTTCATCAGGAAAGAAAACGGTTCGTTTGACATTGTTAGAATAGATAGAGTTTTTTTCTTTTAACAATCTGCTTTAGGCTACGTCGCCCTGAAGTAGATAGGTCTTACGGCAACGATGGGATAGGAAAGGCCTAAGAGTGGGAAGGAAGCGACCATGGCCTTAATTAAGGTACAGATCCATCATTTGCCTGCTTTAAAAGTGGGAAACCACGGAAAACCATCTTTAGGGCTGCCCGCAGTGGGGTACAAACCCACTATCTCCCGAATGCAAGCTGATAGCTTACGTGACCCAAGCAGCGCGACCTCTTGCTCGCTCTTTCATTCCAGCAACAATCTCCAATATAATTTCATTTCATCTGTCAGTCATTAATCATTGCCCTAGAGGAGTGCGACAGGCTTCGACAGCCGGCACAATTCCCATCCCCGTCGTCAGATTGGAACTTCACCCATTACATTCTTGACCCGGTCGAATGACTGGAAAAAGGCTGTGGATATTTTTTGTATGTTTTCAATCCCGTTTCTGAGGCAGATCTACCCCGCTGCGCCCCTTCCACACACCTTAAGGCCATATACCGTATGCGGTAATACAAATGGCATTAAAATGTAATTTAATTGCGCTGGTACAGTGTGTGTTCAAAATGTGCACCACCACATGCTACACATTGTTCATAACTTTCTTGAAGATTATTGAATATGTTGATCAACAAGTGTTGCTACAAGGACACAAAACATGACGTTGGACAATAATAATAATAATAATAATAATAATAATAATAATAATAATAATAATAATAATTGGGGAGGCGTGATTAGCTCAGTGCCTGAGCTGCTAACTTCCGACCTGGAAGTCTGAGGTTCCAATCTCGGTCGATCCTGGGTTGAGATTTTAATAAGAAAAGATCACCTGGCCTCAGGAAAGACATCCGACATTAAAACCCCAGCCAAAGCCAAAATGAGCCTGGATGGCTCCAACGACCCCGGAAATAACTTGGATTTTTTTTTGCTTTACGTCGCACCGACACATATAGGTCTTATGGCGACGATGGGACAGGGAAGGGCTAGGAGTGCGAAGGAAGCGGCCGTGGCCTTAATTAAGGTACAGCCCCAGCATTTGCCTGGTGTGAAAATGGGAAACCACGGAAAACTATTTTCAGGGCTGCCGACAGTGGGGTTCGAACCCACTATCTCCCGAATACTGGATACTGGCCGCACTTAAGCGACTGCAGCAATCGAGCTCGGTAATAATCTGGATAAGCTGAATAAAGTGCTAATAATAATAGTAATAATAATAACAATAAATAATTTCGTGTGGCTATTTTTAGCCGGGTGCAGCCCTTCTAAGGCAGACCGTCCGATGAGGGTGGGCGGCACCTGCCATGTGTAGGTAACTGCGTGTTATTTTGCCGGAGGCCACTGTTATGCGTGATGTGTGAGTTGCAGGGATGTTGGGGACAGCACAAATACCCCGTCCCCGAGCCAAGGGAATTAACCATTTAAGGTTAAAATCTCCAACCCGGCCGGGAATCGAACCCGAAACGCCTGTGACCAAAGGCCAGCACGCTAACCATTTAGCCATGGAGCCGGACATAATAATAATAATAATAATAATAATAATAATAATAATAATAATAATAATAATAATAATAAAATGGCCTCGGCTATCATGTGTAGGCATTTTGATTTAACCTAACAGACTGTGTGTCATTTTTGAAATTCCGTTTTACTCCACCAGATGGCTGAGAACTCCCAAGGAATGTTATTTTATAAATATGAAGTGAATCATCTCCAAATAGCTTAGAAACAAAGTTTTATGTCATGTTATAAGCCTGCCTCGTGGCCACGATCGGTAAGACGTCAAGCCTATACGATTTGTTACCGTGGTTAGCCAGTTCGAGTCCCGTTGATGGAAAAGATTGTCAGCAATATAATGTTGGCGGGCAGGGTAAGAGAGATGGCGGTATACATTTTATAATCACTAGATCGCGTGCCAAAATCCCAATTCATTTCCAAACCTTTCCGCAGTGTTCATAATATGGAATGAGGGCAGATGAACTGTTGTTGGTGATTCGTCCGTCGTACGGCGAAGTTAAGCCCTGAGTAGACCCCTGGATGGGTGTTCTTCGTCAGGAATAGGCTAAGTCCCGGGTGTTGTTACCGGGTTTGACACTCTCCCTACCTCATTATCACCAAAATCTCGTATCCAGACGTGCAGGTCGCCCTTCGGAGTCGAATACAAAGATCTGTACCAGGCGAGTCGAACATGTCCTCTGAGACTCCCAGCACTAAAAGTCATGCGCTAAATAAATACAATTTCATAAATAGTTCACACATAGCTAAATTTTCTTCATAATGATCGTCACTGACAAGTTTCACCATGAAGAATATAATCCCTCCCGCCATTTTCAAAACTAAAAACTGAAGAACCGGGCGAGTTGGCCGTGCGTTTAGGGGCGCGCAACTGTGAGCTTGCATCCGGGAGATAGTGTGTTCGAACCCCACTGTCGGCAGCCTTGAAGATGGTTTACCGTGGTTTCCCATTTTCACATCAGGCAAATGCTGGGGGCTATACCTAAATTAAGGCCACGTCGCTTCCTTTCCATTCCTAGGCCTTTCCTATTCCACCGTTGCCATACCACCTATCTGTGTCGGAGCGACGTAAAGCAAATAGAAAGAAATGAATCATTTTATTTCATGTACGCAAAATATGCCTGTACCACAAAAGTAGAGTTCAGGATATGTCTTTTTTTTTTCGTCCTCCATTTTGGCTATTTGTTTGAATTAAGCTCCAATTGCACGTTTCTGAGCATATTTAGCCGTATTTTATAGGGAATATAAATACATATTTTACCAGTTTCTTTATTCTTTTGGTGATATTTCGACCATTTTACTTGTTTAAGGTCATATTTTAGTTATATTTTGCGCGGAAAAATGTACTGTTCTTTGAATGTGTTGTCCGATGTTGTTTGTGTAAATGTGTTCGTGGCATTGTGACGAAACTTGAAGCCCGGGTCTCAAAGCTGAATAGTTGACACTTATTGCATCTCGAGTGAGTTTATATCACTAGTTTCAGAATAACTTCCTGTACAGTAAGACTTGCAGTGCGGCTATTTACGTGCGCTGGGATGTCAAACCAAACAAAACCCCATGGCGCAACAACCCCTAAGAGCCATGACCTACCAAGCGACCGCTGCTCAGCCCGAAGGTCTGCACATTACGAGGTGTCGTGTGGTCAGCATGACGAATCCCATCGGCCATTGTTCTTAGCTTTCTAGATCGGGGGCGCCATCTCACCGTCATATAGCTTTTCAGTTGTAATCACGTAGGCTGAGTTGACCTCGAACCAGCCCTCAGATACAGGTAAAATTCCCTGACCTGGCCGGGAATCGAACCCGGGGCTTCCGGTTAAGAGGCAGACACGTTACTCCTACACCGTGCGGCTGGCTCCGCTGGGATGTCTCCTTTGTTAAAAGACAAGGAAGTACCACAACGGCTTCTTCTTATGGCTCGGTACTTGTGGCTTGTGACCACTTCAGATAGCGCCTAAATTACCTTCCTTCCTTTCAACAGAGATAATTTTTTAAGGTCTCATTGTTACAATAACAGTGATAGGGCTGACATAAGGATACCTGAAGAAACTGCAGTGAAAATGTTAAATTAAGAAATTGCGTTAAATAATACGGGAAGGAATGCGTCTCTCCCAAAGGAAAAATCCTCTTCTGCAAAGTGTGCGACGTTAAAGCAAATGCTATACATTGTTTTAATGTCCAGCAGCATAACGACACTGCCAAACACATAAATGCTGATACGAATTGGGAATAACCGGTATGTTTTCTGTTGCTTTTTTATTTTTCAGGGCGATTGTCGGTGCATTCTTAATTCCGATAACTAATAAGATTTTAATTGGTTTTCAGGAGTAGCGATGTGGGCTCTTTTCACCATTGTATAAGACTGCAATATTAATTAAAATTATATTCGGTATTGACCACAGTTTAGAGCAGGGCCTTTCAGGGTGCACGCGCCTGGTGCATGCACTGTGCACGGTGCAGAAGACGACTTCGCTTGGTTGACCAGAGTGCAGACCCCCACTCCTCGATTTGGAGCAATAGCGCTGCCTCTCTCTTCTGCCACGCCTGTCTCGCTCGCTCCGCCTGTCTCCCTCTTCCTCACTTGCTTCGTAGCGCTCCAAATCCGAGCCGAGTTGAGCCGAATTGAGCCGAGCTTAGCCGAGTAGCCCAGAGACGAAGCGTTGGTCCGAGCCGAGCCGAGTGGGACCGATGCACTGCGCACAGGAACTCTGCGCCGCTGTTTGCACGCATGAGAATTTGGGCGTTTGAGAGGCCCTGGTTTAGAGCCTCCGTGTCTAAGGCGGCAGCGCGCCGATCTCTCACCGCTGGGTTCAAATCGCGGTCACTCCGTGTTAGAATTTTACTGGACAAAGCGGAGGCGCGACAGGTGTTTCTCCTGATACTCCGGTTTTCCCCGTCGTCTCTCATTCCACCAACGCTCTCCTATATCATTTCATTTCGTCTTTCAGTCATTAATTATTGTCCCAGAGGAGTGCGACTTGCTTCAGCAGCAGGCACAATTCCTATCTTCGCCGCTAGAATCCTGACCCGGTCGAATGCCTGGAAACAAGCTGTGGATTTTCATAAATTCACTGACCGCAGTTTAATGACTGATAACGAATTTAGCATAGAGACTAGAATTAACTTTAAAGAACCAGTAAGGAATTAACTAAAGTAATGCAATAAAACTGTATAATGAATTTTATCATTTAATAGGACTAGAAGCAAAAATGTTTCGATGGAAGTACATAATTTTGCTCATATTTTCCATTTTTGAGTCACATTTATCTATTTTAAGAGCATATTTCCCGGCGATTTTTATGTCCTAAACATCCAAAACTTACACATAAGGTTGGCGTATATTTAAATGATTGGGATTTAAAGGTATACTGCTTTAGTTACGCTCATTATTACCATTAAATAAAGTCCTTGGAATGTTATGGGATATATTTTCTTAACGAAATTTAGTGTAATTAACTTATTTCAGGTACTTATTTTTATCTGAATTTCAGAGTTTTAAAAAGCTACTTAATTTAATTTTACAATAATAACGATATTGAACTTTGTGCAGTAAACCTCGTGCTATCATCGTTCTCAACATTCGCTTACCTATGAACCAGTCACAGTTCTCAGCTTGAGGTAGCCTAAATTTCTTGATTTACGTGTTGAAGGGCTAACATATATTTTGGAATAGTGAATATCTCTCAAGAGTACAATATCAAAATATGCCATTTCAAAGATCTTTAGACGATCTTGATTTGATAGTCTTCATTCGAAGTCTGTTTTTCTCTTTCGTCCGCAAATTGTTCATCTGTGAGAAAATGCTCTCATTTGAGCCAAGCAGATTCAGACAGAAAGATAACAACCCACTGCTCATGCTTCTGTGTGCAAAAGTGGACATTGTACGGAGAAGGCGCAAAATACTCGTATAATTAAAGAAACAATACCCAGAGGATCTGGAGAAATTGCTGGATGGTATGGACGTTGTCTTGGGTGAGGAGTACAAGAAGAAAATAAGTCCAAAACAAAAGTAATGGAATGCAGTCAAACGAAGTCAGGTGATGCAGGTAATATTATTAGATTAGGAAATGAAGTCTTAAAGGAAGTAGATTAATATTGTTAATTGGGTAATAACATAACTAACAATGCTAGAAGTAAGGAGGGCATAAAATGCAGACTAGCACAAGCAAGGAAGAGCTTTCTTAAGAAAAGAAATTTGCTCACTTCGAGTACTGATACAGAAATTAGAAAGTTTTTTGAAGACTTTCGTCTGGAGCGTGGCATTGTATGAGTGAAACACGGACGATAACTAGTTCAGAAAGAAAGAAAATAGAAACTCTTGAAATGTGGGGTTACAGAAGAATGTTGAAGGTGAGATGGATAGATCGAATTACGAATTGGTGAGATGAGATCGATTTGGCCAAATTGGACCAGAAGAAGAGATAGAATTATAGGACACATTTTAAGACACCCACGACTTGTAGGCGTAAACCAAGGTATGAATATGATGGGCAGATTAAAGCAGATGTAGGATGCAGTTGTTACGTAGAAATGAAAAGGTTAGCACAGGATAGGCCGGCATGGAGAGTTATATCAAACCAGTCTATGGGCTGATAACTCAAACAGCATCAACAACCCATTATAATTATAGAGAGAGAGGATGGAGGAGACACAGAAGATGAGCCTCACCCAGGTTTCAAAGCTGACAATTCAAAATGTTTGTCCTTGGATCACTGGAGATTCTCGGAACTCCAACATTAACGCCCACGCTCCTCGATAGTCATCTCGTTATGTCTGCTCTGGATCTCCCCCACGTATTGCGTCACGCCGAGCATTCATTGTTCTTACCAGCTGTGGCAATCTCAATCGATTTGAAGGTCCCACAAGAGAAAGTAGGAAGTTCTTAAATTGACCTTTTTTGTGGGTCTCCTCCACACGGATCACGTCATATGAAATATGACGTCACAAGCTCGCTACTTGACAGTGTAGGACAACGTGATTACCATGGTTGTGCGTTTAAATCAACTTGTTTGAATCATCATTCTGTAGACCGCCACCCTATCCCGTGTCCACCTCTGTACTGTAACGGTTAGCGCTATTAGCTGCCGTCCTCGGAGGCCGGATTCGATTCCACGTACGGCCATAAATGTAATACTGGTATGTAGATAGATAGATAGATAGATAGATAGCAGTGGCGACTCCTGACTTCTGGTTTAGGAGATGTAACCGAAAAAAAATTGCAAACATCAACGCAAACCGACCGTCATTCCAAACACATTTTTCAAGAGAAAACAACAAACAAGGCCAACAGAAAAGATTATTTAAGATCTCACATCCACTAATCCAATGGTCTATTTCATAAGTATTTCTCTAGAAATGACGAACACACGACTTAAGTTGTACAGTTACATTCAGAGTTGGAAGCGGTTGTCCTTCAATTTATAATTCTGCTTTTCTCCGTAAAAGAAAGTATACTAAATGGTTCTCTTAATAATCGTTCAGTTACACAATGGTTACAATTCAATTCGGATTGCGCGGTAGAAACGAGTGACTCTGGCGCTCCTACATCCATGCCTGCTGAACTACTCTCTGATCGGTGTGAAGTCATTTCAAAATCGCATCATTCCCGCATTTTCATTGTACGATATTTACAGTACAAGCACACGAAACTGAATCATTTATATTACAATATACATTTGTCATATATCATCAGTTATAGCACAAGAAAAGAACCACTCACAAGCAAGAACTCCAATATTTCACGAAATAGCAAATAAATCCCGGCCACACTCGATAACCTACAGGATTCCAGCTTGCACCGCCCTCTTGACGGATGTGGCTGTTCGTTCCGCACTCCAACCCCACGAAAGAGATCAACAAACAACAAGGGTCCAATGCTCGTGCTGCCATCTCTGGAGTAGTTTGGCATTTAGTAGCTGTCACCAGCCAGCAACGCTTGTTTCATCCATCTTGAGTATCGACAACTGTGCGTTTGAATTTTATATAAATAACTTCCATTGAAATATGAACCAATATTTACTTTTCGTTGAAAATACAAGGGATGTAACACATCAATCACATGTATAAATTCGACACTGATAGATAGATAGATAGATAGATAATGCCTTTATTTGTGGCGAAGTTAGGGCTCAAGGACCTCTCTTACACATAACTACAAGAAGATTATATATAATTATATGAATAACTTATAATTACAAATACAAATAACACGAATAATATTAATATCAATAACAATAGTGTTTGTTTGTCCAACCCTTGTCCCGTTTCTCAACGGGGTCGGGTATGAGGTGAGATGAATCTGTCGTGGCAGGTTTTTATGACCGGTTGCCTTTCCTGACGTCAACCTCATCAGAGGAGTCAATGAGATGAAATGAATGACGTGATACCTGATAGTAGGAAGGGAGAGGATGAAACGCGGTGCCGGAACATAGTCTACCCCTGTCGAATAGCACCAAGGGGTCAGGTCAATGATTAACGTCTCCATCCGACGGACGAATCACCATAAACCGCGTCATATGCCCTCACTCCATGTGAACACTACAGAGAGGTTTGGAATTTAATCTCGGATTTTGGCACGCAATCTAGCGATTAGAAAGTGTATACCAACCACCTCCTCCTACCCTGCCGGGCAACATTCTGATGGTGAAAACGTTTTCGAGCAACGGGACTCGAACCGGCTAACCACGGTGTCAGACTGTTTAAGCTTCAACGCCTCAACGATCATGGGCACCAGGCGGTCTGTCAATAATAATAATAATAATAATAATAATAATAATAATAATAATAATAATAATAATAATAATAATAATAATAATAATAATAATAATAATAATAATAATAATTGATTTTAAATAACTAAAATACACGTAAATGTGGTAACTACAGTAATCAATTCATTCATCTTATTCATTTTGTGTTTATTCATCCCTCCACAATTATTCAGCAACTCAGGGGGATCCACTCAGAAAGTGCTCGCGGCAAGCCACCATGACCTGGATGCAGAGATTGTGAAAGAGCGGTTGTAAACAGCAGTGCGGCTTACTGGTATGGCAAGAGAGGAGCCAGATCTTGTATTATGGTTATGATAGTAAGAAAAAGGTGAAAAAAGATGCTTGGGAGTATTAGTAGAAAGTATTTTGTGTAGAAAGGATAACATGTGACGTTCATGGCGCTGGTGCATTCGAAACCACGAGAGTTCCTTATGATATGGTGATAGATGAGTATCATATCTAAGATTAAAGATATATCTTAAGCAGCTCTTCAGGCTCCGCTCCAGTTCTTTGTTACTGTCGTAGGTTATTTCAATCAAAACAGTCCCACAATAGGCAAATATAGATAGTTTAGAGAATGAACTACTGTATTTGTATTTTAAGTCGAGCAGAGAATACATTACAGAACCGTTTCCAACCAATCACCACTGATCTGCATTTAGGGCAGTCGCCCAGGTGGCAGATTCCCCATCTGTTATTTACCTAGTATTTTCTTACATAATTGCAAAGAATTCTTAAATAATTAAAAATAGTTTGGATTTGGAAATTTACTGAGCATCTCCCTCGGTAACTTATTCCAATCCCTAACTCCTCTTCCTATAAACGAATATTTACCCCAATTTGTCCTCTTGAATTCCAACTTTATCCTCATATTGTGATCTTCCCTACTTTTAAGAACACCACTCAAACTTATTCGTCTACTAATGTCATTCCACGCCATATCTCCACCGACAGCTCGGAACATACCACTTAGTCAAGTAGGTCGTCTCCTTTCTCACAAGTCTTCCCAACCCAAACTTTGCAACATTTTCGTTTCGCTACTCTTTGGTCGGAAATCACCCAGAACAAATCGAGCTGCTTTTCTTTGGATTTTTTTTCCTGGCTAATCCCCTGTTGAAGCGAAAGCCTCACCCATCACTTTCCAGATTCTTCCGTCTTGAGCAGTTCGCATCCCAAGTTTCCCTCACTATATCAGACTATATCAGACCATCTAGGCAAACAACGTGCTCTTCTCCGATATCACTCTGTTACAACCTCGTTAATGTTAACACCCCAATTAAGATATTTTCTTATATTAACGCCTAGAACAGTGGTCATCATGAGGCACTTTCACTCCACCAACGCAGTCATTAAAACTGAGGGGGTACACACAACACTACCCTCCACACCACACAAACAGGCAGTTTTCTGTACACCGCAGACACGACCTACCTTCGTCTTGCGATCCGCCTCACAAGGGCTGCACCAGGCTATAGAAAACCACACGAAATTATTGGCATGTCAAAAACAAGGATGAGAACGAGATAGATTAAGTATTTTTCTAGGTCATAACAGAAGGCACAGACTACAGACGTAGGAGGTATGCTTCTATCTACAGATCGCCTAATGGTGGTATACACAGAGAGATAATTACTTTTAGTATCCGACTCGTTGGCTGAACGGTCAGCGTACTGGCCTTCGGTTCAGAGGGTCCCGGGTTCGATTCCCGGCCGGGTCGGGGATTTTAACCTTAATTGGTTAATTCCATTGACACGGGGGCTGGGTGTATGTGTTGTCTTCATCATCATTTCATCCTCATCACGACGCGCAGGTCGCCTGCAGGAGTCAAATAGAAAGACCTGCACCTGGCGAGCCGAACCCTTCCTGGGATATCCCGGGACTGAAAGCCATACGACATTTCATTTCATTACTTTTAGTGCACAGTCTTCTGGTGATGAACTAAAATACGCTGAATTGAAAAAATCTACAGAATCTTCTGTTATTTGAGGATAGGACATGTATTTATCTATCTACATACTTGGTGATCATGGACTAATGACCGCTGATGTCTATTTGGCTAACTTTAAAAATACCCCCGATAAGTTTTAATGATGTTACATATTGTTCAGATAGAATAATTGGTCACAACATGGTAAAAGCATATGCAGTTGATGCTAATAGAACTGAACCTAATACTGTTCATTGGTATTATAAAAGGAAATAAAAATTCCCTGCTGGGCATGAATTGATTTTTCTGTTTGATATAAAATCAGAAGAAAATACTTTAAAGTGGTCTTATCATGGACATTGTGTCCTTTACCAACGTTACTAAAGTAACGCCAGCAAAGGTGAAGCTCTGTCTTACAAGATAGATATATGGATAGATTTATTTATCATCAACAAATGCACCTTAAATAAATAAAAATTTCCTAAAATAACTACAAAGTTTAAACTAAACCTAGAGACGTTTATATACACATATTTATCACACCTTAAATAAATAACAACGAATCTCCTTAAATAATTGCCATGATTTAACTAAATATAGAGACATTTACAAACACATATTTAAATATTTTACAGAGAGGGCGTTACATACTTGAGGTTCTTAGGGCACGTCTAATTTTAGACGGGGGTAAGTACCCCATTCAGTGATATTAGTGCACTCATCAGCCACGAGTTTACCCGAGCCACAGTTCTCACTTTAGGCAGATGTAAAATATACCTATGCCTAGTATTGCGGCGAGGAACATGTAATGGAATAAACTCCAATAATCTTGAGCAATCCACTCTATTAATCAGGCACTTATAAAGAAAGGGGGCATTGGCACATCTACGGCGTGAGTGCAATGTCCTCATACTCATAGTCACACAAAAAGACTTTTAATCGGACGAAGTGAGAGAGATACCAAATCTTTCTAGCTGATCCATTTCATGAACCTTATTTGGACTCTTTCCAAGTTTTGTATTAAATACTGCTGAGAAGGTAGCCGCACCTCGCAACAATGTTCTAACGATGGCCTAATTAGAGTGCAAAACAAAGTTATCAGAGTTCTAGGAGAAACAAATTTGGCGCAGTTTCTTTTCTTAAAGTAAAGTAATTTTAAAGCCTTCCCTAGAAATCTTGTCTAAATGTTTCTCGAAGGAAAGATCGTAACAGTTTTGAAAGTGTCACTCCAAGATTATTTATTTCATTCACACGAGCTATTTGAAAATTGCATAAATGGTAAGTGTAATTTACTGTTCCAACTTACTTGAAAGCGTATTTGCAGGTGATAAAAATTATTTATTAACTTACATAGTAACTTTCCAGGAGTCCAAAATATTATTTTACCTGAAAGAGTTCATTCTTCTCTCCTGCCAAATACTTCAGAAATTCGTGGAATGCTGTTGGTGAATAATGCATTCTGTCATTAGCATGTGCAACTTTCGCTCTACATAAATCGCCCAGAGCTCTCACACATAGCGATAAGGACGTACACTTACTTCTCTAGACTGTCAAGGAGACTCCTATCACTTCCCAGTAATCGTAAATAATTTACGTCGAACAAATACAGATGCATCACGATCGGCAGATTAATAGCACACTACTAAGAAAGTATTTAAAATGCGCTTGTTAAGTAGTCTCTGTAGTATGGAACTGTTTCTCCTTGGATACATACATTTAACATTCTACACATCAAAGTCGAGATTTCCTTGGAACCATCAGATTCTGAACTCCATCAGAATCCAGACATACGTAGTCGATACATTACCGATGTCGTCAATTAGATACCACACGACTTGAGCTGAACATTTGTTATTCTGGAATGATTCATATCATGATTTGAAAAAAGTTTTTATGTATTGCACACTAACCTTCTGGTGGCTACTATAATAATAATAATAATAATAATAATAATAATAATAATAATAATAATAATAATAATAATAATAATAATAATAATAATAATAATAATAATAATAATAATAATGCCAAGGCCCATCGGGGCTGTAATGTCTTGGGGTTTGGTTTGTATTCTTTTTTGATTCGTCATTTCCAATATCTCTTCATCCACTCTCTGGTTTCTCTTTTACGTCCTTCAGTCCATCCTGTATTTAGACGGGTGGGCTTTACAAAAAATTTATGTTTGTGAATTAAAGTTCTGAATTTTTTCTATCATGAATGGTGTCTTCATTAATGCCCATTTCATTTAGGTCTTCACTGATTTCTTTTAGCCAATTATTGTGACTTTTCATTGATAAGGCTAAGTTAAAAATGTTCTTTGTGAGCCTGTTATTATCCATGCTATATAAGGGACCATAAAATTGTAATCGCCGTTTCTTGATGGTATCTGTGATTTTTTTTTCTGTAACTTAATATATTATTGGGATTTCCTTTTCATCCAAATTCCATTTTCGCATTTTGGACCTAAGATTTTCGTGAGGATTTTTCTTTCTTGTTTTTCGATCTTTATTCGAGATTTGCCACCAATTATAATAGTTTCAGAGACATAAAGTGCTTCTGTTTTAACTACTGTGTTATAATGCCGTAATTTTGCCTTTTTTGATATAGTTATTTCATTGTATCTGTTCCAAGTAATTTTGTATGTTCTTTGGTTTGCATATTATATATACTATACAATTTCATATATTATTATTATTCCGACTCATTGGCTGAAAGGTCAGCGTTGAGGCCTTCGATTCAGAGAGTTCTGGATTCGATTCCCGGCCGGATCAGGGATTTTAATCCCGTTTGATTAATTCTTCTGCCTCGGTGACTAGGTGTTTGTGTTTGTCCCAACACTTTCTTCTTCATATTCAGACAACGCACTACACTACCAGCCAGCATAGAAACACGCAATAGTGATTTCGTCCCTCCATATAGGGCTGGCGTCAGGAAGAGCATCCTGCCGTAAAACAGGCTCAAATTCACATATGTGTGACATAGTTCGCACCACAAATGTGATGTGGGAAAAGCGATAGAAGAATAAGATAATTTATTATTATTATTATTATTATTATTATTATTATTATTATTATTATTATTATTATTATTATGTCCGACTCGTTGGCTGAATGGTCAGCGTACTGGCCTTCTGTCCAGAGGGTCCCGGGTTCGATTCCCGGCCGGGTTGGGGATTTTAACCTTCAATGGTTAATTCTAATGGCCCGGGGACTGGGTGTTTGTGCTGTCCCCAACATCCCTGCAGCTCATACACCACACATAACACTATCCTCCACCACAATAACACGCAGTTACCTATACATGGCAGATGCCGCCCACCCTCATCGGAGGGTCTGCCTTACAAGGGCTGCACTCGGCTAGAAATAGCCACACGAAATTATTTATTATTATTATTATTATTATTATTATTATTATCATCATCATTATTATTATTATTTATTATTATTATTATTATTATTATTATTATTATTATTATTATTAATGCAATCATCGTTAGTTCTGAGGTTGTTTTCCGCCAACTAATAGAAGAGAAAAGCAAGTTTCTAGTTTCAAATTACTGTTAATATGGTGGTCATCGTCACAAGCCCCCCAGTTTCCTGTAATATCTCTGAAGAACGCGAAGTAAATTTTCTT
Organism: Anabrus simplex; assembly: GCF_040414725.1. Classification (NCBI taxonomy): domain Eukaryota; kingdom Metazoa; phylum Arthropoda; class Insecta; order Orthoptera; family Tettigoniidae; genus Anabrus; species Anabrus simplex. The sequence goes on along the minus strand of NC_090270.1, from coordinate 226,485,934 downwards.
CCACTACGGAATCTTAGGTTAGTGAGATCATCCGTCTGTAATCCGTCGGAGGTCAGATAATGCATAGTTTCTCTGGCATAAGAAAAGCATACGTTAAAATTTCGTTTGGTATCATTCACTCCTGTTGTTTAAATGCGGCTTGGCTCAGCTCACTGTAAAACCCTCCCTGTCTTGTTGATATTTTCCTATTATCTTCGCATACACTTCAATTATATTTCTTATTCTTGTGTTGAACTTGTTAGCGTCACTATAAAATTATGTACTTATCTTTATCTTCCCTTTCACGTTCCACCACATTTGACGGGTCTAACGAAAATTATGCTGCGTGCTATGCTTTACTGCTGAGGCACCCTATTATTCACCCTATCCAACCCTCTCTCTTCTCGTTCAATATCTTACACTTTTCATCGTGTACACAGCGTAGTTCTATGCTATCGTTGAAGCTCTGCGGTACGCGCTGTCCAATGAACGCCGGCACTTTCTGCTGTGTACTAACTCCTTGAGCTCGTTACAATCTATCGATGCATGCTTCCTTCGGCACCCTCTGGTGCAACGCATCCAGGACCTGCTGGCCGGGTGTTGGAGTGCTAGCACCAGAATCACGTTCTTATGGCTCCCAAGCCTCATGGGTGGTAGCGGGAAACGAGTCAGCTGACATGATTGCCAAGCAGGCGGTCACATTGCCCCCGTTGCCTTACAAGATTCCAACCAGTGACATTCGTTCTCAGCTGAGACCTTTTGTTATGTCCCATCGGGAGATGGAGTGGCGGGCCACCCCTCTCCCAAATCAGCTGAGAACGATAAAAGAGAACTTCGAAGGTATGGAAGACTCCCCTTCGGGTTTCTCGGAGAGAAGCAGTGGCATTGTGTTGTCTTCGGATCGGCCACGGTATAGCAACGCACTCCTGCTTACAGAAGGGATGTGTACAGTACTTGCGGCGGTCATCTTGCACCGTGGTACACATCCTTACTAAGTGCGTGGACCTCGCCAATCTGCGCCGTAGTCTGAAACTTCCGAATACCATCTCCCTCATCCTACGAGATGAGGAGCAGTCAGCAGACCTCGTCATCCGTTTTATGAGGGAGAGTGGCCTGTTTTTTCGTGTATGAAAGTGAGTTTTCTATCTGCTTTTAATTTTTATTTTATTGTTAACTACGTTTTATTCTATTGACTCTGTTTTAGTTTGTTTTTGTGTAATGTGCTTTACTGCTGAGGCATCCTATTATTCACCCTATTAACTTTCAACTTGAATGATAAATATGATTGCACTTCAAGGCTAAGCCTTTTCTCCCTTAATATATTTTTCTACCATTTTATCAGATAATAAAGAATTGCGAATTAGATCTACTGATTATTTTAGATTCAAAATCATTTTTATCATAATTTGTTTTGTGGTTGCAGCGACAGGGCCTTGCCTTTAGGATATGAATGAATGAAATTATGGAGGGTAAGAGAAGTAGAGGGAAACCAAGACGACAGTGGTTAGACTCAGTTTCTAATTATTTAAATATTAGATGAATAGAAATAAGTGAGGTCACAGAGCTAGTTACAAATAGAGGATTGTGGTGGATTGTGACTGAACGTTGAAAGACATAACAGTCCATAATGAAGATGTATGTATGATGTCAAATTTCAAAACTAAAACGAAAACAAACAATATATAACTAACATTAAATTCAACAAAGTTATCAGCCATACTTGGACACCAATCCACTGTGTGCTATAACAGAGAGTCATGTGAAACCATATCATCCACCTAAACAGAATATCACCGAGCGAGTTGGCTGTGCGGTTAGAGGCGGGCGGCTGTGAGGTTGCATCCGCGAGATAGTGGGTTCGAATCCCTCTGTCGGCAGCCCTGAAGATGGTTTTCCGTGGTTTCCCATTTTCGCGCCAAGCAAATGCTGGGACTCTACCTTAATTAAGGCCACGGCCGCTTCCTTCCAACTCTTAGGCCTTTGCTATCCCATCGTCGCCGTAAGACTTATCTGTGTCGATGCGACGTAAAGCCACTAGCAAAAAAAAAGAATATATTTCTTTCTTTCTTTCTTTCTTTCTTTCTTTCTTAATCCCTTTACCCTCCAGGGTTGGTTTCTCCCTTGGACTCAGCGAGGGATCGCACCTCTACCACCTCGAGGGCAGTGTCCTGGAGCGTAAGACTTTGGATCGGGGGATACTACTGGGGAGGAGGACCAGTACCTCGACCAGGTGACATTGCCTGCTATGCTGAACAGAGCCCTTGTTGGGGGGGGGGGAATTGGACGGAAGAGGGAAGGAAACGGCCGCGGCCTTAAGTTAGGTACCATCCCGGCATTTACCTAGAGAAGTGGGAAACTACGGAAAACCACTTTGAGGATGGGTGAGGTGGGAATCGAACTCCCCTCTACTCAGGTGACCTTCCGAGGCTGAGTGGACCCCCTTCCAGCCTTCGTACCACATTTCAAATTTCGTGGCAGAGCCGGGAATCGAACCGGGGCCTCCGGGCATGGCAGCTAATCACACTAACCACTACACCACAGAGGTGGACTAAACAGAATATCCTAATATATTTATAAGTATTATGATGATGATGATGATAATAATAATTATTATTGTTATTACATCTTATCAACGTATTATTCTTATAGGCTACTTATTTCCTTCACAGACCCGGCAGAGGAGGACAATTAGTAAGCGCACCGGTACCGCGCACCCAACATAGACCGCACCACGACACCCCAACCCCTCGACGGAAAACTGGCACATCATCGAGTCTTATCCTGTGTCTCGTCCATCGTTAAAAGAGTTTTTGTCCTATCTACGTTTCTCTCTCCCAGTAAGTTTACCCAAATCCTACAAAGGCCAGGAAGAAGTGATAAAATTCTGGTCTCTAGACCTTCATTCACAAAACTGTCCAAAATACGATGGGTAAATTTAGGATTACTTGATCGTGCTTTCTTGTCAGAGTGAATCTTATCCTAACATAGAATGGTGTATTACTCATTGATTATTCTGTCACGTTGTGGGCGAAACACTGCATGCCCACCACACACACCCATACAGATAAATATAGAATATATTACAGTATATCGTAAAGTTCGTATATCCTTCATTAATCCAGGATAGGGTGACCATGTTTACGACTCCGGCAGCTTAGTCCTAAAATAACATTAATTCTGATTCTTATCAACACATAACACCATGTACGCGCCACTTATCAATTTCTTAGCAGCATACATTAAAACAAATACACGTCACCACGTGAGTAAAAAAAAAAAAAAAAAAAAAAAGGATGGTTTGAGTGACAACGCCAACGGCCGTAGCCGTTTTGAAACACCGGATCCCGTGAGATCTCCGAAGTTAAGCAACATTGGGCGTAGTCAAGATTTGGATGGGTTGCCACGCGCTGTTGGTGGGGGTAAGGGACCGGAGGAACGGAGGAACGGAAAAGAACTGGCCACCCTACCGTACGTAAACTTCGGCTCAAGCACACCTCTGCGGAAGTTTGGACCTGCCTTCGGGCAGAATATACCCTTACCCTTACCTTTGAGTGACGAGTCAAAATTGTTTATATTTACAATAAGTAAATTCACCATATTATGAAAGAAACATCGTGCGTCACAGCCACTAAGCGATAAGTTTACGTGAAATTCCGTTCGAGCCGCAGGCGAGGACGTAAATACCTCACTCGTAACGTTAAGTGTGTAATGGACTAGTATGACTTGGAAACAATTCTCTAAACCCATGGGTAGATAGTGAAAATATCGAGCTCGATTAGTAGGTATTATTATTATTATTATTATTATTATTATTATTATTATTATTATTATTATTATTATTATTATTATTATTATTATTATTATTATTATTATTATTATTATTATTATCTACGTAGTTATGTACGGACTTTATTTCGTAAAAATCATGGTCGGATCATTTATTTGTATGTTGTATGATCTGTCTTGTGTAACAAAACATGTGAGGTTATGTCACGATACTTCTGCTGTATGTATAATAATACGACTTTATTTAATGTAAGAACACGTAATTAATATTATATAACTTATTATTACCTGTAAATATGATGTATAAATCCCATGTAATGTTGTGCAACACAGGATAATAGTCTAGGACAACGCACCTTTGTCACTCGAGTTTTATCCATTTGTACATAGGTTATTGGAGACTTGAGAAGATACGAGAAAGCATGCTGTGTCATACTTTTCTAGAAGCCTGGCCAGGCAAGGTATATAAAGGGTCGTCTTAGGAGTTGAGTTGAGTTGTTTGCGAAAGTCGTTGGTCGAATTAAGTGTGTGAACTCATGTTGTGATTTTGGTGTGTTGGTTGACATGTTAATGTGGCCTTCTTCTTCTTCTTCTTCTTCTTCTTCTTCTTCTTCGATTCACTTCAAGATGGTGGTTCATTAATGTGTGTGTGTAATGTGTATATAATTTGTAAATAAAACAGTGCACACAATTGACAACATTTCGTGTGTGCGTCTGTGTGAATACAATCACGTAACAGATTACTTTCCATGGCATTTCCTAAATAACTATTATCTAAATTAAATTTATCCCTTGCAACTTAGCAAAGAAAACGAAATTTTAAAAATTCAATAACGAAGTGACCTTGTACGACTTAATGAATATCAGTAGTGAATAGAGTGAAAAAAAAAATCAGATAGGGCAGTCAAAAATTCAAGAAGCTAATTTAATGTATTTTGCTTGTACGCAGCAGTCGTCTAATCTGGCCTCAATCTTGCCAGAATAAACAAACCATTAATCAATCAATCAATTAATCAATCAATCAATTGATCGATCGATTAGTCAATCAATCAACCTAAACCGTACGCTTCACTCCCCTCGCATCTCGTAGAGAGCGGTCAGTTAGCGTATTGCCAGCATAACTGAATTTCGGAAGTATTACTGAGCAACTTCAGTGAAAGTGTTGGCAAGTATACAAGAGTTGGTGTGAATCATCTGAACTGCCAAACCAGAAGAAATAAGACAAGGAATTATGGTAAAGAAGAAGATTGTATAAGATAAAACTTCGAAAGTTGATTTCTCAGACCCTCTCGTATAATGTGTGATTTGGGATCACCATTGTGAAGTACTGTAGCTCTTGTAAGGGACGGTTCTGAGCCCTGCTAATAATCGTTATGTCATTGACGTCGTTTCAGCCCTTTTCCAGACGATATGCAGGTACTATTCAGTTTGTTTTCTCTCCAACCTCCCTTGGCTAACACTTGTTCTCTTCCGATCTCGACGGTATTGAGTTTGTGAGTCCTAAAGAGTCTTTCATTTTCACGTAATGCTGAGGTTACCGGCCATTCCCCCATGGACCTTCATGGCCTGTACGGAGATGGCTTTTGGCTAATCTGTAAGATGGTGAAAATGACAATCGCAATGAAAAAATAAACGTGAAGGAGCACTCATTCGAAAAATGAGGGGAAATGGGAATTATAAAAATGGGTTTGGATGTCAAGACCTTGAATGCCCTTATATCACCGAGGAGAAATATGATGTTATAATCTCCTAAAACTTCTCAACAATCGCATTAGAGTGAATGGCAATTGATATTATTTGCGGCGAGTTCTGTCTCTTGTGTTGTCAGCCATCTTCGCTGCAATTACAAAATTTAACTCATCAACGAACTGACCCCGTGGCTCAGGCGGCAGCGGGCCGACTTCTCACCGCTAGGTTCCATGGACAGTTTTCTCCGGGTACTCCGGTTTTCCCTGTCATCTTCCATTCCAACAACACTCTCCAATATCATTTCATTTCGTATGTTAGTCGTTAAGTCATTAATCATTGCTCTAGAGGAGTGAGATAGGCTTCGGCAGCCGGCACAATTCCTATCCTCACCGCTATATGGGAGCTTTATTCATTCCATTCCTGACTCGGTTGAGTGACTGGAAACAGGCTGTAGATGTTCATTTTCATTTTTAACTCGTCAACGGCGGGTAGTCGACATAAGAGGTAATAAACACCACATTCTGTATCATTAGAGATGAATCTGAACGGTTAAACTTCCGTTGACCGTTCATAAAACATAGGTTAGAAATCCAACATGGCGTCGATAGCACATCACTAGTAAAACCGAAGGTTATCAACGTCGGCGAATTAAGACGCGGCAGAGCAGTGCATTCTATATCCAAGAGTGGACATAAATGGAATTAATTTCTTAACCGATCTTAGAATATTATTCTGGATAGGTTAGACCATTGGTCTGAGGACAAGCAAACGGGGTCTGGGAGCGCAAGTCCTGTGCCAATAAGTTCCGTTTATCATACGCAAAAGATAAGATAGGTTAGAGGTCAAACATGACCGTTAATGTACGCTAAGTCAGAGAGCCGGCCAACAGCAACACTGAAAATGGTCGCATTTCTCAAATTTACTGTCTCAGTACCAATTAATCACCGCTGATCTGCAGTTATCTACCTAGTCTTTTCTTAAATAATTTCTAAGATTTTGAAAATGTATCCAACATCTCCCTTAGTAAACCATTCCAACTCCCTAACTCCCTTTCCTAATAAAAAAAACCCATTTGACCCCATTTGTCCTCTTGAATTTCAACATTATCTTTATATTATGATCTTTCATACTTTTAAAAACACCACTCAAATGTATTCGTCTACTAATGTCATCCCAAGCCATTTCTCCACTAACTGCTCCGAACACATCACAGTCGAGCAACTCATCTCGTTTCTTCCAAATCATTTCATCCTCATCACGACGCGGAGGTCCCCCACGGAGTAAAATCAAAAGACCTGCATCTGGCGAGCCGAACTTGTCCTACGACATTTCATTTCATTTCATTCCAGCCCGAACTTTGCAACATTTTGGTAACGCTATTTTTTTTTTTTTTTTTTTTTGTTTGTCGGAAATCACCCAAAACAAATCAAGCTGCTTTTCTTTGGATTTTTTCCAGTTCTCGAATCAAGTAATCCTGATACACTGGCACCATACTCTAATTGGGCTCTTACAACAGATGTATATGCCCTCTCCTTTATATTCTTAATACAACCCCTAAATGTTGCCTGCTGTCATTTCTTGATGGATATAGTACTTTTGCATCCATCTCTTGGCACAGGCCAGAGTAAAGTGTAGCTTCCACCGAAGTCCCAGTCTCATCCATGGCTGTGACAATATGGAAGTTGCTGGGGTATGGGTAGTGCTGAGTAATGACATTCAGAGCACGACTAGTGCATCTGAGTGTTATGAAAGGTGCTGCTCATAGGGTCAGTCGTACTGCAATAGTACTTTCTGACCCAGTGAGGAAAGCAATGGCAAATTACCTCACTCCTCATCTTGCCTAGTACGCCTCATTTTGGTGCTGCCATTGGTTTTGGGGTTTTTCTTATAACCGCATAACCTTTGGTGGTGCTATTTCAGCATCCAACCAGCCTCTGGGCTGATGACCTAACAGACAGACCCCTAAATACCCTCATACAATATGAAGAGATGTGTAACCTTTATTCACAATCCCCTTTATGTGATTACCCCAATGAAGATGTTTCCTTATATGAGAGGAACTTTCACCCCATCAACGTAGCAATTAAAACTGAAAAGACCGTTCCTCTTTCTGAAACTCACAATCTGACTTTTCATCTCGTTTACCATCATACCATTGCCTGCTGTCCATCTCACAACATTGTCGAGTTCTTTTACAGTCGCTCACAATCTTGTATCTTGTTTATTACTCTATATAGCAAAGCAAAGCAAAGTCACCTCCGTACAGGCCATGAAGGCCCTTGGAGGAGTGGAAAGTCAAGGCATCCACCATTGTTAACCTCGGCACGTGATGGGGTAGAGTGGTTAGCTCTACGCCCGGCCGCCTTTGCCCCCAGGAATTAACCAGGTACTCATTTTTGGTGTAGGCTGAGTAAACCTTAGGGCCATATGCACCTCCGGAAGTGGAAATCTCGTTTCTTAAATTTTACGACTTCCTGACGGGGTTTCGAACCCATGTCCTTCCGGGAGAACCGAGCATATCGCCTCGACCAGGCAGCCCCTTATTACTCTATATACAGTGGTATAACATCATCCGCAATAATCCTTATCTCTGATTCCGGTTCTTTACTCACATTATCTTTTATATCTACTGTATACGAAAATACAAAGATCTAATAATACTGGCTTGAGAGATCCCCTCTGAATGATTACAGTTTCAGAATTATATTTTCTAGAAATACTGCCGTCCGCCTCTGTGGTGTAGTGGTTAGTGTGATTAGCTGCCACCCCCGGAGGCCCGGGTTCGATTCCCCGCTCTACCACCAAATTTGAAAAGTGGTATGAGGGCTGGAACGGGGTCCACTCAGCCTTGGGGGATCAACTGAGTAGAGGTGGGTTCGATTCCCATCTCAGCCATCCTGGAAGTGGTTTCCCGTGGTTTCCCACTTCTCCTCCAGGCAAATATCGGGATGGTACCTAACTTAAGGCCACGGCTGCTTCCTTCCCTCTTCCTTGTCTATCCCTTCCAATCTTCCCATCCTCCACCAAGGCCGCTGTTCAGATTAGCAGGTGAGGCCGCCTGGGCGAGTTACTGGTCATTCTCCCCAGTTGTATCCCCCAACCCAGAGTCTGAAGCTCCAGGACACTGCCCTTGAGGCGGTGGAGGTGGGATCCCTCACTGAGTCCGAGGGAAAAACCGACCCTGGAGGGTAAACAGATTAAGGAAGAAAGAAAGAAAGAAAGAAAGAAAGAAAGAAAGAAAGAAAGAAAGAAAGAAAGAAAGAAAGAAATATTGCCACCCATTCAGTCACCGTTTTGTTTAGTCCATTTGCACTAGTTTTTGTCAGTAGTCTCCCATGATCTACCCTATCCATTCGACCTCCTGTATCTAAAATAGCTGGTATATCTTGCTGGAATCCTGCAAATTGAGCTTCAGTACAATAACGTTTCCTAAACCCGAACTGTCTTTTATAACAGTTAGTAATTTCACAAATCTCATATAATGAGAAAGAATGCTTTCCCAAAACTTACATGCAACTCATGCCAAGATGACTGGCCTGTAATTGTGGATGTCAGACGAAACTATCGTAAATCCAAAAACTTTCATATTCATGCTTTTATCGTATGTGGCTTGTTTCGGTCGTGTGTACACTATTATATGTTTCGCAGGAATGAAGATAAGCTATGTGATACTGACGTATGTGCAAGGAGAATGCAGCGATAAACAATGGCAAGCGATCATACAACAGTTCAGACGTATGCCATTCGCCGCACTCAATTGGCTCTTAACGATAGTTTACCATGGTGAGGTCCGGCTCCATGGGTAAGTGGTTAGCGTGCTGGTCTTTGGTCACAGGAGTCCCGGGTTCGATTCTCGGCAGGGTCGGGAATTTTAACCTTCATTGGTTAATTTCGCTGGCACGGGGGCTGGGAGTATGTGTCATCATCATCATCATTTCATCCTCATCACGACGCGCAGGTCACCTACGGGTGTCAAATCAAAAGCCCCGCATCTGGCGAGCCGAACATGTCCTCGGACACTCCCGGCACTAAAAGCCATACGCATTTCATTTACCATGGTGAGAACAGTCGATTCGACCTGCCTTGAAGGAAGAAAAATATGCGCCTCTGCAGCTTTTTTCTGCTATCCTGTAAAGTTAGTGAAATATCACTTACGATCGTTTACTTCTGACGTCCAGAACTATCGGCTTTTTGTTTATCACTTTTACTTCATACTCGGGGGCTGCTATAGTGAGTCTCCATTCATTTGGTAGCCTATAGCTCCTTCATGCGAACAGTAATAAACAGGGCTAGGATTTTAATTGGTTCACAACAGGCATTGCTAACTTGTACATAAATCCTGATCATCTTTCTTTCTTAATCGGCTTATCCTCCAGGGTTGGTTTTTCCCTCGGACTCAGCGAGGGATCCCACCTCTACTGCCTCAAGGGCAGTGTCCTGGAGCGTGAGACATTGGATACAACTGGGGAGAATGACCAATACCTCGCCCAGGCGATCTCACCTGCTATGCTGAACAGTGGCCTTGCGGGGGGATGGGAAGTTGGGAAGGGATATACAAGGAAGAGAGAAGGAAGCGGCCGTGGCCTTGAGTTAGGTACCATCCCAGCATTTGCCTGGAGGAGAAGTGGGGAAACCACGAAAAACCACTTCCAGGATGACTGAGGTGGGAATCGAACCCACCTCTACTCAGCTGACCTCCTAAGGCTGAGTGGACCCCGTTCCAGTCCTCGTACCACTTTTCAAATTTCGTGGCAGAGCCGGGAATCGAACCCGGGCCTCCGGGGGTGGCAGCTAATCTCTCTAACCACTACACCACGGAGGCGGACTATTGTAGAAGTGATAATTCATGTCATTTTTTTTTCATTTTGTATTTCTAGGTAATTTTCTAAAACTATACCTCACTATTGGGTCATTTCATGGAATTTATTAGAGTATTTTATACTTTTTTAGTCATTTTCTTACATGTTTGAGGATTTTGAAGCATTTACGCGTGTGGTATTGGATATTATCGCAACTTTAAGTGAGGATGAATACGGAGACTTGAGAATCTTCACAACGCTTTGTCAATCTGGGAACCAAATAATCTTGGTTCACCACTTCTTGAAAATGTCCACATTCCCGGAGCGACACCTCCAAATGGAGAAGTCTTCCTCGTGAAAAGTCGAGATTTTCTTCTGAAGGCGCGGAGCAAAGTTTTTTGCGAAACGTAAAGAATTTCCCCTTGTTTTTATGACATAGCAGAAGTCCCAAGTGCTTATTATCTATATATATAAAAGCAAGTCGGGCTGGAGCGATGTATATATAAATATTTAAAAATGAAAAAAGACGTGAATTAATGAGGCACTTCCATAAATCTCAGAAATTTGAAACTTGGTACGGAGGAAACTGATGACCCCAGGATCCCTAGAAAAATCGGAAATTCTCAAAATTCCCTGAAGGGGGCACGCTGGGGGGGCTAAAATTTTGGGCTCAGCATAAGAACACAGTCGTATAGTATATCCAAAACGATAACCTATAGGTTTCGTGAGCTTAAAAATTTTCGAGAATTTCCTCATTTTTATCCCCTATCCCCCCAAATCAAAATGGCGGCACAACCTGCCAGACGAAGTAGACAATTGAAATTTGGTGAAATTATAGCTTTTGGTCCCTAACCGACGGGAAAATTCCAAGATGTTCAAATTTTTCACTTTTTACCCCCCTATGATATCGAAATATATAGGCAATTTTAATGACTGTGCAGACATTCCTTTTGAGCTATTTTTTGGCTAAACGGTAAGTCGTATCACAAAACGGATGGCACAATGTCGCTTCAATTCGGCGTGATCTACAACTTTGGTCCTGTGACATTTTGTCGTATCTCTCTCCCTTATACGTTAAATTTGGCCGTATTTCTGGATTGTTCGTAAATTTGGTGATTTTTACAAGTATATTTCATTGTTTGACACACTTATAAGAATGATAGGATCATCACGTTGTGTGCGCACATTGGCACGATTAAGGGACATGTGTGTACCAAATTTCATGATTCTAGCTTATACATAAGTAGGCAAAAAGTAATGTAAAATGTTAAAAATGCACCCAAATTTCACCCTATTCAAAATTTGATTTCAATTTAGCCCCTTAATATGGGAGATACGAGGAAATGTTTTAGAAACAAATATGTAGAGCAATAAATGAGGCGTCTGATGGCGCAAACCGTTTCTTAATATCATAAACCGTTTAGGAGATATGAATCTCGAAGTGGAAGTCTGCACTTTTCAACGTGCTCATGCTTATCTGTCATCTATCTATATATATAAAAGCAAGTCGGGCTGGAGCGATGTATATATAAATATTTAAAAATGAAAAAAGACGTGAATTAATGAGGCACTTCCATAAATCTCAGAAATTTGAAACTTGGTACGGAGGAAACTGATGACCCCAGGATCCCTAGAAAAATCGGAAATTCTCAAAATTCCCTGAAGGGGGCACGCTGGGGGGGCTAAAATTTTGGGCTCAGCATAAGAACACAGTCGTATAGTATATCCAAAACGATAACCTATAGGTTTCGTGAGCTTAAAAATTTTCGAGAATTTCCTCATTTTTATCCCCTATCCCCCCAAATCAAAATGGCGGCACAACCTGCCAGACGAAGTAGACAATTGAAATTTGGTGAAATTATAGCTTTTGGTCCCTAACCGACGGGAAAATTCCAAGATGTTCAAATTTTTCACTTTTTACCCCCCTATGATATCTAAATATATATAGGCAATTTTAATGACTGTGCAGACATTCCTTTTGAGCTATTTTTTGGCTAAACGGTAAGTCGTATCACAAAACGGATGGCACAATGTCCCTTCAATTCGGAGTGATCTACAACTTTGGTCCTGTGACATTTTGTCGTATCTCTCTCCCTTATACGTTAAATTTGGCCGTATTTCTGGATTGTTCGTAAATTTGGTGATTTTTACAAGTATATTTCATTGTTTGACACACTTATAAGAATGATAGGATCATCACGTTGTGTGCGCACATTGGCACGATTAAGGGACATGTGTGTACCAAATTTCATGATTCTAGCTTATACATAAGTAGGCAAAAAGTAATGTAAAATGTTAAAAATGCACCCAAATTTCACCCTATTCAAAATTTGATTTCAATTTAGCCCCTTAATATGGGAGATACGAGGAAATGTTTTAGAAACAAATATGTAGAGCAATAAATGAGGCGTCTGATGGCGCAAACCGTTTCTTAATATCATAAACCGTTTAGGAGATATGAATCTCGAAGTGGAAGTCTGCACTTTTCAACGTGCTCATGCTTATCTGTCATCTATCTATATATATAAAAGCAAGTCGGGCTGGAGCGATGTATATATAAATATTTAAAAATGAAAAAAGACGTGAATTAATGAGGCACTTCCATAAATCTCAGAAATTTGAAACTTGGTACGGAGGAAACTGATGACCCCAGGATCCCTAGAAAAATCGGAAATTCTCAAAATTCCCTGAAGGGGGCACGCTGGGGGGGCTAAAATTTTGGGCTCAGCATAAGAACACAGTCGTATAGTATATCCAAAACGATAACCTATAGGTTTCGTGAGCTTAAAAATTTTCGAGAATTTCCTCATTTTTATCCCCTATCCCCCCAAATCAAAATGGCGGCACAACCTGCCAGACGAAGTAGACAATTGAAATTTGGTGAAATTATAGCTTTTGGTCCCTAACCGACGGGAAAATTCCAAGATGTTCAAATTTTTCACTTTTTACCCCCCTATGATATCGAAATATATAGGCAATTTTAATGACTGTGCAGACATTCCTTTTGAGCTATTTTTTGGCTAAACGGTAAGTCGTATCACAAAACGGATGGCACAATGTCCCTTCAATTCGGAGTGATCTACAACTTTGGTCCTGTGACATTTTGTCGTATCTCTCTCCCTTATACGTTAAATTTGGCCGTATTTCTGGATTGTTCGTAAATTTGGTGATTTTTACAAGTATATTTCATTGTTTGACACACTTATAAGAATGATAGGATCATCACGTGGTGTGCGCACATTGGCACGATTAAGGGACATGTGTGTACCAAATTTCATGATTCTAGCTTATACATAAGTAGGCAAAAAGTAATGTAAAATGTTAAAAATGCACCCAAATTTCACCCTATTCAAAATTTGATTTCAATTTACCCCCTTAATATGGGAGATACGAGGAAATGTCTTAGAAACAAATATGTAGAGCAATAAATGAGGCGTCTGATGGCGCAAACCGTTTCTTAATATCATAAACCGTTTAGGAGATATGAATCTCGAAGTGGAAGTCTGCACTTTTCAACGTGCTCATGCTTATCTGTCATCTATCTATATATATAAAAGCAAGTCGGGCTGGAGCGATGTATATATAAATATTTAAAAATGAAAAAAGACGTGAATTAATGAGGCACTTCCATAAATCTCAGAAATTTGAAACTTGGTACGGAGGAAACTGATGACCCCAGGATCCCTAGAAAAATCGGAAATTCTCAAAATTCCCTGAAGGGGGCACGCTGGGGGGGCTAAAATTTTGGGCTCAGCATAAGAACACAGTCGTATAGTATATCCAAAACGATAACCTATAGGTTTCGTGGGCTTAAAAATTTTCGAGAATTTCCTCATTTTTATCCCCTATCCCCCCAAATCAAAATGGCGGCACAACCTGCCAGACGAAGTAGACAATTGAAATTTGGTGAAATTATAGCTTTTGGTCCCTAACCGACGGGAAAATTCCAAGATGTTCAAATTTTTCACTTTTTACCCCCCTATGATATCGAAATATATAGGCAATTTTAATGACTGTGCAGACATTCCTTTTGAGCTATTTTTTGGCTAAACGGTAAGTCGTATCACAAAACGGATGGCACAATGTCTCTTCAATTCGGAGTGATCTACAACTTTGGTCCTGTGACATTTTGTCGTATCTCTCTCCCTTATACGTTAAATTTGGCCGTATTTCTGGATTGTTCGTAAATTTGGTGATTTTTACAAGTATATTTCATTGTTTGACACACTTATAAGAATGATAGGATCATCACGTTGTGTGCGCACATTGGCACGATTAAGGGACATGTGTGTACCAAATTTCATGATTCTAGCTTATACATAAGTAGGCAAAAAGTAATGTAAAATGTAAAAAATGCACCCAAATTTCACCCTATTCAAAATTTGATCTCAATTTACCCCCTTAATATGGGAGATACGATTAAATGGTTTAGAAACAAACATGTAGAGCGATAAATGAGGCGTCTGATGGCGCAAACCGTTTCTTAATATCATAAACCGTTTAGGAGATATGAATCTCGAAGTGGAAGTCTGCACTTTTCAACGTGCTCATGCTTATCTGTCATCTATATATATATAAAATAGCTTGTCCTGACTGACTGACTGATTCATCATCGCCGAGCCAAAACTACTGGACATAATGAAATGAAATTTTGGGGATACATTCATATTAAGATGTAGGTGCTCGCTAAGAGAGGATTTTTGGATATTCCGTTGCTAAGGGGGTGAAAAGGGGGGGTGAAATTTTAAAATGAGTGCACCTATATCTCAAAACTTTAAAAGTTTACAAATGTAAAAATTGGTATTTAGAATCTTCTTTGAAAATAAGGAAACACGTATTTTTTTGTTTAAAGAAAATCCCAATAGGAGGGGTGAAAAAGGGTGAAAATGGGGGAAAATGTGTTCAATGCCTTTAATCAGGATACCGGTAGTTATATCTCAGAAACTGAAGATATTACAGACCTGAAAATTGGTACTTTTGATCTCTTTCAAAAATAAAGAAACACGTATTTTTTTTGTTTTTGGAAAATCTAATTAATGGGAGGGTGAAAAGGGGGTGAATTTTTAAAATTAGTGAATCTATATCTCCAAACTTTTAAAGTTTGCAGATGTAAAAAATTGTATTTAGAATCTTCATTAAAAATAAAGAAACACGTATTTTTTTGTTTTCGGAAAATCGCAATAGGAGGTGTGAAAAGGGGTGAAAAAGGGGTTGAATGCCTTTAATGAGGCTACTTATATCTCAGAAACTGAAGATATTATAGACCTGAAAATTGGTGTTTGGGATCTCCTTTAAAAATAAAGAAACACGTATTTTTTTGTTTCTGCAAAACCCAATTAAGGGGGGTAAAAAAGGGGAAAAATTTAAAATGAGTGTATCTATATCTCAAAACTTTTAAAGGTTATAGGTGTAAAAATAGGTATTTATAGTCACCATTAAAGATAAAGAAACACGTATATTTTGTTTTCGGAAAATCCTAATAGGAAGGGTGGAAAAGGTTGAAAAAGGGGTCGAATGAATTTCATGAGTCTACTTATATTTCAGAACCTGAAGATATTACAAACCTGAAAATTGGTGTTTGGGATCTCCTTTAAAAATAAATAAACACGTATTTTTTGTTTGTGGAAAATACAATTAATGAGGGGGGGGGTTGAAAAGGGGGTGATGTTTTAAAATGAGTGTGTCTATATCTCAAAACTTTTTAAGTTTATAGATGTAAAAATTGGTATTTAGAATCTCCTTTAAAAATAAAGAAACACGTGTTCTTTTGTTTTCGGGAAATCCCAATAGGAAGGGTGTAAAAGGGTGAATAATGGGTTGAATGCCTTTCATGAGGATTCTTATATTTCAGAACCTGAAGATATTACAGACCTGAAAATTGGTATTTTGGATCTACTTTAAAAGTAAAGAAACAGGTATTTTTTTCGTTTTTGGAAAATCCAAATATTGGGGGGTGAAAACGGGGGTGAATTTTTTAAAATGTGTGTGTCTATATCTTTAAACTTTAAAATTTACAGATGTAAAAATTGGTGATTAGAATCTCCTCTAAAAATAAAGGAACACGTATTTTTGGTTTCCAGTAAGTCCTAATAGGAGGGGTGTAAAAGGGTGAAAAATGGGTTGAATGCCTTTAATGAGGATACACATATCTCAGAAACGAAAGATATTACAGAACTGATAATTCGCATATGCGATTTCCTTTAAAAATAAAGAAACACGTATTTTTTAGTTTTTGGAAAAGCCAATTAATGGCGGTTAAACAGGAGTGACAAATTGGGGTGAATTTTTTGAAAGACTATATCTACAGAATATCTTGGAATCGTAAAATGTTACAGACGTAAAAAGTGGGTGTAAATCTCCTGTAAATGTAAAGAAATATAGGTTATTTGTTTTTGGAAACTCTACTTAAGGGGAACCCAAAAGGGGTGAAATTTTAACATACATGTTACAGAAGTGAAAAATGGTATTTTTTTATCTCTATTAAACATAAAGAAAAGTGTATTTTTAGTTTTCGGAAATACCACTTGGGTGGAGGGCGGAGGGGGGGGGGGTAAAAGTGACTGAAAATGGTGTTGAATTATTTTAATTAGGCTACTGATATCTCAAAAATGAAGATGTTACAGACGTGAAATTTGATATTTGCAATCTGCTTTAAAAGTAAAGAAACACGTATTCTCGGAAAATCCAATGAAGGGAGGGGGGGGGGGGAAGGAATTTGAACATTAGTTGACTTAATTGTATGAGACTACATACATCTAATACTAAAGTTGTTACAGACGTGAAAATTCGTATTTGGTTCTCCTTTAAAAACAAAGAAAAAGGCGTTTTGGTGGGGAAACCATCTTGGAGGGCGGGAGTGTAAAGGAGTTGAATTCCTTTCATGAGGACACATAAATCAAAAACTGAAGAAGTTAGAGTCGTGATAATTGGTATTTAAAAGATCATTTACTATTAAAGAAACAAGTATATTTTTGCTGGAAAATTCATTTAGGGGGAGGAGAGATTATTGTGAAATGAAGTGAAAAAAGTAAATTATTTTTATGTGGATACTTATATCTCAAAACTGAAGGTAATAGACGTGAACATTGGTGTTTGGAATCTCCCTTAAACATAAAGAAACAAGCATCCTTTTAATTCTTTTTCGGGGGTGGGGGCTGTAAATAAACTTAACGGCGGTGGGGTGTAGAAGGAGGTGAGACCAATTGATTTTACTGTTATTAATGTACTTCTCCGTTGCTCAGGCGGCAGCGCGCCGGCCTCTCACAGCTGGGTTCCGTGGTTCAAATACCGGTCACTCCATGTGGCATTCGTGCTGGACAAAACGGAGGCGGGACAGGTTTTTCTCCGGATACTCCGGTTTTCCCTGTCATCAGCCATTCCATCAACACATAATAGTAATAATAATAATAATAATAATAATAATAATAATATTCTGGACCGTCGTCAAATTGCGGACCGCGATGGAAACGGCTCCTGGACGGGTAATGACTAAGAATGCAGTCCGGTCGCGGGTTCAGTCCGCCAAGGCACCCAGTATGACAGCACGCCGGATCTCCTGAAGGATTATATCCGTATTAAAAATATTATTGGAAAAGATGGCAAAGATTTACGGACCCAACTGACATAGAGGAATACCTGAGCCTAACCCGGGAAGTACGAAATCGATTGCTGGAAAGGAAGATTTAAAAATGGGAGGAAACGTGCCGTAAAATAATAGATCGGGAATTTTGGTGGATTCTCGCAGAGAACGAGTCAGATCGCGAATTTCGGCGGATTATATATCTAAAATAATAAGCATTCAATTATAAATTTCATTATAATACCGTAGCGAAGCACGGGTATCTTGCTAGTCTATATATATAAAGTAGCTTGTCCTGACTGACTGACTGACTGACTGACTGATTCATCATCGCCGAGCCAAAACTACTGGACATAAAGAAATGAAATTTTGGGGATATATTCATATTAAGATGTAGGTGCTCGCTAAGAGAGGGTTTTTGGATATTCCGTCGCTAAGGGGGTGAAAAAGGGGGGTGAAATTTTAAAATGAGTGTGTCTATATCTCAAAACTTTAAAAGTTTACAGATGTGAAAATTGGTATTTAGAATCTTCTTTAAAAATAAGGAAACACGTATTTTATTGTTTTCAGAAAATCCCAATAGGAGGGGTGAAAAAGGGTGAAAAATTGGTTGAATGCCTTTAATCAGGATACCGGTACCTATATCTCAGAAACTGAAGATATTACAGACCTCAAAATTGGTACTTTTGATCTCTTTTAAAAATAAAGAAACACGTATTTTTTTGTTTTGCGAAAATCTAATTAATGGGAGGGTGAAAAGGGGGTGAATTTTTAAAATTTGTGAATCTATATCTCCAAACTTTTAAAGTTTGCAGATGTTAAAACTGGTATTTAGAATCTTCAGTGAAAATAAAGAAACACGTATTTTTTTGTTTTCGGAAAATCGCTATAGGAGGAGTGAAAAGGGGTGGAAAAATGGTTGGATGCCTTTAATGAGGCTACTTATATCTCAGAAACTGAAGATATTACAGACCTGAAAATCGGTGTTTGGGATCTCCTTTAAAAATAAAGAAACACGTATTTTTTGTTTCTGGAATATCCAATTAAGGGAGGGGGTGAAAAGGGGGTAATATTTTAAAATGAGTGTATTTATATCTCAAAACTTTTAAAGGTTATAGATGTGAAAATTGGTATTTAGAATCTCCTTTAAAAATAAAGAAACACGTATATATTGTTTTTGGGAAATCCTAATAGGAAGGGTGGAAAAGGTTGAAGAAGGGGTCGAATGCTTTTCATGAGTCTACTTATATTTCAGAACCTGAAGATATTACAGGCTTGAAAATTGGTATTTGGGATCTACTTTAAAAGTAAAGAAACACGTATTTTTTCGTTTTTGGAAAATCCAAATATTGGGGGTGAAAAGGGGGGGTGAATTTTTTAAAATGAGAGTGTCTACATCTTAAAACTTTAAAATTTACAGATGTAAAAATTGGTAGTTAGAATCTCCTCTAAAAATAAAGGAACACATTTTTTTTGTTTCCTGTAAATCCCAATAGGGGGAAAAATGGGTTGAATGCCTTTAATGAGGATACATATATCTCAGAAACGAAAGAGATTACAGAACTGAAAATTTGTATATGGGATCTCCTTTAAAAATAAAGAAACACGTATTTTTTAGTTTTTGGAAAATCCAATTAATGGCGGTTAAACAGGAGTGACAAATTGGGGTGAATTTTTTGAAAGACTATATCTACAGAATATCTTGGAATCGTAAAATGTTACAGACGTAAAAAGTGGGTGTTTGGAATCTCCTGTAAATGTAAAGAAACATAGGTGATTTGTTTTTGGAAACTCCACTTAAGGGGAACTCAAAAGGGGTGAAATTTTGAAATGAGAATTTTTACAGTATATCTAAAAAACGTAACATGTTACAGAAGTGAAAAATGGTATTTTTAATCTCTATTAAAAATAAAGAAACGTGTATTTTTAGTTTTCGAAAATATCACCTGGGTGGAGGGGGGGGTAAAAGTGACTGAAAATGGTGTTGAATTCTTTTAATTAGGCTACTGATATATCAAAAATGAAGATTTTACAGACGTGAAATTTGATATTTGCAATCTGCTTTAAAAGTAAAAATACACGTATTCTCTAAAAATCCAATGAAGCGGGGGGGGGGGGAGGTGTGTGAAAGAATTGAAAAATTAATTGGCTTATTTGTATGAGAATGCATACATCTAATAAAAACTAAAGTTATTACAGATGTGAAAATTCGTATTTGGATCTCCTTTAAAAACAAAGAAAAACGCGTTTTGGGCGGGAAACCATCTTGGAGGGCGGGAGTGTAAAGGAGCTGAATTCCTTTCATGAGGACACATAAATCAAAAACTGAAGAAGTTAGAGCCGTGATAATTGGTATTTAGAAGATCCTTTACTATTAAAGAAACAAGTATTTTTTTTCGGGAAAGTTCACTTAGAGGGGGGGGGGGGGAGTAGTGTGTAATGAAGTGAAAAAAGTAAATTGCTTTTATGGGGATACTTATATCTCAAAACTGAAGGCAATAGACGTGAAGATTGGTGTTTGGAATCTCCCTTAAACATAAAGAAACAAGCCTTCTTTTAATTTTGGGGGGGGGGGGGTGGCGTTAAATAAACCAATTGATTTTACTGTTATTAATGTACTTATAAGGATCCTCCGTTGCTCAGGCGGCACCGCGCCGGCCTCTCAAAGCTGGGTTCCGTGGTTCAAATCCCGGTCACTCCATGTGACATTCGTGCTGGACAAAAAGGAGGCGGGATAGGTTTTTCTCCGGATACTCCGGTTTTCCCTGTCATCAGCCTTTCCAGCAACACATAATAATAATAATAATAATAATAATAATAATAATAATAATAATGTTCCGGACCGTCGTCAAATGTGCGGACCGCGCTGGCAACGGCTCCTGGACGGGTAATGACTAAGAATGCAGTCCGGCCGCGGGTTCAGTGCCACCAAATCACCCAATATGACACCACGCCGGATCTCCTGAAGGATTTTATCCATATTAAAAATGATTAACGGAAAAGATGGCAAAGATTTACGGACCCAACTGACCAGGAGGAATACCTGAGCCTAGCCCGGGAAGTACGAAATCGATTGTTGGAAAGGAATTTTGAAAAATGGGAGGAAACGTGCTGTAAAATAATAGAAAACGAGTCAGATCGGGAATTTTGGAGGATTCTCGCAGAAAACGAGTCAGATCGCGAATTTCGGCGGATTATATATCTAAAACAATAAGCATTCAATTATAAATTTCAGTATAATACCGTAGCGAAGCACGGGTATCTTGCTAGTAATATCTATAACATAAATATAGGCTATACTTCGCCACAGAAAATAAAGACTTTTATATATCTATCTATCTTTCTATCTACCAACTCTATTAGAAAATTGAGTGTAGAATTTCATTTAAAATTAAACATTTCTTCGTTATAACCTATTTCAGGTAGGCCTAACGTTTCACGTAAGTTTTCTATGCTTTTGCATGTGCCAGCGGTTCACGGTAGGGACATCTGTTGGGTCCCACGCATGTTTCCCCGACGCCGGCAGTAGCCTACGCTCGCTGGCTACCCCTACACAAAATGTTGCAGAACCGGCTCCTCGCACTTTTTATTGGCTCTTGGATCACAAAACTCGACTACTTTTTTAACAATGTAATGCCACTACTCGGCTTTAAAAGATAATTTTAAGTGATTGTAGAAAATTCAAGGTCAATTTCACGGCCCTTCAGCGTCACGATTCCATGGTCCCCTGGAATGTCTGAGTTGGAGGTCACTGTTGTCCAGTCTGATGCAATACGTCTCAATGGGCGTTACTGCGGGTGTCGATGTAAACATGTAACATAGTATGACTTCAGAGAGGACGGGATCGCTCCCAGCCCGGTCAGTGGAGGCGCGAGTTTCGAAAGAACTGAACTTCCCGTAGCTTAAGAAAGCTGCAATCCTAAAAGTGAAAATTTTTGGCATATTTACATTTTCATCCCACAGACAAATTTAAAATTTCGTCCCGCCTCCTTGGCTCAATGGTTAGCGTGGTGGTCTTTGGTCACAGAGGTCCCGGGTTCGATTCCAGGCAGCGTCGGGAATTTTAACCATCATTGGTTAATTTCGCTGACACGGTGGCTGGGTGTATGTGTCGTCTTCATCATCATTTCATCCTCATCACGACGCGCAGGTCGCCTACGGAAGTCAAATTAAAAGACCTGGCGAGCCGAACATGTCCTCGGATACTCCCGGCACTAAAAGCCATACGCCATTTCATTTCAATGGTTAGCGTGGTGGCCTTCGACTGAGAGGGCCCAGGGTTCCATTTCCGACTAGGTTGAGGATTTTAGAGCTCGTTAATGTTAATGCACCAAGAAAATCAAAAGAAAAATAGCTCTTGCTAAACAGGCCTTTCAAAATAAAGTCTTTTAACAAATACCCATATAAGTTTTTGCTAGTTGCTTTACGTCGCACCGACAAAGATAGGTCTTATGGCGACGGTGGGACAGCTAGGACTGGGAAGGAAGCGGCCGTGGCCTTAATTAAGGTACAGCCCCAGCATTTGCCTGGTGTGAAAATGGGAAACCACGGTAAATCATTTTCAGGACTGCCGAACGTACTATCCCCCGAATACTGGATACTGGCCGCACTTAAGCGACTGCAGCTATCGAGCTCGGTGCCATGTAAGTTTAGAAACAAGAAAAGTTTTTGTAAAATATTCTTTGTCTGGAGTGTACTACTTTACGGTTGTGAGAGCTGGACTATTGGAAAACAGGGAAATGATTCATTGGAAGCAACTGAAATGTGGATTTTGAGGAAAATAACGAGGACATGCTGGACTTTAAAAAAAAAGAACCGAGATGTTCTAAAGGAGATCAGTGAACAACGGAGACTGTTAAAGGATGTGGAAAGAAGAAAGATGAAACTTGTAGGTCATATCCTGCGACATAACGACCTATCTAAGGCGTTTGATAGGGTAGATCATGAGAGACTACTGGCAAAAAAGGTGAGTTCCCCTGTAGAGTTCGGGAAGATCGGCCGTACTGAAGAGGAAGGAGGAGGAGGAGGATTCTTGATGCGTTATGCCCAACTAAGGAACGCACTTGAAATGTTTTAGTACAATATTTCTTACTGTTACCTAGCAACCGCACAGGCTGTGATGCAATGTTTATATTTTTATTTACCGTTTCCCACCGATCATAGTTACTTTTTTTAAACTCCCTCATGCCTGTTTTATCAGCCATATGGTACTGCCTAATAGTTCTACTTTTAAGACCTTCCTTTCTATCACATTTATTTTTAACTACGACAAACAGCTTCGTGATCACTAATACCATCTGTTACTTCGGTTTCTCTATAGAGCTCATCTGCTTTTTACCAGCACCACGTCCAGAATATTCTTCCCTCTAGTTGGTTCCATCACTTTCTAATCAGCTGTCCTTCTGATATTTACTAATTTGCCATTTGTTTTTCATGTTTCCTGTAGGTAACAGCACTATCGACTTTCTCGCTGAAAACCGCAAACTGTTCGGTATTTGACTAAGGGCCGGTATTATAATGAGGGTTTAAACTGAAGATTGAGTTAAACTGTAACTTTAGTTTAAACCGATGTTGAGTCTTATAATGGCCGCCCTAAGTTAAACTGAGGTGAAGAAGGCAATATACGATCTTGGTAGCAGTGAATTGCGAGAAAAGATAACTATCGATAATGTTTTGTTTACTTCTTATAGGTAAAATGGCGGATTAAAGCAATAAACGTTTTCCTAATTTTACTTGTAAGGAAATAGAATTCCTTTTGCAATTAGTACAGACATATTTATTTATATAACCTTATGAATTCCTCCGAAATCTCCCATTGTAATAAACATAGTACGGCAGGCATAAAACCGCAGCTGACTTAGGGGTTCTACAGCATGATTTCTGAAATATAAGGAAGTTACTTTATTTTCTAAAATTTACACTTTTGACATTCAAACAGTTCAAAAAGACATTTGTACATTCTTACCTTTTCGTTGCATGTTTTATTCTAGCACCAATTTGCTGGGTTATGACAGTCTATTTTGTAAGCCTAAACGTATTTAAAAACTATTTTTCATTCCATATATGAAAGTGAAGTCCCCTTGTTCGGAAAACTCGTAGTCCCGATGGTCGTTCAATCATTTGAACCACTTCTTCGTCATCGCTTAGTATTTCCTCAAACACCTCAAAAATATCTTCGAGATCCATTCGTTCTGCCATGTTGTAAGATTATGTATTCTTAAATTTCAGTTTAAACGGTAGATGAGTGGCAGTAAAATTAATCTGCAGTTAAACTTAAGTTTTATAATACACGACTAACAGATAAACCGAAGTTTAAACTGAACCAACAGTTTAAACCTCTATTATAATACCGGCCCTAAACTCAATAACAGGACGACAAGTTCATCTGCGGAACGAATGAGACGGCCACGGGTGCCTACAGTGCTGCCCTCTATAATAACAAATAAATTAAAGCGATGTTTTAAAGCAAACATCTCTTACTTCTCACATCATTCACGTTCTTCAATAATTGCTGAAAGTTGTGCAAATGAAAATTTAAATTAATAAATACATTCATTTCAACTTTTAAAAAATAATTTCTAATTCCAATACACGATAGAAGATGTTTCACATGGCTGTAGCTAGTATAGCCCACCGACTGGACTCTCCTCTTGCGAATGTTGTGTGTCTTTTTGGTATCGACCAAAATATTATGTGTACTCGAGTTTGGAGGTTATTTATGAAATAACCAACAAGCGTACAGAAAATACAATAACACCACAATTTCCCTCGTTTCATTTCACGTTAGGTCTGTAGCTTTCGTTTTTTAAATTTATGTTTTAACATTTATCGTCGTCATAAGACCTATCTATGTCGGTGCGACGAGAAACAAGTAGCAAAACAAGTTTTAACACTTTTTATGCCAGATGGAACGCAAAACGTGCTCCGTTTTAAACGCGTTTCAACCACGCATCAATTTTAAGACGGTGTTTCTCAAAAGGCCGGCATATGATTTGCTAAGGGCTTTACGTCGCACCGACACAGATAGGTCTTACGGCGACGATGGGATAGGAAAGGCCTAGGAGTTGGAAGGAAGCGGCCGTGGCCTTAATTAAGGTACAGCCCCAGCATTTGCCTGGTGTGAAAATGGGAAATCACGGAAAACCATCTTCAGGGCTGCCGATAGTGGGATTCGAACCTACTATCTCCCGGATGCAAGCTCACAGCCGCACGCGGCATATGATTTAATCCAAATTTTAACACAATATACTGCACCCATAAGGCGACATCAAAAGGGCACAAAACATTGCGTTGTTTTATACATAGTTTATATCAATTTCAGAGTTTTATGTTTCCATAAGGAAAGTTGTTATCAAGGTAACTTTTTCTCGGCTCTTGGTCTCGGTCGCGTTGTGTTCTTTATATACCCAATGGTTATGCTGTATGACTGAAACAAGTAAGTGAATTCACTTTTTTGTATCAGTTTGTATTTGTCTTGAGTAGAATGATATGGGTCAGGAGCTGGCTGGAGCAGGGAAAGCCCTGTGATGTTGCCGCGATAGCGCCTCACTCGGAGCTGAATCCACAGTACTGATTACAAGTTGCATGTGAAGTAACATTTATTTCGCCGTTTACATAAAATTGTCGTCAGGTATTTAAACATTACCTGTGATTAGCATTCGAACAAATGGCATTAAGAAGTTATGAAAAACATTTTCCCATTAGCTTTTCTCACGTGGCTTTAGACCTCAAATTGCAGCATTAAAATGCTTTATTTTGCTTTTTATGCTGTATTTGCTTTAATTATATATATTAATTTCCATCGATTCGATGACATCTTAATTGTCTATTTCCATTGGTTAGATTGTAGCGCTCGGCGGGTAGTAGTCTGTGGGCTGTTTTACGCTTAGCTACGAACATTTTAAGCTTGTTCGATTCATTTTGACGCAAGAGGAACAACGTAGGTTTCCTTTTGCTTTGTTGTCTAGGCCAGAAAGGGCTATTGCAGCACGGCCGGCCCTGTTCGTGTTTCAAATGTCATAACCAAGGTTTCAGATGTTAAGCAAAGCAAATTTATCACCGTACAGGCCATGAAGGCCCTTGGAGGGGTGGAAGGCAAAGGCTTCCTCTATCCGTAACCTCGGCACTTGATAGGGTAGAGTGTTTAGCTCTACACCCGACCACCTTTGTCCCCAGGAATTAATCTGGTACTCATTTTTGGTGTAGGCTGAGTGAACCTCAGGACCATATGCAGCTCCGGAAGTGGAAATTTCGTTTCTGAACATTTTCGACTTCCTGGCGGGGAATCGAACCCACGTCCTTCAGGGTGAACCGAGCACGCCTTTACCACCTCGGCCAGGCAGTACCTTCAGATGTTAAGGAAAAGTCATATTTCATTTCTGAGGTTATTTTACCCGAAACCTGAAAACTAATTGTGAATGATGGGTTCCTGACCCCGTTTAAAGCAATTTTACGTTGCATATAAATGCTTGTCTCGGCCCATTTTATTGCTTTGATCATATTTAGCTCAATTTAGTGATAAAAGGTCATATTTGGTCATATTTTGAGCATTTTGCTTTAAATTCAGGCGTCGTTTCTAACAATGTCCTACATATTATCTGCGACGATTTTCAAATACAGGATTAAAAAATTATTTTTCTTTCTTTTCCCGAAAGAGATATGTAGCAGGTTTAGAAGACATGAAATGAAATGAAATGTCGTGTGGCTTTTAGTGCCGGGATATCCCAGGCGGGTTCGGCTCGCCAGGTGCAGGTCTTTTAATCTGACATCCGTAGGCGACCTGCGCGTCGTGATGAGGATGAAATGATGATGAAGACAACACATACACCCATACCCCGTGCCATTGGAATTAACCAATTAAGGTTAAAATCCCCGACCCGGCCGGGAATCGAACCCGGGACCCTCTGAACCGAAGGCCAGTACGCTGACCGTTCAACCAACGAGTCGGACAGAAGACATGATTACGAGAAAGAGATACTGCACGAACGTACACCGACGATACAAAAAAAGCATGCCAATACTTTATTTTTAGTTCTTATTTAGAAAATCAATGAGAACCGCCCCTCAGGGCTATGGTACTGAATGAATTAATACAGTTTTAACATACCTGCTGTAGCTCTGCCAATTTGCATGATTAAATGCGTCTGCTGTATTACAGCTGATCACTTTTTGACGCGTTTAATGTTAGTAACCCTCTAAAAGTCCGCCTCTGCGGTGTAGTGGTTAGTGTGATTAGCTGCCACCCCCAGAGGCCCGGGTTCGATTCCCAGCTCTGCCACGAAATTTGAAAAGTGGTACGGGGTCCACTCAGCCTCGGGAGGTCAACCGAGTAGAGGTGGGTTCGATTCCCACCTCAGCTATCCTGGAAGTGGTTTTCCACTTCTCCTCCAGGCAAATGCCGGGATGGTACATAACTTAAGGCCACGGCCGCTTCCTTCCCTCTTACTTGCCTATCCCTTTCAATCTTCCCACCCCCCATAAAGACCCCTGTTCAGCATAGCAGGTGAGGCCACCTGGGCGAAGTACTGGTCATCCTCCCCAGTTGTATCCCCGACCCAATGCCTCACGCTCCAGAATACTGCCCCCGAGACGGTAGATGTGGGATTCCTCGCTGAGTCCGAGGGAAAAACTACCCTGGAGGGTAAGCAGTTTAGGAAGAAGAAGAAGAAGAATACTCTAATACTTGCTACCTATCCTTAAAATGTTTAAGTCACATTTTACTCTTTTTAGGTTTATTTAGATAGTTTTTAAGGCATATTTGCCTGCATATTTTATACTTCTTTGGGTCATAAACTTCCGAACCCCAGTCATTACTCAGCACCAGAGCTACATACTGCAAATGCCACACAGACTTTTGTGGAACCCACAATTTCCTTTTGGATGATTCCTCCTTAAAAGTGGAATTTTAAAGACCTTCGGAGTAATGGCCAAAGCGAAGGCCGTGCTGTAATTAAAGATAAACTATTCTGCAGAATGCCACATATTGTGTATGATGGTCACGCGTCTTCCAGTCCAAGCTTACATACTTCAGTCTGGCAGATAAACATTCCCTTGTCATCTTACGTGCGGCTCAAGGTCAGCCGTCAGCTGTTCCGAGTCTCGCCATTCCTTGTTACCGCTGCCACTGACCACATCACCGCTCCTTTCAGGTATTAAAGGTCGGCACACATGTTTATCGGACCAATAAAATATAGTTTTAATAACCAAACTTCTGCCAGGATTATAACGCAGATTCCTTCCTCAGTAAGTAAATCTTAGGCAATAGAAATATTCAGAATGCAGACAGTTACGTAGGCTTCCACATTCGACGTCACTTCACAGCTTAAATGTTAACCTTGTAAGGACACGCACGTGCAGTTCACAAGGTTGTAGAGCTGTGAAGAATACATGGTGCGAAATGTTAAAGAAATGGTAGGAACAGGGAGAAGGATCATATGGTTCAACTACTAGTGTATATTTCAGTCAGTACCCTGCGGTGGAAGAGGTATATAATTCCCCAGTAGTAAATTACCCCTCCTCCAGATTCTTTTGTTTGAATTCTATTGTTATAAAATAAATGTTAAACGTTATGTTATTCCGTTTGTACGCTTCTTAAGTGACTATTGTCCTATTGGCCACCTATCGGAAACACGCCCTCTCCAAGAGACACAGGAGTGGTTTTTGCTTGATATACTTAGAGTGATGACAAGGTAGTTCTTCTTCTTCTCCTTCTTCCTTCTTCTTCTCATTTATCTGTTTACCCTCCAGGGTCGGTTTTTCCTTCGGACTCATCGCGGGATCCCACCTCTACCGCCTCAAGGACAGTGTCCTGGAGCTTCAGACTCTGGGTCGCGGGATAAAACTGGAGAGGATGACCAGTACCTCGCCCAGGTGGTCTCGGCTGCTATGCTGAACAAGGGCCTTTGTGGGGGATGGGAAGATTGGATGGGATAGACAAGGAAGAGGGAAGGAAGCGGCCGTGGCCTTAAATTAGGTACCATCCAGGCATTTGCCTGGAGGAGAAGTGAGAAACCACGGAAAACCATTTCCAGGATGGCTGAGGTGGGAATCGAACCCACTTCTACCCAGTTGACCTCCGGAGGCTGAGTGGACCCAGTTCCAGCCCTCGTACCACTTTTCAAATTTCGTTGCAGAGCCGGGAATCGAACCCGGGCCTCCGGGGGTGGCAGCTAATCACACGAACCACTACACCAGAGGCGGACCATTATTTTATAATGAAAGAATTTCCCCCGTGCAATTTTAATGGGGAGGAACGTTTTAGATAAAATCGTCGGTGGGAGAAACCTCCCACCCCCGCGATTTGCACCCTGGAAGAATGAGTTATTGTAGTCAAACCCAATAATAATAATAATAATAATAATAATAATAATAATAATAATAATAATAATAATAATAATAATAATAATAATAAACCTGTAACGGTGCTGTGGAGACCAATGAAACTGTACACCCTTAGCGCCCCCTCCAAATTCCTTTCTCGCCCTCGCCCTGCCCTGCAGGCCTACCTTCTCTTCAGATCAAGGCCAACTCACAGTCGGCGTGAATGTGCTCAGTAGCTAGCAGTTCTCTCAGTGACTCTCTCTTTGCTGTGTGATGCCGTTTATGATCCCACAACACCACTTGTGTTACGAAGTTGGTTTTGACAGAAAAGTGTTCATAACTTTTATCATTTCATTTGGAGCGCCTGTTTAGTACTTTTTGTTCATGTGAAGCTTCTGCATCTCGGACTGATATGCCGGTGTCCGATCCTAGGACCATGAGTTTGTAAACAATGGTTTAGAGGAAGATCTTGCGGATGAAAATGATCCGAGTTATAATTCTGAGCATGATACCAATTCGGACGAAGATGAGGACAACAAAAGGGAAAAGAAGAAATAAATAATATTGTATTAGTTTTTAAGTTCTACCGACTACTTTTACCGTTTTCTGAGCCGCCGAGGTGCCGGAATTTAGTCCCACAGGAGTAGTTCCGCGTGTCATTAAATCTACCGACAGGAGGCTGTTGAGCACCTTCAAATACCAACGGACTGAGCCAGGATCGAATCTGCCAAGTTGGGGCCAGATAGACAGCGCCTCAACCGTCTGAGGCACTCAGCCCGGCTAGAGAGAAGAAAGTTCTACGGACAATCTACATGACCATAATCAGCCATCAAGTTTCTTTTGTAGAAGTAGATAGACCGTAGCAAGGCTGTGAGGACTCAGCCCACAACCTAATTATAAAACTCCCGTCCCTAAATGGAGCTGGAGACAGGATTGGGGATATGAGCAGTCCACTGGTAGCTTGGAAGTGTTTGTTTACAGAATATATCGTGAAAAAAAAATGTGCAGCATATAAATATGACAATAGGCTCGTCATTCGAATCAAACTCGAACGCAACTCACTGCCATTGAACTAAGAGCATTTATTGGGTTAGGTACTTTATTTCACCCCTATTTTCTAATCCAGTTATGAATGCGTTGAACCGATATTTACCACAAAAGGATCAGGAAGGGATATTTTTCATGCCATGTTATCAATGAAGAGATTCTTGAATTATTATTTTATTGCCCGAGACTTGACGATGAGGCCAGCCGAGATGAAAGGAAGAAGAGTGATTCCGCTGCAGCAACAACGTGCTTATTTCAGACAATGGTTGAAAAATTCTCAGAGCTATTACAATATCAGTGCTCATGCTTGCATGGAAGAAATATTTGTTGGCTTTCGAAGTCGTTGCAGATTTCGAGTATATGTGCCAAATAAGCCCGAAAAGTACGGCTTAAAGGTAATTATCTCAGCTTAAGCTCATACAAACTACCTACTGAATTACATGTGATTAAATGTGATGTGGGACCACCACCAGTTATAACACACACCACCCCATCGGACCACGAGGTTCCATCTCACGGAGCAGTAAATTCTATAACTCTTAGAAGATTGACAACTACAAATCAACCTTGGTCTGCATTTGAAAAAAATATTAAGATTACAATTGTTAGTCATATAAGGTCCAACAAACTTCCGCTACTTACTTTTTGTGTTTACTTCCATTAAGAGCATAAACCAACAACATTTTAACCACTATAATGAGATACGCAAGAACTCTTAAAAGAAGATCGCACTGAGAAAATATAATTTTCTAAATTTTCTAAAGAGACCTTCTCACACAAGTGTTTTTATATTTTTATATTTTAAAGTTTCAAAAGATTTGTATGTACTGATGATGGCACAAAGGGCCGAAACATACCTACATTTTAGATAATGATGTATTAATTTTAAAGTTTGTTAATATTGTGTATCGGACAAGGTGGATTAAATCCTATGTTCAACTATTTACTGAATGCCTGTTTATTTACTGGGAAAGAAATGGATGGAGTTGGTTTAACGGCAGAAGATAGGAAGTTTCAGAAATCAACTCAGTCTGTAATTAGATTAACAAAACCAAATTAGGCACAAGCCGTAATATTAGCGCCGACAATTACTTCACCTCTACTGAACTGCTCCTGAATTTCAACCGAACAGAAAGCATAAGGTGGGCTGTACAGAGTATGACTTCACAAAAGATCTTACGCTAATATTGCTAACGTTTCAAAAAAAAAAAAAAGGAAAAACTGTAATATTAGTGTTCAGCATACACCATTGCAAAGCCGTAGACTCAGACTCAGACGCTGGTAAAGAGGAAATCATATCTTTTTTTATAATAATACCAAGGGGGGGGGGATACCCTTGACCAGAAATGTGTTACCTACAACAAAGTAGGACATGCAGATGGCCTCTCGCGATTTTCTTTACCATCCTGAATATCATTGGAGTCAACTCTTTCATTATACAGACATCACTCAAGAACTGTACGTCTGTGACCCCACTTCAAATTTCTGAAAACATTAGCTAAGCAACTAATTGAGTCATCCAGTTGCAAAACCCGTTACGTCCATTTTTTTTCTCAAAATGAGTTATCACCGCCATTGTATGCAGCTCATCAAAATCCAGCAATGTAATACGTGAGCAAAGGCCATTTAATACATACGTTTAAAGGTGACAAATAACGAAACTGCTGCAAACGTCGTTATGTCCAGCGTGTGTTATGCAGCAAAGCTCGTTATGTCGCAGAACCCTGTAAGAGGATCATACTTACACGAACAAAATCAGGCAACTGTGAGATAAGAGGTGAAGTAAACTATAACAGCGATTGTGGTGGAAGCAAAAAGCATATTGAACCATGGGAAACCCTTTTCTGCTATTGTGCCACTACCAGTGGAGGAAGGGGTTCCTCTTAAAAAAGAAAAGCTCAACAACCTGCACACATTGCTGCCCAAACATTACGGGAAACATTGGATAAGGAACGATGACCTCACGTTCTACAAGGCACTGTTTGACCAGCGGCAAAATTCAAACAGTGAAATGCCAGACTATGACATTGATGTGGGACATTTTGCTGAGGACGATAACGGATTGTTAATATAACTGTACAAAATGTTAAAGAACTTACAAAACGTTTTGAATGAGTGTTGATTTCTTGATGTAATCATTAAATCAAAGAGCGGGGATTAGATATCAAAACATTATATCCTAACCTAAATTACTTCCATTTATGCTATTTTCATAGTGTAATAGTTTCAAACGTAGCTACTAAAACACTTTCACCATAAATCTGCACACTCTATTTCATATACTGCTGCACATATCTTTTATCTCCACAAAACTGCTGCAAAACTCGTTATGCCCAAATGTTTTTTGCAAGTAACATGGGTTCTGTCAGTTTAATTTTGTTGATATTTTGCGGTATGACGAAGATGAACGCTTACTGTTTAATTACAAAATTTCAACCTCCTATCTTTGTTGCATAACAAATGACAGTTTTTTGCGCTTCCTGAAAAATTTGTTTGTCTGCACATAACGGGTTTTGCAACTCGACGACTCAACTGAACCCTGCCTTAATCAGACTTATCAGTGACAGACTTCCGAATGAACTTCTTCTTCTAGTCCCTATCCGTTCGGGATGTCGGCAACCATCTTGCTGTGTCTTCTCTGTTGTGAGCTGCTCGGAGTAACTCTGCTGATGTCTTGAGAGTCCAGTCTCTGAGGTTTTTTAGCCAGGAGATTCGTCTCCTGCCAACACCTCTCTTTCCAGGCATCTTTCCTTGCAGTCGATGGTCCCTGATTCTGTTTCTCATGATGTGACCGCTATTGTAGCTTTCTCGTCTTTACAGTGGTCAGTACTTCCTTATCTTTTCTCATTTTTCGAATGATCTCTGCATTTGTGACATGATCTGTCCATGACACTCTTAGCAACCTTCGGTATAGCCATATCTCAAAGGCCTCTAATATTTTACTGAGCAACTTCGTTAAAGTCCATGTTTCAACACCGTAATAGAGAACAGAAAATACATAGCAGCGAAGGAGTCTCATTTTCTTAACTTTTGTTAAGTCACGGCTTTTAAACAGTTGTCCCATTTTGTTGAACACAGTCCTTGCTTTTCCAGTGCGGGACTTCACTTCAACCGAATTATCCCATTGATCATTAACGATGTTGCAGAGATACGTGTATTTCCGGACTCGTTCAACAAGTTTATGGCCAATTTCCAATGCATTTCCAATGCGGGACTTCACTTCAACCGAATTACCCCAGTGATCATTAACGGTGGTTCCGACATAAGTGTATTTCCGGACTCATTCAACAGGTTTATGGTCAATTTCCAATGCATTTCCAATGCGGGACTTCACTTCAACCGAATTATCCCATTGATCATTAACGATGTTGCAGAGATAAGTGTATTTCCGGACTCGTTCAACAAGTTTATGGCCAATTTCCAATGCATTTCCAATGCGGGACTTCACTTCAACCGAATTATCCCATTGATCATTAACGATGTTGCAGAGATAAGTGTATTTCCGGACTCGTTCAACAAGTTTATGGTCAATTTCCAATGTATTTCCAATGCGGGACTTCACTTCAACCGAATTATCCCATTGATCATTAACGATGTTGCAGAGATACGTGTATTTCCGGACTCGTTCAACAAGTTTATGGTCAATTTCCAATGCATTTCCAATGCGGGACTTCACTTCAACCGAATTATCCCAGTGATCATTAACGATGTTGCAGAGATAAGTGTATTTCCGGACTCGTTCAACAAGTTTATGGTCAATTTCCAATGCATTTCCAATGCGGGACTTCACTTCAACCGAATTACCCCAGTGATCATTTAACGATGGTTCCGACATAAGTGTATTTCCGGACTCATTCAACAGGTTTATGGTCAATGACTAGATGGCACGCAGGGATACAGTTTTTACTTATGACGAAACTTTGGTTTTCTTTGTATTAATGTCAAGACCGCATTCATGGCTAGTAAATGCTACTCTTTCAATGAGATATTGTAAATTTTCTAAACTATCTGCAAAAATTATAGTGTCATCTGCATATCGAATGTTGATTATCCATTGTCCATTTAAAAACATTCCCATTTGTATATCATCCAGTGCTTCTCTGAAGATATATTTTGAATAGATGTTAAATAGTAATGGAGACATTATACAACCCTGTCGTACACCCCGTTGGATATGTAACCTACGTCTTCCGTATTTTCCTCCCCCAGTCTAACAGAAGCAGTCTGATTACAGTATAAGTTGACAATGGTTCTTAGATCCTTATATCTACCGGGCGAGTTGGCCGTGCGCGTAGAGGCGCGCGGCTGTGAGCTTGCATCCGGGAGATAGTAGGTTCGAATCCCACTATCAGCAGCCCTGAAGATGGTTTTCCGTGGTTTCCCATTTTCACACCAGGCAAATGCTGGGGCTGTACCTTAATTAAGGCCACGGCCGCTTCCTTCCAACTCCTAGGCCTTTCCTATCCCATCGTCGCCATAAGACCTATCTGAGTCGGTGCGACGTAAAGCCCCTAGCAAAAAAAAAAAAAGATCCTTATATCTAGACCAATACTTCTTAATATTTCAATCATCTTGTGATGTTTCACTTTATCAAATGCCTTCTGATAGTCAATAAAACAAGCATAAATATCACAATTTATGTCTCTGCATCGCTGAAATAGTACATGAATGCTGTGCCAACTGCATTTCGGAAACCAAATTGTGTAGGTGAAATTTTTATCTTCGCAGAGTTTGTATATTCGTCTGTGAATGACATTCAGAAAAAAGTTTCAACAAATGGCTCATAAAGCTTATCATTCTGAAATCACCACATAACATAGCTCCAGTTGTTTTAGGTAATGCAATAAATTCTGATTTTAGCCACCCATAAGTAATGTTTCCAGAATCGTAGATGTCATTGAACATTGCCGTCAGCTACTTCACATGTCCTCATTAAAAAGTTTTAAAAATTCTGCATTGATGTTGTCCGGGCCTGAGGCTTTGCCATCTTTAATTACCTTTATTGCTGTTCGTACTTCCTCCATTAGAATACTGGTCCTGGATGCTTGATTTCTTCGAAGTCGACTATGATTTTTCCTTCATTGTCTACCAGATAAAATATTTCACCTCGACGTGATGCTGACTTCAAGACATTTGAAAAATACTATTC
Source organism: Anabrus simplex (assembly GCF_040414725.1). Taxonomy (NCBI): domain Eukaryota; kingdom Metazoa; phylum Arthropoda; class Insecta; order Orthoptera; family Tettigoniidae; genus Anabrus; species Anabrus simplex. The sequence continues at coordinate 226,450,587 of NC_090270.1, read as the reverse complement.
CAGAGGAAGAAGTAAACAAAGACATTTCGAAAGGGAAGCGATGTGCACTGCCCCTCCACCCTCCCCACCGCCGCCCCTGTTCTACTGCAATCAGTATTGTGTGAAATGCAAACGTTCTAACTCCCAAACACGTCGTTTGGCGGTGCATAAAGAGTATGGAAAACAGAACACTTTGTGAAAATTACGTAAGTGCCAGTGAAATTTCATACTTTCACATTTTGAATAGGCTATAATATTTTAACATGGCCCTGAGGTTCATTCAGCCTACACCAAAAATGAGTACCAGGTTAATTCCTGGGGGCAAAGGCGGCCGAGCGTAGAGCTAACCACTCTACCCCATCAAGTGCCGAGGTTACGGATAGTGGAAGCCTTTACCTTCCACCCCTCCAAGGGCCTTCATGGCCTGTACGGAGATGACTTTGCGTGTATACATTACCAATTTTGCAACTATTAACATTTTCTTTGTCACTACCTTCGCTCTAAGTAATGCAATTTAACAGAATATATGTGTAATTTTCCTACAAATGTAAAATGAAAAGTATTAGTGATTAAATTTTATGCGGCGTCATTCTTGACCCCTAAACATCGGTTGAGGGATAATAACAGTGTATGTAGGGTATTCAGGGGTCTCTGGTAAGACACCAACTAGAGTATGTCTCCCGTGTATGGGACCCTCACCAGGATTACTTGATTCGAGAAGTGGAAAAAATCCGAGGGAAAGCAGCTCGATTTGTTCTGGGTGATTTTGGACAAAACAGTAGCGTTACGAAAATGTTGCAAAATTTGGACTGGGAAGACTTGGGAGAAAGGAGACGAGCTGTTCGACTGAGTGGTATGTTCCGAGCTGTCAATGGAGAAATAGCGTGGAATGACAGTAGTAGACGAATAAGTTTGAGTGGTGTTTTTAGAAGTAGGAAAGATCATAATATGAAGATAAAGTTGGAATTCAAGAGGAAAAATGGGGGCAAGTATTCGTTTGTAGGAAGGAGTTAGGGATTGGAATAATTTACCAAGAGAGATGTTCAATAAATTTCCAAATTCTTTGCAATTATTTATGAAAAGATTAGCTAAACAACAGATAGGGAATCTGTCACCTGGGCGACTGCCCTAAATGCAGATCAGTGGTGATTGATTGATTGATTGATTGATTGATTGATTGATTGATTGATTGATTGATTGATTGATTGATTGATTGATTGATTGATTGATTGATTGATAGTGCATAATAATAATTTATTTGAAAACTAGTATTCTGGAGTATCAAAACAATGTACTAATGGTACTGTCGCTTGTTTTCAATAACTTGAAATCGAATCTTTCTTAACAAGAAATTACGACTAGATATATTTTTTGATCGCCAAGTTTTAGGAAGTGTTTTTATGAGTCAAGGACCCTTCTCTCCTGTCACAGAGCTATACTATAACACAAACTATTGCTCATGTTTCACTCACGTAAGTCCACGAGTGTGCTAAGAGATAGGAGAGACAGCGAAATAACGTTTAAAGCGTCTCCTATGAATCACCATAGAATGGTGCAGTTTCCAAGACCTCGCCGCAGCTCAATAGCAACAGCAACTGAAGGAGAACTGGATCACCTTGGGCCTGGCGTACTCGCGGAATCACAGCTGCTGCAGAAAGTTCTCGATCCAAGTTGGTAGTTTGTGCAGGCCGGCTCACCTAGGACGGAAGCTGCCACATTTAAAGTAACAAAGATATCGCTTATTTCACCTCTTCGCAGTTTATCAATAACGAGGACTGATACCTCAGCTACCCACGACAGCTTATTAAAGTAACGGCGTTATGACATCAGAGGAACGGGTGTACAACAATACTACATCTGGTGGACACAGTTTGTTTAACAAAGTTATGTAATGAGATTTGCATATGTAATAGCTCCAGCTTCCTCCGATGTTACCAACTATTGAAACTTTCAACCAAGATTTGGTAGATTTAGGAAACGATTAAAAGATCGTTTTACAAAAGAAGAATAACTCGAACAAATATGTTTTATTTATTTGTTTGTTAGTAAGTAATAGTGTGATCCACTTCAGGGGCTTCGGACATTGCAGTTATTAGCCTCGTTGGCGGCCTCCGCAAGATAACGCTTAGCTGCCGTCCTCAGAGGCCCGGGTTCGATTCCCGGTCCTTCCAGATTTAAGAATGGTAGGAGGGTTGGTGTGTGATTGAAATGGTACATGCAGCTCATCTTCATTAATTTCGTTTACTTAGAAGGAAGCGTATACCGCGCGGAGAGACCGCGGCGTGTGAACGCGTTAACAGTTATGGAGCCAAGCTTTTCATTCGGGAGACGCGTGGGTTCGAACCTCACCGTCGGCTGTCCTGAGAATGGTTTTTCGGTGGTTTCCCTATTTCACTTCCAAGCAATTGCCGGTACAGTTCTTTTTAATGGGCCACAACCAATTCCTTTCATCTTCTCGCCAAGTTTAATTTACCATCATTCATTTCGTCTTCATCAGCTCCTCAAGTGAGCTTGGCACCAGGAAGGGCATCCTGCCGTAAAAGCATGCCATATAAATTCATCTCGCCCCATCCTCGATCCCGTATCAAGAAATGGGACTGAGAGGCGGACATACACACCTAGGCCTACGTACTTAGGCACGTAGGCCTATTCGTCAATGTCCGGTTCCATGGCTAAATGGTTATCTTGCTGTACTCTGGTTTAGTGTGGCCCGGATTCGATTCCCTACTGAGTCGGGGATAATTAGTTAATTTCAATGGGTCGGGGGCTGTGCGTGTGTATGTGTGTGTGCGTGTGTGCGTGCGTGCGTGCGTGTGTGCGTGTGTGTGTGTGTGTGTGTGTGTGTGTGTGTGTGTGTGTGTGTGTGTGTGTGTGTGTGTGTGTGTGTGTGTGTGTGTGGTCTTTAACTTTAGACTTCATCGTTGGTAGGATCCCGTGAGATAATGAAACCTACTGATTTATTTCAATAATACCTAAAGCAATATTGAGAGAAACTGAATTTAAGAATTAGTTATTCAAAGGGCTTTCCTTTTTTGCATTAGGTATTGAAAGAACTTCATTAATTTGTCGTAGGCAGGAATTAACAAAAAGAGTGTTACAATGGTGGTTGTGACCAAGCGAGTTGGCTGTGCGGTTAGAGTCACGTAGGTATGAGCTTGACAGTCATCGTCTCCTAACAGTAATCAGAGGAAAGAATGGAGGAGGTCGCAGACACCCTTTGAAATTTAAAGGTATCGCCAAAAGAAAGAGAAGTTTCAAGAAGGGCGTGACAATAAAAGTTTCCCTAGGCCTTACAACCATAATACCATCGGGACCGGTAGAGAACAAGATTGGACCAAGGGAGGTTGGGTAGCAAAGATGAAATTTAGGAGCCTAGTGCAAGTAAGTGGAAGCCATGTGGGACTCATATATAGAAGAACCGTAGTCGCCACCCTACACTCGTCGGGGTTTCTCCGTTCAGTCGCCTCTTATGACAGGTACTATACCACCCGCTACACATAAGGGAAAATGTGGTACTGTACATTGATTACGAGGATGTTATCGTATCTTGGTACAGTTAGTATTATAAAAATATAAATATAAACATCTTCCACCACCTTCCACACTATTTTATCAATCATAACTTTAGAAAGACAAAGAGCAACTGAACACGGGCCTTTAGAACGTTAGAGGCGTGGGGCTGTGAGCTTGCATCCGGGAGATAGTGGGTTCGAATCCCACTGTCGGCAGCCCTGAAGGTGGTTTTTCGTGGTTTCCCATTTTCACACCAGGCAAATGCTGGTGCTGTACCTTAATTAAGACCACGGCTGCTTCCTTCCAATTCCTAGGCCTTTCCTATCCCGTCGTCGCCATAAGACCTATCTGTGTCGGTGCGACGTAAAGCAACTAGCAAAAAAAAAAAAAAAAGAAAAAAAAAACAACCTTTGGCACGCTTGTGTAGTTTACGTGAATCTTCACGTATTTCCACATATTTTACTGTCCTTGTAGGTTTATTAGGCAATATGAAGTGCTCATGAGTTTGCCCTTTAATACTTCAAGGTAAATCGACTGGATAATGAGATCTCAAGGTGAAGAATACACACTGTAAAGTTTTAGAGTAAGGTTACGTTCGTCTGTAATAATATTATTTTTTGCTATTGGCTTTACGTCGCACCGACACAGATATGTCTTATGGCGACGATGGGACAGGAAAGGCTGGTGTGAAAATGGGAAACCACGGAAAACCATCTTCAGGGCTGCCGACAGTGGGGTTCGAACCTACTATCTCCCGAATACTGGATACTGTAATAATACACTGACTGACAGAGCAAATGCAACACTAAGAAGGAGTGGTTCGAAAGGGATGAAAGTTGGGGAAAAAACAGAGACGGCCCGGACGAATAATTGATGTTTATTTCAAACCGATATGCAGGTTACACAATGCGCACGGCATCGACTCAGTAGGATGTAGGACCACCGCGAGCGGCGATGCACGCAGAAACACGTCGAGGTACAGAGTCAATAAGAGTGCGGATGGTGTCCTGAGGGATGGTTCTCCATTCTCTGTCAACCATTTGCCACAGTTGGTCGTCCGTACGAGGCTGGGGCAGAGTTTGCAAACGGCGTCCAATGAGATCCCACACGTGTTCGATTGGTGAGAGATCCGGAGAGTACGCTGGCCACGGAAGCATCTGTACACCTCGTAGAGCCTGTTGGGAGATGCGAGCAGTGTGTGGGCGGGCATTATCCTGCTGAAACAGAGCATTGGGCAGCCCCTGAAGGTACGGGAGTGCCACCGGCCGCAGCACATGCTGCACGTAGCGGTGGGCATTTAACGTGCCTTGAATACGCACTAGAGGTGACGTGGAATCATACGCAATAGCTTCCCAAACCATGATGCCGCGTTGTCTAGCGGTAGGGCGCTCCACAGTTACTGCCGGATTTGACCTTTCTCCACGCCGACGCCACACTCGTCTGCGGTGACTATCACTGACAGAACAGAAGCGTGACTCATCGGAGAACACGACGTTCCGCCATTCCCTCATCCAAGTCGCTCTAGCCCGGCACCATGCCAGGCGTGCACGTCTATGCTGTGGAGTCAATGGTAGTCTTCTGAGCAGACGCCGGGAGTGCAGGCCTCCTTCGACCAATCGACGGGAAATTGTTCTGGTCGATATTGGAACAGCCAGGGTGTCTTGCACATGCTGAAGAATGGCGGTTGACGTGGCGTGTGGGGCTGCCACCGCTTGGCGGCGGATGCGCCGATCCTCGCGTGCTGACGTCACTCGGGCTGCGCCTGGACCCCTCGCACGTGCCACATGTCCCTGCGCCAACCATCTTCGCCACAGGCGCTGCATCGTGGACACATCCCTATGGGTATCGGCTGCGATTTGACGAAGCGACCAACCTGCCCTTCTCAGCCCGATCACCATACCCCTCGTAAAGTCGTCTGTCTGCTGGAAATGCCTCCGTTGACGGCGGCCTGGCATTCTTAGCTATACACGTGTCCTGTGGCACACGACAACACGTTCTACAATGACTGTCGGCTGAGAAATCACGGTACGAAGTGGGCCATTCGCCAACGCCGTGTCCCATTTATCGTTCGCTACGTGCGCAGCACAGCGGCGCATTTCACATCATGAGCATACCTCAGTGACGTCAGTCTACCCTGCAATTGGCATTAAGTTCTGACTACTCCTTCTTGGTGTTGCATTTGCTCTGTCTGTCAGTCAGTGTATTATATATATTAATATGTACTGTATTATATCATATAGATATTATATCATAATATATTATATATTAATATAACTTAATATATTTTCTAACTATATAGGAGTATGTTCTGTGTCGTAATGGAGACATCGACTCGCATGCGTGTGTACATGTCCAACAGTGCCAATATACTGTATACCAATATATGAACGTAACGGATGTTATTAAAATCGTGCGAGTTATTTTGACGAACTGTAGGCTTCTAATTGGTTTATATCAACTTAGTCAATCACTACCGATCTGCATTTAGGGCTGTCACATTGAATCCGAGATGTGCTGACGAATCCCTGGGCGGCAGGTTGATGCGTGTATCAATGCTCACGATACCGGGCTGAGCGGCTCAGACGATTGAGGCGCTGGCCTTCTGATCCTGCCTTATTCCGGTTGTATTTTAAGGTGCTCAAATATATCAGCCTCGTGTTGGTAGATTTACTGGCACGTAAAAGAACTCCTGCGGGACAAAATTCCGGCATCTAGACGTTTCCGAAAACTGTCAAAAGTAGTTAGTGGTACATAATAAGCAATAACATTATTATGCATTTGTGCATTTTAAAAAATACTACTAGGGCAAATAATAATTGTGTATTAGAATAAAATAGTAATACTAGTAATAACATTGTAAATAATTACGTAATATCAATAAATTTAAACTCCTTTGGTGGTTTGAATAAGTGGCAGTTCCTCTAAAAGAAGGATGAGCAAAATTGGGTAAAGTAAATGTCTATTATAAATGTTTTGAGCCGCCTCTGTGAGAAAAGCAGCTCGATTTGTTCTGGGTGATTTCCGACAAAAGAGTAGCGTTACACAAATGTTGCAATGTTTGGGTTGGGAAGAATTGAGAGAAAGAAGAAGAGCTGCTCGACTAAGTGGTATGTTCCGAGCTGTCAGCGGAGAGATGGCGTGGAATGACATTAGTAGACGAATAGGTTTGAATGGCGTCTATAAAAGTAGGAAAGATCACAATATGAAGATAAAGTTGGAATTCAAGAGGACAAACTGGGGCGAATATTCATTTATAGGAAGGGGAGTTAGGGATTGGAATAACTTACCAAGGGAGATGTTCAATAAATTTCCAATTTCTTTGAAATCATTTCGGAAAAGGCTAGGAAAGCAACAGATAGGGAATCTGCCACCTGGGCGACTGCCCTAAATGCAGATCAGTATTGACTGATTTTTTTGTAGTGGTTAGCTTGATTAACTGCCACCCCCGGAGGCCCGGGTTCGATTCCCGGCTCTGCCACAAAATTTGAAAAGTGGTACGAGGGCTGGAACGGGGTCCACTCAGCCTCGGGAGGTCAACTGAGTAGAGTTGGTTTCGATTCCCATCTCAGCCATCCTGGAAGTGGTTTTCCGTGATTTCCCACTTCTCCTCCAGGCGAATGCCGGGATGGTACCTAACTTAAGGCCACGGCCGCTTCCTTCCCTCTTCCTTGCCTGTCCCTTCCAATCTTCCCATCCCTCTACAAGGCCCCTGCTCAGCATAGCAGGTGACGCCGCCTGGGCGAGGTACTGGTCATACTCCCCAGTTGTATCCCCCGACCAAGAGTCTGAAGCTCCAGGACACTGCCCTTGAGGCGGTAGAGGTGGGATCCCTCGCGAAGTCCCAGGGAAAAACCGAACCTGGAGGGTAAACAGATGATGATGATGATGATGATGATGATGATGATGATGATAAATGTTTTGTCAGTTATATTTTTTGTGTGCTTTGTTATTAAAACGAAACCTATTGCACGCATTGTTTACATGAGAGCCTTTTTTTCCAGATCTGCAATGTTCAGTTACTATATGTAGGCCTATGTGATATACAGACCACTCGATCCAAACATTCCTGTTCAGCCTACCAGTACTCAAATGCCAGTATGGGAATTGTCTCCGCCTACGCATCGATGTTTAGCGATTTGATCTAGAGAAGTCATAAATATTTAGACTTGTGTAATGTGACCCGGATACTGTCGGTAGCCGGATCTCCGCCAAGTGTCACCTTGCACTCACAGTAATTTAGCATAGCTAAATCTACATCAGGTAACACTTTCGTGCTATTACCGTTACACTGCTTTGAATATAAATCCCGATATTCAATTTGGAATCAAGCTGCAGATGGTAAGCAGGTGGTATGCGGGTGCCTTTCCATGTGTCTGATACACAAGGAACTTGTGCGAAATTCCGGGTTCTGGCAGCCCACGCTTACAAAGTAACCAGACTGTCCTTCGTATTCAGTCATGCGAAAAACATGCAAATGCTCTCCTCACTGCATTCCATCATCCGATCAGTTTAGAACATTCGCACTTGAAGAAATAAATACGTGACAGCATTTATCATTTTAAACATTGGGGGTGTGATTAGCGGGGTAGTTTATCTAATTAGTGGCTTTTCACTTGGATGGGCGAAGATCGAAACCCGGTGAATCCCAGGTCGCAAATTTTATCTGAAAAGTCATGTAATAAAAAGGATGAGCATCCGGATTTAAACCCCTGACAAAATGAGCCAGCGAGGCTCCAGCAATCCTAGAAATAACTGTCTGTCTGCTGAGTTGTCAGCTTGTTGGATCTTCAAATTTTACCACCAATGGTTATGCGGTTTTATGGAAACCATAAAAAATGGCCGGCAGTAGCGCCATAATGAGGCCTGCAAGGTAAGATGAAGAATTAGGTGGTTTGCAATTGCTTTCCTCACTGGGACAGAGTAAATTACTCTCTTAGGTATCCTCCTCCATTCGCCTCACATTACCCTACCACCGAAGCCGGTTTATGCGTACTGCTTCATCCATCGAGTTCATTCCTAACTTAGCCTTTACATCCTCAACAGTTCCACCATCAGCTGTCATAGGTGGCCTAGGTGTCAATGAAGAAGCGTACTAGGGAAATGAGAAGTGAGATAGTTTCCCGTTGCTTTCCTCACTGAGCCAGAATTTGCTATTACATATCAGTCTGCCAAGCCCACTAAAATGAACGCACCAGCTGACTCATGAGCAACATTTTAACACCGTCCATGACAGGGACTGGCTGCATAAGGAATGGTATTACTAACATCACTCATACGTTGGTCACTTTCATGTTGTCAAAGCCAAGTATGAGACTGAGACAGGGTAATGAAAGTAATAAAATTGCTAGCCCATACCAGAAGACATAGTGCACTGAGAACACTAAGTCTTGCCAGCAAAGGCATTTGACAGCAGTTGGTGCCAAGATATTGAAAGAATGGCTGATACACGTGATTGTTCGATTGAGGAAAGTTTGCTGGCTGCTGTGTGGATTCATGAGCGTAAAATTAGTGGAAAATCAATTTTAAAAGCAGCACCGACAAAGAAGACGTTATTAGCGTGGGAAAAGAAAGCCTTTTTAACGGGCAGTGTTCGCAACACGCCGAGAAGTGGAAAACCATCCATCAGAATTGAACTTTGTGCTGACTTGAAAAAATCTATCGAACAATCTCCGGTCAAATCCATACGGAAACGTGCGTCATTGTTGGGGATACCGGAATCAACCATGAGGAAACACATCAAAGTGGATCTGAAAATGAGGTGTTGGTGTCCAATGAGTGTCAATGAATTATCCGGTGATGATTTGGAGAGACGTGTTGATGGTCGGATGAAAAAAGAAATGAAATGGCGTATGGCTTTTAGTGCCGGGAGTGTCCGAGGACAAGTTCGGCTCGCCAGATGCAGGTGTTTTTGATTTGACGTCCGTAGGCGATCTGCGCGTCGTGATGAGGATGAAACGATGATGAAGATGACACATACACCCAGCCCCTGTGCCAGCGAAATTAACCAATTATGGTTAAAATTCCCGACCCTGCCGGGAATCGAACCCGGGGCCCCTGTGACCAAAGGCCAGCACGCTAACCATTTAGCCATGGAGCTAGTTACAAATAGAGGATTGTGGCGGCGTTTAGTTCATTAACAGAGACTTGCAGACTGGTCGCTCACAGGCCTCACAGTCTATAGTGAAGGTACATATTATTGCAATGACCAACAGGTTCCGTTAAGCTTTCACAAGTGTTTGTTTTCTCTCCTTGTGGCTTGAGTATTGAGTAATGTGTCACATCGGGATTGATAAGGGAATTACACCTTGTATGTGTCACACGTACATTGTACTTCGCCCTGAGGATGAGAAATAACAGGCCATCTCAAGACGTTCGAAGGCTTCATGAGCGACAATTCTAGGAAAATGTATTTCTCCGTAAATAGAACTAAACGTCACATGAGTTTCAGTGACATCCTAACGAATATATAACTGACAGTTGACGTCAATTTAGAATTAATGTCACTGTTGGAAAGTGAAACGAGAATATAGCTCTTAGGCATACACCACTCAGTTCATGGAACCATTAAGTTAGAAATGGCGCATGTTCCGTCGACAAAAATCATTCTTAACGCGGGTTTACATCAGCCTTTTATCTGCGGTAGTGGCTACGTTTCCAACTGTAAAGGTTGTCATTATTCGTATGTAATCCTCTAAAGCAGTTCTAGACCTAGGGTTTGAGACACGATAGTGAATCTGAAGGCGGGCATTTTACTATTTCTCTGCGCTACCCTCACCATTATACATATTCACTTCTCGGATGCTGCAAAGCATTATGGATTAGTAATACAGTTGGGGAAGTTGAACTGTCTTGCATCTCGTGTTTGGAACCACCTCTTCTTCTTCTTCTTCTTCTTCTTCTTCTTCTTCTTCTTCTTCTTCTTCTTCTCCTTGTTCTTCTTCTACCGCTTTTCCCACACCTTGTGAAGTCGCGGGTGCGAACTGTGTCGCACATGTGGATTTGGCCCTGCTTTACTGCCGGATGCCTTTTCCGATGCCAACCCTATGCGGAGGGATGCAATCACTATTGCGTGTTCCTGTGGTGGTTGGTAGTGTGGTGTGTTGCGTTGTGTTGTGTTGTGTGTTGTGTGACAAACACAAACAACCAGCCCCCGAGTCAGGAGAAGCTATTCAAATCCCCGACTCGGCTGGAAATCGAAACCGGGAAGGCCTGAGCCGAAGACCTCAACGCTGACCATTCAGCCAAGAAGTCGGACATGTTTGGAGCCACTTATGTGTGTTAATTTAGGTGACTTGTTTAAACCATGGAGTGGTCGGAAAATTGAGAGGTACCTCAAAATTTATACAGGCTAGTAATCCATCTCTAAAAGCTCTGGCCTAACGCTGTATGGCAGAAGATACCAGCAGCAGCTAATTTAAAAAAAATATCGGATGTCAGTCTCAAAAAGTGTCTATATAATCTGTTGGGTCTTTTACAGCTACTTCTTTAATTTCGCTAGCGGAAGCTAATCGTCTTCTACTTCTCCCAACCCAAATTCTTACCCATTCCTTTTTCGGTAAGCACATTTCATCATCGATCATTACGTTCAATTCGGTCCAATTACTATCCAATTAGGATTGTCCTACGTAGGACCAAATATTTATTTATTTATTTATTTATTTATTTATTTATTTATTTATTTATTTACTAGCATGTGCTAGAAATACTGGTCGAATAATTGCATTGTAGATAATCATTTTTGCATTCCTTGTTAAAAACTTGGAGCCTAATAATAATAATAATAATAATAATAATAATAACCATCATCATCATCACAAACGGGACAGCAGTAGCGAATCTATAAGTAGGCTTTGTTCTCTGTTCCGGTTTATACCACTTCAGTTGAGGAGAAAATTTCGGCCAGGTCAAGTCTTTTTATTTGACGTCCGTATTTCTGTATGGTTCCGAGACATGAAGTATAACCAAGAAAGAGCAGCAGCAATTGCAAGTCTTTGAGAATAAAGTTTATAGAAACATATTTCAGCCATGGTTCGATTCTATCTCTCAAAGCTGGCAGAAAATATCTAATTATGAGATTTACACCCTCTCTCAACAACACACTACTGTATAATGGGTGTGATAGAATTCAACAGACTGCGCTGGGCTGGACATGTACTGAGGATGCAGGATAACAGAGCACCAGTAGATCTATACAAGGGATCTCTTAAAGGACCTTCAGGAAGACCCCGAAGCACCTGGACAACATGGTATGCCGGACCCTCCAAACTGATACCAGGGAAGAGGGTTCTGAGATCAGCGCGGGAACTTCACGTCCCTCAGAAGCCTGCGGAATGAGTGGATTATTATTATTATTATTATTATTATTATTATTATTATTATTATTATTGTTTAAAGGGCCTAACAGCTAGGTCATCGGCCCTTAATGATACAAGGTGAACGAAATGAAAATTTAAAGAAACTTCAAAGAATATAAAACGAATGATGATGATGACAAAAATGATCGTGAAACAAAAACAGTCAGTGGATCCAATTCACAATGTCTTAATTACTGGAATGAAAATGAATTGGCGTATGGCTTTTAGTGCCGGGAGTGTCCGAGGACATGTTCGGCTCGCCATGTGCAGGTCTTTTGATTTGACACCCATAGACGGCCTGCGTGTCGTGATGAGGATGAATTGATGATGAAGACGACACATACACCCAGCCCCCGTGCCAGCGAAATGAACGAATGATGGTTAAAATTCCCGACCGTGCCAGGAATCGAACCCGGGATCCCTGTGACCAAAGGCCAGCACGCTAACCATTTAGCCATGGAGCCTGACTTACTGGGATGATACTTATTATGTAAAGGGGTCCAAAATCCAAGCCACCGGTCCCTCATAATGGTACTAATCACAGGTAATGTAGACCCATGGTACAGTATGTCACAATGGCACTACTCACAGGTAACAAAAAAAATGTGGTGTTTCCCACATAAGGGTACTACTCACAAGCAATGCAGCTCAAGGGCCGGTCAAACCCTTCGATGGGGGTATTCCTTGTCTGTCTCACAGATTTCCTCAGATAAAAGTACCCGCAAATATTTGGCGGTGAAAACAATTCCCCTCTCACAGTCACATTTTCTTAGACCATAAAAACAGAATATTCCCTCATTTACTTGCTAACTATTCTACGTGCAAGTGATCCGCAATGGAGTTTTAAGACACTGCTAAGGGCAAGTCGTACAGTATGTACCTATATATTTGAAATCAGAAGCGAAGAAAGCTGATTTACAGATATCAAGAATCAGGAGCGTACGCAGAATTTATTTTCGGTGGGGGAGGGATATTAAGATTTGAGGACCTCTAATGATAAAGTTATTGTCTTTATATCCCACTAACTACTTTTACGGTTTGCGGAGATGCCGAAGTGCCGGAATTTAGTCCCACAGAAGTTCTTTTCATCATCATCATCATCATCATCATCATCATCATCATCATCTGTTTACCCTCCAGGTTCGGCTTTTCCCTCGGACTCAGCGAGGGATCCCACCTCTACCGCCTCAAGGGCAGTGTCCTGGAGCTTCAGACTCTTGGTCGGGGATACAACTGGGGAGAATGACCAGTACCTCGCCCAGGCGGCCTCACCTGCTATACTGAACAGGGGGCCTTGTGGAGGGATGGGAAGATTGGAAGGGATAGACAAGGAAGAGGGAAGGAAGCGGTCGTGGCCTTAAGTTAGGTACCATCCCGTCATTCGCCTGGAGGAGAAGTGGGAAACCACGGAAAACCACTTCGAGGATGGCTGAGGTGGGAATCGAACCCACCTCTACTCAGTTGACCTCCCGAGGCTGAGTGGACCCCGTTCCAGCCCTCGTACCACTTTTCAAATTTTCGTGGCAGAGCCGGGAATCGAACCCGGACGTCCGGGGGTGGCAGCTAATCACGCTAACCACTACACCACAGAGGCGGACAGAAGTTCTTTTACGTTCCAATAAATCTATCGACACGAGGCTGACGTATTTGAGCACCTTCAAATACCGCCAGACTGAGCCAGGATCGAACCTGCCTACTGGGGGCTAGAAGACCAGAGCCTCAACCGTCTGAGCCACTAAGCCTGACTGAGGACTTCTATGAAATAATGTTGGGTGCATATTGAGAAATTAGAAATATTAAATTAAAACTTTCAAAATAACGCAGTTAAATTAAGACACATTTGTATTGATGTAGATGATTACAATAGCAGACGTCTCCTGAATTTTTTGGCCAGCTCATGGATTTTTTCTTTTGTCACATGTTCTTCTTTATGTATATACAAAATATCCAACACATTCAATCTTTCCTGTGCAGTCATATTCTGAAAATAACCGTTTCAATATTTCAAAGATGAAAAAGAGCGTTCTGGTGTGGCGGTAGGGGCTGCTTGGCTGAGACGGTAAAGGCGTGCTGGGTTCGTCCAGAAGGACGTGGGTTCGAATCCCCGTTAGGAAGTCGAAAAATTTAAGAAACGATATTTCCACTTCCGGAGGTCCACATAGCCCTTCAGCGAAGCAACTCAATGTTGAAAACATCCTAGGGATATGCACTACGAATTTTAGGTAAATAAAAGATAATAAGGTATGATAATATATTCTTTATTTATTCCTAAAAATTATAATCCTTTTCTTAACCACTCTACCCCATCAAGTGCCGAGGTTAACAATGGTGGAAGCCTTTACCTTCCACCCCTCCAAGGGCCTTCATGGCCTGTACGGAGATGACTTTGCTTTTGCTTTTGTTGTGGCAGTGGTTACTAGTAGGACAGCAAACAGTTTCAGTAGGCCTACTTGATGTCTTGTTGAGAAAATATCACTTTCGCAAAATGTTAAGTACAGAAATGAAGTCCATTGGTTCTGGATGATTGCTTTCAGAAGAAAAATTTACATATATTTATTTATATTTTTAATGGAAGTACCAACACATTGTTGGCAAATACGTAGTTGAAATTAAAAACAAAACAAGGAGCTACCTAAAAACTTAATTTACACGTTTGCCACAATTAAACACAAGTTCTAAACTTCAAAATTTCGAGGGGTGCCCCCAATCCCCCCCCCCTCTCGATACGCCCCTGCAAGAATGGATTTGAACCTTTAAGGAGTGAAGAGGAAGAGAAAATATCAGTGGCTGAACAAAAGGATTAAAAGAAGTGCAGTGAAAAGGTGATGTCAAGACATTTTTAAAAATCATGAACTTCATTTTTTCTTAAAATGGATTACGTCTCATTAAGACTATTATGATAAAAGCTGTTAGGAGTAATTAAGCCGTTAATTCTATTTATTATAAATAGATTCAAAAATGATAATAATGAAAAATATCATCATCATCATCATCTGTTTACCCTCCAGGTTCGGTTTTTCCCTCGGACTTAGCGAGGGATCCCACCTCTACCGCCTCAAGGGCAGTGTCCTGGAGCTTCAGACTCTTGGTCGGGGGATACAACTGGGGAGTATGACCAGTACCTCGCCCAGGCGGCCTCACCTGCTAAGCTGAACAGGGGCCTTGTGGAGGGATGGGAAGATTGGAAGGGATAGGCAAGGAAGAGGGAAGGAAGCGGCCGTGGCCTTAAGTTAGGTACCATCCCGGCATTCGCCTGGAGGAGAAGTGGGAAACCACGGAAAACCACTTCCAGGATAGCTGAGGTGGGAATCGAACCCACCTCTACTCAGTTGACCTCCCGAGGCTGAGTGGACCCCGTTCCAGCCCTCATAACACTTTTCAAATTTCGTGGCAGAGCCGGGAATCGAACCCGGACCTCCGGGGGTGGCAGCTAATCACGCTAACCACTACACCACAGAGGCGGCAATGAAAAATATGACTGGGCAATTAAAAGACTGCTGATGGGATTTGGGTGGGAATTAAGACCGAGTACGGTTATTCGAGGCCATGATTTCTGTGGGTTGTCGTGACGAATGGTGCAGATAGAACTATCTCATAACTGAGGTTCCTAGTTATGGAAGGGCTTATAGCGCCAACTCTTTCCAGGTACTCCCCCAATGAGGGAATTGCATGAACCTTTTCTGACAACATAGCAGCCTTCCTCTGCCAGTACCGGCAATCAAACCCGGGTCTCCGAGGACGACCTAGGCAGACATTAAGGGGATCAAAAATGAGGACAGGAACAAACTCTCCAACTCGCAATTTTCATCCATTTTCAAGTGGGCCAAGTTGGCGACGTCTGCGGTCCAAATGCTTCCGTGACGTCATGTTGTCAGAGCCCAGGTGTCACTCCTTTGGTTAACAAATCCACAGTTCTAGCCCTTCAGCGAAGCAACTCAATGTTGAAAACATCCTAGGGATATGCATTACGAAGTTTAGGTAAATAAAAGATAATAAAGTATGATAATATATTCTTTATTTATTCCTAAAAATTACAATCCTTTCCTTAATCATCGTTATCCGGTTGATTAGATTAGTAGTTTTTTTTTTTTATACCACTACGAGCGCTAATATGAGTCAATGCAGAGTTTCACTTAAGCCCTTCTAACTACATTCGGTGTGGATATCTTTCAAAAAATCAAGAAACGCCTGAGGGTATTGAACCAAGGAACACATTACAGAAAGAATTATGTAAAGAAGTTACTTTGGCTAGGATTTGAATCAAAGGAAAACGAGTGAAGAAACCAGCTATTTCGTGCTGTTTTATCAGGAACTGCATTTAGGCCGGAAGCGATCTTCGAAATTTTTAAGTTTTTCAAGTTTGATAGAGCTATCCAGGACTCACAATTTGAATCCTTTTCGGGCCCTTTATCCCTTCGGCTTTCGGAACAATTGAGGAAATTGCTTAATTTTACGTTTTTCGTGGTATGTCTAAAAAATGTTTTCGACATTAAAACCACATTTTTCTGACAACATAGCAGCCCTCCTCTGCCAGTACCGGCAATCAAACCCGGGTCTCCGAAGACGACGGAGGTAGACATAAAGGGGATCAAAAATGAGGACAGGAACAAACTCTCCAACTCTCTTTTACTGTACGAATAAAATACTTTCTTCACCAAACAGAAAAACCTGATAAATTATGGCAAATCTCTCCAGTTAGTCTAACTCTGGGTGTTAGACAATTCCTGTCACAACCTGTGATTATTGATCGATAGTTTTAGTGGCACTATTAGCATCTGGTGATCGCAGACTTCAGAACGTTAGCACCGTACAACATTTTGGTGGTAAACTTAAGTAATAACCTACCTTATAGGTGGATGGGTTCCATCTTGATCCAAATTTTTAGACATCCACCTTTTATCACTGAATCTTGGGCTAAAAACTATTGTAAACAAAACAGACAGGTTTTCTCATGGATTTAAGTCTTCCTCTATCACATTAGTGCTAGAATAATGTTTGTAATCATTTGCGCCCCATGTCCCTGCTCTTCTGTGTCAAATCACACCTGCCCAGACATTTCAACATTTCGGAGCAACCTGGCCGAGCACCAGCTCAAGTAAACTGATTGTCTTGGAGGAGACGTGAACAGAGATTTCACTGTTCATATTATATTCCCTATAACCACCGAAAACTATTTCGTTCGATGTGGAATAATCGGAGATTTCAATGCTCATGTATTTTACCTCGATCACTACGAACTATTGTAGTCAGAGTGAAAGCATACGACACTTCGGATGTTGTAACTACCATGGCTAACAGCCAGTAGAATGATACTGAATAAACAGAGACATATATACTCATGTATTTTACTAACATCATTGCAGTAGGAAAAAAAATCGCTGAATGGAACGAAAAAGGTACAAATAGAACTACTGTGTAGCTGTGGTATAACTGGCCGGTATCGTGAATTAGGCAAATGGTCACAGGCTTGTAAAGTCGTGAGTTCGAAGCAGGCATCAACCATGCCCTTGGATCTGCGGAGCGAATAATCAGCTAGAATAGGCGGAAGTTCTTTATCTGATCACCCTTTTCCGATTGGATTAATGTCTCGACCGGTAGTAGTGGCTCACCAAGGTCTCGTGGCTGTTCGCGGCATGCTGACTGGAGGAAACAAGGTGTCAGAATAAATTATTAACATTGAAACTTAAACAGAAGAATATCACTACCATACTGATGCTAAGGAATGAAGTAAAAGTTTGGTATGACTTCAGTATTATCCTTCCGGTGGGAATATATAACTTAGGATGCCAAATCTTATAAATCTTACCTCTATGACATATGAGAGAGAGAAGTGTTCACTGCCACTGATAAGAATCCACGAAAACGCTCTAAATAAAAATTTTATAGTAGAATCCTAGTACCATAAATTGTCACTTCAGGCTCAAGTGTATAAGAGTAGACTTTTCAGGCAAAATTCTGGCATACCAGCGTCTCTGTTAGTTGAAGAGCCAGCAACCTGCTGTAGTCGTCGATACGGAGGACAAGGTAAAGAGTGCGGATGACCGGAAGTAAGATTGTAGAGATGCGATGCAGTCAACAACTAGGAAATTTCCGTAGCACATTGGTTGATCTGTTAGGAAGTGAAATGGCCTACTTTCGCCGGAGCGACCAAGAGGAGCATTCAGGCCAACTGTCTGCCTTGACGGCGATCGGACAGAGGACGGTGTGACTGTGTTACTGTGGTGTTTAATTTAGGGTCTGTCAACTTGTCACAGGGCTTCAGCTCACCGTCCTTAGCACCCTCCAACATCCACCAAAGCCCACACGTGCTGTCCTATCGGACTTCGTAATCACCTGACGACGACTGCAGATTTTAAGTTCGTGGTGTTTTGTTCCTCAAAATAATAAATTTGGAAATCATCCATTCAGTCAAACGTCCGACTCATTGGCTGAATGGTCAGCATTGAAGCCTACGGTTCAGAGATTACCGTTTTCAACTCCTGGCCGTAATCGAATCTGATTAATACTTCTGACCCGGGGACTGGGCGTTTGTGTTTGTACCAACACTCTCCTCTTCATATTCAGACAACACACTACACTACCAACCACCACAGAAACACGCAATAGTGATTACATCCCTCCATACAGGGATGGCGTCAGGAAGGGCATCCAATCGACAACGTTTTTGGTTATGTGAATTACTACATGCCAGCCCCGTGGTGTAGGGGTTCTATTCCCGGCCAGGTCAAGGATTTTTACCTGGACCTGAGGGCTGGTTCGAGGTCCACTCAGCCTACGTGATTAGAATTGAGGAGCTATCTAACGGTGAGATAGCGGCCCCAGTCTAGAAAGCCAAGAATAACGACCGAGGGTATTCGTTGTGCTGACCAAACGACACCTCGTAATCTGCAGGCCTTCGGGCTGAGCAGTGGTCGCTTGGTAGGCCAAGGCCCTTCAAGGGCTGTAGTGCCATGGGGTTTGGTTTGGAATTACTACATTGTATTCTAGACATAATAAATAAATCTTTATTCATTGTTATTCAACACTTGAACGAGAATGTCGGCAAGCTATCAGCAGAATGAAGTGCAAAGCAAATGGAAGATCAGTTTGCAGGTGCACAGCTAGGTACCAAGGTCAGTAAGAAATGTGGTGCTGTGTTATGACCGCTACACCATTTGATAACACTTCTCATTTTGCAATTATCTGCCCGATTTGCTAATGGCGGTGCTTGAGGCCTTACTTGTACCACGCTCCACATCTCGTCTTTCCGGCCCGATCTCACTCGTTAATCTCCATCTCAGCCAACAATATTAGCTTACGTTTTCGTGGTCATCATCTCCGTATACTGAGAGGGTGATCACTAGGGCCCGGATGTTTTATGCAGTAATAGGTTAGAACGCAAACTTACTGAAGCGAGTAATAAGTAGAGTCTACCCGCACAACGGTAATGCTATGCGGTTTGCATAAACATTAGGGGTTCGGCCCATCAGAACCCCTAGAATTTATGTTACTCCCACTACATTACGTTAGAGCGGGCTAGTCGACATTTAGTGCTAAGTAATTTTGTTACTAAATAATTTTGTTAGTAGGAAATGTCCACGAGCCCGCTCTAACGTAATGTAGTGGGAGTAACATAAATTCGAGGGGTTCTAATGGGCCGAATCCCTAATGTTTATGCAATCCTCCTAGCACTACCGTCGTGCGGGTAGACTGTACTTATTACTCGCTTCAGTAAGTTTGCATTCTAACATATGACTGCATAAACATCCGGGCCTCAGTGATCATCTTCGAAATATCACTCACCGGGTGTTTAAGTGCGGCCAAACCTCCTGTAGAATGACCGAGACCAGGGTGCACACAAAGTCCGTATATCCCAATATTCAATTAAATTAAAGGAAATTAAACTGACATGATATAAAAGTACCGTATATAAACTAATTATATATTTATTTCTACTTACGTCTTACATCTTAGAAATCTAAAACATTCGTATGTGTCGCTTCATGGTCTCTGCACAATTGAATACGCCACCATGTTCCGATGCTCATATTAAACAAAATCCTTGGGGGGGTCACTGTCTGGAAAGCTTCGCACACCGCGTTTTTCAGATCATCAGTTCCAACATACCACTGCTTTCTCACCTGCTCCTTGAGAGTGCGTTATCGGGTGTTGTTAGATCAGGGCTCCTTGGTGTCCATGGAAGATGAGCTGGGTCATTGTCCAATCCTCGACCGATCCAGCGATTCCCAAAAACTACGTTAAGACGTTGTCGAACAGCCCCTGCGAAGTGAGCCGGCGCCCCGTCATTGAAACGAAACAACGTCTAAATATTCCTGCATTTTACATATACGGGATGAGCCAGTCATTAATAGTCTGGAGATAACTGTTATGATTAACAGAACGATAAAAAAATATGGGCCAAACAGATCCGTTTGTGTCATTCCGGCCCAGATCATGACGTGAGGTGGGTTTCGCTCGTTTCCTTGAAACAATTTTGGATTTTCTTTCCCTCAAAAGTAAACACTGCGACTGCGGGAGCTGTGATAAATCGCACATTGGTCAGTGGTGAACATGACTTCTGCCTTCTGAGTCATTGTTTGGAATTGTTGCAGCATCCGACCACAAGCATCAACACGTCTCTCCAAATCATCATCTGATAATTCATTGACACCTCATTTTCGGATCCACTTTGATGTGTTTCCTCATGGTTGACTCCGGTATCCCCACATGTTTCCGTATAGATTTGACCGGAGATTGTTCGATATATTTTTCCACATCACCACAAAGTTCAAGTCTGGTGGATGGTCTTCCACTTCTCAGCGCGTAGCGAACACTGTCCGTTAAAAAGACTTCTTTTTCCACGCTAACAGCATACTCTTTGTCGGCGCTGCTTTAACAAACAGCGCAACGAAATCGTCCCTTATATTTTTAATTGATTTGTCACTAATTTTACGCTCATTAATCCACACAGCGGCCAGCAAACGTTCCTCAATCGTATAATCACTTGTATCAGCCATTCTTTCAATGTATTGGCACCAACTGCTGTCCACAATCGAAGTCGATTATTATGGGTAACTGACAATAGAAATAAATAAATAATGCATAAGAATATACGAACTTTGTGCGCACTCTATAGAATGTGAAACCTCTTTTGATAATACATATCAGTCGAGAACAGTGGCTGCTCGTGAAGTTGCATGGTGGTGAAGGTTCACTTTTATAACTTAAAAACATTACGACCTTAGTATAATATTTTTTCCATGGATTTTGACGTGTTCCGAGATAAACATAAAGTAAGTACAAAATAAATACTCAACCTAAGCCAAAAATGTGAAAGTCGTTGATGTTACAGCTGAATATTTGTAGAATATTTCTGAGCCTTGAATACTTTATAAAGCGATTTACCTTTACCAGATTGGTCTTGAGAAATGTTCATAAACGAAAGAGGCCTATGCAAAACGTTAACTTCAGTTTGCTTTTCTAATGGAAGACATGAAAAGTTAGGTTCCTGTTTTCCGCCATTACGAACACACGTTTTAAGTTGTTACTGTTACAAACACCCGTACAATATATTCGCAATGATGCCGGTTTTCAAGAGCAAAATAGAAATTTGCACCACAGGAAAGCAATCTTGTAACTTTACTTTTGTGCCGCTGGTTCCACGCAGGGTTGGAGAGAGGAAGGTAATGTGAGTGTGAGAGAGAAGGATAGTGTAACAGTGAAGGGTAATATTGTAACAGAGATGGGAAGTATATGAACCATAACTTTCAGTGGTTTCTTCTGTATTTTATAAAACACGTTTTCCCTGTAGGCCTATCTCTTAACACTTGTTTCCATCCTAGGGCTATTTCAGAAGCTTTCCAGGGTTTACTCGGCGAATGAACCGCCCAGCTAGGGTGGCTAGAACTCCCTAACGCTCCGAGAAAGCCAAATAACCAGTAGTATCCTTCCCACTTTTAGTCTTAGAAAGTAATAAACAGCGTTAGAAGTTCAGTGAATTATTGAACCTAATGATATCGAGAATCAAACCCAAACTAACTGACAAGAAAGCGACAGTACTAATCTGACGAAGACGGCCATCGATAGTTGTTTATGAGATCCTCGGAGTTCATTTTCTTTCCCTCCCTTGCTTTCTGGAAAAAACTCCGTTTCTTTGGAATCTTTAAGTTAGAAGCAGTGACTATGTGACTTTTAAACCAGGACGGGCCAAGCACATGGGGCTGAGGGCACATTGAAGTAATTATACGACGTAAAGCCCCTAGCAAAAAAATAATAATAATAATACCCTTACTGTCGGCAGCCCTGAAGGTAGTTTTCCATGGTTTCCGTTTTCACACCAGGCAATTAAGGCCCTTAATTAAGGCCACGGCCGCTTCCTTCCCACTCCTAGCCCTTTCCTATCCCATCATCGCCATAAGACCTCTCTATGTCGGTGCGACGTAAAACAAATTCTAAAATAATAATAATAATAATAATAATAATAATAATAATAATAATAATAATAATAATAATAATAATAATAATAATACGTAAATTCGTATCCTCGTCCCGAGGTGGTGCAGCTCTTTTTTTAGGCACGCCCCCAATGGAGATGAGCTGCATGTATCATTTTAACCGAGGACGGCAGTTTATAGTGCTAATCGTTACGCTACGGAGGCTAACGTAACAATTATATAATTTAGTAAACTAGGGTGCGTGCATTTATATGTTTATTCCCTATTCTTCCGGCAGACAAATTTATTTATCATCCTCTGACTGAAACCTGGTACTCCTACAATGTACAGTACTCCTGATGCTCAGATAATACAGTTAGCGCTCTAAGTCTTTCCTATACCGAGCTCGATGGCTGCAGTCCCTTAAGTGCGGCCAGTATTCAGTATTCAGGAGATAGTGGGTTCGAACCCCACTGTCGGCAGCCCTGAATATGGTTTTCCGTGGTTTTCCATTTTCACACCAAGCAAATTCTGGGGCTGTACCTTAATTAAGACCACGGACGCTTCCTTCCCACTCCTAGCCCTTTCCTGTCCCATCGTCGCCGTAAGACCTATCTGTGTCGGTGCGACGTAAAGCAACTTGCAAAACAAAAAGTCTTTCCTGAAGAATAGAATTGCATAGGAATGTACTGATTCGATTCAGGGTGACAAAGCATTGTTCTGCTTCAGTAGCAGCCAGTCGTGATTCACCAACCTGTAAAAAACAGGGCTAATAAAGGTCCGCCTGTCAATACAATTGATTGTACGATATTAGTATATAATAAATAAATAAATAAATTAGCCGTGTGAATCCTCTAAGGGCTATGGCCTTCTGCAATGCAGGGACAGTGTTCAGTTTAACTCATCAGGTGAGCAGGTCCTGAAGAGCACTATTATATTGGTTAAATCCTAGTTTGTTTCATGAGAACGTATTACTGCACATTGTACACTTGTGTAGTCTCACCCCCGAGCGGATATAATTTTGTGTTTTGAGATCAACAATTCGCGAAAACGCACTGTTACATTATTGACACGTGTACACTTTTTTCCCGGAGAGGGTTTAGGTTCCTTCCTGGATACTGCTTACTAATTTAAATAATACTACCACCGTGCATGTTTAATAATAGAACACATCACTCAGTATGGTCAATTCGCCGATGCCGTTAGCTGTACAGGGTGTTTCGGAGATAAGTCCGAATAATCATGAATGTTCCGCAGTTCGTAAAATATATATTTAAATATTGAACGGTTAATCCGAGGCAGGATCTTACTAGAGTGCGATGTTTGTGAGATAGGTAGTTGCTTCGTTTGCCCCTCAGCTTATTCCACCTTCCATACCATGCTTCAGGCAGTATTCATGCGTAAGTTGTAAGAAGCAATTCTAATTACATCACTGCACTGCAGTTTCAGGTAGTATGCATAAGTAAGTTGTATGAAAAAGGTCTACTTAAAAAAAGCGAACACCGAGCTCGATAGCTGCAGTCGCTTAAGTGCGGCCAGTATCCAGTATTCGGGAGATAGTAGGTTCGAACCCCACTATCGGCAGTTCTGAAGATGGTTTTCCGTGGTTTCCCATTTTCATACCAGGTAAATGCTGGGGCTGTACCTCAATTAAGGCCACGGCCGCTTCCTTCCCACTGCTAGTCCTTTCCTGTCCCATAGTCGCCATAAGACCTATCTGTTTCGGTGCGACGTAAAGCAAGTAGCAAAAAAAAAAAAAAGCGAACGTTTCACACTGGAAAAATATTGTAATGTATGCCAGCAAAGCTCTAGGGCGTTCATCATTAAATACTACCTGTGCTACAAACATCAAATATTCAACATTTTTATTTTTGAAATAGGACATTATTTTGACGTCATGTGTATTTGATTTCATCTCCCAAACACTTTTAGTCAAAAGATATAAAGTTAGCAATGTTTTATTCTTGAAGGTTTTGTAAACCCATTACAATATCTGTATTTTTACCACAGCTATCATGAAAACTATTTGCTAACTGTCATGACAACTCATACAGAACACCCACACTATTTGTGCCGCAGCCGCAATAAGTCCATGCCATTCTAGTTAATGCAGATGTTCAGCCACACTGATTTAAAATAAATATAAATTGCTAACGAAAAATTACACTCATGTCCATAAATTAAAGGATCTTCGAGATCCATCAAAAATATAGGACACAGCGATAATATGTGAGCTAAAATGTACCCTAGCAATAATCTGACTCGTGATACTAATAGAAAACCGGACATGGACAGTGGGTTGCACTGCCAGTGTATGGTGTCCCTCCTCCGGTGGCATACAGGACATCAATACGAAGTGTGATGACCTCGCATGGCAATACAGGCTGGACAATGGCTCCCCATACTCTGGATCAGGCCGTCCGGCATGATCTGCAGTAACACATCCCATTGCTAGACAAGTGTTCTTTGGAGGTCAACAGTGGTCCTTGGTGGCGGTGTTACGGCTGCATTCCTTCGGCCTAGTGCGTCCGGAAATGTTCAATTGGATTAAAGTCAGAGAAGAGAGTTGGCCACGCTAGACGCGCGATGTCCTAATTTTGCAAGTACTCGACCATCAGGCCAGCCCTGTGTGGGCGGGCATTATCATCCATCAGACGGAACCCAGGTCCATATGCATTACAAAAAATTAACACATACTGTTTACAGGATGTCATCCCTATAGACGGCACCTGTCAAAGTTACCCCAGGAAACACATACGGTGGCGTACGTGCTCCTAACATGATACCTCCCCAGACGAGGGAACACCGGAGCCGCCATTTCGGTCCCTTTCTACAATATTGAAAGGGTTGTAACGGGTCCCAGGGGCGCGCCATGTAAACAGACGGTGATAATCACTCTCGAGGATAAACTGTGACTCATCCGTGAACAGGACACTACCCTACTGTTCCTGGGTCTAGTCACGGTGGGCAAGACACCACGAGGTACCTTTGTGTAAAGAGAATGTATATGGCGGGTCGTCGAGCATACAGAGCAATCTATCGAAGCCGACGATACACAGTCTGAGGAGAGACGTGTGACCAAGAGGCTGCAGCGAGGTCTCTAGATAATGTAAGTTCTGTGGTGGTTGGACGTCTGTGGGCACTTAAGGCAAGATAACGATCCTGACGCTGGATTTTGTCCTTGCCCGTACTAATTTTGAACGTTTCCTCCCTCCTGGAATCTTCTCCGCAGCCGCGAAATAAAGCCACGGGCGACACTGAACTCCCGGCCCACCTTGCGCCGACTGTGGCCGGCCTCTAATCTGCCGGTAATCCGGCTACGTGTTATATCATCCAAATGTGTAGCATTTGAGGTTTTCATGGCCAGCGTTATGAACTTCTTATCCATCGAAGTTATTCGGAACCCTTGAAGATGCCGAACGCAGTCTTCAGTGAAACGTCGGTACTATCACATGCTCCTAGACCTACAATCCCGGAAAATACAGACATTGTTCATCCAAATGTGTTCGCTGTAACATCCTCCTTCCCTAGGACTCGAATACTGTGTGCCAAACGCCCACAACACGCAGTGAGACGTCTACCCATACGGACTGTTCCAGGCATACTAATCGGTCACGTACTAAGAGTGCTATGTACGTTGTCACGTGTTAATGTGTAGCCCTGCCACATTTTAGTCCGCTCATTACCGTGGATCTCGAAGATCGCTTAACTTATGGACATGAGTGTGTTTACACTATATATACCTGTAATTAAGCAAATAGATCCCAAATAGGGAGATATTGAGGGGGACATGTCCCCACACCCCACTAACGGCGCCCTTGATCAGTTGATCTGGAATTCTTTCTCTGTTTCTTTCTTAATCCGTTTACCCTCCAGGGTTGGTTTTTCCCTCGGACTCAGCGAGGGATCCCACCTCTACCGCCTCAAGGACAGTGTCCTGGACACGTTGGGTCGTGGGATACAGATGGAAGATCTTTTCTTATATTAACACCTAAGTATTTACAATGATCTCCATGAGGTGCTCTCATCCCATCTACACAGTAATTAAAAAGAGTCCTCTTGGTAAAACTTACAACCTAACTTTTCATCCCGCTTGTCGTCATACCATTGTCTGCTGTCCGTCTCACAGCACTGCCGAACTCCTTTTGTAGTCAGTATATTTGGGGACAAAACATGACGGCCTCAGTTCCTGAAAGCGAGCTGGAAGCCAGTGGTCAATCATGCCCTGCACCCTGCTGAGTTAACGAGTTGTAAGTGATCCTTGTTTGTTTTGGAGAGGCTGCCAAACCACTTTCTTCCTCACTCTCTGTAGTATTTACCCTTTCTTCGGGTAGAGTGCAGTAGCCGATTTGGCAACTCTGGGTGCAGTAGAGGTAGTAAATCCTATAAGTCGCTAACAGACACCGAGCTTCCGCTGGAAAGTAGTGGTGTGAGCCGAGGTCGTTATGATTTGTCCCCAACTATAGCATTCATTATTCACCATTTATGGGTACTGCTAGCTCACTGCATTTGCTTTGTTACACCTTGCTTTGATTTTTCCTTGTTGTACTACCTGCCACTCCTACTGATCCACCCTTCCTCTTAGTTAGCTTTCTAACTGGCATTACTTTAGTCTTAAAAATGCTAATTTTCGTACCATACACGCTGCACCTCCATTCTAAGATCCAAGACATTACATTGCAGCCTTTCTGCACAACCTGCCATTAAGGCCACGTCGTCGGTATAGGCCAAACTGGTTATTACCCTTCCACCTAACTGAATCCCTCCCTGTCATTTTATATCATTCAGTAGATTATCCATGTAAACTGCAGACAATTTGAGTGAAAGAGAGTTGTCATTTCGAATTCCTGAAATTACTTCAACTGTTTCTGCTAACAGTTCTCACAGTTGTCAGTAGCAAGGCCTTACCCAGAATTTTTTTTCGGAGGGGGTTAGGATTGGGGGGTCCAAAAAACAAACGCTATAGTGCTGGTAACAAATATTTCTTTTACTTTCAAACAGATTTTACAGAAAAAAAAGTTTTAAATAGTTTTAGAACAGTATATTTTACAGCAGCTCAAAGGTTATTGTAGGAAGGTAAATTCATAGCGGTCTGGTGGCCAGAACACGCTTTAACACGTGCGTGCAGTGCAACACGAAGAGTTCTGTCATCTGTTTAAAAATGGAGGTAACAATATATTTCACTGTAGGTATTAAAAATATTTAGAGGTTTTATTCGTCCGCCTCTGTGGTGTAGTGGTTAGTGTGATTAGTTGCCACCCCCGGAGGCCCGGGTTCGATTCCCGCCTCTGCCACGAAATTTTAAAAGTGGTACGAGGGCTGGAACGGGGTCCACTCAGTCTCAGGAAGTCAACTGAGTAAAGGTGGGTTCGATTCCCACCTCATCCATTCTGGAAGTGGTTTTCCGTGGTTTCCCTCTTCTCCTCCAGGCAAATGCCGGGATGGTACCTAACTTAAGGCCACGGCCGCTTCCTCCCCTCTTCCTTGTCTATCCCTCCCAATCTTCCTATTACCCATCAGGGCCCCTGTTCAGCATACAGGCGAGGCCGCCTGGGCGAGGTACTGGTCATCCTCCCTAGTTGTATCCGCGGCCCAATGTCACTCTCCAGGACACTGTCCTCGAGGAGGTAGAGGTGGGATCCCTCGCTGAGTCTGAGGGGAAAATAAACCCTGGATGATAAGAAGAAGAAGAAAATTTATGTTTTCAGTAAATTTGTTAGCTAAATTCGTAGAGGAACACTTAAATATGGCGCAGGTTTTATTGGTTGAACTCATTTGTTTATTTTGCAATTGCTTGTTTTTTTATAATATTTCTAATTTATTGTCGGCTGTTTCAAAACCCGTATATGCTGTTTACATTTGTCAAGTTCACTTCTATTTGCCGGCCCCGTAGTGTAGGGGTAGCGTGCCTGCCTCTTACCTCGAGGTCCCGGGTTCGTTTCCCGGTCAGGTCAGGGATTTTTACCTGTATCTGAGGGCTGTTTCGAGATCCACTCAGCCTACGTGATTACAATTGAGGAGCTATCTGACGGTGAGATGACGACCATGGTCTAGGAAGCCAAGAATAACGACCGTGAGGATTCGTCGTGCTGACCACACTGCACCGCATAATCTGTAGTCCTTCGGGCTGAGCAGCGGTCGCTTGGTAGGCCATGGCCTTTCGAAGCTGTTGCGCATTGGGGTTTTTCACTTCTATTTCGGAACGGGGTTGAATCCCCTAACCTTCCACCTGGTTATGGCCTTGGTCAGTGGTAATGCCTTTGATTGTCAGCAATAGCTTATCCACCCTTCTTTCATAACTCCTCAATATGACCAACATCTTTTCCATTTATACCCAGCCATGCTCTTCTCCAGGGCAATAAAACACAACCATATTTATACTTTCTTAACCCTCATTTTGTTTTCTGTGGCTTTCGTGGTTGCTTCCGAACTAAGTACTCGTGCAATTCCAGCGAATTTCAAATATTTTACGAGGACACTGCCCTCCGCTGACCCCTCACCCTTC
The DNA here is from genome assembly GCF_040414725.1 of Anabrus simplex. Taxonomy (NCBI): domain Eukaryota; kingdom Metazoa; phylum Arthropoda; class Insecta; order Orthoptera; family Tettigoniidae; genus Anabrus; species Anabrus simplex. The sequence continues at coordinate 226,421,824 of NC_090270.1, read as the reverse complement.
GCGTATTTCCGGCCATTGAATAGCCATACAAGGTAAGTTCCATTGCACCGCGAATGATGCAGTGATTGCTACTTGACCCATGTAGAGTGCAGCACGGCTTAGTCCCGAAGAACAAATTGTTTCCTGCACTGGTACAGTACACTCGGTGCAGATTATTCTGTGCATGTTGGGTGACAGTCATTATCTTGATTACGACGACTGCTGCAGCTTTGGATTAAATTAATTAATTTATGATTAACGACTCTCTATTCTGTGATAAGCAATCAAAAGCTAATCGGAATGGCCAGTAAGGGTCACCATTTTTATGGACACTTATAACATGTCGGGGCACTTAAAATAATGTGCCGTGAGATTTTCTTCCAAATACCACCGGAAACATTTGTGACACTTAAAACTTCTGCATAACAAAAGTTATAGAAGTACAATTTCCTATCATTTGTGTCTCATACGCTTTTATCACACGGGCTGAGATAACAGAGATATTCATTAATATTGTCCTTGTAAATTTGACGCCATTCTAACTGGGATATAAAATCGTCTAGTGTTCACTAAATAAATACATTCATTTGGATGAAAACCAGTGTGATTTCAGACCACAGAGGGGCTGTCAGGATCAGATTTTCAGTATGTGCCAGGTAACTGAAAAATGGTATGGGAGGAATAGACAGTTGCGGTATATTTATGTTTCGTAGATCTAGAGAAGACATATGACAGAGTACCGAAGGAAAAGATATTCGCCGTACTGGGGGACTGTGGGTTTCAGGGTACCTAGATTATTAAAAGCAATCAAAGGCATTTATGTTGACAATTGGGTTGCAGTGAGGAACTGATCGTAAAATGAATTCTTGGTTCAAGGTGCTTACAGGGTTTAGACAAGGCTGTAATCTTTCACCTCGGTTGTTCATAGTTTACATGGTTCATCTACTGAAAGGTATAAAGTGGCAGGGAGGGATTTAGTTAGGTGGATATGTAGTAAGCAGTTTGACCCATGTCTTGTGCATTTCCTTAAGTCATAAGTTGTTTCAGGTGTACTCAGGATCAATCGGTATTCGAATCTCGACTGTCCAAGTGAAATGGCCGCAGCTAAGCTGTTGTATCAATCACTCCTCCAAAAAGGGTTACTTTTCATGCCAGTAAATTTACTGACATGGGCCGATCATTTAGAAACTAGGGTTCGATCTGTCAGTCTTGAATATAGGGAACGAATTCCAAACCGATTGAGCTACGCAGCCACTCGGAATAAAATAGAAATATGGAACACTGTCTAGCCACTGAGAGCATTGATAAATAACGTTGGATTAGACGAGGTTGGATTAGGAAAGCCGATAGGAAAAGATGTCAAAAGTAGCTAGGATCAGCTTCGACTCGACGGTTACCTCACACTATTCATGAATCCAGAGAGGGTACGGCTAGTTCTTGTTGTTGACTTCTATGTTAAATGATAGCGAGCAATGGTCATTTACCGTCAGCAGACTAGCCAGTGTTGACTGGAAGGTATAAATTATTTTGCTAAGAGGATTATAATTTATTATAGTCTAATGATTTAGGGCAAAGCTCATGGTAGTCTTTCTGAGATAGATATGGCATCCACGCATTCATTAGAAGTAGAGTAGTGTTGGGGGCTGTGATCCAGGATGGAGCCACAATTGCCACCTGGGCGGTGCAGATCAGCGATGATTGATTGATGATTGATCACCCATATAACTATCTACCATATCACCTGAAGAGGTATTTATTACCTGAGTAGACTTCTTTCGTTTCAAAATCTTGAAATAATGATCAAATTACGACGAATAATAGTGAGAAATTATAAGACAGTATCTAGCCTATATGTTGTTGGGAAATGTTTAATGCAATATTTTCTGGTAAGTACTGGGGAGGGTTGGCACGGTAATAATAATAATAATAATAATAATAATAATAATAATAATAATAATAATAATAATAATAATAATAATAATAATAATAATAATAACACCGAACGAGTGGCTGAGCAATTTGGTCACGTAGCTGTCAGCTCGCATTCGTAAGATAATGGGTTCGAACCACTCTATCATCAGCCTTGAAGAGGGTTTTCCGTAGTTTCCCATTTTTACACCAGGCAAGTACTGGGGTAGTACCTTAACCAAGGACATGTTCGATTCCTTCCCATATCTAGCCCTTTCCTATTCCATCGTCGTCGTAAGATTATCCGCGTCAGCGCGACGTAAGGCAAATTGTAAAAAAGATTGATTGATTGATTGATTGATTGATTGATTGATTGATTGATTGATTGATTGATTGATTGATTGATTGATTGATTGATTGATTGATTGATTGATTGATTGATTGACGTATCTTCAGTTAGTGTGTATTTTGAGAGATTGCGTGGTGTTCCGTTGGATTTCTCCTAGAAAATAACGACGTGGAGTGTCGTATATCTTTTTCTTCTTTATCTGTTTGCCCTCCAGGGTCGGTTTTTCCCTCGGACTCAGCGAGGGATCCCACCGATACCGCCTCAAGGGCAGTGTCCTGGAGCTTCAGACTCTGGGCCGGGATACAACTGGGGAGGATGACCAGTACCTCGCCCAAGTGGCCTCACCTGCTATGCTGAACAGGGGCCTTGCGGGGGAATGGGAAGATTGGAAGATATAGACAAGGAAGAGAGAAGGAAGTGGTCGTTGCCTGAAGTTAGGTACCATCCCGGCATTCGCCTGGAGGAGAAGTGGGAAACCGCGGGAAATCACTTTCAGGTTGGCTGATGTGGAAATGGAACCCACCTCTACTCAGTTGACCTCCCGAGGCTGAGTGGACCCCGTTCCAGCCCTCGTACCACTTTTAAAATTTCGTGACAGAGCCAGGAATCGAACCCGCGCTTCCGGAGGTGGCAGCTAATCACACTAACCACTACACCACAGAGGCGAACAGTGTCGTATTTAAGAAATTTAAAATGCCACCGATCTCATCCAAGATAGAACATATGATCCTGAGCACAGGAGGATGACTGATGGAGGAGTGCCGTACACACTACACTGTGATAGTGACAGCTTGTTCTGTGCCTCGCAGTTAATCTAAGGGAACAGGAAGAAGTGAATTAGCCAAGCCCGAGAGTGAAACTCGGGATGATCCCGGAGTGACATTTCCACCTGGAAATTCATGGGTATGAGGAAAGTCATCCAGCCTAAAACCTGGACAATGGCTAAAATGAGTCACTTTTCCGCAGCCAACAATAAATGATGTGTTTTTCTTTTCAAACAGCTATTTCCCATTAAGATAGTTACGATGCTGTTCACAGTTTCGTGATAAAACGTGTAGATTCCTGTAGCCTAACATTCTTAGTTTACATGGATAATTTACTGAAAGGTAGGCTATAAGGTGTCACGGAGGGATTGTGTTAGTTTTGGCCTATGACGACACTACAGAAAGCTTGTAATCTACTATCTTAGAACATGAAATTGGGTGCAATGAATATCATATGAAAATTAGCATTTCTAAGACTAAAGAGATATCACTAGGGAGAAAACACAAAAGGATTGAATATCAGGTTGGAATACAAAATTGCAACAGGGAGATAATTTCAAGTATTATGGTTGTGTATTCTCCCAATATGGTAGCATAGTAAGATTGAATGAAAGTGCAGCAAGGCTAATACAGTTAACACGCAGTTGCGATCAAAGATATTATGTAAGAAAGAAAACAGCTCCCGGACGAAACTATCTTTACATCGATCTGTTTTCAGACCGACTTTGTTGTACAGGAGTGAAAGCCGGGTGGACTCAGAATATCTTATTCATAAGTTAGAAGTAACAAAGATGAAAGCAGCGAGAATGATTGCTGGTGCAAATAGTTGGGAACAATGGCAAAAGGGTGCTCGGAATAAGGAGATAAAGGCTAAGTTAGGAATAAACTCGATGGATGAAGCTGCAGGTGGATATACCAGCTTCGGTGGTGGAGTCATGTGAGGCGAATGGAGGAGGATAAACAAACAGAGGATTGTGGAGGTGTTCACTTAAAATATAGAGACTTGCAAACTGAACGCTGAAATGCTTAATAGTCTATTATAAAGATGTGTGTATTGTTGGTTACCATTTTCACAAATACCCGACTTAGATCAGGGTAACTAAAATCAACTCGCGTAGAGGTGTTCTGGCACACCGCAAATGGAGGTGAGCAGCTTTTGACCACATACCAGTCTGGCAGCACTGGGAATGGAACCCAGGTCTCCGAGTATGGAAGCTACGGAGGCGTACAATGGTAACTAAAGACAACCAGACCTATGAATATTAATAACATCCGTCCATGTTGCGGTGCGGTATCAAGATTTTGATCAGCTGTTTGCGGTCCACAGTGAGAAATTCGTCATGCTGTGATGTGGAAGCATGGAAAGAAGATAAGGACAATGACGAATTCCAATAAATACATTCTGAATTGATGGAGAGTAGGAATATGACAAATAGGGCTATCTTTGCTGTTGTGGTTTACCCTAAAGTCAGGGGCGTAGCCAAGGAGAAGTTACTGGGGGTGAGACTCCCCCCCCCCCCCTCCCAAATGGAATTTTTACAAAATAAAATAAACAGGAACTGACAATAAACAGATGAAAGTCGACTGATGGGTTGGCACTTTTGAACATTGACAGAGACATAATTGTAAAACCAACAGATCTCTTGAATCTTTTTTCTAAGAAGCCCCGAAAGTTGGATTTTAGTTTGTAATCTGAACATATCATTCGCTGTAAAACTGCTCTTGTTCTTGTTCTGTATGTTGATGTAAGATTTTGTAGTGTACCGGTACTGCAATCTGAATAGGCCTATCAACATAATTTACCTGTATCAGTGATATAATGATACTCATGCATGCGCGCACGACATATGCACAAGCAGCACAAGCGCCATTATGTTCCATCATCATTTTAATGTCCGGCTCCATGGCTAAATGGTTAGCGTGCTGACCTTTGGTCACAGGGGTCCCGGGTTCGATTCCCAGCAGGGTCGAGAATTTTAACCATAATTGTTGTCTTCATCATCATTTCGTCCTCATCACGACACGCAGATCCCCTACTGGCGTCAATTTAAAAAAAGACCTGCACCTGGCGAGCTGAACCCGTCCTGGGATCTCCCGGCACTAGAAGCCATACGCCATTTTCATTCTTATCATTTTAATTATAACCCCCCCTATCGGTCGACCTTGACTATGCTACTGCCTTAAGTACAGTTAAGACAGTACAGTAGTAGTTAAGACAGTTATGAAAAATGACGAAAGTTAAGCTTATTCTGATTGCATTTGTTTCAAGTTTTAGTACTCTACACAAAATGTTTGTTTAAAATAGTTTTTGAAAATTAATGTACAGGACATTTTTCATGACCGTTCGGGATTAAAGACTCGCCTTTTAAAAGTTGTGCAATATGAAGGTAAACATTTTCGGGAGACAGTGGGTTCGAACCCCACTGTCGACAGACCTGAAGATGGTTTTGCGTGATTTCCCATTTTCATATCAAGCGAACTGTACCTTAATGAAGGCCACGGCCGCTTCCTTCCACTCCTAGCTCCTTCCTTATCCCATCGCCGCCATAAGACCTATCTGTGTCGATGCGATGTAAAGCATTTTTTTTAAAAGAGAGAAACTTTAATATTAATCAGATTGACATCTACAAATAGCACCCATAATTTCCATTTGCCGTGTTTGAACATATTTTTAATGAAATAAGCCTGTATCAAGCCAATTCACACAATAGATCCATTGGTAAAAATGAAATGGGCGTATGGCTTTTAGTGCCGGGAGTGTCCGAAGACATGTTCAGCAAAACATCAGGTAGTCATATCGACTGCAGGATAATGTGGTCCATTCTTACGAGTGTGTTTCCCCCTCCCCTACCCAGTTTTATATCCTCGCCAATCACTTTCCTGTTGCTCAGTGTTTTGATTTGACGCCCGTAGGCATCTGCGCGTCGTAATGAGGATGAAATGATGATGAAGAAGACACATACACCCAGCCCCCGTGCCAGAGAAATTAACCAATGATGGTTAAAATTCCCGACTCTGCCGGGAATCGAACCCGGGACCCCTGTGACCAAAGGCCAGCACGCTAACCATTTAGCCACAGAGCCGGACAGAGCCACTGGTATTGATATAATACAAGTAAATATATTCTGTTTTTCTACCAGTCGTAACGTCCCTATTAGGGAACCACCAAACTAGATAGCTGCAGTCTCGTAAGTGCGGCCAGTATCCAGTATTCGGGAGATAGTGGGTTCAAACTCCACTGTCGGCAACCCTGGAGATGGTTTACCGTAGTTTCCCATTTTCACCTTAATTAAAGCCGCGGCCGCTTCGTTCCCACTTATAGCCCTTTCCCGTCCTATCCTCGCCATGTCGGTGCGACGCACTGTAAATCAACTTGTAAAATAATAATAATAATAATAATAATAATAATAATAATAATAATAATAACGGAACCGCGACTATACTCTAGTGAGCGTAGAATACGATGTGGGAATTCGAAGTCAGCGCTGTGTATGTTACCGAACTGAACGTCTCGGGCTCAACTGTAAGACTAACCTACAGAACAAGTTGCACTGCATTGTATCTTATGAGTTTCCGTAATGGTAAAATTTAGGCTCTGTGATTGCAAAACATCAGGTAGTCATATCGACTGCAGGATAATATGGTCCATTCTTACGAGTGTGTTTCCCCCTCCCCTACCCAGTTTTCTTTCCTCGCCAATCACTTTCCTGTTGCTCCTCTTCGAAGGTATTTCTCCTGACCAATCTGGAGTGTGACTGGCTGGATCACATGTATTATTTTGCATTTTCCTTATTCCAGGAGGTGGGGATTTTCTATAAAATTACCCCATACGCTCAAATGTATTGTTGACGCACGCAAATACTTACTGCGGCGCGCATGCGCAGCGTTGACTGGAGTGTTTATCGTAGCAATCCCGTGTTTATATGCAGCCAGTCACCTGCTGAGTAGCGGAGCGGTAACATGACTGTGTGACAAACGGACTTACCTTGCATTTCTCTTCCGCAGATCGCACGACAGCGCTGGAGCAACGGAGGGGACACTCTACACGTCAAGGCTTCTCCGAGATCTTGCTTCAAACAGTGAATTGTTTCTTAGTGTTGGTGAATTAATATCTCCAAAATGAAGTGTCAACAACTCCTGGGCCGCGATTCACGAGAATAAGTAAAAGAAGTGTTTTTTAGAGCAAATACATTTTGTGTAAAAGCAGTCTGGAAAGTGAACCGTTTCTTTTAAATCGGGAGGTATACGAAAAGTAAATTCATTTTAATTCAATACATAACACAAATTTTGTTTTCAGGAAGTGTTACAAGGAGTGACACATTTCGAACTTTTCATTAGGCAATTATCATATAGGTTCGTCTGTTTAATGACAGTATAAGTCAAGTGTGTGTGGTGTTTTCTCAAAGTGACTTCATGACGAAGTACAAGATGAAGAACGAACTCCGTAGTGGTAGTGAAGTGACCCTAACTTCTTACGTTGGAGGAGATATGTCCTCATCGACGTTCGACGTCTTAGGACTCTCAGAGTTGACCAGTGTGGACAACTTAGTCAAAAACAATAACAATGAACTTAACAGTGGTAACAACTTCAATCACCAAAGAACGTGGAGTGCGATGAACGGACAAACCACAAATAGTGAGTAGAACATTTATTACATTTACATTTACACCTGATGTATCCCCAAGCTTGTGAATATTATGTAAGTTTATCATCCTCTGTGTGCATTTTATATAAGACCTTTGGGCTGTGTCTAATTTCTAATATTACTGTAGTGTATACCTAATTTAAATGTGGTATAAAATGTATCCCATCAGTAGGCTTAACTTTCTCTATAATCACTGGGCGGATATTTGTTATCTAGTGGCAGCCAAACTCGCGGCAAAGTATCAAACCTACAGACCGACATCTGCCTTCCTTGGGACAATTCTGAGTTTAGGGAGTCTCACCTCGGACTTCATGACCAGGGTCGCTGCCTTTCGAATGAAATAGGCCCTCGGCCTTATCAAGGCTGCGTCAACCCCGTTCTGGACTAACATACCAAGGGCAAATATTTAGGCAGAGTGAGGAAACGAACCCTATAACACGTAGGGAGTAGTTTAGATTCACTAAATGAAAATGACGATCACTTCAGCGTAAAATAGCAATAATATATTTCTACCATATGGCATTTCTTATTGAATATCATAATTCAGAGGAAATTGATTAATGTAAAAATGTCCAGTAATCTAGCAAGACCTCTTTTGTGCTTATTCTAGATAATTTTACTTCTGTCATTATTTTGATCTAAAATATAGTGTGAAAGGAAGGCGCATTCTTACTTCGGAATTTGTCGAGAAGCGTGCTCAAGACTCTGCCTTTGATAGAATGTTCAAAGATATTTCGCGAGAAAACTGAAGTAATACTTCCTTATGGTTTAAAGAAGGAAAACAGGATGCATTTTTAATTAGAATTTTGCATATACCAAGAAAATCATGTAATATATACATCTATCAAAAGAAAAACAATGCCTTTAAAATTATTGCTAAAATAGTAATTCATTGTTCGAAAAACAATTAATGCAATTTGTGTATTAACATGAAAACTTGTTCGCTGTCTATGAAACACGTTTACGGACACGGAGAAAAGGAGGGAACATGGTGACGTGTTGTTAGCCGTCTGTCATTGGTGACGAGCGAAGTAGCTCGCAATGGTTCTCTCTGGCGAATGATCAGTACCTCCTGTCGCCGTCAGAATGCGCACTCGCTCAAAAATGCGTGTTATTTAATCCCAGACCCGACCTAAAGTGTTCTACCTTGGCTTTGCCCAGCTGGACACGTCGATGTGCACTACTGTATTATAATGCAAGCCCTGTTACGAAATTTCAGATCAGTATATTACAGCTGATATAATTCTGTTCACGCACGTTCTGAGCCATATCAGTCAAACGAGGTGACTTGTAAGGAAGGGGTCATTGGAACTCAGCTGCTTTCACCCTGAAGTAGCTGCGCCTGAGGGCTCTTCTCACTGGCCACCTGATAGCAGGTGCCAACCCAAACATCAGCAGTCGAAATCAGCACAAATATTGTGGAAGTTATGACAGTTATACAATTAACTAACCTTCGAATGCGTTTTAAAAATCACGTTTTTCTAAAACATTTTTGTGCCGAATATTACATGAAATTCTGTCAGATGTTTTCAGCAAACTTTTTTTGGCAGAAATAAAGTAAAATCGTGTCCTCGTCCTGAGGTGGTGTTGCGTTTTTCAGGCACATCCCCAATGGAGGTGAGCTCCGTACCAGCCCTCCTACCATTTTTAAATTTCTGGCAGTACCGAGAATCGAATCCCCCGAGCACGGCAGCTAACAGTGCTAACCGTTAGGCTACGGAGGTGGACTTGGCAGTAACAGTGACAATGATAATAATCGCTGTAATTTAACGTAATATGTTCCTGATATCAAACTGTATCTCACAGTATTATTACAGGAAAGAAAATCGCAAAATGTGCCAAGAATCAGATAGGAACCAGTCACTGAAATCAAAGTTAAACCAATGGATAAAAATAACTTAATTCATATTAAGGAACTACCGATTAACGGTTCCTTTGTCATCATCATCTGTTTACCCTCCAGGTTCGGTATTTCCCTCGGACTTAGCGAGGGATCCCACCTTTACCGCCTCAAGGGCAGTGTCCTGGAGCTTCAGACTCTTGGTTGGGGGATACAACTGGGGAGTATGACCAGTACCTCGCCCAGGCGGCCTCACCTGCTATGCTGAACAGGGGCCTTGTGGAGGGATGGGAAGATTGGAAGGGATAGGCAAGGAAGAGGGAAGGAAGCGGCCGTGGCCTTAAGTTAGGTACCATCCCGGCATTCGCCTGGAGGAGAAGTGGGAAACCACGGAAAACCACTTCCAGGATGGCTGAGGTGGGAATCGAACCCACCTCTACTCAGTTGACCTCCCGAGGCTGAGTGTACCCCGTTCAAGCCCTCGTACCACTTTTCAAATTTCGTGGCAGAGCCGGGAATCGAACCCGGGCCTCCGGGGGTGGCAGCTAATCACGCTAACCACTAAACCACAGAGGCGGACAACGGTTCCTTTGTACTCAGTATAATTGTGTCTATTCTTTTTTATAAAGCTGAGTGTGGCCACTGCCCGGTTCCTCTCCTAAAACGGAAATGCTGCGTTTTATATCAGGAAAATGTTCTAACAAGAATACGTTATCATTTAATAACAAATGTATTTAGGACTGGTTACTTTTTGCTGAAAGCAGGTAACGGCAATCACACTAAAAATTATACTTTTGAGGGTTGATTTCTTTTTGCTTATTATTCCTTGCATCTTCGCAACATTGTTAAAGTATGAAGGTGTCATGTCAACATTTGAAGACGAGAAAGTAGGGTCCTGTCCTTTCCCACCTAAGTAATTTGTTTACCCTGTTTGTGTTTCGGATATTCAGTATAGTACAGCTAAAGTTATCGTCATATGTTCTCTCTGTATGCCCTTCAAATTCTTCATATCTTAGCAGTCACCACTGATCTGCATTTAGGACAGTCGCCCAGGTTGCAGATTCCCTATCAGTTGTTTACATGTTTTTCTTAAATAATTTCAAAGACGTTGGAAATGTATAGAACATTTCCTTTGGTAAATTATTCCAATCCATAACTCCTTTTCCTGTGTATGTACGTGTGTGTTCAGTCCTCAGTCCTAAGGCTGGTTTGATCCTCAACAGCTCCGCCATCAGCTCATATAGATGGTCTAACCGTCACTGAAGAAGCGTACTTGGGAAATGAGGAGCGAGGTAGTTTCCCGTTGCTTTCCTCGCCGAGCCAGAAGTTGCTATTACATATCAGTCTGCCAAGCCCACCGAAATACATGCACCAACTGACCCTATGAGCAACATTTTCACACCATTCATAGCACGGCTGCATATGGAATGGCATTACTAGCATCACTCATACCTCAGTCACTTTCATATTGTCAAAGCTAAGGATAAGACAGAGACAGATGAATGCAGGTAACAAAATTGCTCTAGCCTATACCAGAAGACACTGCAAAGGCATCTCCTCTTCCTATACAAAAATATTCGCCCCAATTTGTTCTCTTGAATTCCAACTTTACCTTCATATCTTTCTTAAATTTAAAAGTTCCACTCTAGCTTATTCGTATACTAACGTTATTACATGCTATTGACAGCTCGGAACATACCACTTAGACGAGCAGCTCGTCTGTTTACTCCCAGGTCTTTTCAGTCCAAAGTTTGCAACATTTCATAACAGTACTCTTTTGTCGGAAATGACCCAGAAAAATAGTGCCGTTTTCTCTTTGATTTTTTTCAGTACTCGAACCGAGTAATCCTGGCGAGGATCCCATACACTGGGGCCATACTCTAATTGTGCTCTTACCATTGACTTTTACATACTATAACCCCTAAATACCCTCATAACCATATGAATTTGGAAAATAGGGAGATTATTTTTTCTAATACACAATGAAGGACATTACTTGAATAAACCTATCACAGTTTATTAATCCATGATCTATTATAGGTGAATTACGTCGACATGAGCACATTAAATGTATACTATTGTGACTATTGACTGTAGCCTTTAGCTTTGTCCTAACCATAACCACACGTTTTTGTATAGTTCAGTCGTGACCTCAACTGTCTATATTGTGTTTCACTTTTGGAACTTCTGTTTTACTCCATAGGAATATAAACATGTTAATATAAGTAGGCCTATATTATTTTCACGGTCGCTTCAAGGAGATGCTTCTGGACTATTATTAATTACGAATTTAAGTCGCAACAAATAGATAGTTGTAGATAGAAATTGTAGCAAAAGAACAATGCCTGAATACAGACGAATTAGGAAGAGGTTTTTGCATTTGAATATTTACACATTGTCAAAGTTTAACAAAAATATTCATTCTATACACAGGCCGGTATGCCTTTGCTGGCAGGATCTAGTGTTTACAGTGCACTATGTCTTCTGGTATAGGCAAGAGCAATTTTGTTACTCTCATAGACCTGTCTCTGTCTTATCCTTGGCTTTGACAATATGAAAGTGACTGAGGTATGAGCGATGCTAATAACGCCATTCCTTATGCAGCCAGTCCCTGCTATGAATGGTGTGAAAATGTTGCTCATAGGGTCGGTTGGTGTATGCATTTCAGTGGGCTTGGCAGACTGATATGTAATAGCAACTCTGGCTCGGTGAGGAAAGCAACGGGAAACTACCTTACTCCTCATTTCCCTAGTACGCCTCTTCAGTGATGCCTAGGCCATCTATGACAGCTGATGACAGAGCTGTTGAGGATCCCACCAGCGGCATCGCTGACGGACTGAACATACATACACAGGCCGGTAGGGAAAATGAAATTTATGATCAGAGTTCGAACTGCACATTTCGTAACAGAGAAAATCCATTTTTGAACACATCTTAGAATAGGCTATGTTAGAACAGCAATTGCAATCACTGTATTCCCATGTAGCTCATTTTTGTTCAGTGAATCAATGAATGTGAAATAAATTTACCGTATATATCAATTAATTTATTTACCGGTACACCCTCCCTCCACGTGTTTCATGCCTAAAGACGATGCCGATCATGTTACTTAAAAGTGTATAGTACTGTTTTCCAGAAATAAAATTAAAGAAATTTTACTTATAAAGATATTCCTGTTAGTTTACTACAGTATGCTGCCTTCAGTTTAATATAAGCTTTAACATGATATACACGGGCAGGATATTCGCCAATATCCACAATTTTATTTCGGCGGAGGGTTCAAGCCATACCATACGTATAATACAGAATACTGTCTCACAGTAAAATAGTGATCAATCGGTGTTGGAATAAGCACAATAATGTTAGGTTCAGTTAAGGAAAATTATCTAAGAAATTAATGCTACGACAATTTCCAATTTAATATTCGACCAAGACAAGAGTCACCAAAATCACCTAGCAAGTTATACTGGTAAGTCGTGGTGACAACTTCTAAGGCTTTTTGACTGTTGAAGAAATGTGGTTTGAAAATTTAGGAAAAACAGAGTGCTTTTTTGCTGAGCATCTCAGCTATCGTTCGGTTAAATATTATGTATTCAGTTTACTCACCTTAAATTATTTGTGATTCCTTTACTTGTCACGATTTCACCCTACCAATCACTACTCACAGTTTGATCCCGGTTTACGGTAATAATATTTCGCTGCAAGTTGTGTTTTATTGAGATTATTTATAAGATCGGTGAAAATTAAATTACTGGACCAAATTGTTAGGGAAATAATAATGACAATTTCAGTTGTTTCAAAAGATTTTCTACACTTGAAACATCCTTTACTCTTTCTCATCGTCTTCTTTTCCTCTGTAATACGACTCCCATAAGGCAGTTAGAAAAATGTTAGATCTATTCGAAATTTTCACTACATTGTTATTAGGAGAAGTATTCTGCAGATAATATTATTAACTATTTTTACAATTACAATTTAAAAATTCACTACGTTTCCGTAGAATAAAAAGTAAATTGTTATTAAGGCTCTTGAATATGCATCACGCACAATATGTTAAGGAAGTGACTCGATTTTTATTACAACTGGACAGTAACTCTTACTCATAACTAGCGTTTGATTTAACTCTAATAATTGACTCTTCTACTCCTTTGATCACTGTTAGGATATAAACCCGTTTCTTGCTAAGACAACTGCAATTTTACAATGAGTATAAATCCCTGCTTGATATATTTGTAGCTTATTCTGTTTTGTCGATGCCTAAAACTGCCCTTTTTAAGGTTAATTTCTCTTGTTTCAACCGTTATATTGCAATATTTGCGGTTTATAATTTTAACATAAAAGCTTCCAGAGCTTAGCGTTTCCCTCAAAATGCTATACTATATTGCTGAAATATAAGCTGTTTTCCAGGAAGGGAAGTACTTGCTTAATGAGGCGAAAGAGTATAATGTGTACCGAACTAATGGCTGGAAAGATTATTTTGGAATGTCTAAGAGAAACAAGAGGGAAGTTAGCTAATCATTTTCTTACATCGTTGTTGGCGAGTTGGCCGTGAGGTTAGAAGCGCGCGGCTGTGAGCTTGCATCCGGGAGATAGTGGGTTCGAATCCCACTGTCGGCAGCCCTGAAGATGGTTTTCCGTGGTTTCCCATTTTCACTCCAGGAAAATGCTGGGACTGTACCTTAATTAAGGCCACGGCCGCTTCCTTCCAACTCCTAGGCCTTTCCTATCCCATCGTCGCCATAAGACCTATCTGTGTCGGTGCGACGTAGAACCACTTGCAAAAATATGTATGTCTAGAACGGCTCTTCATGTACTATAAGGTTAGAAGTTGTAGAAGTGTGCTATTGAAGCAATGGATTTAACATTAGAGGGTTCAAACCATACGCATATTATTATTATTATTATTATTATTATTATTATTATTATTATTATTATTATTATTATTATTATTATTATTATTCGCAATAATGAGAGAATATTAAAACAATGCGATAAAACGTAAATCTTTCGTGCAAGCCTGGAATACAATTATTTTTTTATTTTTTTCATCTGAGGTAAACTGTAGGCCTATCGGTAGCACTTAATCACTCAGTCGCAAATGATCTGCAAGTAAGGCAGGAAATTTTACCTTAGAAAGGGCAGTTTTAGGCATCGACAAACAGAATGCAAAGATAATAAATATGAAGATAAAACTGGAATTCAAGGGGACAAATTGGGATAAATATTAATTCATTTATAGGAAGGGGAATTAGGGATTGGAATAATTGACCAAGAGAAATATTTGATACATTTTGAAGTTCTTTGAAATCATATTAGAAAAAGACTAGGTAATTAATTTATAGGGAATCTGCCACCTAGCCGACAGCCCTAAATACAGATCGGTAGAGATTGATTGATTGATTGATTGATTGATTGATTGATTGATTGATTGATTGATTGATTGATTGATTGATTGATTGATTGCCACTGATACCGTACACCATAGATAGAAAAATCTTCCAGGCTTGCATGGAAGATGCAAGTTTTGTCGCATTGTTTTAGTTTTAAAGTAAAGTTACTGCATTTGCGGGGAAGAAAGGTTTCCATTAAGATTGAAGCCGGCCCTGCGATCTAAGGGTAGCGAGCCTGGAGACCTCGGGTTCGATTCCCAGCCAGGTCAGTGATTTTTACGGGATCTGAGGGCTGAGATGCACTCAGGTCCACTCAGCCTACGTGAGAACAATATGAGGAGCTATTTGACGGTGAGGACTCCAGTCTAAAAAGCCAAGAGGATTCGTCGCGTTGACCACGCATTACGTCGTAATCTGCAGGCCTTCTGGCTGAGTAGTGGTCGATTGGTAGCCCAAGGCCCATTAGTGCTGTAGTGCCACGGTGTTTGGTTGTTATTAACTTCGAAGTGTCCTCTTACAGTTAACATCTGTTTGACCCTTAGGGCCTAGTTCTTTATTTTTATTATGAATGCTTTCTAATTTCTAATACTTTAACCTCGTAAAATGAGTGATTAAAATATTTGCTTGTTAATAATACTCGAGTAGACTACAGACACTGGAGAATGCTAAGAATATATCTTAAACAGCCCTAATTAATGACAAATACTGAAATTACAAGTAACAAATCTGAAATAGTAACAATAGTAACAAGTAAAAAAGCAGGGCGAGAGCAAATAATTACTATCAAAGAAAGGCCAACTTCTATAGCTCAGTCCATGTTAAGAAAACAGAATCTCTCTTATAACAACAAGGTTGCCATATCGAACGGCTCTGATCAACAAAATCACGGGAAAACGTTGTCACGTTTATGAAACTCAGCATTTCAGTTCAAGATAAAAAGGGAATTTGGGGAGAGGTAGTTGGTTAAAGAGCCTCATTTTGATGCTCACAGAGCAATGAGGAAACAGCGAAACTGAGTTGTTTAAATCAAGATAAAGGGGGGATAAAATAAGCTGTAAATTAAGCACAGTTTATTTTTGTTTCTTCTTCATCTTCACTGTATTAATGTTACAGAAAGAAACCTCACACGTAGGCTAATTAATCACATAACACTCGCTCAACATATGACAAGTAGCATTGATATAAAGACTAAACAGCATACGCAACACACAAATACATGACTTATCTACAACAGAAAAATAAACTGCCAGGATTCACAAAGTAGGGGATTACGCGCTACTTGTACCAGTGCTATACAGAAGGAAAACGAATGTAGTCAACAAAGCGATGGCTGCTTCCGCCACTGTGCTTCCTCCCTGCGAATCTATTTATAAAAATAATCTCTAGTAGTTATTTTAATAAACCATAGGCAAAAAAACCTAATTTTTTCTTTCTTTCATAATATAATATAAAGTGCTTTGTAATATTCCTTAATCACGACGAATTATGGGTGTCTAAGAGCGGGTATGTCCTATGTAGGTCCATAAGAGCAGTACTGTTTTATTATCATGGAATGACCTATAGGTTATGTACTGAGAAGAAGGAAAGTGTTACAGCTAACGCATTACTGATCAAACAATATCTCTGCAAAGGTCGTTTGACTTTTATATTATTTGTTTCACTGATTGTCAAATAATACATTAAAAATGTACGAATGAGCAAAAATTTATATACAGTAATTGTCTTCAGTTTATCCCAGTTACTTCTAGACCAACCTGGTTATTTTCTGTGAATACTCTGATATACAGTAAAACAGATCCGTGTTTTCTGTGTCATGTCTGAAATACGAACTTCGGTAACTCGCTGTAGTATTTTCCAAAGAAGGTGAGTCGCTACCTTTTGTTTTCTGTCACACAGAAATGGCTAAGAAGCATACCTAGCATTGTTATTACAACAACGTACTTTTCTCTCGTGGTTATTGACGAGACCCGCGCACGTAATCCAGTTAGGGATTAAAGCTGTGTCGAGATTAGACATAATTACCAACTTAATTCTTTGTAATCTCTTATTGGGTATTATTTGTAGAAAATAAAAATCCGTAATGTTTTATTTGTTGAGGGAAGAATGAGTTAATATTTCAAGGCAAGGTAAATGACAAGCGAGACGTTCATAGACCTCCGATCCATAACATCTTCAGCATTTGTGTTAACTTTGATACCGGGCTAATTGCAAAGAAGGAAGGCAAAGAATAGAATCAAAGTATTTTTTTTTGTCATCTTTTGAAAAGTTTAAATAAAAAGTTACTGTACATTTAATGTACCTTTTAGGCAGACTAATCGAAGGGAAATACGGAAGGGAACCGACATTTCAGAAATGAAGGTACCGGTCAAAGAAAGAAAAGGACTACAAAGGGCATGAAAAACAAAATACTCCGTAGACCTTACGTAATACCGTCGGGGTCGGAAAAGAACAGGAGGTGACCAAGGGAGATCGGATAGGATATATGAAAATGAGAAGCCTGGCACAAGTAAGTGGAAGCAACACCAGGACTCAACTAAGGGTCTCGTGGTAGCCAACCCACGCTTCTAAGTTAAGAGCCCGTGGGGCCCCTTTTAGTCACCTCTTACGATAGGCAAGGGATATCGTGGGTTTTATTCTACCTCTCCCAGCCACAGGGGGATCCCCTTCCTAACCACTAACCCTATGTGGAGGGATGTGTTGTGTTGTGTTGTGCTGTGCTGTGTATGAATGAAGAGGTGTATTGCGACGAGCACAAACTCCCAGCCCCCACTCCAGAGGAATTAACCAAACGCGGTTTAAATCCTCAGCCCAGTCGGGAATCGAAGCCGAGGCCCTCTGAACTGAAGGCAGCAACGTTGACCATTCAGCCAAGAAGCTAGACTTGATGGAATCAACCCTGACTGAGAAAATTTGCCTGGCCTAGGAAGGAGAAATTCTCATTCGGTGACAGTTTTGTTTGGCAGCGCACCTGAGTTTTCTGCGTGCTTTATCTACAGTACGGACTGCGAATATTTTAATCCTGTTCTGTGCAACAGCCAAAGATATGGGTGTCGTATGAGTTGCGCCGTGTTAAAATCAGTAAAACTTGCGCCGTGGTCATTAATCATTCTAGGAACTAGAGGTCTTGTTTGGGAATTCCACTGGGAAGTTTCGTGTTTCAGAATGTGACAGTGTCCACTCCCTACTTCAAATATTATTTCTGATTTCTTCATATTTATATCAGCATCACAGTTTGAAACAGTTTCATTTGTCATTTATTAATCTTTTATACCCAGGGGAATGCGACAGGCCACACCGGGGCACACAATCTCCTTTATTTGGCAGTAGCTATGGTTCATTCTTGAGCCCTATCACTTCATAAGGGGTGCATGTCGGGGAAACTTTGGGTGAGACAGTTTTGTTTTGTTTTTTTCTGTTTTCACTGCTCATTCTTTATTTAACAAATTCGCTACATATCATTTGCGATCCATTAATCTTTGTCCGCAAAGCACATCAGATCTCGCATTCGGCAGTATTTTCTTCCTTTAGCGGTATTTCATTCTTCATTCATTCTATTCCTGACCCTGTCAGTTAGCTACAAACAGGCTGTGGATATTCTTCAAAAGATGAATGACTGATTCCATGTTTCCACACTTGATTTGTAAATTAAGTCAAACTATGTAGTTATACACATTTCACCCACTGATATAAATACGATGCAGGTTTTCTAAATGTGCAAGAAACCAACATTGATAGAGTGAATACCGAGCTCGATAGCTGCAGTCGCCAGTATCCAGTATTCGGGAGATAGTAGGTTCGAACCCCACTGTCGGCAGCCCTGAAAATGGTTTTCCGTGGTTTCCCATTTTCACACCAGGCAAATTCTGGGGCTGTACCTTAATTAAGGCCACGGCCGCTTCCTTCCCACTCCTAGCTCTTTCCTGACCCATCGTCGCCGTAAGACCTGTGTCGGTGCGACGTAAAACAACTAGCAAAATTAAAAGATATAGAGAATAATATTTTTTATATATTAATTTCAAAATCTCAGTACTACAGATATTCACAGACATTCCTTGAACTTGGAAATAACTCCCTGCGGTGCAGCGCAAGTAGCAGATGCTTAAGACAGCTGTCAAACCACTTCTACTCCCGGCGGGGAATCTGCACGGCGCAAATTTTACTCGGCGCAACTCATACAGAACCAAGATATGATGCCTCATATCTGTCGTCCGTGTTATCATATAGAACTATTCGTTATATCTTTTTTTTTTTTTTTTGCTAGGGGCTTTACGTCGCACCGACACAGATAGGTCTTATGGCGACGATGGGATAGGAAAGGCCTAGGAGTTGGAAGGAAGCGGCCGTGGCCTTAATTAAGGTACAGCCCCAGCATTTGCCTGGTGTGAAAATGGGAAACCACGGTCGTTATATCTTAAAACAAGTAACTGTTCTCTTTCTAATCAGCGATTTCTTTAGTGTTTAGAATGGTTCATCAGTATTCCAGTGCATAGGACCACCGCAGGATTACTTGATACGAGAATTGGGAAATATTTGACTGATTTTTAAAAGAGTAAAATTTAAAAAAGGTGGGGGGGGGGGGGATGGATCTCCTTGTCCAGTGTGGTGAATTTTGGGAATAAGATGTCCGGCTCCATGACTAAATGGTTAGCGTGCTGACCTTTGGTCACAAGGGTCCCGGGTTCGAATCCCGGCAGGGTCGGGAATTTTAACGATCATTGGTTAATTCCGCTGGCACGAGGGCTGGGCGGCTGTGAACTTGCATTCGGGAGATAGTGGGTTCGAACCCCACTGTCGGCAGCCCTGAAGAAGGTTTTCCGTGGTTTCCCATTTTCACACCAGGCAAATGCTGGGGCTGTACCTTAATTAAGGCCTCGGCCGCTTCCTTCCCATTCCTAGGCCTTTCCTATCCCATTGTCGCCATAAGACCTATGTGTGTCGGTGCGACGTAAAGCAAATAGCAAAAAAAGTAGGAAAGATGAAGAAATATGAAGATAAAGTTAGTATTCAATAGGATAGATTGGGGCAAATATTCATTTATAGGATTGAACAACTTATAATAAGATGTAGGAAAATATCACCAGAATCTTCTAGGAGCTAGGAGACGGACTGTAATAAATAGTATAGGGGTTGAACGAACCCCATCACTTTTCGTACTAATGAGAAAGACGCCGAGTGAGGAGATCTATGATAACGGGCGTCACTTGTGATCACCGGGTAAAAGATAATTTTCATGTCGACGACAAAATGCTCAGGTGGTCAACCGGCGTCGCTGAGTTGGATCACGTTTCCCACGTAGACATAAGAGAACGATTTTTGGCGTTGCGCCGATCCGGGAGAAAATGCATGAAAGCGAACTCCGACGGTTTGGACATGCGCTGCGTGTAGAAGCCGAGATACTGCTGCAAAGATGGGGTTCCACAATGGAAGTCGTAGCAAAGAGGCCCAGTGGACGACCTCAACGACACTTCGTAACGACGTGTAGAGAGTAAATAAGTATCACGACATGGCCCACGACCGAATGAGATGGAGACAGCGGAACCACCAGGCGGGAAAAATGTTGATAAAGACGACGAAGAATACCCTATTTGAATGAGAGTGGGATTCTTCTATACATTTGGCTGTGGTTACTTGAATGATGAATACATGAACATTCCAATGGAGTTTGAAGCAATACAGAGTCTTCAGCAATATGGTGAAACTGAGCCGATTAGAAAGTATGTGTGAAGGGCGATATTATTTGTCCACATTTCTGTATCCTACTCCTGTGACCGGGCGAGTTGGCCGTGCGGTTAGAAGCGCGGCTGTGAGCTTGGATCCGGGTGATAGTGGGTTCGAACCCCACTGTCGCCAGCCCTGAAGATGGTTTTCCGTGGTTTCCCATTTTTGGCTGTACCTTAATGAAGACCACGGCCGCTTCCTTCTCACTCCTACACCTTTCCCATCCCACGTTGCCATAAGACCTATCTGTGTCGGTGCGACGTAAAGCAAATAGAAAAAATAAAAAATAGCCTATTCCAGTGATGTATAAAGAAATTAATTTTCTGCGAGATAATAAACTGAATAAGAATTTGCCACGATACAGTGTAATCCTTGAGCCTCCGTGGCTCAGGCGGCAGCGCGCCGGCCTCTCGACGCTGGATACCGTGGTTCAAATCCCGGTCATTCCATGTGAGATTTGTGCTGGACAAAGCTGAGGCGAGACAGGTTTTTCTCCGGGTACTCCGTTTTCCCCTGTCATCTTTCACACTCCAATATATTTTCATCTGTTAGTCATTAATCATTGCCCCAGAGGAGTTTGACAGGCCTCGGCAGCCGGCACAATTCCTATCCTCGCCGCAAGTTGAGGGCTTCATTCATCCCATCCCTGATCTGGTCATTGACTGGAAAACAGGTTGTAGGTTTTCATTTTCCCAGCGTTAGCCTTCTGGATTATGTTACCTCGTATGAATTTTAACTGCGATAAGGAAAGATATTTAGTTATTTTGATTTGTAACTAACCGGGCTGAGTGGCTCAGACGGTTGAGGCGCTGGCCTTCTGACCCCAACTTGGAGGTTCGATCCTGGCTCAGTCTAGTGGTATTTGGAGGTGCTCAAATACGTTAGCCTCGTGTCGGTAGATTCACTGGAACGTAAACGAACTCCTGCAGGACAAAATTCCGGAATCTCAGAGTCTCCGAAAACCATCAACATGTAGTTATTGGGGCGTAAAATACAGTAACATTACTTTTCATTATTATTATTATTATTATTATTATTATTATTATTATTATTATTATTATTATTATTATTATACATTTGTAAGCAGAGGTGAGAAATAATTGAGTAAAAGCAATCGAATTATTTGTAATGAATGCTTTTTAAGGCACTTTTACTTGTTATTACTTTTTTTAAACTGTAATTTTACTCGTAATTTAGGCCTACTCCTTGAAATAACATGTAATCATTATATTCCAGTAATAGATATACGTCGCATGGAAGTAGAAAATTGAAAGAAATTAAGTGATGATGAAGATAGCTTTTTCAATTCTACTACAGTAGAACCAGTGGCTTCGCCCGTGCTGGATGCGGTATTTTCTTTCCTCTCCAAAGATATCAAGCTTAGCCTACAATATCCACCACTGCTGGGGATGTTCTTGCACAGATATTCTTTTTAGAAGTTCCCCTCTAGAGTGTCTTTTCAGTAAATGCAAAGATGTACTTTCCCCCAAGAGATCGAAGCTTAGCAATGAGAATATTAAGAACCAATTATTTTCTAAAATTCGTAAATGGAAAATTATTTGAAATGCCAAAATGAACCAAAATAAAAATGATAATGAACAACACAAAATGAAGTAGGGCTAATAATTTTTTTTGCAACCTTTGATATCATTCCTGTCCCATGCGAAAGGAAACAGTGATTTCCTTAATACTGGCATTCTGTGAAATAATTATAATTTTACTGCTTACTTGTTGAAGAATGGCAGAAAAAAAAAGAAAAAACTCATCTGCAAGTAAAAGATGAAAGTCATGAAGATGTTTTCTGCTTAGAAGGTGAGAGAGTGAGTTGACATAGACAATACGCTTTTTGGTGTAGTGCAATTGTTGTACTTGATAACAGGAGGTGGTGGTTATTATTGTTTCAGGAGTAAGTACGACTAGGCAACCATCCTCTATATAACACTAATCATAGGGTAAAATGGAAGGGATCCGACACTTCGATAAATGAAATTATCAGCCAAAGAAACACAAAGGCCATGAAGGACTCATTAGACCTCGTAAACTTAATACCGTCGGGGTCAGAAAAGACCAAGAGTTGACCAAGGGAGGTCGGATAGGTTAGATAAAAGTGAGGATTCTGGCACAAGTAAGTGGAAGAAATGCCAGGACTCATCTAAGGGCCCCGTGGTAGCCAACCCATGTTACTAAGTTAAGAGCCCCTCGGGCCCCTTTTAGTCGCCTCTTACGACAGACAGGGGATACCTTAGGTGTTATTCTGCCTCCCCCACCCACAGGAGACTTGACTACAGGAGTGTAGAGGCTCAATAAAGTATTTTTCACGAAGAAATGAGCTTGCGTTCTTAGAGAAGTGTATGCGATATCATGCTACTGACCTATATACAATGCGTACAGGAGGGAACTAGACACGATAAGGGATTTTATATCTGTTGAAAGAGTGAGACCGCTACGGGAGCTTCTCAAACTTGAGCCTACCTTTTGTAAAGCAAACGACAATAATTTGCAGTGCACGATAGACTTTTGAGATGAGTGAAGGCTACGATGTCTTACGTCGCACAGACTCAGACTGCCCTTGTGGCGGTGGGAAAGAAGCGGTCGTGGCCTTAATTAAGGCACAGCCTGGTGTGAAAATAGCAAAGCCATGGAAAAGGATCTTGAGGGCTGCCGAGAGTAGGATTCAAACCCATTATCTCCATAACGCACGTTCACAGCTGAGCGCAGCCAACTCGCTGGTACACTCCGATATTTGCAGGCCGTCCGAATGGCTAGCAGTCATCTTGGCAGATACTGCAAAAAATGAACGCTACTTCACTAAGTATTGATACGGATGTCAATGTGTGGTGGTGATTGCATTTTTAGCGGCATCATAATGAAATTACTAGCCCCTGAATGACTCCGCTGGTTTTAGACTGTTGTGTATTAGCCTATTTCGTTGGTTCAAATATATTGATGGCGTAGTTCTAATACCACGTACCTGACAATGCTCTTCCTATCCATTATTTTCCTTAGGATTGGTCATGCCTCCTAGCTACATCAGAACAATATTTTCGTTGTGTTCATTTTCCTATGCTAATGTCACTGCCTGCTCGATATGCATCTGATGGCTATCGGATGCATATCGAACAGGCGGTGGCTAATGTGTAAAGGAAAATGAACCTTAAATTCATTATAACATACTGTAGAAGAGCGTAAATACGTCATGCAAACATACATTCCTGCAGTATGATGTATTTACGGTTCATTTTCCTTTACACGTTATCATAGGAAAATGAACACAATGAAAATTGTTCTGATGGTCTGTATAACCATATGTGGCTGGGAGGCGTGACAAGTCTTTAGGAAAATAATGGATAGGAAGAGCAATGTCAGATATGTGGTATTGGAACTAGGACATAGATATGCTATTTATTAATGTGTAATCGAACAACATTTTCTACATTGGCGAGTCGAGTTCGGGGAAAACAGCCTAAGTTGCACATAGTATTGATACTCAAAAACTAAGTTCCCAGAGGGAAATCATAAATTTAATTTAATCAATTATGAATATTAAAGTAGTTAAGTTGTTTAGGGTTTTTCAATCGTCATATTCACGATTGTCACGACTTTAGTATAAGTATTGTTTATTTACCGCAGTAAGTTCGTGTGGCTGTTTCTAGCCCGATGCAGCCCCTTTAACAGGCAGACGCTGCGACGAGGGTGGGCGACATCATCCGCGTATGGGAAACTGCGTGTTTTTGTAGTGAAGGATAGTGTTGTATGTTGTGTACAAGTTGCAGGAATGTTGGGGTGAGCCTCACGAACATAAAAATGTTTCCTGGGCGAGTGCTTAAAATAAAATATTATTTAAAATACATTTACAAGGTTTACGAAAATAATAATGTGTAATTTCTTGTTGATCACTCATTCCCTCAGTCAGCAGTTAACTGATCATTTCCGATTACTCATTCCCTCAATCAGCAGTTAACTGATCATTTCCGATTACTCATTCCCTCAATCAGCAGTTAACTGATCATTTCCGACCAGTCATTCCCTCAATCAGCAGTTAACTGATCATTTCCGATCACTCATTCCCTCAATCAGCAGTTAACTGATCATTTCCGATCACTCATTCCCTCAGTCAGCAGTTAACTGATCATTTCCGATCACTCATTCCCTGAGTGAGCAGTTAACTGATCATTTCCGATCACTCATTCCCTCAGTCAGCAGTTAACTGATCATTTCCGATCACTCGTTCATTTAGTATTTTGCGTACTCGCATGTTTTTTTTTCTCTCTGAATTTCTCATTCACTCAATCCCTTACGCAGTTCTTTTAAATAATAGTTTTCTTTATGTATAGTCACACAAAACAAAGTGAGCGCATGCTATTGTGTAAGTCAGATGCACTTTTCTCTTTCTCTGTTGTGTATTGTCCGTATCTACAGGGTTTGTATCTCCATGGGAGAATAATTATATTTTGATAATAATTCCGAATTAAATCTGATAAAATATTAATATAATACCATGCGGTTTTTTTAACAACTTCTTGGCATTCCTTGACAGCGACTTCCATAGACGAATTCCTCCTTTCTGAGCTTAGTGCTAAAAAACCAAACCCCATGGTGCAACAGCCCCGAAGGGCCATGGCGTACCAAGCGCCCGCTGCTCAGACCGAAGGCCTGCAGATTACGAGGTGTCGTGTGGTCAGCACGACGAAGTCTACCTGCCTTAATGGAAATCAATTTCTAAACCTTTTTTCTCATGTGCATCATTTCGATACGAGGATTAATAAGGGAGATATCATTAACGGACCGGTTTTCGGTACAAGTCCCACCGGACTTAACTCAAGAGCGGTGCGTGCAAAGTGTATTTCTTATAACTTAAAACTACTGGAAACATTTCAACCAAACTTCATATTTAGCATCCACCTGTGGAAATGTAAGTTTTTAGGTCCATACCATGTCAAATTCCCGGAATGGACTGGGGGTTTATAGGGAACCGAAACAGTGATTTTAGTCTCCCACAATATATACAAGACCAGTCTGACTGGAAATCGACCAACCTTAATGGAAATCCATTTCTAAAACTTTTTTCTCATGTACATTCTTTCGGTAGGAGGATTAATAATGGAGATATCATGAACGGTCTGTTTTGCAGCCTAAGTCCAGCGGACATAGCCCAAAATGTGTTTTACGTGTAGCAGATTCCGTATCTATATAAATAAATTCATTACGACCGTGTGTCTGTACACTGATCTTTTTGGATACATTTTCGTAACAGTTATCTGTTTCAAGTGTAATAATGACCATCTGCATATCGGTGTCACTATCATTGAGAAAAGGGGCCTGTCGTTATAATGATAACAGCACAGCTCAGTTTTGACTGGCAGTAGGGAAGGTGCCAGATTTTACAATACAAACTCCTCAACTGTAATCTGTTTGGAAGTAGAAAAGGGCGCCTGCCATTGCAACGAAAACTCCCCAAATCGATTGTGACCGCGCAGTAGGTAATGGAACCTCCAATGATAATGAAAACTTTCTTACTCTATTGTGAATGGCAGTAGGCAAGTGAGCCTGCCGTTATCATCACAACTCCGCAACTCGCACTTTACATTGGAAACAACGTATGGGAACCTTCCGGTGCTGTTTCTGAATAACGCTAAGAGGCATGCAATTTAAAAAATCTCATTCACTGCATGTACAGTAATTTACTTCGATATCCGTGAACAGTGTAGAATACCGTAGCGAAGCACGGGTACATTTGCTAGTCTATACTAATATTATAAAGAGGAAAAAATTGTATATTTGTTTGTAACGGATAGACTCTAAAACTACTGAACCGATTTTAAAAATTACTTCACGTATAGAAAGCTACATTGCCAGGGAGTAACATGGGCTGTATTTTATTTTCAAAACAATTCGACCGAGCTCGATAGCTGCAGTCGCTTAAGTGCGGCCGGTATCCAGTATTCGGGAGATAGTAGGTTTGAACCCCACTGTCGGCAGCCCTGAAAATGGTTTTCCGTGGTTTCCCATTTTCACACCAGGCAAATGCTGGGGCTGTACCTTAATTAAGGCCACGGCCGCTTCCCTCCCACTCCTAGCCCTTCCCTGTCCCATCGTCGCCATAAGACCTATCTGTGTCGGTGCGACGTAAAGCAACTAGCAGCAAAACAATTCGAGGGGGGGAGGGGCGACGGGGGGAGATATAAAAATTTAAAAAAATAGGCTAATAGAGGCGAAATCGAATTTGTCGTACAAGGACGAGACGAAGCTCATTTGAATCCCTTGACGCAAAGAACAAAACTCGGTTAGCCCTACGGGCCCGAAAAGCATGTTTTAAGGCCCTAAAACCCACTGTTATAGATATATTGGCACTTCACTACCCCTGCTCTAGGAATCAGATACTGCCGTAACCATGGCAACGTCAGCTCCAGTATTCTTACAGCAGCGAGATTATCTAAAATATATCACAAAAACCTAACATGTTACAGACATGAAAATTGGTATTTGGAATCTCCTTTAAAAATAAAACAACACAAATTTTTGTTATCAGAAAATCCACTTAAGCGGTTAGGGGGGGGGGGGGGGGTGTTGAAAAGAAGTGAGGAAGGAGTTGAATTCTTTATATGAGGATACGTATATCTCAGAAACTGAAGACGTTACAGACGTTAAAACAGGTACTTAGAATCTCTTTTTTTCTTTTTTTGTTGGAAAATCTACTTAAGAGGATGAAATCATAAAAAAACGGGTGAATTTTTAAATTGAGTATCTTCTTCTTCTACCGCTTTTCCCACACCTGTTGGCTCGCGGGTGCAAATTGTGTCGCTCATGTTGATATGACCCTGTTTTACGACTGGATGCCCTTCCTGACGCCAACCCCGTGTGTAGGGATGTAATGACTACTTCGTGTTCCTGTTGTGGTTGGTAATGTGGTGTGTTGAGTGAATATGAAGAGGAGTGTGTTGGTACAAACCACAAACAACCTGACCCCGAGCCAGGTGAATTAATCACACGCGATTGAAATCCTCGACCCAGCCCGGAATCGAACCCGCAACCCTGTGAACCGAAGCCCTTAACGCTGACCACTCAGCCAAAGAGTGGAGAAGATTTTAAAATGAGTATATCTACAGTATATCTCATAAACTCATCATGTTACAGACGTGAAAATTCTTATTTGTAATCCCTTTTAAAAGTAAAGAAACACGTACTTTTTGTTGTCGGAAAATCAACTTAAGCTGGAGATCGAAAATAAGTGAAGAAGGAGTTGAATTCTCTTTATGAGGATGCTCATATCTCAAAAACTAAGATGTTTTAGGCGTGAAAATCGGTATTGGAATCTCCTTTACAAATAAAGAAACCCTTTTCTTTCGACTTAAAAGAGGACTGTTTCTTACATGTAGAGTTCCATGTCGCATGTTCCACATTTAGCTCTGCCAGTAGCCTGGTCATCTTAGCCCCAAAAGCCAATGGCACAAACGTGGTTTACAAAGAGGCTCTGGGGTAAATGAAATGCAATTTTTCGGTAAGTTTTTTATACTTTAGGAATTTTCAGACAATGTCTTAGTGCAGTACCGAGGAACAATTAATTTTTATCAACTTACCAAATCCTCGCGAGCGAGGCCGTGGGTAACAGCTAGTTAATATTATTAGCTTCATTCATGCCTATCGGCCAACTTTGGACCACGTCATTTCAACTGCCTGCTCCTGGCTTTTCACATCTGACCAGTACTTCCGCATCAATCATTTATCCCGAGATGGAAATGAAAACCTAAATCTGTTTTCCAGTCAATGACCGGGTCACGGATGGGATGAATGAAGCCCCCAACTTGCGGGGAGGATAGGAATTGTGACGGCTCCTGCACAAATCTCACATGGAGTGACCGAGATTTGAACCACGGTATCCAGCGGTGATAGCCCGGCGCGCTTCCGCCTGAGCCACGGAGGCTCTATTATCCCGAGATTACTAGGCTTAATTCTTCTTACAGTTTATTTTATGTCGCACCGGAACAGATAGGTCTTATGACGACGATGGGACAGGAAATGCCTAGGAGTGGAGAGGAATCGGCCGTGGCGTTAATTAATGTACAGCTCCAGCATTTGCCTGGTGGGAAACTGGGAAACCACGGAAAACTATATTCAGGGGTTCGAACCCACTATCTCCCGGATGTAAGTTCACAGCTGAGCGCCCCTAACCGCACGGCCAACTCTCCTGATGGTCTTAATTCAATATATATCTGAGTGAAGAGAGAAATCACTGTAGACACCTGCAATGACGTGGATACTTCATAAGGAGACAATATTCGATACTGACATTGATTAACATGCCCCTAAGCCAGTAATGTGGAAACCAGGAAGGAAACTCCTAGTCGAGACAAACAGAAAGCTGGCTAAATGTCTGTAATCACTAAGGAGATTTTTCACAATAGAGACAGATACACACTTCGTACTAACTGAACAATATCCATGAACGCTGGCATGAATGTCGACTCAAGCAATTAAGCATTAACGGAAATTCAAATCAACGGTACATTTAACTCGTATTTGAAATAAAGGTGAGGAAGAAGTTAGCTGATACTGGCAGCTAGGAAAACAACAGATAGGGAATCTGCCGCCTGGGCGACTGCCCTAAATGCAGATCAGTATTGATTTCTTTGATTGATTGATTGATTGATTGATTGATTGATTGATTGATTGATTGATAGGAAATAGCGCGGATTGGAGATCTGAAGCTAACAATCGCTGTATTCATTCTCTCCAGGTAAATAGCACCTTCATTCAAGTCCCGTAAAACCTATCCTAATCTAAGCCACAAGCAATAACAGTTATACACAATAGCACAGCTGATAATCTGACAGTTTTAATATTTACGAGCTGTTGACTAGAGAACTTCCTTGTTGATTCCCTAATACAGTAGTACGGAAGACTGATGTCAAGGAGTACCAACGTTCTGTCAGCATACAAGGCACAATGGGAATATTTACGTAGGATATTAAAAACGTCATTAAATGCTTCAATGGAACTGTGGGAATTGCACGGCAGGACAATATTAGGAAGAAGACTAGAGACGTTCAGCGTTCAGTCTGCAGGCTTCCGAGAATTAAGTAATCCTCTCTTTCCAACTAGCCTCCTCTATTTCCGTGTCTTTTCACTAATAACTTTTATACATTAGCTTATCTTCTTCAGTTAAGTTCATCAGTTTTATGGGCAATCTATTCCCTCCAATGACCCCACTTCTTAAAACTTATTTCATATCGTTGTGCTTAAGAACGGAAACCTCGTATCTGCAGTTATTTGACCATTTCATATTTTCTTTCTTTGCTTATGGGGGAGGGGGTGGGGAGGTGGCATATAAATGGAGAGTCCCAGAGCGAAAACAATGCCTTCTTACTTATCTATTTCCTAGGCTAACCCGATGAGAACTCTATTTTATTGCACTGGTGGGGAAGAAACCCCCTCTCCACTGGGATTTGTTTGGAGAGAAATTCTGATTGAATTTAATGAGTGGGAGGGGAACCTCTCTTCGTAAAAAAACGAGTCTTTTCAGTACTGTTTTGATTTATTTAGTGAGATAGGTTGTTTGCATTTTGGAAAAGGCGTCCGGACCGTTCTGTGGAGACCACTATCCAATATAATTGCTCAAGACCGGGCGAGTTGGCCGTGCGGTTAGGGGCGCGCAGCTGTGAGCTTGTATCCGGGAGGTAGTAGGTTCGAACCCCACTGTCAGTAGCCCTGAATATGGTTTTCCGTGGTTTCCCATTTTCGCACCAGGCAAATGCTGGGGATGTATCTGAAATAAGGCCACAGCCGCTTCCTTCCCACTTCTAGACCTTTTCTATCTCATCGTCACCATAAGACATATTTGTCTTGGTGTGACGTAAAGCAAATTGTAAATATATATATATATATATATATATATATATATATATGCTTAAAATGAACCAAAACCGCCATCTACAGACACTCGGAAGTGCAAAATGAATATATCAAATATATCAAAATATCATTTATTAATTAATCAGTATGATTATTATCGAATTTAATTTATAATTTGTAATTGTAACAATTTTGCTTTCTATTTTTAACCATACGACAGTTTTTTCACTCTCCTGTAAAATCAGGTTTTTGTTCATACGAAGTCTCTATCCGATATGCAAAATACAATTATCTCGTACGCTTATTACAGGCTACTTTAATAATAGTCTGATGTCGATGTAGGCTAAACTTGAGGAATGTGGTGGGTGAGATTCATTGAATCGTAATCGTGTCTTAGTATTGCACTTGTTCCAGACCATGCGACTAACATAGAATACATTATTCTGAATAATATATCTGAAGTGCTTGGATATTCTTTTCTTTCAAAATTAAAAGGGGGAGAAGTCAAGAATATTTGCACAGTTATAGCAGTATGCACTTAGGACTTCACCGGCTGAGACAGCGAATTATATATTATACGCCTCTTTCATGTTTTTTTTTTTTTTTTTTTTTTTTTTTTTTGCTAGGGGCTTTACGTCGCACCGACACAGATAGGTCTTATGGCGACGATGGGATGGGAAAGGCCTAGGAGTTGGAAGGAAGCGGCCGTGGCCTTAATTAAGGTACAGCCCCAGCATTTGCCTGGTGTGAAAATGGGAAACCACGGAGAACCATCTTCAGGGCTGCCGATAGTGGGATTCGAACCTACTATCTCCCGGATGCAAGCTCACAGCCGCGCGCCCCTAACCGCACGGCCAACTCGCCCGGTCTTGAGCAATTATATTGGATAGTGGTCTCCACAGAACGGTCCGGACGCCTTTTCCAAAATGCAAACAACCTATCCCACTAAATAAATCAAAACAGTACTGAAAAGACTCGTTTTTTTACGAAGAGAGGTTCCCCTCCCACTCATTAAATTCAATCAGAATTTCTCTCCAAACAAATCCCAGTGGAGAGGGGGTTTCTTCCCCACCATTGCAATAAAATAGAGTTCTCATCGGGTTAGCCTAGGAAATGTTTTATGGTGGTGTCAGTATGGTGAAGAGACTGGCTCATTTTCTCCCCGTAAGTACCACTGGGTGGGACACAGCGGTAGAGAGTGGAAGGAAAAGACGAACAATAGGTATTCATACTTGATCGACTGTTTTAAAGACGAAGGCCAACATCGGACAAATAATCATACAAGGCGAGATAAGCTGCTGTTCCATTTCTCTGAAGAATGCCTGTAAGTGTGAGTGGTTATTGGTATCGCAAGGACTTGCACAATGGAGCGTTGAAAGTGATTTGTACAACCAAATAATCACTGCATCGTTTCACCAACAGCAGACCGGGAACCCTGAATTTGAATTCTGGCTAGGTGTAATAGAAAGGAACTATAGTCAAACTTCATTCTTGTAACTTCACAAGTAAATCTTCGGGAGAAGTTATCTGACTGTCTGTGTGTTTTACTCCATATTTATTTATTTATTTATTTATTTATTTATTTATTTATTTATTTATTTATTTATCTATTTATTTATTTATAAAGCCAACTGTGGGCTGCGAATACATAAGCTATATGACATGTATTGCTCTCAGGCACATTATTTTCTTTTACATGCTCGCCAAAGGTTTTAACCTAAGCCTTCTCCTTTATCCAGATATTACGTAGTTTAGGAGATTGTTTCTCAGAAATATCCCACATTTCCCCAACTTTCTTTCGATAAACAAAGCTATAGGCCTATTAATATTATTATTATTTTTTCATATAGCCCGACAAATGACCACGATATTCAACCATTGCGTTTGGGGTGGGTTTTGATGTTTGTCCAGTAATTGCGCATCCTCTGCTGTGTTGTACTTTCCTCTCCTTTGTCCAGAAAGTACCTGTCTTCCTTCTTGGTGATTTGTCCTGGAACCTCGTTTGTTTAAGCATCCTCCTGAAAGATGTCCGGTCTTTTAAGTCTCTCTCTGTTCCTCCCATTTCCTGCAGATCTTGTTTACTTCCATCAATCAAGGTGACTTGTTCTTCCTCATTTGCCAGTAAACGAGAAACTAGTTGGTTAGTCTGGCATGATGCATCCTGTAGACGTGTCCATCTTCCTAGCCACGTCCGTGATTTGTTCACGGCTCTTGGTTGGGTCGCCTTTTGTATTCATTCTCTTTCTTGACTGGTCCTAATATCTACATCAGTATTTTTCTCTCCTGGATTTCGAGCTTGTCCGTGAGTTCTTTCATGTTGAGTATTAGACATCCTGAAGCACGTAAGGCTTCAGGGCGAATGACTGACTGGTAGTGCTTCAGTGTTTCGGGAGAGACACTTTTTATTGTAGGTGTTCTTGGTCACTTGGTACGCCATTAACGCCATTACACTTATTAACTCAAGTTGATAATTCTACTCCTTCCGAGAGATTGGGTTCCAACCATTCTCCCAGGTACTTGTTAGTTTTCTTGATCGTTCCTTGCTCCAGATGGAGTGTACAAGGAGATTTCACTGTTGTTTGTGATGAATTGTGTTTCTTCAAGTGAAATATGTAGACCTACCTTTCCTGCTTCTTATCTGAGAACATTGAATTGTTTCACCATTGTTTCTATTGAATTAGACTGAAGTGCTAGGCCGTCGGCGAATGCCAGAAAATTATTATTATTATTATTATTATTATTATTATTATTATTATTATTATTATTATTATTATTATTATTATTTCAGAACTTTCATTCTTTGTTGTTCCTTCTTCCTTCTTCAATATTCCTTCCTCTGTTCACTATAACTCCTTTTCCGCTCCTCGGGCCATTTAGAGCTTGTTTTATTTCCCTCCCGACCTTGGAATCCTTCCATTATTAACACTTTCTTTCTCAACATCTCTCTCTCTCCTTCTTGCTTCTCCTTCTCTTGTGTTGTTTCTTTTCAAATCTTTCTTGACTTCATGAATCCAGGTTGTTGTTGACTTCTTGTTCCAAATATATTTGATGATCTGTTTGGTTAGCATGTTGCCATCCATTCTGTATAAATGTCCAAAAAATATCAATCGCCTCTTACGCATTCTATCTGTTATGTTTTCTATGTTCCGGTATACGAGGGTTGGGGCAAAAGTCATGGCAACTAATTTTTTCTTGAAGATACCAGTCCGGTTGGAAAATGTGACATATGCAGACGAAAGGACAAGGTGTTAACTACATGTGTAGACAATGGATAGCACTGAAATATCGTAACACACTAATTTATTACGGTAGTATACAGGGCAATATGGCCTTCCCGGTGCAAAAGAATGACAACACAGTACACATAAAGTTGACATGACAAACCTCGGCCTAAGGACCCTCAAAGTAGTCCCCTGCTACTGACACCACACGCTGCCAACGATGTGGGAGGCGCTGAATACCATCTGCCTCAGCATTTGCCGCACCATGTGTGAATCGGGTCACCTGTTGGC
This sequence comes from Anabrus simplex, assembly GCF_040414725.1. Classification (NCBI taxonomy): domain Eukaryota; kingdom Metazoa; phylum Arthropoda; class Insecta; order Orthoptera; family Tettigoniidae; genus Anabrus; species Anabrus simplex. The sequence goes on along the minus strand of NC_090270.1, from coordinate 226,387,869 downwards.
GCACAGCATTAGCAATGTTCTCTCGTGTTGCAAACCGCCTACCACGTAGTGGTTCCTTAATCTTTCGAATGAGATCAAAGTCACAGGACGAAATATCGGGAGAGTACGGTGGGTGCTCCAATTCTTCCCATCCTCAACGTCGCAGTAGCTACCCTACACACTCTGCTTTATGTGATTTTGCATTGTCGTGCACTATTCCCAAGGGCTTTCACTGATTCACTGTGACATTCCATCACATTTCTCCCTCGGAGAACGGCTATTTTGATGTAAGCGCGCTGCTCAACACGGGTTACTTCCATCTCAAACGACACTCATCAACTGACTGATTTCACAGCCCTCGCTGCGTTACTACCTTTTTTTTCTTTTTCGGGGGGGGGGGGCGAAGCCCGCTACCCCCGCGTGACCAACGACTCAATCTACATGGCCTCCGACATGCTATTATATCTAAGAAGAAGAAAGAGATAGCAGGGAGGAGTGGGAAGTGATACAAGGAGTATCTGCCGGTTTCCGAGTCAGACTCGCTACCACGGCAAGAGTTTGTGTTAGGTATATGGTGTTGAAGTATGGTGTTGAAGGGTCAGGGAAAAACCACATAGGCAGAAAGAAGAAAGAGCCTACATGTAAAATCTGACATCTTTTGATAGCACATGCAAGGATGTGGGCTGGAAAAAGACCAGAGGTTGTGTTAGTTAGGAACAGGTAGCATGCACAAAACATAAACCAATTCCTTGCCATTCCATCGCCTGGGGATCAGTCCGTCTGGGCACTGCTGTGGCTAGCGCGGGCGTTACTACCCGCTACCACAGAGCCATCTATTGCTATGCGTACACAGTATGCCTGCAGAACTTTCACACGACACATATACGTTTGTGATCCGTTCACTTATCTACAAGAAAAAAAAATAAAAATAGTTGCCATGACTTTTGTCCCAGTCCTCGTATTTCATCATTACTTCTTCATTTCCAGAGTTCTGTAGTTCTTAGCGGCCCGAGTATTTTCTGTACAATTTTTATTTCCAGTACTTCTAATTTATTCAGCTTGTAACTCAGTACTAGACATCCACTCGCGTATAGGCATTCCGATTTGACTACTGTGTTATAGTGTTGTATTTTGAGGTTTCTAGATAAACACTTTTTGTTGTAGATATTCCTAGTTAGAGCGTATGCTCTTTCCATCTTGTGTATCCTGTCTTCTACAGCGGATTTTTCCAAATCCTGAGTTGTTTCTCCCAAATATTTGAATTTCTTTACCATCTTTATTCGACCAATTTCTGTTATTAGACATTCTGGAGCATTTTTTTATATTTGTCATAAATTTGTTTTTTCTACAGAAATTCTTAAACCTTGGCTATTTCTTCCAAGGGATTGACTTGTATTACTGCAATTTTCAGGTTTTCTTTAAGTATGGCAAAATCATCTGTAAATGCCAGGCAGTTTATTTCAACACCACTGTTCTTTCTTCCCAGTGTTATTGGTGATGGCTTGAGTTCTTTCAGTTTTTCATTCCAAATTCTTACACTATTTTCTCCAGGATGCAATTGAAAAGGAGTGGGGATAAACCATCACCTTGCTTTACCCCTGTATTTATTCTGAATAGTTTAGACGTTTCACCCATAAATTTTACTTTTGATATTGTGTCTGTGAGGGTTTCACGGATTACAGTAGGTTTGCCAATTTGGTTTTAACTCCCATCTCTCAGATTATTGTATCTAGAGTTTCACTATCAACAGAGTCAAACGCCTTTTTAAAATCTATAAATGTTACTACTATGTCTTTAGAGTTCATTAATCTGTAACAGATTATGGACCTCAGATTGATCATCTGTTCTGAGCAAAATCTGCCCTTTCTAAATCCACTCTGACATGCACCCAAATGACCGTGAAGAGTTGCTTTCGCAGATGCATGGTCAGTATTTTGGACTACAGAACGCCATATTGATGTATTTTATATCAGACTTAATTGTATCCAATCGAACCATCGTCGGTTAGGTCTTCCTCGTGCGCGTCGAAAATTAATATTGTATCGACGAGTTTCATGCGCAGCGCATCTAACATGCCTGTGCCATTGGAGGCATTATTATTATTATTATTATTATTATTATTATTATTATTATTATTATTATTATTATTATTATTAGAGCGAAATAAATTGAAGTTCGAGGCTTTCGAATATAATTAATGGTCGATTTACTTCTTTCCAGCATCAATTCGTTAATCTTTGCGTGCCTATTTCAGAATCGTCTTTACAAACAGCCACTTAGGTTAAATTAGTGAATAAGTATGTCGTCGTATTGTTGGTGCAATTCCATCTTTTTCTATTACTGCGGGGAAACAAAAATGTAGGGCTTCTGACGTGCCATGTACAATGAGATATTTTATGGACTTAGAATGTGATATCCTTGAGTGAAATTCCTATTATTGACAAGTATAATAATTGTATACCTCGCTAGATTACTTCATTGCAGTTTCCATCAGTTCTCTGAACTTTATGATTGATTTAAATCTACCTAATCGTGCATGAAATGGTTCTGTAATGGCGTTGTTTTTAAAATCCATTGGTTACGATGTTGAGGTTGGCCTCCCTTCATGCTGGAAGTGATAGTGGAGCAGAGGTTCTGGGGGCCTTGGTCTCCAGCCAGCGCGCTCCCAGCACCGTTAGTAAAGGAGGCCAAGCAGTCTGCTGCATGCAACGCAGAATACTATCACAGTTGGGCAAGATTGAACTTCCGTAACGTCATCGCCTTACAAACTTTTACCAATTCAGGCTTGGAGGGGGACATAGACATACTTATGATTGTGTATCAGGAGGTGAATAATAAATCGAATGTTAATGGTTTTGATGTCCCACTGACGGTTGACGGTTTTCGGAGACGGCGAAGTGCCGAAATTTTGTCCCACAGGTCATTTATGTGCTAATAAATATAAAGACACGAGGCTGACGTATTTGAGCACCTTCATATACCACTGGTTTGAGCCAGGATAGAACCTGCCAAGTTGGGGTCAGAAGGCCAGCGGCTCAACGGTCTGAGCCATTCACCCCCGCAGTAATAAATCCAGTTGTGGTTTCGATTTATTTACCCAGTAAAGACTACACTAACAAGCTCTCAAGAAAATAGTCGAAAATGTGAGAACCAAACCGTTCTTCCAGGAACATAGAAAGTTTAACAATTGAACATGACGGGACTGCTTGCTCTGGATCGGTTTTTCCCTCGGACTCAGCGAGGGATCCCACCTCTACCGCCTCAAGGGAGTGTCCTGGAGCTTCAGACTCTGGGTCGGGGGATAAAACTGGGGAGGATGACCAGTGCCTCGCCCAAGCGGCCTCACCTATAATCCAAGAGGAACACTACAAAAATTCAGTATATACCACCATCGCAGACAACCATTCGCACTTAACTCTGTTGGGCAACCTAAATATTTTTCTGCGGCTATCGGAACACATACTCTACACATGCCATCAATGAATTGCTCGAAAAAACTGTATACATGCCGAAACCCAGGACTAATATATATTCTTCTTTATTACAATTGATTTCATATACTGGCTCTATTTTTATTAGCAAGACGATATGCAAGTGGCTATATTGTTAAGATGTTGATATTTTTCTTGCAGTCTCTAGTGTGTGGTGCTGAATACTTCGAGTGTCAAGTATTAAAACTAACACCCCTTACCTAAGCTAGCTGGCCTGTCGCCGTAAATTGCTGTCGGGGGAGGGGCCACAGCTTCACCTCGAAGAAGCTTCAAGCGACCTTAAATTTCGCTGGGGGTAGCTCTCTATCGCACCGGTAAAGGTGCGTTTTCCAAGGTGCGACTGTAGCCGCCATGGCGGCCAGAGCCGCAACTACTGGGGTCGCCATATTCGTTGGCGACAGCAGCCGCAAGCGACGGGCACGTGGCGTGTTTTCTTATAAGGTTTGTTCCAACAAGAACGGGGACAGTTTCCAAACTGGCAGACGCATGCGCAGTACGGAAAGAGCGTTCCAACAAACTTCAAACTCAAACGCGGACTCGGAGTCGGTTGTTCCAACAGACTATGGACCGTTCATGAACCAGTTTGCGGACTAGCAAAGCAGTTCGTGCTCCAGAGCAAGTACTGTTCGTCAGTGACATGCGCAGTACATCAAAATAAGTGTGAGCTGTGCATTGTGGTCCTAGCTGACACTTGGTGAAGCGTGAACAGCTGGTCGGTATCTTCTGGAGCGAGCAGACGACACGTTACACGTAAAATTAAATAGAAGTTCGGCGTTGTTATACAATTATACAGTAAAAGTTAAAAAGTTATACAGTTAAAAAGTCATATTTGACTACCCACTAATAGTAAGAGGCACGAGATAAAAACGAGAACGATGCATGACCATTTTGAAGGCGGTTCCTTGAGCCTCTAGCTCACTGGGACATTCTATAACCAATAAATAAATAAATAAATAAAATAAATAAATTCTGATGATGATCTTATGAACACGGACTCCAGTGAAGATGATCTAGGGATATATTACAATATCCCAAAAGCGAAAAATGAAGATTATTTAGGCAAGTTATTTTTTTTTACTTGTTTGCAATTATGTTTAAATGATATTTATTTTCACTACATGCACGAGTAACTCATAATTTAGTAACCAAAATTCTCTTTCTCTCTCTCGCTCTCCGCCTATAGAAGAAACAGTACCTCGCTATGACAATGAAACGTTCAAGGAGCATTTTCGCGTCAGTAGGGAGATAATGGAAAATATTGCAGAACGGTATGAAGGAAGTGACCAGTACAAACATCAGTCTGGCCAATATGGAAAACTTTCTGCACTGAGTCATGTTTGTCTTTAGCTGCTGCAATAATAATAATAATAATAATAATAATAATAATAATAATAATAATAATAATAATAATAATAATAATAATAATAATAATAATAATAATAATACCGGGCGAGTTGGCCGTGCGGTTAGGGGCGCGCAGCTATGAGCTCGCATTCGGGAGATAGTGGGTTCGAATCCCACTGTCGGCAGCCCCGAAGATGGTTTTCCGTGGTTTCGCATTTTCACACCAGGCAAATGCTGGGGCTGTACCTTAATTAAGGCCACGGCCACTTCCTTCCAATTCCTACGCCTTTCCTGTCCCATCGTCGCCATAAGACCTATCTGTGTCGGTGCGACGTAAAGCAAAATAGCAATAATAATAATAATAATAATAATAATAATAATAATAATGTCTACCTCTGTGGTGTAGTGGTTAGTGTGATTAGCTGCCACCCCCGGAGGCCCGGGTTCGATTCCTGGCTCTACCACGAAATGTGAAAAGTGGTACGAGGGCTGGAACGGGGTCCACTCAGCCTCGGGAGGTCAACTGAGTAGAGGTGGGTTCGATTCTCACCTCAGCCATCCTGGAAGTGGTTTTCCGTGGTTTCCCACTTCTCCTCCAGGCAAATGCCGGGATGGTCCCTAACTTAAGGCCACGTGCACTTCCTTCCCTCTTCCTTGTCTATCCCTTCCAATCTTTCCATCCCCCCCGCAAGTCCCCTGTTCAGTATAGCAGGTGAGGCCGCCTGGGCGGGGTAATGGTCTCCTCCCCAGTTGTATCCCACGACCCAAAGTCTGAAGCTCCAGGACGCTGCCCTTGAGGCAGTAGAGGTGGGATCCCTCGCTGAGTCCGAGGGAAAAACCAACCCTGGAGGCTAAGCATCAGACTTCAAGTTTCCGGGGTGTTACAGATCGGTTTGACATTTCTTTTTAAGCTCTCTACATAGAACTGTCAAACGATTGACTGTCTTCATTAGCAACTTATCTCCAAAAGTGATCACTTGGCCTACAGAAGATGAGAAAGTAAATAATGAGCAACATTTCAGGGAAAGTGGATTTCCAGGTGTCATTGGTGCCATAGGTGGCTGTCATATTGAAATTGATAAGCCTGTAAATGATCCTGACTCTTACATAAATAGAAAAGGACACTATTCCATACAGTTATATTTTATTTATCAACATAATGTCTTCATAATAAACCACTGTTATTATTAATGAATTAATGAATGCAAGCTGTTTGTGACCACAGGCGAAAAATTTTGGATGTGTTTCCGAATATTCTTTTTAATGCTATTTGTTCGGGGCGTCGATCCATGTGGATCTTTTGCCTCTAATGGCACCATAGTGTATGAACCTGCGTGTAATTGGAATGGCGGCAGTGTGGAATGTTCTGTGTGAGGAAAGGAAGATTAAGGACGCCACAAAGGACGTCATTACAATTAAAAAACCCTGACCCGGCCGGGAATCGAACTCGGGGCCGCCGGGTGACAGGCGGACGCGTTGCCCCCTACACCCCGGGGCCGGACTAGCATAGCATTTAGAATTTCTTCTTTTGGCAATAATTTAGAAGGAAAAAATGTGATCAGTATTTGCTTTTAGGTGACATGGTTATCCTCTGAATAGAACCGTCTACATCATCGGTTTTTACGCTGCCAGTACTCGTGGTAAAATTATAAATTCACGTAATTCTGGAATAAAGTAAAGCAAAGTATTTTAGAAACAGGTCCATTAGTCTATTATTGTATTAGTTGAGTCATTTTATTGCCAATTACCTTCCAGTGAGTAGACCTAACAAGTTTTTTTTATTTTTATTTTATAGCAGAGATGAACAAGAACAGCTGTTTGTTTATCCTCAAACAGGAATCTCCCGCGTAATTGTGAACGCATGCGCATTGTAGTTTTTCTTGACGGTACACGAACCGTTCCAACAGACTGCTGTTTAGGGACGGTTCCCAACGAGTACATAGCTCGCGCATGCGCTTACATCAGTTCATGAATCGATACCAAACCGTACACAAACTGCTTGTTGGAACAAACCTATAGACACGACTCCAGCCGCCAGTCGCGCAGTCCAGTCCGTCAGAAATGGACGAGAGCACGGGCGATTTCGTTAGTGGCAGGGCTTTCCTTGACATTTGAATGGAAGAATAAGTAGAAGAAGAATTGTTAATGTGGTATCTCGGCCCGAAAAGAAGGAAAGTGAACAGTATATTTGCATCGCACTATGAGGAAGGACGCTATAACAATTTAATTAACAGGCATCTTTTAAGTGATGAGACAAATTTCAGGAAGTATTTCAGACTGAGTGTTTAGTTATATTCTCTAACTTTTAAAAAGTGAAATTTTGAAAACCCCGTGCAATCGGTACAAGAAACCTATCTGCCCAGCTGAGAAACTTGTACTCACTCTCAGGTACGGATATTTTAATCTTATTTTAACAGAGTTTAGCTCAGCTGAATAAGTGTTTTTAAAGTAAGACATAACGATCAGTGAATCTGTGATCGTAATAGACTTCAAGATTTTTTTTCCTACTGGCTTTATGTCGCACCGACACAGATAGGTCTTATGGCGACGATGGCATAGGAAAAGCCTAGGAGCTAGAAGGAAGCGGCCGTGGCTTCATTAAGGTACAGCCTGGTGTAAAAATGGAAAATCACGGAAAACCATCTTCAGGACTGCCGATAGTGGGATTCGATCCCACTATCTCCCGGATGCAAGCTCACAGTTGCGCGCTCCTAACCGCACGGCCAACTCGCCCGGTAGATTTCTATTCAGCCAGTGTCATCGGATTATTATTATTATTATTATTATTATTATTATTATTATTATTATTAATCTAAAAGTAGCGTGGTGCTGCATAAAAACGATAATGCAGAATGGGATTTGCATTTTATTTAAAAGTACATATTACTCAGTATATTCATTCCTATAAATTATGACCCAGTAATCTTGACAAGATATCATGACTGTTTACATCTGAGCACGGCTCGGCTTTTATCGGCCCTTGATTGACAGAGGAGAATGCTTGCGGAGAAGGTGTTGAGCAATAGTCACTTCCGTCGCAGCGACTGCGGCCGCCAGCACTGCTCACTGCACCAGTGTGGCGGCTCAAGCCGCAATTGCCGCGAGTCGCAGACCAAATTCAAACTGCGCATGCGCGGAGATGGAGACTGTTGTCGCCGTGCGGCTACAATCGCCGTTGCGGCTACAATCGCACCTTGGAAAACGCACCTTTAGGAAACCCAGCTCGCTGGAGAAGCTGAACTGCGGTAGTGCGAGCGGATTGTCGAGACAGCTGTACTTGGCTTGGCTTAGATGTTCGCAATTTTTTCAACATTATAAATAGTGTTCTCAGGAATAATTAAAAAATCTTAATACAAAGTTATTTACCCGGTAGATGGGGTTCAGTGCACGCCACTGGTGGGCTTGTCAGGGAAAGGGAGAGTGCAGGCTGGTGTATGGTCTGTCCGGCAGAGCCCTTGAGTTAGCAAGTATGCGGGGTGCGTTGAGGTTCCTGGAAGGACGATATGCGCTTGTCAGGGGAAGGAAAAGTGCAGGCGGGTGTAAGCGCTGAACGGCGTAGTCCTCAGCAACATCGCCAACCACTTTACAGTTGTACCTAGCCTTTTCGCTCCCACATCTTACATTAATTCCAAAACATTTTACGAAACAATGAATTCCATAACTGACTATTTAAACAATTTACTTCTATAAAGAAGACAAAATAAATATTCAAAATGTAACTATAACGTGACGGCACTATTTGTCGGGTGGTCAAATTGTTAAATACGTTTTCATGCTTTGAAATTTGAGCAAGGAAGAAGAAATTCATGAGTGCACTGTTAATTTGTTTTTCATGAATGTAGTTATTATCACTTGTGACTTGTGAAACAGTGCAGTGCCGTAGCAGTCGGGATTGCATTAGCTGTTAGCCTGTTAGTGTGCATAAATGCCATTGTGTCCTGCTCCACGGCTAAATAGTTAGCGTGCTGGCCTTTGGTCACAGGGGTCCCGGCTTCGATTCCTGGCAGGGTCGGGAATTTTAAACATAATTGGTTAATTCCGCTGGCTCAGTGGCTGAGTGTATGTGTCGTCTTCATCATCATTTCATCCTCATCACGACGCGCAGGTCGCCTACGGGAGTCAAATCGAAAGACCTGCATCTGGCGAGCCGAACTTGTCCTCGGACACTCCCGACGCTAAAAGCCGTATGCCATTTTAATGCCATTGTAGTGTAGTTAATTAATTAATGTTGTAGTACAAGCAGATTTGTATTCTAGTTGCTTTACGTCACACCGACACAGATAGGTCATATGGCGACGATGGGACAGGAAAGGCCTAGGAATGGGAAGGAAGCGGCCGTGGCCTTAATTACGGCACAGCCCCAGCATTTTCCTGGTGTGAAAATGGGAAACCACGGAAAACCATTTTCAGAGCTGCCGACAGTGGGGTTCGAACCCACTACCTCCCGGATGCTAGCTCACAGCTGGGCGCTCCTAACCGCACGGCCAACTCGCCCAGTAGATTTCTATTCAGCCAGTGTCATCGGATTATGATGATGATGATGATGATGATGATGATTATTATTATTATTATTATTATTATTATTATTATTATTATTATTATTATTATTATTATTATTAATCTAAAAGTAGCGTGGTGCTGGTCCGATTGGGGAGGGCGAAGTAAAATGACACGAACCTCCACTGTATGCAGGTATGTTGAGGGAACTTTCTGCGAAGCCAACTGACTACAATAACTTTTTTGGGGGAGGAATGAGGAATCACTCATCCAAGTAGCGAACCTTGTCTCACAATTTATACAAAAGCAAAATGTGATGAGGGAGGCAATCTCTGTCAATGAAAGGGTGTCCACCGAGCTCGATAGCTGCAGTCGCTGAAGTGCGGCCAGTATCCAGTATTCGGCAGATAGTAGGTTCGAACCCCACTGTCGGCAGCCCTGAAAATGGTTTTCCGTGGTTTCCCATTTTCACACCAGGCAATTGCTGGGGCTGTACCTTAATTAAGGCCACGGCCCCTTCCTTCCCACTCCTAGCCCTTTCCTGTCCCATCGTCGCCGGAAGACCTATCTGTGTCGGTGCGACGTAAAACAACTAGCAAAAAAAGAAAGTGTCCATGTCCGGCTCCATGGTTTAATGGTTAGCGTCTTGGCCTTTGGCTACAGGGGTCCCGGGTTCAATTCCCGGCAGGATCGGGAAGTTTAACCATGATTGGTTAATTTCGCTGGCACGGGGGCTGGGTGTATGCGTCGTCTTCAACATAATTTCATCCTCATCATTACGCGCAGGTTGCCTACCGGAGTCAAATAGAAAGACCTGTACCTGGAGAGCCGAACATGTTTCTCGGACACTCCAAGTTATTTGGCTACGGGAAATCGTTTTGTAGTGCTAAAGGTTTTTGAAATTAAGGCCACGGCCGCTTCCTTCCCATTCCTAGGCCTTTCCTCTCCCATCGTCGCCATAAGACCTATCTGTGTCGGTGCGACGTAAAGCAACTAGCAGCAGAAAGGTTTTTGACTTACACCTCGCCTTCTGCTATCAGCAGATCAAAGAAACGTGTGAAGCTCTTTGTCTTTGCTTGAAGGATTACAGTAGGCCTAATAATAGGAAATATTTGTAAATGTTACAGAGACCCTCCGTGGCTCTCACCACTGGGTTCCATGGTTCATATCCCGGTCACTCCATGTGAGATTTGTGCTGGAACAAAGCGGAGGCGAGACATGTTTTTCTACAGATACTGCGGTTTTCCCTGTCTTCTTTCATTCCAGCAACACTCTCCAGTATTATTTCATTTCTTCTGTCGGTCATTAATCATTGCCCCAGAGGAGCCCGATAGGTTTCGGTAGCCGGCACAATTTCCATCCTCGCCGCTAGATGGGGGTTTCATTCATTCATTCCATTCCTGACCCTGTCAAATGACTGGAAACAGGCTGATGATTTTTCATTTGTAAATGTTACATGATTTAATTAATTTTAGCAATGAATAATCAAATAACTGAACAGTACAACGTAACATATTATTTATTTAGAGAGTGCATACAGCACATGATACGAACTCAGAGGAGAATCAGATATACCGTTACTTGCAACATACTTACCTGGCGTAGGGATTACCGTGATCAACAACTTGCAACAAAGAAAAGCAAGCAGAGGGCGAACACAGCTGCGCGACGAGCGGGAGTCTCTGCTGACGATGGCTGGGCATAGATTAACATATTGCGCAATACGCTCCCCATGCGGTGTAATATGTCAGAGCTTCAGTAAAATTAAATCAGTGTAATATTATTTAATATATTATACAAACTTTCAATCTAAACCTTACATGATCAATATTATTGCACACTAGTGAATATTGATATTGATCGTGTATGGCTCCTTAACGGTATAAATTTAAATTGTTAGCCCCTTTGTATATTTTTAGGGTGTTTTCTCAAATGTAAGAAATTCCTATATTCATTGTTAAAGCCATAAGATGTTAGACTGCAAACTTCTGAAATGAAAGCAATTATCTTCCGATGCGCACAACGGTTCTCTAATGAGATTTGAAAAATCAATAGAGGTTCGGCCTGGTACAACCCCAACAATTCATACAACCCTCCCTCGATAACTGTGCAGTGGGGCAGACGACACTAGCCTCTCACCAAAGAAGTTTGCAGTCTAACCTATTACTGCATAACAATCCAGGCGTTAGAAATGATTTGCTTATTGTAATTTTCGATTTCCGGGCTCACTGGCAGGTTCGATCCCGGGAAGTATTTGAAGGCGTTGGCACACTCTAGTTTTGTTGCGGTAGATTTACCGTTACATAAAGGAACTCCTTTGGTACAAAATTTAGGTACCCTCAGCGTCTCCGAAAATTGTAGAATTAGTCAAATCAACACCATTACCCTGCCTGGTGACTATGATCGGTAAGACATCAAGGCTGTATGGTGTGACACCGTGCTTAGACGGTTCGAGTCCCGTTGGAGGAAAAAAAAAATCACCTTCATAATGTCGGCCGGCAGGATAGGAGAAATGGTAGTACACAATTTCTTACCAGTACATTGTGTGTCAAAAGCCTGAATTAAATTCCAAACCTCTCAGCAATATTCATATGGAGTGATGGCATATGGCACTGTTGATGGTGATAGTCCGTAGGATGGGGACTTTACTACGCATTGAGCAGACCCCCTTGGTGCTTTACGACAGGAGTAGGCAGTATGCTGGCACCGAGTTATCACCTTATTTCTACCTACTATCAAATATAATGTCATTCATTTCATCTCATTAACTCCTGTGATGAGGTTGATGTCAGAAAGGGCATTTGATCGTAAACATTTGCTACGAAGGTTCATCTCACTTCATACACAACCCCGTAGACAAACGGGATAGGGGTCAGACATACATTCAAACCAACAACATTATTATACTACTGTAGTCTGATTTCGAAGTTTAAAAAACATTCCTTACGAAAATTGCATGAAAATTCAGTGTTCTCTTGTGAGACCATATTTCTCTGGTGGAAATTACCAGTTTATCAAAATCTTAAACAGAGATACGAAAGTTAATAGTCCGCCTCTGTGGTGTAGTGGTTAGCGTGATTAGCTGCCAACCCCGGAGGCCCGGGTTCGATTCCCGGCTCTGCCACGAAATTTGAAAAGTGGTACGAGGGCTGGAACGGGGTCCACTCAGCCTCGGGAGGTCAACTGAGTAGAGGTGGGTTCGATTCCCACCTCAGCCATCCTGGAAGTGGTTTTCCGTGGTTTCCCCACTTCTCCCCCAGGCGAATGCCGGGATGGTACCTAACTTAAGGCCACGGCCGCTTCCTTCCCTCTTCCTTGCCTATCCCTTCCAATCTTCCCATCCCTCCACAAGGCCCCTGTTCAGCATAGCAGGTGAGGCCGCCTGGGCGAGGTACTGGTCATACTCCCCAGTTGTATCCCCCGACCAAGAGTCTGAAGCTCCAGGACACTGCCCTTGAGGCGGTAGAGGTGGGATCCCTCGCTAAGTCCGAGGGAAAAACCGAACCTGGAGGGTACACAGATAATGATGATGATGATGACGAAAGTTCATTAGTTATTTTTTACAAGTTGCTTTACGTCGCACCGACACAGATTATGGTGACGGAGGAACAGGAAGGGACTAGGAGGCGGCCGTTGCCTTAATTAAGGTACAACCCCAGGATTTGCCTGGTGTGAAAATGGGAAACCACGGAAAACCATCTTCAGGCCTGTCGACAGTGGGGTTCGAACCCACTATCTCGCGAATACTGGTTACTGGCCGCACTTAAGCGACTGCAGCTATCGAGCTCGGTAATTAGTTATTTAGAGCCACAATAAACAAACAAACAAACCTGTGGTGAAGGCCTTGTCCTGTCAAAACAACTATTTCCCAGTCCGATAGCCTGCAGATAAGATTTTTGCGTAGCATGTGGTCAGTTGTCCGCCTCTGTGGTGTATTGGTTAGTGTAATTAGCTGCCACCCCCGGAGGCCCGGGTTCGATACCCGGCTCTGCCACGAAATTTGAAAAGTGGCACGAGGGCTGGAACGGGGTCATATGAGTAGAAGTGTGTTCGATTCCCACCTCACTCATCCTGCAAGTAGTTTTCCGTGGTTTCCCACTTCTCCTCCACGCAAATGCCGGGTTGGTACCTAACTTAACGCCACGGCCGCTTCCTTCCCTCTTCCTTGTCTATCCCTTCCAATCTTCCCATCTCCCCGCAGGGCCCCTGTTCAGCATAGCAGGTGAGGCCGCCTAGGCGAGGTACTGGTCATTCTCCCCAGTTGTATCCCCCGATCCAATGTCTCATGCTCCAGGACACTGTCCTTGAGGCGGTAGAGGTAGGATCCCTCGCTGAGTCCGAGGGAAAAGCCAACCCTGGAGGGTAAACAGATTACGAAGAAGAAGAAGAAGATGTGGTCAGTTACCTGGCTTTCACAACGGAGTCAAGAAACCATCATACAGTACATTCCTCATAAAATGGGTGTAGTGAAGATAACTTCCCGTCAGTTTTACCACTGTATGGTTATTTTAGTAACTTCACGTCCGATACAACGAAATGCGCAGTGTAAAAAGACTCCCTCTAACATAATTCTATTTCAGTCCCACCAGGCTCCTCTGCGTGGGGCATAGTATACATTCTCGATATCCCCTGCCTGTAGCAAGAGAAACTAATATTGTGAACGTGGGTTGGCGACCACTGAGTCTGCTGATTAGCTAGGCTACTATCCAGCTTACCTTGGGCACGACCACGATGGTATTGTTTACGAGGCCTGGGCAGTGTTCAATTCCATGCCCTTTGGGGTCGCTCTCTTTCTTTTGTCGAGCTCGAGATCCTCAATCCATGAAGGGTTACAACTCCTCTATTTCCTCTCAATTACTGTTAAAATCCATCACCGTAGCGTAACGGTTAGCGTTCTTAGCTGCCATTCTCGGAGGCCGGGGTTCGATTCCCGGTACTGCCAGAAATCTAAGATGGGCAGGAAAGGTACATACAGCTCACCTCCTGTAAAGAGCTGCAAACCCCGGGACGAGTGATGATGATGGTGGTGATTATTGTTTCAAGAAGTACAACTAGTTAACCGTCCTCTATTAACACTAATCAGAAAGAAAAAAAATAGAAGGGAACCGACAGTTCGAAAAATTAAGGTATCGCCCAAAGAAAGACAAGGGCCATGAAGGGCATGAAAATGAAAGACTCCCTAGACTTTCAAACGTAATAGCATCGGGGTTGAAAAAAGAAGAGTTGACCAAGGGAGGTCGGATAGGACAGATTAAAGTGAACAACCTGGCACGTTTAAGTGGAAACAATACCAGGGCACAGCTAAGGGTCCCGTGGTCGTCAATCCACTCTCTCAAGTTAAAAGAGCCCCTGAGGCCCCTTTTAGTCGCCTCTTACGGCAGACAAGGTATACCGTGGGTGTTATTCTACCGCCCGTACCCACAGGGGAAACCTCGGGACGAGGATACAAACTTACATTTTTATTGTTACGAGGGGATGGTTATCTAGTCGTACTTCCAACGATCAGTACCATATAGTCTCCGCTCTGGCATACTAGTGAAAGCGGCAAACTAGCAGTTAAGGTCTAGATTTTAGTATTTATATAAGATCTGCCCTCTGGCAAAGACTCGTATCTGTAGCTCCTTCCGTAGGCTAACACATAAAACCAACCATAAAACTTTTTTATATGAATAATTGCAACTTGTTTGAGCTCTCCTGATAAATTGACCATTTGCTCACTTTCGTTAGTTTGCTAGAGCGGGGGGGTTTGCAAATACCAACATCTTGATACGTTAGTCGTAACTTCCGAAAATGTTCTTGGGGAAGTAAACAAAGAGATAGGTCTACATCAACCTCGAGAATGTTAGCAGGCTGCATTGACCAACTTTTAACGAGGAAACGCTCTATATTACATCATAGGGCAACTAGAGTTTTAAAAGGTTTTAGATGTAATCATAGGTAAGTGTAAGTATAGCACAGCTAGACTGCTTCCTGTTATCTTGGGACAGAAGGACGACGGCTTTACTGAGGTCGCAGGTAACCTACTCCTCGCCTTGTCACGTCACAGCGCTTAGTGATTGTTGTAACTCCATAACCTGAGATTCTGCTTCGGTTGGGTCTATCTCGAAATAGCGTCAAGAGTTTTCCGACACCATGGTAACCATGGCAACCAATGTTCGTCATATATGTTTGCTAGATCAGTAGCGTCATCAGATTGAAATGTTCAGCTACGTTAACTCCTTGGGAACATTTGGCGTATAGTGAGGGCTACCAAGGCCATCAGTGAAGCCCAAAACTCAGTTGAGAATGATGGAAGTCTAAAACACATTAAAATGTAAGCATCTCACACATTGTTTCATTTACAACACTTTAATTAATTTAATTTCGTGTGGCTATTTCTAGCCGGGTGCAGACCTTGTAAGGCAGACCCTCCGATGAGGGTGGGCGGCATCTGCCATGTGGTAGGTAACTGCGTGTTATTGTGGTGAAGGATAGTGTTATGTGTGAGTTACAGGGATGTTGGGGTCAGCACAAACCCCCAGCCCCCGGGCCATTGGAATTAACCAATGAAGGTTAAAAATACCCGACCCGGCCGGGAACCGAACCCGGGACCCTCTGAACCGAAGGCCAGTACGCTGACCATTCAGCCAACGAGGTCGGACATTTACAACACTTCAAAGCAGTGAGAAAAAACGTCGCACGTATTTCTGAGAGCAAGGCATCAGAGACTGATATTGCAGCCCAGGCTTGCGTCCCTCTCCCTTCGACTCACCCCGCGCGGCTTGTTGCTGTGTATCGGTTAGGAGTGGGGACCGGGGAGATAGGTGTGCTAGGCTTCGGTTTGTCAGATCGCCACTGCTATCAACCATGCGTTACTCATCGTATATATTCTACTTTCTCACCTCATACTTCTGACTTAATTATATAGATAACAGAATGCTGGTATTTCACTCCCGTTTACTTCCGTATCCTTGTAGGAAGACACTGCAGGGCTGCTGTTATAGGAGCAATATAGTTTTCGTTTTATTGGTAGATCTGCTGAAATGAAATGCAATCTTTCAGCTTTAGTGTTCTCGTTTTTTTTTTTTTTGGGGGGGGGGGTGAAATCGAACCCGTGATCTTGGGTCGGACACCACCACTGATCTCCCGGGGAAGCTAATCAACCAGTGAACGATGGGTACGACTGCTGTAAAATTCAGCATTGTTATTTAATAATAATAATAATAATAATAATAATAATAACAATAATAATAATAATAATAACAATAATAATAATAATACCAAGCTCGATAGCTGCAGTCGCTTAAGTGCGTCCAGTATCCAGTATTCGGGAGATAGTGGGTTCGAACCCCACTGTCGGCAGCCCTGAAGATGGTTTTCCGTGGTTTCCCATTTTCACGGGGTGGGTGTTTATGACGTCTTCGCCATTCATTTTATCCTCATTAGGTCACCACCAAGTCTATACAGATGCCATGCACCATTATTATTATTATTATTATTATTATTATTATTATTATTATTATTTTGCAAGTTGTTTTACGTCGCACCGACACAAATAGGTCTTATGGCGACGGTGGTATAGGAACGGGCTAGGAGTGGGAAGGAAGTGGCCGTAGCCTTAATTTTAAGGTACAGCCAGCATTTGCCTAGTTCTAAGACACCTAGGACTTGTTCAGTTAGTTTTCGAGGTAAGTGTAGGCGATAAGAACAGTAAGGGAAGGCATGAATATGACAAAGATACTAAGGAAAATGTAGGGTGTAGCAGTTGCATGGAAATGAAAACGTTAGCAGAGGATAGGGTGACATTGTGAGGAGCATCAAACCGGTCTTTGGACTGATCACCCAAACAACAACAACAACAACAACAACAACAACAACAACAACAACAACAACAACAACAATAATAATAATAATAATAATAATAATAATAATAATAATAATAATAATTTAAATCTGTAAATTAATGTATTTTATTATGTAGACAGGCTGTTTTTCATGCGACAGTTATTACATCTCTTGGGAGATACGGTGTTTGTAGTGCACTGTATCTTCTGGTACAGACGAAAACAATTTTACTACTTTCATCGACCCGTTTTGGTCTGACGTTATGAAAGTGACGGAGGTATGAGTAACACAGTTCCTTATGGAGTCAGTTCCTGTCATGATTAATGAGAAGGTATCGCCCATGGAGTCAGTTGGTGTAAGCGTTTTAGTGGGCTCGGCAGACTCATATGTAATGGAACCTTCTGGCTCGGTGAGAAAATCAACGGGAAACTACCTTACTCATTTTCTTAGTACGCCTCTTCAGTAATGCCTAAATTATCCATCACAGCTGATCGTGGAGGTGTTGAAGATCTAACCAGCATCTGGGCTGACACTCCGTATACATACATAAACATTTTTAATCTTTGAATTAATTTCTGTTGTCACAAGTACAGGCTGTTTGCTTGGAAAGTATTCCGTAGCCAGCTGTTACCGAACGTTCTTTTTTTTTTTTTTTTTTTTTTTTTGCTTTACGTCGCACCGACGCAGATAGGGCTTATGGCGACGACGGAGCAGGAAGGGGCTAGGAGTGGGAAGGAAGCGGCCGTGGCCTTAATTAAGGTACAGCCCCAGCATTTGCCTGGTGTGAAAATGGGAAACCACGGAAAACCATCTTCAGGGCTGCCGACAGTGGGGTTCGAACCCACGATCTCCCGAATACTGGATACTGGCCGCACTTAAGCGACTGCAGCTATCAAGCTCGGTACCGAACGTTCTTGGCGGAACGTTACTTCAATAGAAAATAAAAGTTAAACAGAAAGTGAAACCTGAGAAAAGTTGCGTATTTTCATGGTTGGAGATTTTACAAGTCACTCATTGTCAAGGTCAGGAGAATGGGCTGCAGCTATTGTTTCGAGGATGAGGTCCGGTATCTCACTTGCACTGTAAGTGCATTCCACCTGTAAACAAAGGAATGGAACTAGCCACATCATTTCTTTTGTTTTCCGGCTATATATATACCACTCTCTTGAGTTAACAGAGATTTCTCTGCAGCTGCAAAAATAAAATAAAAATAAATCGACTAAAGTGGGAGTGTAAGCGTTCCCTGGGTTGAAATTAATTTCCAACAAGAATTGTAAGAGAAATGTAGAAGATAAAATACGTCAGGAGACCTAGAAACTGGCCAAACAGTAAATAAATAAATAAATAAATAAATAAATACATAAAACGTTGTGGTAGGCAGCCGCTAGAGTGAAATTTCTATCGTGTATTGTTATTAGAAATAATAAATGAATTTTCACATCGTTTTATTTATTCATTTACATTTTTATTTGCATAATTTTGGCAAATATCAAAATGTTTCTGAATAGTGGAGAATGATGTGAGAAGTAATAACGCTCCCACAGCCGTCTCATTCTTGTTTGTCCTTTCGATCACATACTAAGTCTGGTTTCCCCCCTGAATACGTATTCTATAGGCTTTTGGCCGGATATAAATCATATATTTCGACACTTAATTTGGCCAACATTTGTCACTTTTCGATCACAAAAAAAAAAAAGGAACGAAAATCAATGCATTTTATGTAATAAACATATGGACATAGCGCATGAACTAAAGCACTGTAAACAAACAACAAATATCAGAGAAGACAATATGATGACTATGATGATGCTTGTTGTTTGAAGGGTCCTAACATCTAGGTCATCGGTCCCGAATGGTACGAGGTGGAACGAAATGCAACGATAATTAAAATGTTAAAATGTATCCACTGACTAGAATTTAAAACGAATGATGATGAAAAATGGTTATGAATTTAATATAATCAGTGGATCTAATTCGCGATGCCTTATTTTCTGATAAAATAATAGAAAATGTAGATTAAGGCAGAACAAGGCATTGTCTTGAAGTGCAGTCATACAGTATATATCATTCAAATTAGAAGTTAATATAACACATTAAAATACACAAACACAAACTAAAACAGAGTCAGTAGAATAAAACCTGACCGAGACGGTAAAGGCGTGCTCGTTTCGCCCGGAAGGACGTGGGTTCGAATCCCCGTCAGGAGGTTGTAAAATTTAAGAAACGAGATTTCCACTTCCGGAGGTTCATGTGGCCCTGAGGTTCACTCAGCCTACACCAAAAATAAGTACCAGGTTAATTCCTGAGGGCAAAGGCGGCCGGGCGTAGAGCTAACCACTCTACCCATCACGTGCCGCGGTTAACAATGGTGGAAGCCTTTACCTTCCACCCCTCCAAGGGCCTTCATGGCCTGTACTGAGGTGTCTATCAGTTGTTTACCTAGCTCTTTCTTAAATGTTTTTAAACAACTTGGAAACGTATCGATTTCCCATGATAAAATACACTTTTATACACGATAAAACTATCCGTCATAAAACGTATGACGAGGTCTGCTGTCTGCTCGTTGTCTCGGAGAGAAAAATATATAGACAGAAAACAGATAACTTACTTAAAGAACTAGGAAAAATAGCAAAATTATGAAATATATATCTGAGAAATATGGAAGAAATATAAAGAAGGAGAAAACAGAGAAGCTATAACAAGAAGTATTCTAGAAATCATAACTTAGCACAGGAAACACCGCAAAAATTATCTTAATTATTAAAAATCCGTCCAACTTGGATATGTATTAGTAAGTCATATTTTAATTATTTCTTACAACATTTTGTTAGTTGCCAACGGTCGTAGCCGTGTTGAAACACCAGATCCCGTGAGATCTCCGAAGTTAAGCAACATTGGGCGTGGTCAGGAGTTGGGTGGGTTGCCACACGCTGTTGGTAGGGGGTAAGGGAATGGAGGAGCGGAAAGGAACTGGCCACCCTACCGCACGTAAACTCCGGCTCAGGAACACCTCTGCGGAGGTTCGGACCTGCCTTCGGGTAGAAAGAATAACCCTTACCTTACCTTTGTTAGTTGGAATGTCTTTGCTCTTTTATATTAGTAACAAAACGAATTGCATGCGATTACAAAGATCGAATACTCTCTCCCCAGTTGGTGGACACACGTGACTCGGAGAGAAGTGTTTTCTTCATTCATAGTAATATTGGAGATTAATACGAACCAATGCTTACACTATCTGCCTTGCGCCTCACTAGTTGGGAGATGTTGACCAGTTTCGTCAATCCAATGCCGACTCATTCTTTTGTCGACGTTCGTCTCCAGTGACCAGAGTTGGCCAGAAGCAGTGTTAGTTTATCAAACGCGGCGATAGTGCACGAGGTAACCAGAAGCAGCACACAAATGCGGCTTAGAACAGAAGCCCGCGCGTGACGATTTCTACATCGCCTAGGTGGTTACCGTGACGTGTCTTAATTGCTCACAGATGATTCATGTCTTCATACAACGAGACAGATTCAATCGTTGAAACTTGCTAAATACTTCATAAGATTCGTCCTAGACCGCCTTTGAAAAATGACAAATTAGAGAAAGTTAATTCATTACCTTTTCCCAGCCCAAATTATTTCGAGTGGTGGACAAAAAATATTCCTCAGTGAAAAGTATCTTGAACATCTGTTAATTAATATTTCAGCACAGAGCCTGATTGGACCAATCAATGAATCAATGTAATCAATGATCTGAATTTAGAACTGTCGCCCAGGTGACATATTCTCTATCAATTGTTTACCTAGCTTTTTCTTAAATGTTTTCAAACAGCTTGGAAACGTATCGATTTCCCCTGATAAATTAAACCAATCCCTAACTCCTCATCATATAAATGAATTTCTCCTCTTGAAATCCAACTTTATCTTCATATTATGATATTTCCTACTTTTAATGTTCCACTCAACCTTAAACATATACTACTGTCATTCCACGCCATCTCTCCACTGCCAGCTCGGAAGATACCACTTAGTCGAGCAGCTCGTCTCCTTAATACCAAGTCTTCCCAGCCCAGAGTTTATAGGAAAACGGCAAAACCGTCTATAATGAGGCGTACAACGCATGATGATGGGGTGAAGTAATCTGCCATTGCTTTCTGCACAGTGCCAGAATTGACGCTATAAGTAGCACCTTTGAGACGCACTAGTCGTGCCCTGAGCCACCATACCTCAACAGCCATAAATGATACTGAGACTTCAGTGGAAGCGACATTTTCTTCTGGTCTGTCAAGAGACATATGAAAGAACACTGCATGCGTAGATAAATAGCAACAGGCGGAACACGGCGCTACTCTTACGATCGATCGATCAATCAATCAATCAATCAATCAGGTAAAGGTGAGAGTTTATTCTGCCCGAAGGCAAGTCCGAACCTCCGCAGAGGTGTGCCTGAACCGGAGTTTACGTATGGTAGGGTAGCCAGTTCCTTTTCGCTTCTCCATTCCCTTACCCCCACCAACAGCGCGTGGCAACCCATCCAAATCTTGACCACGCCCAATGTTGCTTAACTTCGGAGATCTCACGGGATCCGGTGTTTCAACACGGCTAC
Organism: Anabrus simplex; assembly: GCF_040414725.1. NCBI lineage: Eukaryota > Metazoa > Arthropoda > Insecta > Orthoptera > Tettigoniidae > Anabrus > Anabrus simplex. The sequence continues at coordinate 226,366,147 of NC_090270.1, read as the reverse complement.
GGCCGTTGGCAATCAATCAGTCATCAATGATCTGCACTTAGGGCTGTCGCCCACGTGGCAGATTCCCTATCAATTGTTTACCTTGCTTTTTCTTATTTTTTTTCAAAGAACTTGGAAATTTATCGAACATTTTCCTCGGTAATTTATTCCAGTCCTTTACTCCTATAAATGAATATTTTCCCCAGTTTGCCCTCTTGAATTCCAACTTTATCTTCATATTATGATTTTATCTGTACATGTTCGTATCTTCCTTACGTTTGAAATATTAGCGAGGCAGTGCGATATCTTGCACTTCCTTACCAAAGTTTTCAATTCTGCCCAACAGGAAGATGTCCTAACAGAAATTCGTGGTTGTAGAACAGACGTGCATGCAAAGGGAATCGTTGCAAAGAAGGAAGGTAGACTAAAATGAAAGGTACACTAACAGAGGCGGGGGAGGGGGGTAAATATTAGGTGTAAGTCAGAGAAAGTCTGAGAAATATCACAGAGCCCAATATGTCCTCTAGCTATTTCACATGAAAAGCTAACTAAACCCAAACCTATGGCACTACAACCTTGATCGCCTTGGCCTATAAAGCGACCGCTGCTCAGTCCGAAGGCCTGTAGATTATGAGTGCGATGAATCTTCTCGGCCGCTATTCTTGGCTTTCTAAACCGGGGCCACTATCTCACCATCAGATAGTTCCTCAATTGTTCTCGGGGCCGATGACCTTAGATGTTAGGCGCCTTTGAACAACAAACATCATCATCATCATCATCATCATCATCATCATCATCAGTTGTTCTCACGTAAGCTGAGTGGGCCTCGAACCCGGGGCCTCGCGGTAGGAGGCAGGCTTGCTATTTCCCACAAGTACCACGAAATGAGTCATGTCGTCATAAACAAAAAAGCAAAAACATATTGATATGAAACTTTCCATTGTAACAAAATTCGAAGTGAAGAACAATGTATTTTACGTCAGTATAGCCTACATAATGAGATCTGAAGAATAGCATCTCTTGCATGACCTATAGTCCAGAAATGGATTGTTCACTTGCTGTGTTTCTCCAGAGTAATCAGCTATCTCCTAACACCGCAAGGTAAATTACCGTGATGTCTCCTGGCTTCATAATACAGACCAAGACATTCAGAGATGGCATCACAAGGCTCGAAATTAAACGCGTTCCGTAATTCATCAGAAATCGCACTCTGCTGAAATGACGTACACGCCAGCTAGTTTGAAATATTCACAATTTGGACGTCCGTTACCTAACATCAAACAAATAGTACGTAAATACTTTGTTATTATTACAAAAAGTCTAGAGATAACCAGATTTTGACCGGCATTCATATGCACACAGGAAAATACGAAACATTAACACGCATTAACAAGACGCATCTGAGGACCTAATACGATTTCGTGACTCTTCCAGATTTGAATATTAACTGTGCAAAAACAGTTTTTGCTATCGCTGCTCTTTGCTTGATATTTGTTATCAATGAAATTATGTGTTGCAGTTGCTAATTATTGTTCTGCCTGACAATGCTTAGATAATACAATCTAATGGCTTCCTGTAACGAGAACCGAGTTGATGTTTACATCACGTGGTGGTAGTGGCTGCCATCTCTTGGCTACAAATTCTCGGCTTCACCTTGTAAAGTTCTGTTGTGAAATGCAGAGTTACTCTTCCTCTCACTCATTGCAGTCTCCAAGCGTCACCTCGCAATGACATTAGCCAACCCCTGTCTCCTATCTGATCTGGCAGGATGTCTGTACCTGATTACCTAGCAGAGACGCCAAAATTGCAGACTTCATCATGTTTAAAACATGGTGTAGATTCCTTTCTGGTGAGAGGCTCGGTTTGTTTACTAAGAAAGAAAAATGTTCTCGCATAGGAATGTATCAAGTAAATACCCGTGCGTTTTAATATCATCATTCTACAAATATTTTGGGCTTAATATATTTCAGAATTCCACTTCCAAATCGTTCAGAGCGATCATGTGAGGTGATTAGTTACGTAGGAAAGTAATGAACTCGGCTGTTGAGGGTTGGAAACTCAGAGAAACTCATGTGGTAGGGAACGATAGTATTGCATGCAGGAGGTGTAGAAGCGGAAGAGGGTATAGAGCTAGTGAAAATATAGTATGAGGAGGTGCTTAGATCATTCACAGAGGCTGCCATAACAGTCTATAATAAAAATATATGTGAAGAGAAGTATTTTCACACACACACTTCGCTTAGTTCCAGCCAGTGAGATGGATAACGTGGGCTGGGGGACAAATTCCACCACCAGCCTCTTGAAATGAATCTAAATTCTTGGAAAAGGCTAAGATGGTATCTATTTCGAGACCGTGACCTAAACCAATGCCGGATAAATTACGGAAACACTCGCCAAGTATAGATATAATGAGGGTCGGAATCATATGCTTTAAAAGTTTAAAGTATGCTTGCACGGCTGAAAAACCAGGAAACAGTATTCGTTGCTAGGGGACAATTAGTACTCATAAAAGGTCGCACTTGCCTGCTGCCATTTCTTGATGGATACAGTACTTTTGTATCCATCTCTTGGCACAGGTCGGAGTAAAGTGTAGCTTCCACCGAAGTCCCAGTCTCATCTATGGCTGTGACAATATGGAAGCTGCTGGGGTATGGCTGGTGCTGAGTAATGACATTCAGAGCACGACTAGTGCATGAGTGTTATGAAAGGTGTTGCTTATAGGGTCAGTCGTGCTGCAATAGCACTTTCTGACCCAGTGAGGAAAGCAATGGCAAACTACCTCACTCCTCATCTTGCCTAGTACGCCTCATTTTGGTGCTGCCATTGGTTTTTGGGGTTTCCTTATAACCGCATAACCTTTTGTGGTGATATTTGAGGATCCAACCAGCCTCTGGGCTGATGACCTAACAGACGGACAGAAAAGGGCGCAAAAGCTAACTTTTTAAACTGATTTTTCAATCATCCAAAAGTTTATATTTAATTTTACCAGAACTTGGAATAGTTTAGGGTGAGTACCATAAGGGTTGTCGTCCTGTCGTCCTTCTCGCATGCCGCGTGTCCGTCAACGTGGGCGCGGCCGCCGTGACACCGTTCCCATGCGTCCGTAGAAAAGTTAACAACTTCGATGAATGGATAATCAGATTGAAAAACAATAGAACTTACCCCATTACAATAAGTGTTCAAAATGCTCTCACTCAGCCTGCAGACAACGCTTGTGATTATTTAATGGTCCACTCCCTGCAATTCATCCTCATGAATCTTCTTCAAAATGTTGGTGCGAATTCCATTTAAAAATCTACAGCACACGAAAATCTGTTCAGCACTTTTCAGAAGCCATAAAACGCAATAAACCGATCAATTACTGTTGTATGAGAAGCAGTTACGCTCTGCGGAAGCTTATCGCAGACTAGCTGAGACCATGACATCTTTGGGTGAGCTAAATTTGTCAGGCAGCTACTGCATCATCCACTCGCCCAGACACGGCACAGGGAACAACCGGCAACACAACTGAGGCTCGCACTGTATTTCATACTGCTAGACAAAAGAGAAGGAGAATGGAAGCTTTTGGAACACTTCAAATAATTTATGCTTTCCCGTCATTAATGTATTAGGGGCTGCATCGCCGAGGCGGTAAAGGCGTGCTTGGTTCACCCGGAAAGACGTGGATTCGAGTCCCCGTCAGAAAGTCGAAACATTTAAGAAACGAGATTTCCACTTCCGGAGGTGCACATGGCCGTGAGATTCACTCAGCCTATACCAAAAATTAGTACCAGGTTAATTCTTTGGGGCAAAGGCGGCCGGGCGTAGAGCTAACTACTCTACCCCATGAAGTGCCGAGGTTAAGGATAGTGGAAGCCTTTACCTTCCACCCCTGTACGGAGATGACTTTGCTTCTTTTTTATCATTAATTGATTATATATTTGGTTTAAACAAGTAGTTTCCTTGTTTTTAGTTTCCCGTCATTGTGGCGCAGTCGGTTAGTTGTTCCTCTGTTCCCAAGATACGAGTTTGACTCTGGCTGAGGTGAGATTTGAGGGTGTTTAAATGCGATGATCCCGTGACATTGGTTTCCAGTACATTAAAACTACCAACACTCCAGGTTTTCTTAAAATCTAGAGTAGTCGAAGGGACATAATGAAATCTTTTTATTATATTATTACCGAAAGACAAGGCTGGCACGTAACACTATTAACATGGATATGTTTTGGGCTGGGGTCTATCTGGAATTAGCGTCGCCAAGTTCCAGACACCATTGTAACCATGGCAACCAGTGTTCGTCTATGTATGCTAGGTCAGAAGCGTCGTCATCTATGTACGCACTTTCTTCCTGTAACAAAGAACTTGAGAAAATCTCGTATCAAGTGAACCCCGTTCTACTCCTCAGTCCTTTTACTGGTCAGAAAACGAACCCAGGGCCTTGGAGTAAGAGACAGGCACGGTACCTCTACACCACAGGGCTGGCTAATAATAACAATAATTGAAATGGCGTATGGCTTTTAGTGCCGGGAGTGTCCGAGGACATGTTCGGCTCGTCAGGTGCAGGTCTTTTGATTTGTTCCCGTAGGCGACCTGCGCGTCGTGATGAGGATGAAATGATAATGAAGACGACGCATGCACCCTGCCCCCGTGCCAGCGAAATTAACCAATGATGGTTAAAATTCCCGACCCTGCCGGGAATCGAACTCGGGACCCCTGTGGTCAAAGGCCAGCATCTAACTCTTGAGCCAAGGAGCGGGAAATAACAATTAGATTAGTATTATATTTACAAGGCCTAGAATGTCTTTCATCTCTCACAATTCATTAACCTTAGCATTCCTTGTGGATTTTCTAGCTCGGATGATCAGTACCGGAATATTCGCGATGTGGCTAGAGACGGAACATTCTCGTTTCTTGGTTGCCGGAACTTATGTTTCTCCCCTGTGGGTGGAGTCAAAGGACACATTATTCTGTTACGCCTGCATGTCCTAACAGGAGAACAACCGAAGAATGTGTACTCGTTCTCTCGTATTCTAAGCCCAAAATTATATAAATAATTCTATACTTTTCCGTGTAGTGGAGAAACTGAACTGGCGCGATTTTTATTATTCTGTGGTTGTTGGTTCCTAAACAGTGCAATAGTGTTCTTTTTTCTTGAATCGCATCAACATGAACATGAAAGCTTGGCGACTGCAAACTCTCATTAGCGTCTTGTGTGCTTACGTTGACGTTTGCGCTTACGTGTAGGCTATTGTAGTGAATGTATGTCTAACCCTTGTCTCGTATCTCTACGGGGCCGGGTATGAAGCGAGATGAATCTTCGTAGCGAGTTTTTACGACCGAATGCCCTTCCTAACGCCAATCTCATCATAGGAGTTAATGAGATGAAATTAATGCCGTAGGAAGAGAGAGAATGAAACCCGGTGCCGGCATATATCCTGCTCCTCTCGAATAGCACCAAGGCTCAAGGCTTTACGTCTCCATCTGACGGACGAATCATCAACAGCGTCCCTCTCCCCACATGATTACTGTGGAGACGTTTAGAATGTTGAATCCAGCCTTTTGGCACGCAACCTAGCGATTAGAAGTTGTATGTCACCACCTCCCCTACCCTGGTGGCCGAGCATTCTGATGGTAAACATGTTGTCGACCAGCGGGACTCGAACCGGCTAACCACGGTGTCAGACCATATAGACTTCACGCCTTAACGATCACGGCCACCAAGCGAGCATTGTTTGCATTACTTTCCTTAAATAACATGGATGAAAGTTTCCATGTTTACGTTGCGCTCACGTGTGTTGTTTATTGCGAACGGGCCATTAGTTTCGTACCAGTCTTGCATAGGATTAATATTACAGGAACCTACTTTAAGAACCTCGCGGCGCATTTCAAACGCTATTTAATCACCGAATATATTTTACTAGCCTTAGAAGATTTTATTTTTAGTTGTTTTCCGCCTGATGATGTACTTAGCTCAGTGCGTCATTTTTACAGCCGCCTGGCTGTTAGCTCCTCATTATATATTTGACATCATTCCAGCTCTTATACTAAAAAATCGGTAACTCCCAAACCAGTCTTGCAAATTATATACTGTAAAGGGTAATTTTATCTTTATACGTTCGCTCTGCGGTTAGGGGCGCGTAGCTGTGAGCTGCATTCGGGAGATAGTGGGTTCGACCCGACTGTCGGCAGCCCTGAAGATGGTTTTCCGTGGATTCCCATGTTCACACCAGGCAAATTCTGAGGCTGTACCTTAATCAAGGTCACGGCCACTTCCTTCCCATTCCTAGACCTTTCCTATCACGTCGTCGCCATAAGACCTATCTGTGTCGATGCGACGTAAAGCCAATTCTAAGAAAAAATCCTTATAAGCTTATCCAGGTGAATAAACAGTTCATTAATCTCAGAATATCGTTTCTAATTTTAAGGTTGATTCTTTACTGCAAACTCTAGGCCTAATATTGAGGGCTGCGTTTTACAGACAGGTAGCCCGCATAGCAGTTTATCCTTCCACACACAGGCTACTTGGGGCCTGCCGTTGACATTATGCAGCGCAAGCGAAGAAAGTGCTTGGACAGTCGTTTTTTCGTTGACTTCCTTCATTAAAATTGCCACTGCGTGGCTCTCTTTTGTCGTAGATCAGTGTTTCACACACCTACTGCCTGACCTTTGTCCTACCTCTTGGGGTTGTATTCACTATTGCATGTTTCTGTTTCTGTGTTGGTTTGTTGTGTGTTATGCTGAATGTAAAGTATAGTACTACAGTATATGCGTCTGGCGGGAAGTCGCGGCAGGAGTAACAGATACTACGCTCTGAACTACAAACATCAGTTGTGACAGACAATGCGGAGTCTCTCAATCAATGCATATTGCTTATAAAACTGTTCATTATGCAGTAAATGTGTAACTACATCACAATTGCTCTACCACTTAGAATCTTCACGACAGCACTTCAGTTCGCAAGAGTCACCGATGACGGAACAGATGTTTATTGTCAGGCCTTGAGACTTGAGGTGGGCGCATGCGCGGAAGCCGTGTTTACCCTCGCACCTTCTACCCCGTATTCACGCGACTTCTCGTCAGGCAACCATAGTGATATCTATATTGAGATCACGAACACCCAGCCTCGAGTTGGAGGGATTACCATACGCGGTTAAAATTCTCGCCCCGGCCGGAAATCGAACCAGGAGTCCTCTGAAGTGAAGGCGACTCTTCTGACCATTGAGCCAACATATAAGGTTGAAAAACCTCATCAAAATCCTTCGAGGTTAGCTCACACAAACACATACAGTCACCTACTGGGGACTTGCCCCGCTTCTCTGCGGGGTCGGGAATGTAGTGAGATGAATCTTAGCAGCGGGTTTTTACGACCGGATGCCCTTTCTGACATCAGCTTCACAAGAGGAGTTAATGAGATGAAATGAATGACGTGATATATGATAGTAGGAAGGGGAAGGGTGAAACCGTTGCCGGCACATAGCCTACTCCTGTCGAATAACACCAAGAGGTCAGCTAAAGGTTTAACATCGCCATCCGACCTACAAATCACCATCAACAATGGCATACGCGCTCATTCCATATGAGCACTGCAGAGAGGTTTGGAGCTGAATCCAGTCTTTTGGCACGCAATCTAGTGATAAGAAATTGTATGCCACCACGTCTCTTACCCTGCCAGCCAACATTCTGATGGTGAAAATGTGATCGACCAACGGGACTTGAACCAGGCAGCTACGGTGTCAGCCTTAACGACCATGGTTACCAGGCAGGCTTGGAGACGTTATTTATAGATTTTCAAATAATATTCCGTTTGTCTACTGTTTCATTGTTATAGCCTGGTATGGTAATTACTCTTCACACGTATACTGCGAACTCGAATACTCTGATAATAGTCCTCTCTTGCCATGATGTTCGGTTTAGATTTTAAAATACGATTTTGAAAATAACTTTAGCATTGTAGTACGGTAGCATTAATTAGTTCTCATTAAGGACTTTATCGACTATGTTATTAAGATCTGCCTCAAGCAAAAGAAGCGAGTTGTTTTGGAAGTTGTTCTTACCACCCAAGAGGATTCTATATATGTAGTAAGAGACTGAGACTGTACTGAACGATAACTCTTATAACACAGACAGTTCCAGAACTTTCTCTCTCTAAACCAGTGGCGGCTCGTGGAAAATGTAGCTGGTGTTCACACTGGCTGAAAACAGATTTCTTTTACAGTTGGCTTTACGTCGCACCGTCACAAGAAACAGACAGAAAAGTGAACAAGAGAGGAAACCTTATCTATTAAAAAAAACCTCTCCGATACAGAATCCCACTGATTTACTAAATAATTGTAGAAAACATTCACCAAGTCAAAACACTCTCGCAACACAATTTACACTGTTATAACGCAACTTTCAAATTACGAAAACAAACTGGCACAATAGTGCTCCAATAGTAAACACAAGCGGTGCGGTAATAAATAAATAAATAAATAAATAAATAAATAAATAAATAAATAAATAAATAAATAAAGCGTGTTCGTGCTGTCTGTGCGTATCACCTTAATACCAAGTCTCTGAAAAGAATTGTTCTAGTGTTAACCTAACAGTTCCCGACCGAGCTCGATAGCTGCAGTCGCTTAAGTGCGGCCAGTATCCAGTATTCGGGAGATAGTAGGTTCGAACCCCACTGTCGGCAGCCCTGAAGATGGTTTTCCGTGGTTTCTCATTTTCACACCAGGCAAATGCTGGAGCTGTACCTTAATTAAGGCCACGGCTGCTTCCTTCCCAGTCCTAGCCCTTTCCTGTCCCATCGTCGCCATAAGACATATCTGTGTCGGTGCGACGTAAAGCCAATAGCAAAAAAAAAAAAACCAGTTCCCGAGTGATTGGAAGCATTTGCGTATATTCATATCGTACAATAGGTTATTTCATGAAATCAGATAGCATATTTTCTTTCTAAATTGTAGAATTCACTAACAACAATAGTGGCAGTGCGAAATTTGATGGAGAACTGTAATGATTGGGGACATTACCCGGCATTATATGCATTGCCAATCTTTTACAAACTGAACCAATGGAAATCAAACAAAATTACCTTAAATCCAAGTGTAGTAAAATGAACGAAGTTGCTGCAGGAGTGGGATAAGAAAACAATATCATGGTAGAATAGAACCTACAAATAATGTCCCTAAATGTACTGCAACTACCAGTATGTGCTCATAATTTGGCTATACTGCACGCTCCTCGCGTTAGCAGACAACAGAACAGAACGTTTGTCTCATAAACTCTGATCACACGCATGTGGCCGCGATCTTGACAAATGGTGCCGTCTTTAGGTGTTCATGACAACTTGCACCTCTGTAGGATCACACAAAATCTGTGATCCGAATCCCCTAGGGAAGTTCTCTACGCACTGCATTCGCAACATTTTGAACTACCGCGACCTTTTAAAAGTACTGTGTTGGTCACGTAGAACCGGCGTGGTCTGTCTCATCTTGCCAGACACTTCCCTTACACATTGAGTTATTCTTTTTTTTTTTTCCTCTTGCTTGTAACTGTCAAATGTTTGTTCATGAAGGCACTTAAATAAGCATGACATCCAATAGCAGAGGAAGTAGGCTATTCATAGTTGAGGCGTACATCCGTACCAGCTCTATCAAAGAAACACGGGAATTATTGAGGAATAAATTTCCGTCGTCTAATACACGCGACAAGTAATATTCAAGATTTGGCGACGAAATTGTAAAATGCAAGAAGAACAGAGCGTCTTCAGCTTACGGCGTATATTGATTAATTAATGGCTAGAAATCCTCGGAAGTCCACCTTGGAACTGGCTCAACAGGACGCGAAATTCAGACCGACTGAGTGACATCTGTGCAAATACTGCCGCTGGTTGTTGAATATGGTTATGGTTGTTTGTTTATCGTAACTGACAATCGGAATAGGCCTATGTAAGCTCCCAAAACAGCAGGTACTGGGCGACAGAAGATCCTAAACTAGAGCACAAACATTTCCTCGTTTTATTGCATTACTTCAAGAGAAGTTCGGTTTCAAATCAAGTCACATAAGATGGACTGGTCTTTCGTGCTCAACCCTCATTCGCTGCTCTGCCACATCCCTCTCCATGAGAATCGTTCCTTTTAGTTATTGACGCCTCCTTATACACTGACTGACAGAGCAAATACAACACCAAGAAGGAGTGGTCAGAACTTTATGCCAATTGCAGGGTAGACTGACGTCACTGAGGTATGCTCATGATGTGAAATGCGCCGCTGTGCTGCTCACGTAGCGAACGATAAATGGGACACGGCGTTGGCGAATGGCCCACTTCGTACCGTGATTTCTCAGCCGACAGTCATTGTAGAACGTGTTGTCGTGTGCCACAGGACACGTGTATAGCTAAGAATGCCAGGCCGCCGTCAACTGAGGCATTTCCAGCAGACAGACGACTTTACGAGGGGTATGGTGATCGGGCTGAGAAGGGCAGGTTGGTCGCTTCGTCAAATCGCAGCCGATACCCATAGGGATGTGTCCACGGTGCAGCGCCTGTGGCGAAGATGGTTGGCGCAGGGACATGTGGCACGTGCGAGGGGTCCAGGCGCATCCGAGTGAAGTCAGCACGCGAGGATCGGCGCATCCGCCGCCAAGCGGTGGCAGCCCCGCACGCCACGTCAACCGCCATTCTTCAGCATGTGCAAGACACCCTGGCTGTTCCAATATCGACCAGAACAATTTCCCGTCGATTGGTTGAAGGAGGCCTGCACTCCCGGCGTCCGCTCAGAAGACTACCATTGACTCCAGAGCATAGACGTGCACGCCTGGCATGGTGCCGGGCTAGAGCGACTTGGATGAGGGAATGGCGGAACGTCGTGTTCTCCGATGAGTCACGCTTCTGTTCTGTCAGTGATAGTCACCGCAGACGAGTGTGGCGTCGGCGTGGAGAAAGGTCAAATCCGGCAGTAACTGTGGAGCGCCCTACCGCTAGACAACGCGGCATCATGGTTTGGGGCGCTATTGCGTATGATTCCACGTCACCTCTAGTGCGTATTCAAGGCACGTTAAATGCCCACCACTACGTGCAGCATGTGCTGCGGCCGGTGGCACTCCCGTACCTTCAGGGGTTGCCCAATGCTCTTTTTCAGCAGGATAATGCCCGCCCACACACTGCTCGCATCTCCCAACAGGCTCTACGAGGTGTACAGATGCTTCCGTGGCCAGCGTACTCTCCGGATCTCTCACCAATCGAACACGTGTGGGATCTCATTGGACGCCGTTTGCAAACTCTGCCCCAGCCTCGTACGGACGACCAACTGTGGCAAATGGTTGACAGAGAATGGAGAACCATCCCTCAGGACACCATCCGCACTCTTATTGACTCTGTACCTCGACGTGTTTCTGCGTGCATCGCCGCTCGCGGTGGTCCTACATCCTACTGAGTCGATGCCGTGCGCATTATGTAACCTGCATATCGGTTTGAAATAAACATCAATTATTCTTCCGTGCCGACTCTGTTTTTTCCCCAACATTCATCCCTTTCGAACCACTCCTCCTTGGTGTTGCATTTGCTCTGTCAGTCAGTGTATTTCACACATGATCGCCAATAAAATAAGCAAGAAAATTTGACAGATTGCTGTTAAGAGTAAGTATTCTTGAAAGCATCATTGTTAAAAATGTTTCACTTAAAACCTTAACAAGGTCAAAGATGTTCTCGGCAAGAGCAAATGGCCCTGAATAGGAGGACGACTCTGTCCTTCGTTCTTGTCTCTTCCTGCCATTGTATAACAGGTGAGCGTTTCACACACTTGGCTGAGATTATGGCAGAACTGTTTTTATTGTATTGCGACGTTGTTAAAGTGCCAACGTACTTAGATACTCTTCGCGAGCATTACATTGCACGGCTTCGCAATGCCGGAGTAGTAATTGAATAACAGGACTGAAAGTGCTCGAAAAGCAGGATACAATTTACTTGCTACTCATTTCTGGTGCCTGAGTTTACCTATAATAATAATAATAATAATAATAATAATAATAATAATAATAATAATAATAATAATAATAATAATAATAATAATAATCCAAATATAAACCCGGATTCTACACCACCAACAAAAGAATTTATGCAGATCATTCAGTCGCTTAAACAACAAGGCACCAGGCGAGGATTCGATAATCGCCGAGTTATGGAAGCATGCTGGCGACGTAGCTATCGATAAGCTAACAGAAATAATCAGTGACATTTGGGAAAAGGAGGAACTCCCTAATGATTGGACATCAGCTCTGCTTCACCCTGTTCACAAAAAAGGCGACAGAATGAATGTGAAGAATTACAGTGGCATCTCTCTCCTCGCAGTAACTTACAAAATCTTCTCAAAAGCCCTTCAAACCAGAGCAAAAGAACAGTTGGATCCACAATTAGGAGAATATCAAGGGGGTTATCGGAAGGGACGATCATGTGCCGAACAGATTATAAACGTTAAATATATTCTTTCTTATGTGAAGCTTAGAAACTAACAATTTGTAGTGACCTTCATTGATTTCAAGAAGGCTTACGACTCCATTAATCGACCCACCGTACTTGAAATACTGGGACTGGACTACAAAACAAGAGCAATTATTCAGAAAACCTTAACCAACACAACTTCCAAAGTGAAATTCAGGGGAGAAATTTCAGAGAGCCTTTCGAAGTCAGGACTGGTGTAAGACAGGGGGATGGACCAGCTTTGTTCTTCAACTGCGTGCTCGAAAAGGTCATCCGGGAGTGGCAAAAAGTAATGAACGTTAACAGGGCTGACAATGGGGTCAGATTGTGCTACAAAAACAGAATTTGACAGTTGACTGCCTAGCATTCGCAGATGACCTCGCAATTTTTTCGGATTCCCTAGATGCAGCCGCAGCGCAAATTCATACTCCATATTCAAGCAGCAAAAGCGGGCCTTATGATTTCCTTTGGGAAAACATAATTCATCACTAATATTAAGCAAGCGCCCAAAGAGCTAGATGTAAGACAGGGGAAAATCAAGCTAACAAATGCGTTCAAATATTTGGGTGAGTGGATAGACCCCAATCTCTCTGAGAAAGCAGCTTTCGAGTCACGAATCAGAAAAATGGAAATGGCATATAATCTAACAAAGGACATTTACAACAAGAAATCCATACAGTCATCCATCCAGAGGCCTTGTACGGTGCAGAGTGCCTTGCATTGCATCGGAAGGGACTAATAGAGAAACTGGAAGCGAAGGAAAGGAAAATTCTAAGAAAAATCTTGGGCCCAGTAAACGAAAACGGGGAATACAGGAGACGGCATAACCACGAACTTTACACCCATGTGGAAAAACTAACTGGCACCATGAGGAAACGGAGAATTGCCTTTTACTGCCATATAACAAGAATGAACTCAATGCGATTGACAAATAGGATTTTCACCTACGTTCTCGAAAAAGAAAACCAAGGTAGCATGGTTCACTGAGGTGGACAAAGATTTACAAGAAGTGGGAATTGCAGACAACGATATCTGGGAACGTGCCCCCCTTAAACAGAAACTAACAAGACACCGATGATTCCAAGAAAAACCTAAGCTTCCAACAGGCAGGAATTGGACTGAAGAAAGGAAGCAACGGCATCAAGAACTAATGCGAAAGTACTGGGAAGATGTTAAAGCTCGATGCAGCAAGAAACAGTTGAAATGACGTGGTCCTTAGATGGCCGAATCGAAAGATTATTATTATTATTATTATTATTATTATTATTATTATTATTATTATTATTATTATTATTATTATTAAATGATGCTTTCACTTCCTAGCAGTTGTAACGTGTGAATTAATTAATATCAGTTGAAGCACTCCCCATGTTTCCAGTACTTCCCCTTAAAATAGTAATTACCACAAACATCACATTTTGAGTGATGTTTAAGAAACTTTCCGTTTGATTCTCACGGTGCATGTTATTTCTGAATGAGTTGGTGATTGAGGAATATGTTTTGAGGTGGATTAGGTCAGATAGCTTGTAGGCCTACTCTGTTTGAAAACACATGAAGACAGCTTTACGTCGCTGAGGAAGCAATACCGCTTATCTGACATGTTCTTCCTATTCATTATTTTCCTTAAGAATAGTCACGCGTCTCACCCACATACGGATATGCACCCAGTCAGAAAAGTTTTCGTTGTGTTCATTGTCTTGCGCGAATGTATAAAGGAAAATGAATCTTATTCGAACGACGTCAGGTGATGCAGGAAATATCAGATTAGGAAATGAAGTCTTAAAGGAAGTAGATGCATATTATTACTTGGGTAGTAAAATAATTAACGATGGCAGAAGTATTTATGGAGGACATAAAATGCAGACTAGCACAAACAAGGAAGACCTTTCTTAAGAAAATAAATTCGCTCACTTAGAACATTGATAGAGGAATTAGAAAGATGCTTTTGAAGACTTTCGTCTGGACCGATGCATTGTATGGAAGTGAACCACAGACGATAAATAGCTTTTGAAGCTTTTGAAATGTGGTGTTACAGAAGAATGCTGAAGGTGAGATGGATAGATCGAATCACGAATGAAGAGATACCGATTCAAATTGATGAGAGGAGATCGATTTGACTAAATTTGACGAGAAGAAGAGATAGAATAATAGGACACATCTTAAGACATCCAGGACTTGTACTGCTGGTAGGGGTAGACAAAATTATGAATATTACAAGCAGATTAGAGCAGATGTAGGATGCAGTAGTTACGTAGGAATGAAAAGTTAGCACAGGATAAGGTGGCATGGAGTGCTGCATCAAACCGGTCTATGGATTGATGACTCAAAAAACAACACCACCGCATCGTAAGAATGCGTGCGCTCCTACAGTATGATGTATTTAAGGTTCATTTTACTTTACACAGTAGCATGGAGAAATTAATACAACGTAAATTTTAGTGATGGACTGTACTTCCATGGGAAGCGCCTCAAAGGAAAATACAGTAATGGATAGACAGAGCATTCTGAGATACGCAGTGTTGATTCCTCAGCGGCGTTTAATTTTAATTATATTATTGGTTTTGCGCTCCACTGACTAAGTTTCCGGTTTTCGGAGAGCGTGGGTGTCGGAATTTTGTCCCGCAGGTGTTTTTTTATGTGCCAATAAATCTACCGGTACGAGGCAGTGGTATTCGAGCACCTTCAAATATCACCGGACCAAGTCGGGATTGAACCCACCACCTTTGAATCAGATGACCAGCTATCTTCCGTCTTAGCTATTTATCTCTGCATTTATTCTTATTCTTCTACTTATTTAAGTGCGATTTTTACTTCCTAGCAGTAAATTAATGTCAGTTGAAGCACTTCCCATCATGTGTAAGTAATGTTGCGTCTGACTTTTAGGGCGAGGAGGTGATTGAGGAATATGTTTTGAGATGTAATAAATCCGACAGTCTGTACTCTGTTCGGACTTTTTTTAAATAAAAAACTTGATTTTCAATCCTTACCAATTCAGCAGAGGCTTCCGAAGGGGGTGAAATGACTTCTACATGCAAGTTGCGATCTCGTCACTGAGATAAAGCGGTTAACTCTTTCTCCCTCTGCCTTTGCCCAAGTACTAACCACCCTCGACCCGTATATCTCGTGAAATTAAAGTCTCCGTTTTAAATGTCTATACAAATGGATAATTTCCTCACATGTTGTGGATGAACTAAGCCTCGCTTAGGCAGGCTCCTCCAGTCTAGACTTATTTCTTGTTAACAGGCGTCTCCTGTACTATATCCGTTAATTACGGAGACATTGGCGGCACGGCAGGATTTACCTAGCCTCGTCTAGACAGAAACACTGCATTTACTGTATTTGACTACCTGTGTATTTCAAGGAAAAGTAGGTACAGAATAGTTTTGTTTGAAAACTAGAGGAAGTACCGTTATCAGCTCTTTGTGTCAGTGATATCTTATTGCGGGAATGTAACTGTGTTTAGGTTATACCTAGGAATGAAGCACAATATTCATACCGGCATTTTCTTGGAGCTGGGCTGATGCCCGAGTGCACCAACCTCGGTAAAGAGAATACCGCGGTAAACTTCACAATTTACCAGGGTAAAGACGTATTTCTGTTGCACCAAGCTCGGTTTCGAGTCTACCCACGTTTTACCGTGATATAATGTTTTACCGGCCGCGAGGGAGCGGTTAACTAAGAAAACCGCGGTAAAGTTGTATTTGTGCTCCGTGGTTAAAGATTCCAAGATGGAGCTTAACAACTATCGGTTATACCTCGAATATCTTAATCAGTTTGAAACAAAAGAAGGGAGAATTATAGAAGAGAGGCGGGATATGAATG
Organism: Anabrus simplex; assembly: GCF_040414725.1. NCBI lineage: Eukaryota > Metazoa > Arthropoda > Insecta > Orthoptera > Tettigoniidae > Anabrus > Anabrus simplex. The sequence goes on along the minus strand of NC_090270.1, from coordinate 226,349,907 downwards.
GAGGCTTTATTTCGGAAATAATACTCATCAAGTCACTTTTAAGTTACTCTCTCAGAGGTATGGAACATCATAAATCCACGTTCGCCCACTTTCAGGAAATAACAAAAATAATACGGTGTAAAATGTTTCCACTGACACATGTACACTATCCTAGCTAACCACAAAATAATTGCAATAGAACTTCAATGCAAAAGCGCGACTACCAAAGAAACTCTCCCCACAAATATTTCTCTAGCGGCATAGTGTACTTTCCCTCTCGGGGACAGATACAGACTATTACATTGCTTTTTTATATTTACTTACCTGCCACACAACTAAATTCTTGGCTGATTGTTAACCAAGTTTTCTCTTTTTCGTTAAATGTTACGCCATCCGTCTTTTAATTTTCAATAACGGCTTTATATTTTTCAGCCAAATCCAACAAGACGGCATTTTCGAGAGGACTGAAATTAGAAGCTCTAGGACGTTTCATTGCTTGATTTTCCATTTTAATCAGCTGATAACTTGCATTGCGCTGTCACAAAAGTCACAAATGATTTGAAGAGCTTTCGAGAGAATTTTGTAGATTATGAGTAGGAGAGAGATGCTGCGATAGTTGTTATCATCCGACTTGTCGCCTTTCTTATGAAGTGGGTGGATTAGGGCAGATGTCCAGTTACTTGGAAGCCTTTCGGTATTCCAGATTTCATGTATGATGTCCGTTAATATCTTCACTGCATTGTCACTAGCAAACTTCCACAGTTATTCAGCTATTATCGAATCTTCACCCGGCGCTTTATTGTTCTTCAAGGATTGGATAATCTGTCTGATTTCCTCTTTCGTGGGTGGGGCTGAATCTGGGTGGACTTGTGTTTTAACTTCAAATGTGAATCTGGATATTCGAGCCTCTCGTTAAGAAGGGATTCAAAGTAATTTGCGTCAGTTTGAGCCAGCTGGTGATTATCAAAAGCACGTTTAACGCTGCGGATGGTTTTTGCTGCACACTTTCTCTCATTCAAGAAGTTTGTCTAGTTGACTTGGTTCTTTAGTGAGTTCTATTATTATTATTATTATTATTATTATTATTATTATTATTATTATTATTATTATTATTATTATTATTATTATTATTATTATTATTTACCGAGCTCGATAGCTGCAGTCGCTTAAGTGCGGCCAGTATCCAGTAATCGGGAGATAGTGGGTTCGAGCCCCACTGTCGGCAGCCTTGAAGATGGTTTTCCGTGGTTTCCCATTTTCACACCAGGCAAATGCCGGGGCTGTACCTTAATTAAGGCCACGGCCGCTTCCTTCCACTTCCTAGACCTTTCCTATCCCATCGTCGCCATAAGACCTATCTGTGTCGGTGCGACGTTAAGCAAAATAGCAAAAAATGAATTGGATATTATCTATATATATAAAATAACATGTCCTAACTGACTGACTGACTGACTGACTGACTGACTGACTGACTGACTGACTGACTCATCATCGCCGACCAAAACGTTTTTTGCTTGTGGCTTTACGTCGCACCGACACAGATAGGTCTTATGTCGACGATAGGAAAGGGTAGGAGTTGGAAGGAGGCGGCCATGGCCTTAATTAAGGTACAGCCCCAGCATTTGCCTGGTGTGAAAATGGGAAAACACGGAAAACCATTTTAGGGCTGCCGACAGTGGGATTCGAACCCACTATCTCCCGGATTCAAGCTCACAGAAGCGCGCTCCTAAGCGCATGGCCAACTCGCCCGGTGAGCCAAAACTACTGGACATAAAGAAATGAAATTTTGGTAGACTATAGGTGCTCACTAAGGGACGGTTTTTTGATATTCCGTTGCTAAAGGGGTGAAAATCGGGATGAATTGCTTAAATGAGTATATCTCTATCTCAAACACTTAAGAGTTAACAGTTATAAAAACTATTATTTAGAATCTCCTTTAAAAATAAAGAAATATTTTTTTGTTTTCGGAAAATGCCCTTAAGAGGAGTGAAAAAAGGTGAAAAGGGGGTTGAATGCCTTTTATGAGGATACTTATTTCTAAAAAACTGAACATGTTACAGACATGAAAATTGGTATTTGGAATCTCCTTTAACAATAAAAAACACGTATTTTTTGTTTTGAAAATCCACTTAAGGGGGGGTTAACAGGAGTAGCAAAGGAGGTGAATTTTTAAAATGAGTATATCTACAGTATATATCATAAACGTAACACGTTACAGAAGTGAAAATTGATATTTGGAATCTCCTTTAAAAGTAAATACATATTTTCCCCTGAAAATACACTTAAGGGGACGTGAAAAGGGGGGATTAATTTTTTAAATGAGCAAATCTACAGTGCATCTCAAAAACTTGGCACGTTACAGATGTGAAAATTGGTATTTTTAATCTTTTAAAATTAAAGAAACTTTTCTGTTTTCGGAAAGACCCTTTGGGGGGGGGGCGTGAAAAGGTGTGAAAATTAAGTTGAATTATTTTTATTATGATACTGATATCTCAAAAACTGAAGATTTTACAGGCGTGGACATTGGTATTTGGAGTATTCTTTAAAAATAAAGAATCACATTTTTTTTGTTTTTGGAAAATCCACTTAAGGGGGATTGTACAAATTTATAAGGAGTTATATTATCTTTGTAAGGATACTTATATCCCAAAAACTGAAGTTGTTAAAGACAGGTAAATTTGTATTTGGAATCTTCTATAAAAACAAAGGAACACGTATTCGTTTGTTTTCGGAAAATCAACTTAAGGGGTTGAAAGAATTGAAAAATTAGTTGAATTCTTTCTATGGGGATACTTATATCTCAAAAACTAAAGATGTTACAGACGTGAAAATTGATACTTGGAATCGCCTTTAAAAATAAGGAAACAAATACATATTTTTTCGGAAAATCCCCTTAAGGGGGGAGTGAAAAAAGGTGAAAAGGGGTTGAATACCTTTTATTGTGGATACTTATATCTAAAAACTGGAGTTGTACCAGACGTAAAAAAATGGTATTTTGGTGCTCCACTTAAGGGGGCCGGGTTAAAAGAAGTGAAAAATATTGAATTCTTTTTATGAGGATACTTACTGTATATCTCAAAAATACTGTATATCGCAAAAACTGATGCTACAGTCGTGATAAGTGATAGTTTTAATCTCCTTTAAAAATAAAGGAACACGTATTTCTTTTTTCGGAAGTTCCACATGGGGGGAAGGCTTAAAAGAAGTGAAAAAGATTGATTTTTTAATGATAATACTTATTTTTCAGTAACTGAAGATGTTAAACACGTGAAAATAGTTTTTTGGAATCATCTTTAAACTTGAAGGAACACACATTTTTTGTTCTTGGAAAAATCCACTTAAGAGAAGGGTTAAAAGTAAAGAAAAAGGGGTTGAATTCGTTTTATGGGCATACTTATATCTCAAAAACTGCAGATGTTACAGACGTGGAAACTGGCATTTGAAACATCCTTTACATCAACAACAAAAAAAGACAAACAAGAGATCGACTTGAGAATGGGCTGTTTCTCACACGGACAGTTCTATGTCGCATAATCCGGAGTTAGCTCTTCCAGTAGTAGCCTGGTCATCTTAGCCCCAAAAGACAAACATGGTTTGCAAACAGGTGCTGGGGTAAATGGAACTCAATTTTTCGGTGAGTTTTTATACCTTAGGAATTTTCAGAAGATGCCTTAGTGCAGTAGCGAGGAACGATTACTTTTATCAAATTACGAAATCCATATGAGCAAAGCCGCGGCTAACAGTTGGTGATGAATATTACTGTCACATTTCCTATGAAGGTGTTGGCTAATGGATTAAAATCAAGCTTGTTTGTCCGCTTTTGTTACGTTTCTGTAGGTATAGTTACTGTAAACTGCCGTTCTAAAATTATCAGTCTTGTCATATTAACCATTTCGTGTCGTCAGTTCGGAGTTAAAGAAAAAGAGCTGTGAGCTTGCATCCGGGAGATAGTAGGTTCGAATCCCACTATCGGCAGCCTTGAAGATGGTTTTCCGTGGTTTCCCATTTTTACACCAGGCAAATGCTGGGGCTGTACCTTAATTAAGGCCACGGCCTCTTCCTTCCAACTCCTAGGCCTTTCCTATCCCATCGTCGCCATAAGACCTATCTGTGTCGGTGCGACGTAAAGCCGCTAGCAAAAAAAAAAAAAAAAAGAGAGAGATAATCTTGTTCTTGCTCCTTATAATTCCTTCACATTTTTGGCTATTGGAATGCAGTAGAGTAGGGGATTGGTTTTCTCATCCTTCAGCAAACAAACTGTTCTTGTCAAGGACAATCTAATTGTATCCATATTGCACCAGATGCCGTTAATACCAACGTAACAGCAACCAAATAGAAAATAGCTAAAACTCGTTATGAAACGAATCCTGCAGTTCAAGAGGGAAACAATTCTGACCATGATGAACCCGATTGTTGGACATCAACTCAGAAAAGTTATTTCTTCCAGAGAGACGACTATTAAAAATCGCTTTATGCCCAAAATAAAATGATAGGTTGTAAGGTGTGCCAAGATTTTACAAGTTTAGGACCAGAAAAACAGATGGAAGTGAAAATTTCTTCAGAGTGGGCAGTAGTAAAATCACCACTTTTGGAAGAGATATGAACGAAGTGTGAAATTCAGTTGATGGAGACGTTCCGGTGAGTACTGTACCGCCGCCTTTTTTCTTAGAGAAAAAACACATTATTATTATTATTATTATTATTATTATTATTATTATTATTATTATTATTATTATTATTATTCCTACTAACACATCGAAGATTTTTGGCGACAGAAGGATGGGAAAGGGCTAGGACTGGGAAGGTAGCGGCCGTAGCCTTATTTAAGGTACAGCCCAACATTTGCCTGATGTGAAATTGAGAAACCACGGAAAACCATCTTCTTAGTTACTGATGCTGGGATCCTGCTAGTGTCGGAGGACATGTTCGGCTCTCCTGGTGTAGGTCTTTCTGTTTGACTCCCATGGGTGACCTGCACATCTGGGTGTCAGATGATGATGATAATGGAGTGAGGAGATGGTGAAACCCGGTGTCGGCACATACGCTACTCCTTAGGCTTAACGTATCCATCCGACGGAACGAATCACCATCAACACGCCATATACTGTACTCGCATTCCACACGAATATTGCGGAGAGGTTTAAAGCCAGGTTTTTGACACACAATCTAGTGATTGTATGTGTGTGTGTGTGTGTGTGTGTGTTCACTCCTCAGCCCGAAGGCTGGTTGGATCATCAACAGCTTCGCCATTAGGTGTCATAGATGGCCTAGGCATCACTGAAGAGGCGTACGAGGGAAATGAGGAGTGAGGTAGTTTTCTTTGCTGAGGTAGACTTTGCGACTTCCTAAGCCCACTGAAATATATGCACCTACCGACCCTATGAGCAACATTTTCACACCATTCATAGCAGGGACTGGCTGCATAAGGAATGGCATTACTAGCATCGCTCATACCTCATTATTTTAATTAATTGTTCTAGCCCATACAAGAAGACATAGTGCACTGTAAACACTAAGTCTCGAAAGCCAAGGCATATCTAGTGATTAGAAATGGTCTACCACCACCTCTCCTATCCTGCCGGCTAACATTCTGATGGTGGATTTTATTCCACACTGAGATTCGAACCGGCTGGCCACCGGCCAGACCTTATAGATTTGACGTCTTCATAATCATGGCCACCACGCCATATAGCTCTTCCGTTGCTATGGATTTTAAACAGACGCCAATATGTCGGATTTCCCCCCTCAGATAGATGACTGTCGAATGCTCCAATAAGGTCGACTTACGTTCGATAGTTGAAACACTTCACATTTCTTCAAGTTCCGCTCCTTGGCTGAATGGTTAACATAGTGACGTTCGTTCCCGGTCGGGCCAAGGATTTTTGCTGCCACTAGTTAATTCCTCTAGCTTGGGGACTGTGTGTTTGTGTTTATCTTGATACACGTCATCTTCTTTTACATTGCAGTGTCAGTGGTGGTGGTGATTATTGTTTTAAGAGGAAGTACAACTAGGCAACCATCCTCTATATAACACTAATCAGAGAGAAAAAATGGAAGGGGTCCGACACTTCGAAAAATGAAGGTATCGGCCAAAGGAAGACAAGGGCCACGAAGGGCATGAAAATGAAAGACTCCCTAGCCCTCGCAAACCTAATAGCGTCGGGGTCGGAAAAGAACAAGAGTTGACCAAGGGAGGTCGGATAGGATAGATGAAAGTGAGGAGCCGGGCACAAGTAAGTGGAAGCAATGCCAGGACTCAGCTGAGGGCCCCGTGGTTGCCAACCCACGCTCCAAAGTTCAGAGCCCCTGGGGCATTGCAGTGTCAACCACAGCATAAATATTCTATAGAGTATGCAACCATCCACATGGGATTGCGTCAGGAAAGCCATCTGGCTGTAAAACTGGGGCTAATCCACTCTTAGGACTGATGACCTTGATGTTAGGCTCTTTTAAAAACAATTGTCTACCATCATCATCATGTAATCCACACATATTGTCAGTTCCAAATATCTGGCAAACGGCTAGGAGGAAGTATGACGTCGGAATAATTTCCAACCCGCATCTCCAAATACAGCATGCTCATTCACTATTATTTTTTATATATTTATTCTTGACGTACATGTGTGGTAAAGTTATGGCTCACGGGCCCTCTCTTACACTTAACCACTTTCAGTAATAACACTGCCTTCGTGATGTACAGGCCGTACTGTATAATAATAATAATAATAATAATAATAATAATAATAATAATAATAATAATAATAATAATAATAATAATAATAATAATAATAATAATAAACTTTACCTCCATATCTCTAGATGGCCGTAAATACAGTACATTTCTGGTTTCTTTCTCTTGACACTTCTGGCACTTTCTTTCAGACCCTTTCTTCCACACAAACATTTGTATCATATTTTATTTAGGAATATTATTGCACTGGCCAGCAAGATCTGTTAGATACTTCTCACATTCACGGAAATTGCCCAGGAATAATCTTAATAATAATAATAATAATAATAATGTGTAAGTAAATCCTGATGTGATAAATTTAAAGAACATGCAATATACTTAAATATAAATTTCTGTCTTTTAGCATTCACAGTTATCCAAAGAATGCCCCCCCCCCCCCAAATCATTATGAATTAGATTCACAAGTATAATTTGTAACATTCACTTAGCTCGCCTCAATTGATCAGCTGATGGGCTTGGCGCGCTTTCTACAGTACGGCCTGTATATTACGAAGGCAGTGATAATAACATTAAAAAATGTAAAGATAAAAATAAAAGCAAGACACAGTAATTCTACAAAAACTAAATACTCTTGATTGATACAACATCAATACAATTAGAATTAAGTGCTTAATACTATACATATAATGTTATCTAAATACCTGCACCCAGGGGCGTAGCGAAGGAGGGGGGTTATCGGGGGGTTAGAAACACTCCCTCCCCCCCCCCCCCCCCCGTGGAATAAACAGAAACTCACAACAAACAAGCGAAAGCCGGCTCAATGGGTTGGCTCTTTTGAACATTCACCGATATATAATTGTAAAACCAACAGATCTCGCGAAGCTAATTTCCATAAGAACTCGAAAGTTGGATTTTAGATTGTAATCCGAACATACCATTCGCTGTAAAACTATTCACCTTGAACATATTGTTCTTGTTCTGAATTTTAATGTGCGATTTTGTAGTTTACTGGTACTGCAATTTGAATATTAACATAATTTACCTGCATCAGTGTCCTAGCAATATAACACCCATGCATGCGCTCATCACACACCTTCATTATGTTCTGTCATAATTTTGTAACTACTGTATAATCCTCCCCCATAAGTCGATCCTGGCTACGCTACTGCCTGCATCTAGCAGTCAAGTGAAATTCATTTATATTAATATTCTTATAATAGATGGGAGAAAATGTAAACTTCTAAGCTACAGTTGTACTGTATATTTTGCATATTCATTACCAAACAACATGATGACAATATAAACAGTTATGATTGGGTAACAAATTTGTAAGGCAATACGAGTAATAATAATAATAATAATAATAATAATAATAATAATAATAATAATAATAATAATAATAATAATAATAATAATAATAATAATAATAATAATTCCATCATGCTATCAAGTTAAAAGTATTGGGGACATCGATCTATGTCGGTGTCATGGTTACAACTGAAGAAGTGAGCTTCAGAGGTTGCTGAAGATGTTCGCGAGCTGTGCCTGTTTTTGGTCCGCGAGAGGTATTTTATTTCCCTCAAACCCTCCGGACAAGTCCGGCGAGCCTCCCGATCCGCCACTTGGGACGTGCCCGATAGGGGAACAGGCTGAAACCCCCACACTTTTCGGAAAAGACGATTGAAATTTTATGGACACATTATCAGAATGAATACTAACAGGCTAACTAAAAGAATTTTCAACTTGGCCCTTTCGTCTAAAACCAAGAACAGCTGGCTTCGTGAAATTGAAACAGATCTCCAGGAAATCAACATCTCAGAAGACATTGTACAGAACAGATGTAAATTCAGAACCAAAATCGACAATCACCACTTTGAAGACAAACCCAACACCAGAGCTACTACAACTTGGACAGAAGAACGAAGGAAGAAGCTCAGCGAGAGGACGAAGAGATTTTGGGAGGAAAAGAAGGCCAACACATCAGCTAAGCAAGTTCAACCGTGCTCCTAAGTAGGGCATATGCCCTACGTTATTAATTAGGATTTTAACGGGTTAAGTTAACGTACGATCTAAGTAGACATAATCGAGATCGCCAACTCTCAAAAACAGTACTGACGTTATTTTCTTCAACAGTAGAGTGGTGTATCAGCTATACTTGTGTTCCGAATTCCGAAGATACTCGGTCTTGTTGTTAGAGCCTTGCGTGGTGTGTACTTGCAGCCAGCGGCTGTCAGATTGACAAGATAACATGTAATTGGCCACCTGAAAGGAAGAGCACAGTCGATAGCATCGATAATCGATTATTATTATTATTATTATTATTATTATTATTATTATTATTATTATTATTATTATAATGACTGATGTGCATAACAAATAAAAGAAAACCCATTCACACAACTCAGTTTTATGTTTCCAGGAAAAACTTTCGGCAGGCAGATTTGAATTTAAGAGAGGAAGGCAAGTGCCGAATATCCATTATTAAGAAGGAAGCCATGCATTTGAGTGTCGACTTGGTTAATGTAATTAAACGTTTTTCAGTCTGTTGAAAACACTAGTCAACATTGTAGTGTCGGAAAAGAGCGTGGTTGGAATAAGGTGACAAAAGTAAGTAGAAGCTATGGTCACCCGCGTACGAGTTGTGAGCCTATTGTGAAAGAAGTCAGGGAGGAGGTTACATCATCAGATGATCGTCCTCATACAACATGGCTGCTTCCAATACCTAGGCTTTCGTCACGATACCGTTGGTGCTTGCGATTTATTCCGAAGGCGCTCACTATGATGTGTGCCAAGGTTCGCCGAGATTGGCCCTTGACTTTGAACGCAATTCTGCATGCTCTTAGGCGGTCCCTGATTAACTGTGAAGATAAGACACGTTCATGTACTGATGCTTAGAAACACACTACCTTCTGAATCAATGTTCTTGATCACGTATTTCAAGCAACGCATGTCTTATGGCTGGATGTCATCCGACAATTTGTGTTACGGAAGTTTAGCGTCACAAACTATGTGACGGTGTAACCCTAGCAACTGTGCAGGCTATGTCGCATCGTCTGAAATTTGCAGCTGTTGATGGATGGCCATGGCCAAGGGACATAATTTTTGATCATTTGATTGTCGCAAAGGGAAAAGTAGTTGGTTTTTTTATTTTTTATTTTTACCGAGGATCCTAGCTCTCATACTGCCTGGAACAGGTGGATACGAGTTCTCTGCAGATATTCACTACCATGCCACCAGAACCAGGTGTCCTGGGTACGGTACAATTTGGCACATTCTGTTATAGCTCCAGTTTCTTTTTATAAAATAAATTGACATAGAATTAATAAATGGTTATTTAAATTATTACTAGTCTGCTTCTTAATCAAAATGTTCACGTCGTATGAAAATACAAGAACAAATGTTAAATACATTCAAATAAATGTCTATATTACCACAATATTATGAAATTATAAGTGTTTTGGATTTATTAAAACAGCTGTAGAGTTAAATAATTTTGGACGAAGTAGCTCTATTTTTCGGCTTTCAAATTTATATTAATATGCAAAATTTTAGATACCGGTATGAAAAAAGTTTTTAAGGGTATAATGATTGTCCTAAGTCCTCCGCAGTGATACCACTATGTCGGGCGTAAGATTCTATATTCAGCGGTGCGAATTGCATTCAGAAGTGGATATGAAGCAAATTAAAAGATTCTCACAATTTCGACCCCCGAATAGCTTGATCTCTGAAGATCGTAGGTACCGGTACCATCATCTCGGACTTCATATGTTGACATTTAGACGGTCACATCGCTTTTTTTTTTCCAAAGAATTTCATTTTCAAATCCTGTGCACCTCCATTGGCATGGTATTCTTTTTTAATTCAGATAATTTTCTTATGCGAACGTAAGGCGCCGAATTCTCTATATTGAGACAAATATAGCTTGGTGTTTCGGAGTTATTCATCGCAAACCAAATGAAAATCCACACCCTGTTTCCAGTCATTTGTCGGGTCAGAAATGGAACGAATGAAGCCCTCTTCTAGCGGCGAGGATTGGAATTGTGCCGGCTGCCGAAGCCTGTCGCAGTTCTTTGGGACAGTGATTAATGAACGATTAATGAAATTAAATGATATTGGAGAGTGTTGCTGGAATGAAAGATGACAGGGAAAACCGGAGTACCCGGAGAAAAACCTGTCACTCCTCCGCTTTGTCCAGCACAAATCTCACATGGAGTGACCGGGATTTGAACCACGGAACCCAGCGGTGAGAGGCCGGCGCGTTGCACCCTGAGCCACGGAGGCTCTCAAATATTAAACCATATCATAATATTATACATATAATAAGTGTTTTGTTTGTACATTGCTCAGAATTTTAAAAAAGAATGGTATTTCTGTATCAGTCATGTCCATAGTAACAAGGAAATTCACTTTTTAATTTTCGGTCATGTCTGTCTGTCTGTCTGTCTGTCTGTCTGTCTGTCCGTCTATGTATGTATGTATGTATGTATGTATGTATGTATGTATGTATGTATGTATGTATGTATGTATGCACGGGCATCACGAGAAGATGGCTGAATAGAATTTAATGAAAATCGGTATGTAAAGTCGAGGAACGAGGAACTACAATTTTTTTTTCCTAGTTGCTTTACGTCGCGCCGACACAGATAGGTCTTATGGCGACGATGGGACAGGAAAGGCCTAGGAATGGAAAGGAAGCGGCCGTGGCCTTAATTAAGGTACAGCCCCAGCATTTGCCTGGTGTGAAAATGGGAAACCACGGAAAACCATCTTTAGGACTGCCGACAGTGGGGTTTGAACCTACAGTCTCCCGAATACTGGATACTGGCCGCACTTAAGCGACTGCAGCTATCGAGCTCGGTGAACTACAATCTAGGCTCTAAATAATTTTATTCACGCTGAGTGAAATGGTAGTTTAGGGGACGGCCTTAAAATTCAGTTCTCAAAAAGCGATGTTATAGTGATCCTATCGATAAATAATACATAACTAAAGTTATATAGAATTAAATTTTCGATCGTTTATGTCTTAGGCCTATACATTTTTACCGCACCGGCTATGATAACAGAGATATTCGTGAATCGATTTTTTTGCTAAGTCCACATTAATGCCGTGCCACGAGAAAATGGATTAACATAATTTAATGAAAATCGGTATGTTAAGTCGGGAAATAAAGCACTACAGAACTTTATTCACGCTTGATAATTTGTTCCAAACCTTTACTTCTCGTCCAAGCCTCTCGAATACAAATATTCATTTACTGGGAAATGTTCGGTAAATTTCCAAGTTCGTTGGAAATATTTAAGGAAAAGCTTAGGTACCGGTAAACAATAATATAAATGAATGTAAATATGAGGTTGAAATGGCGTATGGCTTTTAGTGCTGGGAGTGTCCGAGGAAATGTTCAGCTTGCCGGGTGCAGGTCTTTTGATTTGACGCCCCTAGGCGATCTGCGCTCCGTGATGAGGATGAAATGATGATGAAGCCGACACATACACCCAGCCCCTGTGCCAGCGAAATTAACCAATGATAGTTAAAATTCCCGAACCCGGGACCCCTGTGATCAAAGGCCAGCATGCTAACTATTCAGCCATGGAGCCGGGCTAAATATGACGTAAACAGTTGGTACGGAATCTGCCACCTGGGCAACTGCCTTAAATGCAGAGCATTGATGATTGAAATTGATTGAGTGGATGAAATGGTAGTTTAGGGGAAGGCGCCTAAAATGTAATCTTACACCTACGATATTATGCAATTTAATAAAATCTTATTCACAATGTGTAAACGACTTCATCTAGAATTATGTATACAGTGTAGAATTCCGTAGCGAAGCACGGGTACACCAGCTAGTAATATAATGTATTGTTAAACTGTATGCAAATTTACGACATGGTTTGGCAGAATAGCAGGCTTCATAGCCTGAGTCACGCCATGGAAATAAAGGAATAATAATAATAATAATAATAATAATAATAATAATAATAATAATAATAATAATAATAAGGTAATTCAAAATCGTCACTTTTATTAAAGCCGCCCCACTTATTGACGTGAGCCCTGCCAAGTGTCATTATATTCTCCCATTCGACTTGGATCTTTAGTTCTGGCGCTATAAGCCCGTTACATTAAGGTTCGAATGTTTTCATGTATCCTGAAAAAGTGTCGTCTTACTGACTAATGTGTGTTTTGCTTGCAGACAACAACGTACCAGTATCGAACAGTGTGGTCGTAACGCTTCCCGACAACGAGAAGGACTCGAGACTACACGGAAGTCCCTCCGGCGAGGCTGGCTCTCCCGGGGGTCCTCGCGACCCGTTTCATTGGGCAGTCGAACGTGCAAGACGAGGATGTACGCGAAAACTCCTCTTCAAGCGCTTGCCCATCCTCACGTGGCTTCCCCAATACACCGCCCGCTACGCCTTCTCCGACCTGGTGGCTGGTTTCACCGTCGGACTTACCGTCATCCCCCAGGCCATCGCGTATGCCAACGTTGCGGGTCTTCCTCCCCAGGTTCGTTAATAATACTATGTTTTAAGTGAGTTGTAGTAGTGTCGCAATTTTGCCCATGTAGTCTTCTGGTGAGGAAAGCAACAGGAAACTTCGTCACTCCTCATTTCTTTAGTTTGCCTTTCCAGTGACGCCTACGCTACCTACGACAGCTGATGATGGAGCTGTTGAGGATCAAACTAGCCTTCGGGCTCAATACATACATCTTCTGGGGCCAAGAGACGTCATAGTATTATAATTTTACCTTCATTCTTACTTTTGTTCTGGGGCCAAGACATGCCATAATGTCGGAATTTTACTTATTTTTCTTCTGGTGCCAAGACACGCTGTAGTGTTGGAATTTTACCTTTCCTCTGGGACCAAGACACGTCATTGTGTTGTAATTTTACCTATCTTTCCTTCTCCTTCTTCTTCTGTGGCCAAAACACGTCGTTTTGTAATTTTACCTTTCTTTTTCTTTTTTCTTCTTCTTCTAGACTCAAAACACGTCGTTGTGTTGTAATTTTACCTTTCTTTTTTTTTCTTCTTCTTCTTCTGGGGCCAAAACACGTCGTTGCGTTGTAATTTTACCTTTCTTTTTCTGCCTCTTTTTCTGGGGCCAAGACACGTCATTGTGTTGTCATTTTACCTTCTTCTTCTTCTTCCTCTACTTCTACTTCTGGGGCCAAGAAACGTTGTTGTGTTGTATTACATTTCTTTTTCTTCTGCTTCTTCTGGGGCCAAGACACGTTGTTGTGTTGTAATTTTACGTTATTCTTCTTCTTATTATTATTCCTCTTCTACTTCTGGGGCCAAGAAACATTGTTGCGTTGTATTGTATTTCTTTTTCTTCTCCTTCTGGGGCCAAAACACGTCGTTGTGTTGTAATTTTACCCTCTTCTTTTTCCTCCTCTTCTACTTCTGGGGCCAAGAAACATTGTTGTGTTGTATTTCTTTTTCTTCTATTTCTGGGGCCAAAACACGTCGTTGTGTTGTAATTTTACGTTTTTTCAATCAATCAATCAATGCTGATCTGCATTTAGGGCAGTCGCCCAGGTGGCAGATTCCCTATCTGTTGTTTTCCTAGCCTTTTCTTAAATGATTTAAAAGAAATTGGGAATTTATTGAACATCTCCCTTGGTAAGTTATTCTATCCCTAACTCCCCTTCCTATAAACAAATATTTGCCCCAGTTTGTCCTCTTGAATTCCAAATTTATCTTCATTTTGTGATCTTTCCTACTTTTAAAGACACCACTCAAATTCGTCTACGAATGTCATCCCACGCCATCTCTCCGCTGACAGCTCGGAACATACCACTTACAAACCATTATTCTCGTCATTGTTCCGTGTTGAAAAGAGCTATATCACTAAGTTTACACAAGGAGTATTTTATTAGAGCACCTATTCAATACAATTCATTCCACTGTTGTGCGGTCAAATGAACATAGAAACTGACATATTTTCAAGGTACATGTTTCACCCCTCTTATTTAGGGCTTAGTGACATACCACTTAGTTGAGCAGCTCGTCTTCTTCCTCCCAAGTCTTCCCAGCCCAAACTTTGCAACAAGACACATCGTTGTGTTTTAATTTTATCTTTCTTTTTCTTTTTATTCTTTTTCTGGGACCAAGAAACGTTGTTGTGTTGTAAATTTACCTTCTTCTTCTTCTTCTGGGGCCAAAACACGTCGTTGTTTTGTAATTTTACCTTTCTTTTTCTTCTTCTTCCAGGCCCAAAACACGTCGTCGTTTTGTAATTTTACCTTTCTTCTTCTTCTTCTTCTTCTTCTTCTTCTAGGACCAAAACACGCTGGAGTGTTGAAATTTTGCACTTCTTCTTCTTCTACTTCATCTGAGACCGGGCGAGTTGGCCGTGCGCGTAGAGGCGCGCGGCTGTGAGCTTGCATCCGGGAGATAGTAGGTTCGAATCCCACTATCGGCAGCCCTGAAGATGGTTTTCCGTGGTTTCCCATTTTCACACCAGGCAAATGCTGGGGCTGTACCTTAATTAAGGCCACGGCCGCTTCCTTCCAACTCCTAGGCCTTTCCTATCCCATCGTCGCCATAAGACCTATCTGTGTCGGTGCGACGTAAAGCCCCTAGCAAAAAAAAAAAAAAACTTCATCTGAGATGGTCTCCCCACAGATCATCATGGAGAAAGTTTTCCTATTTTGCGTTTCCTGTATCGTGGATGTTGAACTGGTGTTGGAGGTTTCACTCTCGGGATAGTCTTCTCCACCTACGCTCATGTGTCCCTTCTGTCTTGGCTGCTATGATCGATTGTATTTGTCATTTATGAATATGTGACCAAAATAGGCTTCTTTCCTGCATTTTACAAGGCCTAAGGCTTCGTATGGAATCCCTGAAATATTTTCTGCATTACGTCCACATTTCACCAATGAAGCTGTTAGTGTCCAGCATTCATAACACATAATACTTCACAGCATGGCAAAGTGAATTTCGAATCAGAGGTCATGATTGCACACAAGGTGTTTTAATTTCAGAAAAACTCTACTTGCAATGCCAATTCTGGTTCTCATTTCTATATCCATTTCCCATTAGTCATTACCCTAGATACTCAAATTGATTGATTGATTGATTCCCATTCAATGCTGTTTTCTTCTAGAGGACTTTGTGCTTGCTGATTATCATGAATTTTGATTTCTGAATGTTTATTTTACCTTAACTCTTTATTTACTTCAGTGATGCTATTTTAAAGGATGTGTGTTGATATACAACTGACATCTATAAAGTAATAGTACCATATGTTTTGTTTCTCTTCCAGTATGGTCTTTATTCGTCCTTCATGGCTTGCTTCGTGTATGCAATCTTTGGAAGCTGCAAAGATAGTGCCGTCGGTCCTACAGCAATCGCTGCCATCTTGACGAGAGAAAATCTCCATAACCTGGGTCCAGAGTTTGCGGTACTTTTGTGTTTCTTGAGTGGCTGTGTGGAATTACTCATGGGAATTCTACAGTTAGGTAAGGATATGGTCATATTATCCAGGTCACATTTTTACCATTTGTTGGTGATAAATCACTAGAATTACATTATCATAATATGCATTATTCAACTCCTGACAATCAAACATTATAGCTAAATGATCCGGAATCTTTCATTTCCATACAAAATAAAGTTTTTAAGCATCAATAGTATTATAATGAGACAGTCTAAGGACTTCATATCTTGGTTGAAATAATTGTCACTTACAAATTGAGCATTCTTCCAAAAAGGTAACATAATCAAAATTGTATTCTAGGGAACAACCATAGCATTTAGTTTTTTCAGTAATAATGGCATTAAATTGTGTGGCTGACGTCACTGTTCTTGAAACATGAGTCGCCCATCCACAATGATGTGATATTGGTATTTGTCACCATTGTTATTTATCATCATCATCATCATAGTAAGAATTATTCTTGTATATGTAGCAGATATATGCTTACTATTTTTGTTAATACAATATAGAATAGATACTGTATATAATAGAATCCTATGCTGTAGTAAGGAGTATGCTGCATATCAACATATATGACCATTTTGGAATGGCAGGAATATTTTTTTTGAGCAGGAGATACTCAACATTATAATTACTGGGGTACATGAAATGTCTCAAGATGTAATTTGTTACAGGTTTCTTGATCGACTTCATCTCGGGACCTGTATCTGTGGGCTTCACTTCCGCTGCAGCGATAATCATTGCAACAACGCAGATCAAGGATGTCCTAGGGTTGAGCATTAGCGGTAGTAAGTTCCTGGAAGTGTGGGAACAGCTGTTTGAACACATCTCCAGCACAAGGCTGTGGGACAGTGTGCTTGGCTTCTCCTGCATGGCTGTGCTTTTACTGCTCAGGGTAAGTGTGTTACTGGCCAAAACCAGTTTCATAAACAGGGCTGACCAAAAAGAGGGGACAAGGGGGAAACATGTCGGGGGGACCCAGAAGTCAAATGGATTGATTACATTATTTTGAGGTAAGGTAGTAGGTGTCGTAGTGAAGCATACGTGTGACAGTAGAATATTTCAGTACTTTACTCATTTTGAAAAATGCTGAATCAGATTGTTACTGCTTTATTTTCTTGTCTTATTTATACAACATATAAGTGCTAGCCCTCGCACGTACATTTCAGCAATTACTGACACGGTGGCAAACACAGTATTATGCAAATGTGTTGAGTTTCTTCTTCTTCTTGGTCAAGTTTGATTTTGAACATCGTGACCCTTCACGCAATTCTGTGAAGTACAGTATACTCTGTCATGCAAAGCGGTCTCCTTCTGTGTGCGTTATTCTTTCAAGTGACAGATTTGTGAAACTCCCTATCTGGTCATTGTACAAGTGATGTTTTCCATCAACTTTGCCCTAGATTTCTCGATTCCATCTCGTCAGATGTCACGGCAGAAAAATTTCAATATTTACCATTAGATGTTTGAAAGTATGAATGCTTTAGGGACAAACCTTAGCTCATTCAGAATGGAGCCATTCATTCTTCTTGCTGTGATATTCATAGCATTTTTCAGTAGCACTTCATCTCAAAGTCCTCGGTTCTCCTACGACATGCAGGATTTATAGACCAGGACTCAAAGCCATACATAGCGATAGGAAATACCAAAGCTTGAACTTGTTGCTTCTTAGTTTCCCTGGCAATACTCATATGATGATCTTTCCATATTTTTATTCAAGCAAACAGTGCATTCTTAGCCATACCCATTCTTCTTTTAATTTCATATTCATAATTTCCCTTACTGGAAATGCAACCTCCTTGAGATCTATGTCCTGTGTAATTTGGAAGGGATGATATAATGCCCCTGTCTGTCCACAACCATCAGGTAACACACTTGGTTCAGTTTAGTCAATCAGTCAGTTAATGTTACCACTAATCTGCATCCAAGGATGTCGCCCAGTTGTTGACCTAGTCTTTTCTATTCTAGCTACTTGTAAATGGCAGTGCACAAAGATATGGAGATTATTCTAGTCATTTTATGTTTTCATGTTTTTCCTTGTTTTCTCTTTCTGTTGCTCTGTCTTCCCACACCGACCTGTCATTATACTCATCCTAGTGACGGGACTATCGAATGAAAACTACCGAATTATTCGATAGTCGTCAACTACCGTTACAAACAATTGTTTCCGTTTGCATTTGTTTTTTCATTCGGATTGCAGATTCCTATTGTTTCCACTTGTTGGCACTGAAATCGGCCTCCTCTTTTGCCACGGAGCAAAGTCAGAGTTGATAGCAGACTCTATACCCTTTGGGACGAATTATGATGTATAAACATGAACTAATAAAGCGAATAATATGTATATGTTCGGACATACAGTATTTCCCCCTCGCAGACTCTGACTCAAATTTGTGTAATGATGAATGAAATTGTATTAGTGTGCACATTAAGAATAGATACGGTAATTATAGTTTTTTTAAACACTTTCCATGTATTAACCATGAACATCTAATGATTGAACAATATACTTAACTGAATGGAATTATTTTTAAATTAATGTATGCAGTATTACTTGGTCGTAGGAAAATATGTTGTCTTTTCATTTAGTTTAGTCTGCTGTATGCACATTATTTTAACATGGGGTGTCATTTCAGTAAGGTGTAAACCTAACCTTTGTCTGAAATTACCTAACATTTGTTATTTTAATCGGGAATTTTTATCTTATTTTATAGACCAACATATTTCAGTTTCCAATCACTTCACTCGAACATTGTGTAACGTTTGTTACTAGTCTCTGTATTTCCGCTTATATCACTACCAACAAAACAAACATGCTATACAAATTGGTAGTATAATACAACAATCCACATTTCAACTAGTAAATGACTTATTACTAGTTACTAAGAGTCGAGCACCACAGTACAAAATACAATTTACTACTACTACTACTACTACTACTTCGATAGTCACGCTTCACAATCGGTAGTTTACCGATAGTTTAAAGCATTCAATATTCCCATCACTAGCTCATCCTCTTAAGGGTTCCTTGTCTTGTTCCTCTCTATATACAACTGGATTTGATACTTATTTGTTTGTTTCCAATACTGTTGGGATCCTTTTCTTACCTTTTGTGTTTGTCCTATGTTCTTAAAAGAAAACAGATATTCTTATGTCTGTACCCATTATTGTACAAATAATATTTGGTACTTTGTGATTAATCTGAGGAAGACCATCTTCATTTTCTTTGACGGGGCTATATATGATATTAGCATGCCTATTTGTTTTTTCAAGGTTTTGAAATTAAATAGACTATTGTATAATATTGAATGACTTGCATACTTAACAACTATCCAGCGACATCCATGATCAAAATGAATGTTACTGGGTTCTAGTTCAGTCCATTCTCCTGCGTCACATATGTTTTAAACACTTACATGGTGTTACCTTCCAAACTTCACATTAACATTAAATTCACACTGAAATATAAACAGTTAGACTACCCTGTATCCATCCGCTTTCTGTAGAAGTAATTATCCAAGTTTTTGACAATTTCATTCTCAGTCATCATGGTTACTAAAACTGATCCTGATCCCAGCTCATTATAGTGCTCGGAAAATGTTCTTATTAGTTTTAATTTACTCTACTTGTCAGTGAGACTGGTAAAGTCAGCAAATACAGAAAGTGCAACAGAAAGTAGATGATACAATAAATTAAGTACAGTACCTACCCAATTTCCTGTTGTCAAATAACCTAATAGAAGGACTCAACTACTGGAGATACTTTTTACTATAAAAATATACATTTTTCATGAATTGAGTTATGTAATGTTGTTGCTGGGTCATCAGCCCATAGACTGGTTTGATGCAGCTCTCCATGCCACCCACCTCTGTGCTTACCTTTTCATTTCTACATAACTGTTACATCCTACATCTGCTCTAATCTGCTTGTCATATTCATACATTGGTCTACCCCTACCGTTTTTACCAACTACACTTCCCTCAAAAATCTAACTGAACAAGACCTGGATGTCTTAAGATGTATAATTCTCTCTCTTCTTCTCATCAAATTTAGCCAAATCGATCTCCTCTCACCAATTTGATTCAGTATCTCTTCATTCGTGATTCGATCTATCTCACCTTCAGCATTCTTCTGTTACACAACATTTCAAAAGCTTCTATTCTCTTTCTTTCTGAGCTACTTATTGTACATGTTTCACTTCCATACAATGCCACACGCCAGACGAAAGTCTTCAAAAACATCTTTCTAATTCCTATATCAATGTTCGAAGTGAGCAAATTTCTTTTCTTATTATGTAATACAAATGCTATTTTTCATATATTAGTGCACTAGGGTGTACCCAGAGTTAATATTAATGAGCATCGAGGAATCAAAATAAAAAGAAAAATAATAATTTATTATCAGAAATCTCTTTTATTGATAATTGTGATTTGTGCAGTTAACATTTTATGTTGGATAAAGGAATTAGCAGAAGTTAAAGCAATGACGAACTTTATGGAGAAGGTCTGTAATGCTTAACATGATGAAAATAAACAAAAGTAACAGTAAGAATGTTTTCATTCCACAGAAAGCCAAGGACATTCCGATTGGTCCAGCTGACTCCAAAGAAAAGACTGCCCTACAGAAAGTTCTTGGACAACTTCTGTGGTTTATATCGACTGCTCGGAACATTCTGGTGGTCGTTGTGTGTGCAACTATGGCGTATCTCTTCAAATTACATGGCATGGAGCCCTTTGTACTAACAGGTAAGTGACCAACCATCTCTTCTTCACTGATAATTTGCAGCGAGAACACTTGACTCATTGTTTGAGGCAGGAAGAGGTGTACTTTCAGAAGTATTTATGTTTTTTAGATTTTTCTCAAGTTTGTGTGCCATACTAATTGTAGAGGTAAAGGCTAGGACTAAAAACTTACTGGCTATGACTTTATGTAAGGTACAGCCCTAGCATTTCTATTGTCTGAAAACCATCTTCAGGTCTGCCAACGGTGGGGTTTGAACCCACCATTTCCCCAGTGTAGGCTTACAGCTACATGACCCATATCACACAGCCAACTCGCTTTGTCCATCTCAAAATATTCAGAAGCTAGTGTAATTTAGATCAGTTGACAAACTTCAATTTAATTATTACATTGTCTCATACAGTTCCTGTATTTGATTAGTTCCTTTCTATGCCAAGGGTTGAAGTAGGCTAAATGAACCTCATGGTTATATTCACCTCCAGAAATACTGTTTCTTAAAATTTTCAAACTTCTTGTTGAGGAATTAAATTTTCAAAAATGAGTTCCAATTTAACACCTGGTGACAAAGGCATAGAGCTAACAACTCTATCACGGTTAGAGCCGAGGTTACGGAAGGTCCAAGGGTCTTCACAGACTGTATGGAGATTGCTTTCTATGCCAAGATTGTATTAGATATTACTTTACAGCTATCCAGGATATATATATATATATATATTTACAATTTGTTTTATGTCGCACCGACACAGTTAGGTTTTATGGTGATGATGAGATAGAAAAGGACTAGGAGTGGGAAATAAGTAGCCATCGCCTTAATTAAGGTACGACCCCAGCATTTGCCTGGTGTGAAAATGGGAAACAATGGAAAACCATCTTCAGGGCTGCTGTCAGTGGGGTTTGAACCTACTATCTCCCGAATGCAAGCTCACAGCTCACTGCATGCATGGCTAACTCACCCTCTTCTATTATTATTATTATTATTATTATTATTATTATTATTATTATTATAGAAATACAGCTTATTAGCAGTTTGTCATTTTTGTGCAAATATTTCTAGGTTATGTTGTAATATTTACTGTATCATGAAACTGATTTGAAGAAAATCTGTTGTTTAATATTCCACACTAAGCTGCTCCTTCAAGTAAAGCTAATATAGACAAAGTAAAAGTCTTTCTTATGAATGAAATGTATCTTCTATTGCAGGGGAAGTGAAAGCAGGCTTGCCACCATTCAGTCCTCCGCCATTTTCTGCACAAGTCAACAATCAGACTTACACATTCCTAAACATGGCCTCCAACCTGGGATCAGCAACTTTTGTTGTTCCTTTGCTGGCCATCTTGGAAAATATTGCCCTGGCAAAAGTATTCTGTAAGTAGCATTTTAAAATGTTTTAAATAATTATGTTGATTCTAAGTTTTTTTAAATTGGTTACATCAGACTAACACTTGGAAGGTTTTCGATGATGCAAGAAAGTAGTTGTAGACTTGGTGTTAAAATAAGAAACCAGAATAAACTATCTTCAGGGCTGCTGACAGTGGGGTTCAAACCTACTATCTCCCGGATGTAAGCTCACAGCTGTGTGTCCCTAACCAAACTGACAACTCGCCTAGTATGAATGTACTGGATAGAAAGTGCAGAATAGCTAAAGAAGAATGCCTGAAAGAGAAGTGCAAGGATGATGAAGATGGTATGGTTGTAGGAAAAATAGATGCTGCATAGGGGAAAATCAAGGAAGCCTTTGGAGAAAGGATAAATAGGAGTATGAATATTAAGACTTAAGATGGAAAACCACTTCTGTGAAAAGAAGACAACGCAGTAAGATGGCAGGAAGATATTAAACAATTGTATCAAGGGAAAGAAGTAGGTGATAAGGTTCTAGAACAAGAAGGGGATGTTGATGCTGATGAAATGGGACATCCAGTTTTCAGGTCAGACTTCGACAAAACTTTGAGAGACCTAAATAGGAACACATACCTGGAATTGATGTCATACTCCAGAATTACTGTCTGTCTCAGGAAAAACTGGCTTGGCAAGTCTATTCCATTTAGCATGTAAGATACATGATGCAGGAGAAGTTGCTTCCAATTTTGAAAAGAATGTTGTTATACCTATTCCCAAAATAGTAGATGCTAAAAATGTGCAAACTACTGCACCATTAGTTTAGTATTTCACATCTGAAAAATGTTAATATATTATTTACAGAATAATGGAAAGACAAGTTGAAGCTGAGTTGGGAGAAGATTAGTTTGGCTTCAGAAGAAATGTAGGAACACATGAAGCAATCCTGACTTTACAACTGGTTTTAGAGGATCGAATTAAGAAGGGCAAGCCCACGTACACACCATTTGTAGATCTAGAAAAGGCATTTGATAATGTTGATTTGACCAAGCTTTTTGAGATTCTGAAAGTGATTGGCATAAAATACGGAGAAAGGTGGGTTATTTACAATCTGTACAAAAATCACTCTACAGTGATAAGAATCAAAGGCTATGAAAATGAAGTAGCTGTCCTGAAAGGAGTGAGGCAAGGATGCGATTTGTCCCCTTTCCTTTTCATTGTTTGTACAGAACAGGCAGTAAGGGAAATCAAAGAGAAATTTGGACAGTGAATCACAATTCAAGGAGAGAAAATCACAACACTGAGATTTGCTGATAATATTGTCTGCAAGAGATCTGGAGAAATCGATGAATGGTATGGACACAAGTCTTGGAGAAGGAGTACAAAGAAGAAAATAAATACATCCAAATCAAAAGTAATTGAGTGCAGTCGAACAAAGTCAGGAGATGCAGAAAATA
Organism: Anabrus simplex; assembly: GCF_040414725.1. Taxonomy (NCBI): domain Eukaryota; kingdom Metazoa; phylum Arthropoda; class Insecta; order Orthoptera; family Tettigoniidae; genus Anabrus; species Anabrus simplex. The sequence continues at coordinate 226,326,268 of NC_090270.1, read as the reverse complement.
TTATGTTAGGAAATAAAGTCTTAAAGAAAGTAGATGAATATTGTTACTTGGGTAGTAAAATAACTAATAATGGCAGAAGTAAGGAGGACATAAAATGCAGACTAGCACAAGCAAGAGAGGCCTTTCTTAAGAAAAGAACCACATTTGTCTTAAACAGGCTCGGCCCTTCTTCATGAGTTAGGCAAGAAGCAGAAAGGAAGATTAACTTATAAAGGATACACCCACTTTACAGTAGAGTTACAAATATCTATCAGTGCGACGTGAAGAGTTCAATAAGAAGTGAAGCAGGGAGAAATGAGTGGCACAAAGCCACTGTTGTACTGCTCGCTGGACTGTTGTTTGTCTGATGAAGTTGAATTGTCAAAAGATTTGTTGCCATTGATGCTTTCACAGCCCGTACTTATAGTGTTTGAAGCGAAAGCTGACCGAACCATCAGAACCAGTCTAAGTGGTTCACATAATTCGCGTATGTAACATGTGACATTGACAGGTATAGGACATAGACACAAGCCTGGAATGAAACATCTGACGACGAGGAACATATGAATTTGGAAAACACTGAGACGAAATAACAGTAGTGAAGTGCCACGTCATGGGAGCCATCTGGTGGCGATTGAAAGTACCATTTCCACTTCTATTATAACGTCTAAATTCACATTGTTTAAGAAGCCTTTCTCGTGGACAGTCGAGATTTCTTCTGAGGACGCAGAGCACAGTTCTCTGCAAAATGTAAAGTTTCACCTTATTTTCTTGACACGACATAAGCCCAAAAGCCTATACAGTATCATGTCTAAAAGATTTGTTGTCTATAGCATGCAGTCTTGTGATGTGTTTATCATATCCATGTCAAGGTAAAGTCATTATTCTTTGCTATATTAGCTTTCAAAGACTGAGTGTGTTGCCTGTATTCTGCCTTTATATGATGTCTTGTTATTTCTTAGGTTCCTTGAAACTAATAATATTTTGTTTAAACAGCGGATGGCAAAGCCATCGACGCCACTCAGGAGATGTTGGCCATCGGCATGTGCAACATCATGTCATCTTTTGTCAGCTCGATGCCTGTGTCTGGAGCCCTGTCGCGAGGAGCAGTCAACCATGCCAGTGGTGTGGCCACTACCTTCGGTGGGATTTACACAGGTATATAATTATTTTAGAACTTCGTTATACATCAGTGGTACAGATTACTGTGTAAGTAGATTATTATTTGTGGAAATTGCGAGCTAACTCCAAGCCTGTCTGGTAGCCATGATCGTTAAGGTGTCAGGTCTGACACTGTGGTTAGCCGGTTCGAGTCCCGTTGGTCGAAAAAATTTCACTGTCAGAATGTTGGCCGGTAGGGCACAAGAGGTAGTGGTATACAATTTCTAATCACTAGATTGGGCGCCAAAATGCTGGAATCAATTCCAAACCTCTCTGCAGTGTTCATATGGACTGAGGGCATATGACACCGTTGAGATTATTTTTCTGTCAGATGGAGATGTTAAGCCTTGTGCTGACACCTTGGTGTTATTCAACATGAGTAGGCTTTGTGCCAGCACTGGGTTTACCCTCTCCCTCCCTACTATCTTATATCACATCATTCATTTAATCTCATTAACTCTCCTGATGAGTTGATGACAGAAACGGCATCTGGTTGTAAAAACTTGCTACGGAGATTCATCTCACTTCATACCTGACCCTGTACAAAAACGGGACAAGGGTTGGACAAACATTGAGAGATAACTCCATTTCTATTTCCTTTCTCGTTACCTTGCCAATGTAGTGTAAACTGTTTCCTCAGCTTCGTCGTCTCTTTATCTTTCCACTTGGCCCCACTCTGCTATTGTTCGTCTTTCTAGGAGGTCCACTTGTTCTTCACACTTTCCTGTAAGGTTGAGTATACTGATATCCCCAGTTTGTTATCTGTCTCCTCTAAGAATGGTGCTTGGTCACATTTCTTCACCATTCCATCTGTTGTTGCATTTTCACCAGTTCACAGTTTGTTTTGCAATAATAATTTTAATGTTTATAAAGGAACTTTATACACGTTTCATCCTTTGTACTTCTGATCAATTGTGACAGGACCTTTTATATAAATTGAGAATCTTCCTACTCTAAGGAGAACTCAGGACTTCCAAGATTCCATCTTGAGTTAAATAATTATGTTATGTTAAAGCACCATTATAATTGGGACTGTCATATTTACAGAGAAACTTTATATGTGGTTTGACCTTTGTATAACATTTAATTTATGATAAGACTTTTTATTTATTTGAGAATCTTACAGTTCTAAGACGAAATCAATACTTTCAAAGTTCTAACTTGAGTGAAAAGAATTATATTGTGTTAAGTGTCATTCTAATCGTGACTTCAAGATTTTGAAAGCATTTTTTTTTTTGCTAGTGGGTTTACTTCACACCGACACAGATAGGTCTTATGGTGAGAATGGGATAGGAAAGGCCTAGGAGTTGGAAGGAAGTGGCTGTGCCTTAATTGAGGTACAGCCCCAGCACTTGCTGGTGTGAAAATGGGAAACCACGGAAAACCATTATTTAGGGCTGCCGACAGTGGGATTCAAACCCACTATCTCCTGGATGCAAGCTCACAGCCGCACGCCTCTAACCGTATGACCAACTCGCCCGGTTGAAGTTGTGATTATTTGAAGTTTTCTCCAGATACTTCTAGGGGCATCATAAAGATAGTCACAAGTAGCAGCATGTTCATGACCCGACACTGTCATGAAGAACAAGATATTCATGAACAGAGGATGGAAGAGGTGTATCAACAGTACCTGGGAAACTGGGACTGTAAACTGATTATGAGAATGATGATGATTAAAAGCTAAGTTACAGTGTTTGAGAATAAAGACTACCAGATGAGTTGGCTGTGTGGCTAGGGGCGTGCAGCTGTGAGCTTGCATCCAGGAGATAGTAGGCTCAAACCCCACTGTTGGAAGCCCCGAAGATGGTTTTCCGTGGTTTGCCATTTTCACACCAGGCAAATGCTGTACCTGAATTAAGGCCACAACCATAAGACCTATCTGTGTCAGTGCACTTAAAAAGCAATTTGAAAAAGAAGAAGAAGAAGAAAAGAATAAAACTTTCTATGATCTTGGCCAGTTTGATCATGTCTCTGTAATCTTAGGGATAGTCAGATATACACTTATGGTGACACAAACAATTAGTGACTGGAGAATTGTAATTGTATTCCATAGATATAAGACATTTTTGATTATACAATTTCAAATTATCTAATGCAATTCTTATTCCTTGTTGCAGGTGTCATAGTTATTCTCTCTCTGCATCTCTTTACTCCATACTTCACCTTCATCCCTAAGGCATCTCTGGCAGCTGTTATTATTGCTGCAGTTGTGTTCATGGTGGAATTTCATGTCGTAAAACCAATATGGAGAACAAAGAGTGAGTATTATTTCTCCTCAGTGGAATTATTTCCACAGAACTTAACTGATGAAGGCCATTGTTATGACAAGTTAACTATTTGTCTAACTTTGTGCATTTCTGCTTGTTTCAGAACTTGACCTGATTCCAGCATTTGCAACGTTCCTGTCTTGCTTATTTATTCGTCTTGAACTGGGCATTGTCATCGGAATAAGCATCAACGTACTCTTCCTTCTTTATGCTTCTGCAAGGCCTACAGTGAAGGTTGAGAAAGTCACTGTAAGTCATTCTTAGAATTAATTAACTTACCATACCGGTATCTCATTCCATCAAAAAAGAAAAAAAGAAAAATCTCCTCATTTAGAATGAAAGTGGAGACGGGTTTTATATCCTGAGTAATTAGGTATCATCATCATCATCATCATCGTTGTCATTGTCATTGTCATTATATATGGCCTCAGCTACCTTGTGCAGGCATTTTGATTGGCCCCATCTAGGCTACCTGCGTGTCAATTTTGATGTTCCATTTCACTCTAACAGGTGGTGGAACAGATATTTGGCTGAGTTTTGATTAACCTTGTCGGGTAAACATGAAATGTGTCACCAGAGATCGTTAAATGCTGACATCATGGGGCATAGAGTGTTGAATGGTTTCTTTCCACACCCTTCAGAAATCTGACTAGCTCTATCAGGTTTGAACCTACGATTTTGGGATCCAGCAGTCAGCAATGTATCACTGATTGACAGGAGTGCATGTAGCATGTCAACAGATGAAGGAAGCCATTGTGCATGCTTATCATCGCAACCACATTGCTGCACTGGAAATATACAGAAAATAGTACTTAAAAAACTGCCCTTCGTATATTCTTCGGATTTTCACAGGGTATATCATTTGTACAGCACTCTCATTAGGTGAGCCAAGCATATCACATCAAATGTACAAATTATTTACACTAACTGTAACATTTACATTAAATACAAATATATACATTGAAATTGGTGGCTGGACTATAGGATCTTGATGTATCGTATATGCCATTGGTATTATCATGGTTCTTCATTACTGAGTATTTGCATTCTCTATTATTTTTGGTCTGAATACCTAATTAAATTTACCATTGTTTACAAAATCAAAAAAATACAAATGAAAACATCTGTTGTTTACCATATTTTGGAGGAATTTATTGCAAAATTAGTAAAATATTTAAGGAATCTTGATTATCAGTGGCATATACAAATTCTAATTCACTTGATAACTCAATGGTAACTTAATAATGCATTATCTGTGGCTGTGTCCACAAATTTTTATGAAAATGTTGTTAGAATCTTTGAATATACACCCTGTAATTTTCAGTAAAACTAATCTTTTCCCCTTCCTCTTTACAGAGTTCCTCAGGATGTGAATATCTTCTGATAACTCCTGACCGTAGTCTTGTGTTCCCGTCTGTTGAGTATGTAAGAAATCATGTTTCCAAAGCCGGTGTAAAGCAAGGTTCAAGCTCAATCCCAGTGGTCATTGACAGTCGGCACATCCAGGGTGCAGATTTCACTGCAGCCAAGGTAAGAACATATTATATATATTTACAGATTTTTAACTTGAGATCAGCATTTTATGGAAACTAGATTGAAGAGATTATTTTTTTGCTCAGTTGAGTATGGCATGAGTATGATCCAATGATAGTCATGCAATTTATATTAATGGAAAAATTATTTGAAATTGGAAAAGAAAAGGTACTGAGAAGAGAATGAATGTTACACTTGGACAACTGAAGGCTTTACAGCTAGAATGTAAAGAATTCTGAGTTTCTGAGAGTACAGAAGACCATTAAATTGCAGAAAGGGAAAAATGATTCTGCCATCAAGCAAATAAGTGCATGGTTTGTCAAAAGAAAAACTCTAAAATAACATAAGCTATTGATGAGCAAGGGATTGGATAGATAGGAGAATAACATATCTGTTAACAGTGCCCATAAATATTTTAAGATGTATCAGTTTCTTTTCAAAGCATCTGAGATTAATAAATAGCGGTTGACAAGTTTCTGAAGCAATGTGTGAAAGTATCGTGCTACATTTTAGGTACAACATAGAGGCTGCCTAGCCAAGGCAGTAACATACGCTCATTTTGCCCGGAAGAGTGTGGCTTCGATTCCCTGTCAGGAAGTCGAAAAATTTAGAAATGAGAATTTTTCACTTTTGGAGGGTGACATGACTCTGAGGCTCATTCAGCCTACAACAGAGATCAGTACCAGTATAATTCCTGAGATTAAGAATAGTGTAAGCCTTTATCTTCCAATCCTCCAAGGGCCTTTGTGGCTATTTCAGGTAACACACTATTGGAGCAAAAATGTCTTGTTATTATACTTTAAACCAACCAATAAATTAATTACTTCATTGCTGAGTCTTCTGTGCAGCTGTGTTTAACAGGTGACTCTTCAGACAAGTACACTTGAAACACTTCATGTCTTCTATCTGTTTCCAACACTGTTGCTGAAGATGGTTGCAAGAAAAGTATTTGAAAGTGTATCACCATAATGATTCATTAACCATTAGTGTTTAAGACAACAGCAAAGTTGGTTTAATTATTTTTACATTCATCACTACATAATGGATGTCGACACTTGGTAAAGAAATGGAGATATATATACAGGAAGATAGGAACAAGTAAAGGAACATGCACACACACACAGGTTGGTGTTGGAAGGAGGAGGACTCAAAAAGGAGACAAGAATAACAAAAGGATAAAAACAATCTCCATATCTCTATACACTACTGTCTTCAAATAGGTAGACTCTCTCCTAATCATTTCCATTTCTTCTCAGCCCCCAACGAGCTTGTTTCTGCTTTGCTGCTTCATGAAAAGGGCAGGCTTCAACACTCACTGAGCGATAGATCTTCAGTCTTGATGCTGGAAATGTAGGATAAGAAGAATGCCAGACAATACAGGAACAGGGAAGAAACATAAAAGAAAGACAAATACAAGTGGTGAAAGATTAGGGACACATAATAAATAAAAAAGACAAAAGGAGAAAGAGATCCCAAATGGATAATGTACGTATTGGAAAGGAAACTGTAATTGTGTATATCCTATTATACTCCTACATGTGGCTTAATTTGTCTCCACTTTTGTTCCTTTTCATTACTGAATAAAGAAAACCTCCCCTCTCATTGTTCAGTAAAAAAGTAAATAGCTTCAGAAATCAAATGATTATGATTATGATTATGAACATACCATACTGCAAAAGGGTCCTAATATCTTTAAATGAATAACAATGCCCTAGAGATGATGATGAGATGATTAAACTATTGAACTTCATAACAAAGAATTTCTCAAAAATTAGTCACATTCATTGACATTTTTGGTACAAAACTATGTGTTCATGAGGCAGTTTATATTGCAGGGCTGTGTGTTTTACTGATCTGTCATTAGAGATGCACGTACATTTATAGTAAAGAGAAATACAAACCATCCAGTACCGGTACCCTACGCAGTTAATATTCTCCAACATGTCATCCCGTATTAAAATAAATCAGTGGCTTTATATAAAAGTTTTGTTCTCTTTTCTATAAATTAAATTTGCTTAATGTTCTTCTGCTTCTTACTTAAGTCTTCTTATTTCAGGGTGTAAAATCTCTCATTGAAGATTTTGTTAAGAGAAATCAACCTATTCTCTTCTATAACTTGAAGCCAAGTATTGTGGAGATCTTCAAAGGAGTGCAGCCTAAAGAATTCAAATACTGCCACAATGAAGTTGAACTGAATGAGCTCCTTAAAGGTGAGTCTGATGTATGTTACATCACATAATGGTAATACTCCTCATACCCCCAGTATAGTAAAACCTCTCCAGAAGACCAAACATCCAAACAACTGGTACTTCTTCTTCCTGCTGTTGGCGTCTGATGGAATTTCGCCTAGTTTTACAACCTGACGCCAACCCTATGTGGAGGGATCTACTCACTATTGCGTGCTTCTGTGGTGGTTGGTTGTGTGTTGCGTTTTATGTAGATGAAAGAAAGGTATTAAGATGAACACTCAGTCCTTGAGGCAGAGGAATTAACTATGTGCAGTTAAAATCATCAGTCTGGCTGGGAATTGAAGGCCAGTACACAGACCTTCAGCCAAGGAGCTTGACTTTATTTGTATACACACAATGACAGGGCAGCATCAAAAGAGGGAGAAATAGAAAATGAGACTAACACAAACAGACACATCTTCATACAGAACACTATGCAGGGCAGAATTCCCATCCTTTGAAGAATGAAGGTATCAGCAAAAGAAGGGAAGGGCCACAAAGGGCATGAAAATAAAAGACTCTCTAGGACTTGCAAATTTCATACCATTGAGGTCAGAAAAGTGCAGAAGTAGACCAAGGGAGGCCAGGAAAGATTAGATTGAGGCACAAGTAAATGGAATAATCCAGACTCAGCTAGGGGCTCTGTGATCGCCAACCCATAGCTCTTACGAGAGGCAGGAGATACCATGGATGTATTTTCTTTTTTTTCTTTTTTTTTTTTTGCTAGTGACTTTATGTTACACCGACACATATAGGTCTTATGGCGACGAAGGGATAGGAAAGGCCTAGGAGTTGGAAGGAAGCGGCCGTGGCCTTAATTAAGGTACAACCCCAGCATTTGCCTGGTGTGAAAATGGGAAACCACGGAAAACCATCTTCAGGGCTGCCAACAGTGGGATTCGAACCCACTATCTCTCGGAACCAAGCTCACAGCCGCGCGCCTCTAACCGCATGGCCAACTTTCCCGGTCATGGATGTATTCTACTGCACCCCACCCATAGGGAGAAATCAGACATGTCGCTTGTCTTGCATTTGGACACAGTATGCTCAACAGGCTGTGTGGGGGTACAACTGTCAGACTGGAATTTTGCCCCACTTGTAAACGGATTCAGCACATATTCCATTATTGGTCCAAGTGCCATTAAGAGCAAGGGCTGCCTGGCTGATGCGGTAAAGATGAGCTCATTTCACCCAGAAGGAGTGGGTTTGATTCCCCGTCAGGAAGTTGAAAATTTAAGAAATGAGATTTCCACTTCCGGAGGTGCACATGGCCCTAAGGTTCATTCAACCTACACTAAAAATGAGTACCAGGTTAATTCCTCAGGGCAAAAGGCAGCCGGCATAGAGCTAACCACTCTACCCTACCAAGTGCCAAGGTTCCACCCCTCTAGGAACCTTCATGGCCTGTACGGAGATTGCTTTTTCCTGTTAAGAGAAGTGCAGATCAAATCTAGATCCAGGGCTGTTTCTCTTTAAATACACCAAACCTGGTGTTCAATCTACATTCATCACTCCATCACTCAAAATGGCTCTCTCTTAAACTCTGAGCATTACTGATTTAATAAATTCTTGTTGAGGTCCATTGTATTTCCATGTCTAATGAATTCTGTGTGAATGAGGAATATTTAATTAAAATTGAACTTTAAAATAGGCTATAATGAATTTATATTTGTCCCTTTATAAGATAACACCACTTTAAATGACCAAATTTATTTTAAATTTTTTCCCTTGAGCCTTAAAGAAGTTTCACACAACAAAATCATATATCAGTTATATTAATAATACACTGACTGACAGAGCAAATGCAACACCAAGAAGGAGTGGTCAGAACTTTATGCCAGTTGCAGGGTAGACTGACGTCACTGAGGTATGCTCATGATGTAAAATGCGCCGCTGTGCTGCGCACGTAGCGAACGATAAATGGGACACGGCGTTGGCGAATGGCCCACTTCGTACCGTGATTTCTCAGCCGACAGTCATTGTAGAACGTGTTGTCGTGTGCCACAGGACACGTGTATAGCTAAGAATGCCAGGCCGCCGTCAACGGAGGCATTTCCAGCAGACAGACGACTTTACGAGGGGTATGGTGATCGGGCTGAGAAGGGCAGGTTGGTCGCTTCGTCAAATCGCAGCCGATACCCATAGGGATGTGTCCACGGTGCAGCGCCTGTGGCGAAGATGGTTGGCGCAGGGACATGTGGCACGTGCGAGGGGTCCAGGCGCAGCCCGAGTGACATCAGCACGCGAGGATCGGCGCATCCGCCGCCAAGCGGTGGCAGCCCCGCACGCCACGTCAACCGCCATTCTTCAGCATGTGCAAGACACCCTGGCTGTTCCAATATCGACCAGAACAATTTCCCGCCGATTGGTTGAAGGAGGCCTGCACTCCCGGCGTCCGCTCAGAAGACTACCATTGACTCCACAGCATAGACGTGCACGCCTGGCATGGTGCCGAGCTAGAGCGACTTGGATGAGGGAATGGCGGAACGTCGTGTTCTCCGATGAGTCACGCTTCTGTTCTGTCAGTGATAGTCACCGCAGACGAGTGTGGCATCGGTGTGGAGAAAGGTCAAATCCGGCAGTAACTGTGGAGCGCCGTACCGCTAGACAACGCGGCATCATGGTTTGGGGCGCTATTGCGTATGATTCCACGTCACCTCTAGTGCGTATTCAAGGCACGTTAAATGCCCACCGCTACGTGCAGCATGTGCTGCGGCCGGTGGCACTCCCGTACCTTCAGGGGCTGCCCAATGCTCTGTTTCAGCAGGATAATGCCCGCCCACACACTGCTCGCATCTCCCAACAGGCTCTACGAGGTGTACAGATGCTTCCGTGGCCAGCGTACTCTCCGGATCTCTCACCAATCGAACACGTGTGGGATCTCATTGGACGCCGTTTGCAAACTCTGCCCCAGCCTCGTACGGACGACCAACTGTGGCAAATGGTTGACAGAGAATGGAGAACCATCCCTCAGGACACCATCCGCACTCTTATTGACTCTGTACCTCGACGTGTTTCTGCGTGCATCGCCGCTCGCGGTGGTCCTACATCCTACTGAGTCGATGCCGTGCGCATTGTGTAACCTGCATATCGGTTTGAAATAAACATCAATTATTCGTCCGTGCCGTCTCTGTTTTTTTCCCAACTTTCATCCCTTTCGAACCACTCCTTCTTGGTGTTGCATTTGCTCTGTCAGTCAGTGTATGTTTGTCTCAAACTGGGAAGCATTTTGGTCTCGAGAGGCTACTCAGAACAGTTAAAATTATCCCACCTCTTCAACACATTGCACTCCATACCGTGCCAGGCCAAAATATTCATACTTCATAAGAATATCTGTAACAGCTACCTAGTTTATTCTCTCCTCAAGAGACTCTGCATAAAAGCTTCAACTTCAGTTGAACTACTTCTTTCACAAGAAACCTAAAAACCTTCATAGTGTCATCTTCATGCTTCCAGTAGCTTTTCATCCTTTTACTCAGCTCTTTCCTTGCCTCTTCCATCCAGCAGTTATTTCCTTTCCTCTTCTCCTTTTCCTGGTGACCATTGAAGTTTTGTACCAACTTTCTGATAGCTGTTCTGTCTTGTATTATATCTCTCTTTACTCTTCAGATCAACTGGTTACCATTCCTGCTCTTGTGAATGTTCATTATGTGACCAACGAGCCTAATTATACTCTTTCTAATTGTGTCTGTGATCCATTCACTTTCTTTGTCCTTCTATGGATCTTTATTCCTCCCATGCCTAAACTCACTTTTTTCATTTTCAATGGTGGGTGTGGGCTGTAGAATACATCCACAGTATTTCCTTCTTGTTAAAAGAGGCAAATGGAAGGGGACCCAACAGTCTCTCAACTTTGGAACATGTGTTGGCTTCCACAGATCCACTAGCTGAGCCTGACATTGCTTCCACTTCCTTGTGCCAGTCCCCTCACTTTTATCTTTCCTTTCTGACGTCCCTTTCTCATTCTCTTTTGACCCCAATGGTATTAGGTTTGTGAGACCTAGAGAGTCTTTCATGTTCACACAGTTCGTGGGCCTTCTCCTTCTTTTGCTGATACCTTCATGTTTTGAAGGATCGGACCTCTTCCACTTTCCCTGTGCTTAGTGTTAATAGAGGATGGTTGCCCAGTTGTATTTCGTCTTAAAATACCACCCCATCACCAGACTCCGCCCCCCCCCCCCCCTCTCTCTCATGGAAACACATGTTCTGTGGTGTGAAGACTCCCTGGCTTGATGATTCTGTTATAGTGTGTGATTTTATTTTAATCATTCTATTAAATAAACTTATTCTATCTTTTTTCTTTTGCAGAATATGCCAACAAAATGTCCCACATCCAAGTACGTGATAGCAATGGTAGACAACATTGAAGATTTAGGAACTCTTAACAGAACAGTCATTAGAAATAAGGCTAGTGTCCTGGGATTCACATATCAATTGTAAATATGATGTTCCATCAGTATTTCTCAGACCTATCTACTTCTTCCTAAAACTACAAGGACATGAACTTTTAATTTATATCAGTTTATATATTAGTTGAGTGCAGCAGACTCGTCAGAACAAGAACTTACTGTGATTTTTAAAGTGTATGTGGACACGATACAGATTATCTCATCGAGGTGAAACGTTGAATACAGTGGAGTGTTTATTTTTCTAAGTGAACATACAGATCTTTATTGTGATGCAGGAATATTTCCAAAGAGAATTGAACGTGTTGGTGGGACAGTGGCATGGCATCAGGAGTGTGCTAACTGCTAAGTGTCAAAAACATCTCAGAAGAAATGTTGGTAACAAACTTCAACAGCTGACTAAAAGTAATACACGATTCTGGAAAAGAGAAAGGATAAAAATGATTAACTTCATAATAATGCAGTTTTGATTCATTTGGGACTAGTTTTTCACTTCAGTGCAATCTAATATGTTTTGTACATTTAACTATATTGTAGTCTATAATAGACAATTAGTGATACCAACCTACCATGCAGTATTTGAGTCTTCAAGTGCACATTCTCATGTATAATGTACAAAGAAGCCTGTAAATGTATGATGTACTTTACATAATGTTAATAACAAATGTTAAAATAATACATTTCATGTTCTGTTTTCAAAACCCACTTTGTATACCTTCATTTTGCTCAGTTTACATCCCAGTGGTAAACTAAATGGCTGACAGAGCACATTCACCGTTGGATACCTGCCTCGGCTTTGCATGGAACAGATTTCCTTGTAGAGGACATTACTGTAGTTGTATTTTCCTCTTGATGTATGTAGGTAGCCTCCAAGGCCCTTCCAGCTCGCTCCTTTCTCCTAAACCAGTGATGTGCAGATGCTGGGAAACTGACAGCAAGCCTCTACATGGGCAGCGGGCACATTGCATTGGCACAGGTCAGTGATGTCACAGCCCGCTGTGCTCTCATGCATTGTATGACTAGGTTGCATTCGTAGTTAGTCTCGATTAACATACTGGAGGTTACTGCCGAAGGTTCAAAGCGGAGACTCCCGATTTTGTTGTCGTTTGGACATGAATGGGAAGTACAGTAAAACCTCCCTATAACGGACACCTTCGGGACCGAAAAAAATGTCCGTTATGAAGGGTTGTCCGCCCGCGAGAGGTTATGAAACAGGTACCATTAAACATAAGTTGGAACACAATAACCCATGTATTGTATGTGTTAACAATTCTCGCAAATGTACCTTTAATTGTATACTGTATACAGTATTGCACAATATACTGTACTGTACTCACATGAGAAAGTTGTAGATGGGCTGCTGCAGCTGCGATGCACTGTATTAAAGAGACAAAGACACACTTCTATGGAAACCTCTATTGAGTACACTGTACACTATTACCATTCACCATGTTAAAATTAAGAAGAACGTATGAGTTTTTGAAACTTCAAATCACTTTGTAGATGTAGCAATCTCTAGCACAGTACAGTAAAACATTAGCACTTGAAAAAACCCTTAATGTTCGTTTGTTTTGTCCATTTTGGTTTAGCAATGATATTTTCGCTATGTGCAATTAAATCCTGGGTCAAAATACACCTTTTTCATCGTTTTGTTTATAATAAAATTCTTTCAGTCACTTAACAAAGCCGAGAGTCTCACTGTACGAGGTTATTGGCAGCACATTCATTTCCGTATTTTCTTCAAAGTCGTCGCTCCCGCTTTCGACAGAATTTTCATTTTTGTCCTTCTTCCCTTGGATTGACTGAAGAATCGTTTTCGTGTCTCCACTCTCACAATCTGTTGGAATATCTGAATCAATTTCGATATAGGTGTTCACTCGTACACTGGAACCTGCTGCATTAATCAACTCTTGTGTTGTTTCCATGCTGTCAGGAAGGGTTTCCAATTCTATTTCGGGATGTCCACCACTAGCAGGAAACCCAGCTTTCAGAAAGCAGTTACGAATTGTTGAGGCCGTGACTTTTTTCCATGCATTGGTTATCCATGAAATTGCTTGGAGAACATTCAGCCCTTTGTCAGTGTTTGAAGGGTTACTTCATTCCCGTTAAGTTCTGATGCTGTGTGCTTCATCACTAACTGTCTGTACATAACCTTGAAGTTCTGGATCACTCCTTGATCAAGCGGCTGAGAAACCGATGTTACATTTGGTGTGAGAAAGACGATCTTCACATTTTGCAACTTAATTGTATCCGGATGCGAAGCTGCATTATCGAGGAATAATAACACTTTTTGCTCCTGCCGTATCACTTTTCTGTCCAATTGTCCTAGCCACTCTGTCATTATTTCTCTGGTCATCCATGCTTTCCCATTCGCTTTCCATTCAATGCTAAACTTCGTAATGTCCATATTTTTAAAACACCTTGGTTTTGCAGCTTTTCCTATCACAAGGGGCTTCTCCCGTTCTCCACTCATACTTGCACATAACAAGACCGTAAGACGTTCTTTCGCAACTTTTCCACCAGTACAACGATTTCCTTTGAAACACTAAGTTTTTTCGGGTAAAGTACGGAAAAATAATCCAGTTTCATCGGCATTCAAACTATGATTGAAGGTATTTTTTCTTGCCAGTTGTCAGCAATCTCCATATTAACACTGTAGGATTCTCCGCAAATCACTCTGAAGTTGATACCATGTCGCTTTCTGAATCTTTCTAGCCAGCCATTCGAGGCTTTGAAATCTCCAATACCTAATTCTGTCGCGAATTCTAACGCTTTTGCTTGTATCATTGGCCCTGACACAGGGACATTCTGACTTCTTATTTTAGCGAACCACTCTAATGTTGCCTTGTCAATGAGAGCTCCACTACCACTTTTAAACAGTTTAATGCGCTGATCGTTGCCATTTAAATGCCATTATTTCACTAGCTCCTCTTGCTTTATCACAATTTCAGCTGCCTGTGTCTTTCCAATCTTAAACACTTCGGACAGTTTACGCACACCACATTTCTCACGTTTATGATAGTCTATTATGCCTACCTTTTCTTTTAAAGCTAAAAACCTCCTCGTAGCCATGTTTTCACCAACTTACTAACGTAAAATTGAACACATCAAAAGCCCACGAGTCAATAAAAAGTAACCTGACAGTGAAGGTACGAATTCCAGCGCTGTCGAACATGTCAGATCACACAACTTCCGGAAGTGATAGCGCAGCTTAGTGTTGCCTTCCAAGAACGTGTACAGCCAGGATCAAAAGTTACGGTGTCTGTGATTCTTATAAGTACCGGGTGTGCAAAAAGTAAGCGAATACATACTGTACAGGGCACAAATACAGAATTTTTTGAAAAAGAAAGTGTCCATTAGGAGAGGTTTAATAGGAGTTTCTCGTGGCTATGGTGTGTCCGTGTCCGTAATAAAGGGTGTCCGTATAAGAGGGGTAAATTACTCGTACACAACATGGCATTTAATTACGGACCTAGAAAATCGTCCGCCAATGAGGGGTGTCCGCCGGTGAGAGGTGTCCGTTAAGACAGGTTTTACTGTATTGTACTTATTTATGTACCCTCAAGTGTTGGCAAAATCTTTAATTTGTCACATAACCTTGAACCAATTGTAGAAATTCAATCTAAAACAACATTATATCATTTATCATAGTAAGGATTATGGTCAATATAAAGATTAAGCTCATCTAGCACTAATAAAGCAACTAAAAGAGGAAAGGATACACCATGAGGCAGGTATTATATTCACATATTTCAGAGTTTATGATTAATTTATGCCCAATCATATTAGCCTCTTAAGTATGGTTCAAAACTGAATATGGACTAACTACGATGATGGCATTCTGTTACGCATTGTTACCACATTGCTACATGGTTCATATAAACATGATTACTAAAAAGAACTACAACCTGAAATATTCATATAAAAGAATTATTTGAAGTAAGGGTAAAGGGTAAGTTAAGTTTATGTCACTCTGTTTACTTTCAGGACATTGAAATTGCAAATATAAACAATGAGCCAGCCATCCACTTCTCCTACAGAATTTCTCTTCAATTGGAAAAACGATTATGAGGTTCATTAGATGGAGATTTGATCAAAGATTGTTTAAAAATGGGGGTGGAAGAATTAAGTCCAAATCTGATAAAACATTATGAATCAGTAAACCTTTCAAGATGGACTCAACGAATTCAAGATCTTAGCAAGGAAGTACGGGTTGTCATTACCAGCCTGCAGGTCACCGCTGGCGCACTAGCAAATGGCTGCTCGCGGGGTCTTCTAGCAAGCCAAGCCCGCACATGCCTGTCCTAAACCATTCATGTAAATTATATACTCTACAGGGTATTTTTCTTTATAGGCATGAAATGATAAGAGAAATCCAGGCATTGTTCATCAGTTCCTGAACCCAGAGACAATATAGGGGATGAAGAAAAACTAAAGTGGAATATTTGTTCAGAAGAGCTGCCGGAAATTGATGGACCAGAACTTCATGTTAAGCTTCAAAAAATGAAGAATGGGAAAGCACCTGGCAATGACAGAGTAAAAAGCAAAATGTTAAAGCTTGATGATAAAGCCCTAGAAGAGACAGAACAAGTACCAACAGGAAGGCAGAATACAAAAGGCTTGCCAGGATGCTAAGGACATCCTATTTATCATAATCCTTTTCCCTCATCCAATTCCTGCCGGATTGGGATGTCTATGGCACTTTTCCATCTTTCTCTACCTAACCATCATTGTTCCTGTTTAACAGTGTCCAATCGAGCTTTCTTCTAATTATACTATTCTGGATAGTTTTCAGTAACCTTAGTCTGCAACTCTCTCTTGCCCTCCCTCCTTCTGTCTGGGTCTCCAGCATCCATTTCAGCATTCTTCCCTCTTCCATCCTCATAACATGTCCAAAACGTTTTCCATTCTGTCTTAAGGCTTTTCCACTCCAATTTACTTCCTGATGTCCTCATTACTTACTCGGTCCTTTCTTGTCTTTTCTATCATACTTCTAACATACTGGCCTAGATTTTATTCTCCTGTCTTTCTTGTCACAGTCCAGTTCACTGCTGCATATGTCAGTAGTGGGTAGTAGTATAACTTATACATCACTTCTTTACACTTCATTGGATCTTACTTCCTCCACATCTGGTTTTATACACTCTGGTAGAATGCATTTCCCTATTGAATCCTTTTATTGACCTCCATGTCCAGCCCTGCATCCTGAATCGGTTTGCTTCCAAAATACTTGAAGCTCTCCATATTTTCAAGGTTTTGTTCCTTTATTTTTATAATTCCTTTCTCTACCCGTTTTCTTCTAGTCAACACCATTGTCTTACTCTTTTCCATACTGATTTTCATTCCATAATTTTCAATAATCTCGCTCAACATATCGAGCTGCCCTTGTACTTCCTCTCTGTTTGCTCTGCACACCACAATATCATCCACAAACAGCACTTCCTTCAGATCCCTTTCCCATATTTTACCTTTGTCTTCTTCACAAGTTCATCCATAACAACTTCCTTGTCATATTCCAGTTTTATTACAAAACCACTCTGTCCCCCTCATGTGTACATTATTTGCTCATATTCTATCATTTGTTTTCCAAATCCTTTCTGTTGCGTTATGATTTAAAAAAGAGAGACAGTGCTGACAAAAACAAGACCCATCAACCTACTCTCTCATCTCTACAAACTACTCTTGGCCAGTATATTAACCAGTTTCTCAACCAACCAACTTGATTCCTACCATCCTGTTGAGTAAGCCAGATTCTGGAAAAGATACAGTACTGTTGACCACCTTCAAGTTGTCCTTTTGTCTCCAGTAAAGATTTTAGATAATGCTTAGAGCAACCCCTAAATAACCTCATAACCATATGAAGAGATCTGTAACCCTTATTAACAAGCTTGTTAATGTGATAACCCAATGAAGATCATTCCTTATTTTCAACGCGTAGGTGCTTACAGTGATACCCATGAGGTAGTATCAACCCATCAACACACTAATTAAAACTGAGAGGACTTTTCCTCTTGGTAAAACAACCTGGCTTTTCACCCCATTTATCATCATATCATTGTCTGCTGCCCCTCTCACAACTTTGTTGAGGTCTGTTTTCAGTTGCTCACAACCCTGTAACTTGTTTATTAACTTACTCTATTCAGTATGTTATTATCTGCAAAAAACCTTATCTGTGATTCCAGTTCTTTGTTCATATAATTTATGTATATATATATAAGAAGACTTTATTCATAAATAAGAAGACATAAAGGTCCAATAATACTGCTTTGCGGTACCATCACTTAATCATTACAGGATCAGATATAAGGAAAGATCTTCATTGGGGTGATCTCATAATGGGATTGTAAATAAATGGTACAGATCTCTTCACATTGTTATGTGAGGGTGTTTGGGGGTTTAGTAAGGATGTAAAGGGGAGGGCATACAAGTCTCTGCTAAGACCCCAAATAGAGTATGGTTCCAGTGTATGGGACCCTCGCCAGGATACTTGATTCAAGAACTGGAAAAAAATCCAAAGAAAACCAGCTCAATTTGTTCTGGGTGATTTCCGACAAAATAGTAACGTTACAAGAATGTTGCAAAGTTTGGGCTGGGAAGACTTGGAAGAAAGAAGACGAGCTGCTCGACTAAGTGGCATGTAATAGAAATTCTAAGTTCCCATGAAGGGAATTAGATTCTTTTCCACCAATAGAGCATATCAAAAATCAGATCAAAAATTAGATGTATGGCTTTTCCGGCGTTTGCTCTATTAACCAGCGTTTCGTCTTAGGTCTGACACTAGACTCTTCAGAGTGGGATGTGTCAGACCTTACCCACTGACGCTGGGGTGTATGCAGGTGAACTTATCAGAAGCTTATTTATGAAGCACAGTCTGATAACTGCATACGGGAGATAAAACTCCACAATGGAACCAATGCCCGCCTAGCAATTCCAAATGGAAATTCTAAGTTCCCATGAAGGGAATTAGATTCTTTTCCACCAATAGAGCATATCAAAAATCAGATAAAAAATTAGATGTATGGCTTTTCCGGCGTTTGCTCTATTAACCAGCGTTTTGTCTTAGGTCTGACACTAGACTCTTCAGAGTGGGATGTGTCAGACCTTACCCACTGACTTTATAAATTTTCCAGCTAACTCATTCCTGGTTGCCAGCGCCCCGCCCTCGTGCGCTAGGCTGGGCTCATCAGTTGGTACCTAGCACACCTACCAAGACGCTGGCTAGTGCATACCATGGAGGCCACTGCGTAAGCTAATTGTAGCCACCGGCAGTGCCAATGCACTATGAGACACTTTGTCCCATTATCAAAAATTGATGCCTGCTTGGCCATCAGATGATATAGATGTTGATTCCCATAGGGAATCTGAAATATTTGTTCCGAATGAGTAAATTTATAATACCAATATAAATGGTCCGTTATTGGACTTTATAAATTTTCCAGCTAACTCATTCCTGGTTGCCAGCGCCCCGCCCTCGTGCGCTAGGCTGGGCTCATCAGTTGGTACCTAGCACACCTACCAAGACGCTGGCTAGTGCATACCGTGGAGGCCACTGCGTAAGCTAATTGTAGCCACCGGCAGTGCCAATGCACTATGAGACACTTTGTCCCATTATCAAAAATTGATGCCTGCTTGGCCATCAGATGATATAGATGTTGATTCCCATAGGGAATCTGAAATATTTGTTCCGAATGAGTAAATTTATAATACCAATATAAATGGTCCGTTATTGGACTTTATAAATTTTCCAGCTAACTCATTCCTGGTTGCCAGCGCCCCGCCCTCGTGCGCTAGGCTGGGCTCATCAGTTGGTACCTAGCACACCTACCAAGACGCTGGCTAGTGCATACCGTGGAGGCCACTGCGTAAGCTAATTGTAGCCACCGGCAGTGCCAATGCACTATGAGACACTTTGTCCCATTATCAAAAATTGATGCCTGCTTGGCCATCAGATGATATAGATGTTGATTCCCATAGGGAATCTGAAATATTTGTTCCGCAGTGGCCTCCACGGTATGCACTAGCCAGCGTCTTGGTAGGTGTGCTAGGTACCAACTGATGAGCCCAGCCTAGCGCACGAGGGCGGGGCGCTGGCAACCAGGAATGAGTTAGCTAGAAAATTTATAAAGTCCAATAACGGACCATTTATATTGGTATTATAAATTTACTCATTCGGAACAAATATTTCAGATTCCCTATGGGAATCAACATCTATATCATCTGATGGCCAAGCAGGCATCAATTTTTGATAATGGGACAAAGTGTCTCATAGTGTATTGGCACTGCCGGTGGCTACAATTAGCTTATGCAGTGGCCTCCACGGTATGCACTAGCCAGCGTCTTGGTAGGTGTGCTAAGTACCAACTGATGAGTCCAGCCTAGCGCACGAGGGCGGGGCGCTGGCAACCAGGAATGAGTTAGCTGGAAAATTTATAAAGTCCAATAACGGACCATTTATATTGGTATTATAAATTTACTCATTCGGAACAAATATTTCAGATTCCCTATGGGAATCAACATCTATATCATCTGATGGCCAAGCAGGCATCAATTTTTGATAATGGGACAAAGTGTCTCATAGTGCATTGGCACTGCCGGTGGCTACAATTAGCTTACGCAGTGGCCTCCACGGTATGCACTAGCCAGCGTCTTGGTAGTGTGCTAGGTACCAACTGATGAGCCCAGCCTAGCGCACGAGGGCGTTATTGGACATTATATATTTTCCAGCTAACTCATTCCTGGTTGACAGCGTTTCGCCCCAGTGTGCTAAGTTGGGCTCATCAGTTGGTAAATAGCACACCTACGAAGACGCATGGTTAGTGCATACCGTGAAGACCACTGCATAGGCTACGGGTTTCCTATGGGAATCAACATCTTTGTCATAAGTGGTATGTTCCGAGCTGTCGGTGGAGAGATGGTGTGGAGTGACAATTAGTAGATGAATAAGTTTGGGCAGTGTCTTTAAAAGTAAGAAAGATCACAATATGAAGATAAAGTTGGAATTCAAGACGACAAATTGGGGAAAATATTCGTTTATAGGAAGGGAAGTTAGGGATTGGAATAGCTTACCAAGGGAGATGTTCAATAAATTTCCAATATCTTTGAAATCATTTAAGAAATGGCTAGGTAAACAACAGATAGGGAATATGCCACCTGGGTGACTGCCCTCAATGCAGATCAGGATTGATTGATTGATTGATAATGCTTCCCCTAATCTAATTTTCTGTGTTCTGTTTTCTAAACATTTTAGCCACCCATTCAATCACTTTTTTTATCCAGTCCAATAGCCCTAATTTTCATCAGTGTTCTCCCTTGATCTACCCTATCGAAAGCCTTGGCTAGTTATACAGTCCATTTGACCTGAATCTAAAATATCTGCTACAGAGTGATTTTTCCTTTGCGGGACCAATCCATGCATAATGGCCGGTCAGTTCTAGCTGGTAACCGCAGTGAACGGGAGTCGGAGCTGCCAATGTCACATAAGTTATTATTAATACTTGTCACGTAAGTTATTAATACTACTACTAGAAAAATAATAGTACAAGGTGTGTCTAAAACTGATGGTAAACGGATTTTATTGCAATGGCAATATGTGGTAACACTGCATGTATGCGCATGTGAATAGAGAGACATCTCAATAAGCGCCATGTAGCATTGAACGCAAGAAAGTGAAGAAAGTTAGTCTGCTGCGGACAGCTGAATGTGGTGCGTGTGAGGACTCTTGTCATAGTGCAGTGGAGCAACGTATAAACATCATGTTCTCTTACAAATTGGAAAAAATGGCAACAGAGATGCATGTGATGTTGGTGCAAGTGTATGGAACAGAAGCCGTAAGCAGATAAAGTGTTTACGACTTGTTCAAATACTTTTGGAATGGACAGGAAACTCTTGATGATGCATCACCTTCTGGGTTGACCTTCAAAAAGCAGAAGTACAGAAAACTTCGAGCAAGTGTGACAAATGCCTGACACAAAATTGGTAACTGTTTTTGAGAAGGATATCAGAGGAATTAGTAAAGGCAGTGTGAACACCATAATTCACAACAATTTGGGTAAGAGGATCTGTTCTGCATTTGTGCCACGCAAATTGACTGAGGAGCAGAAGGGAACACGGATGGAAATTGGTGGAGATTTCATTGGCATGTGTGACCGAGATCCACCTTTTATGAAAACCATCATCACACTTGATGAGAGTGGTGGTGGTGATTATTGTTTCAAGAGGAAGTACAACTAGGCAACCATCCTCTATATAACACTAATCAGAGAGAAAAAATGGAAGGGGTCTGACACTTTAAAAAATGAAGTTATTGGCCAAGGGAAAACAAGAGCCACAAAGGGCATGAAAATGAAAGACTCCCTAGGCCTCCATACGTAATACCATCGGGGTCTGAAAAGAACAAGAGTTGACCAAGGGAGGTTGGATAGGTTAGATGAAAGTAATGAGACTGGCACAAGTAGCTGGAAGCAATGTCAGTACTCAGCTGAAGGCCCCGTGGTCGCAAACCCACGCTCCAAAGTTCAGAGCCCCTTTTAGTCACCACTTACGACAGGCAAAGGATACCGTGGGTGTTATTCTACTGCCCCCACCCACAGGGGGAACTTGATGAGAGCTGGTACTACCAGTTCCATTTGGAGACCAAACGTCAATCAATGGCATGATGGTGTTCATGAGGTTCCCCACATCCCAAAAAGAGTCGCCTCTAAAGGTCCAGGATTGAGACTCTGTTGACTGTCTTTTCAAGCAGCAATGACATAATCCATAAGACATATATATTCCATGAGGAGATATTGGCAATGAAACACTGAAAACTTTCACACCTATTTTTCTCTAAAGTAAGATTTTTGAAACCATACATTTTGCTTGTTTACCCAAAATATGAAAGTTCTCTGGTCTATTAATTTTTGCGGTTCAATATAATGTTGGTCTAAAGAATTACACTGAAGAAGCCCTTAAAGACGACAAAACAAAACTTTTAGGTTTCCGAGGGCTAGGGAGTCTTTCATTTTCACGCCCTTCGTGGCCCTTGTCTTCCTTTGGCTGATATCTTCATTTTTCGAAGTATCGGATCCCTTCCATTTTTCTTTTCTTCCCACCCTCCATCCCCCAGGGGCTCTGAACTTCGGAGCGTGGGTTGGCGACCACGGGGCCCTTAGCTGAGTCCTGGCATTGCTTCCACTTACTTGTGCCAGGCTCCTCACTTTCATCTATCCTGTCCGACCTCCCTTGGTCAACTCTTGTTCCTTTCCGACCCCGACGCTATTAGGTTTCCGAGGGCTAGGGAGTCTTTCATTTTCATGCCTTTCGTGGCCCTTGTCTTCCTTTGGCTGATATCTTCATTTTTCGAAGTATCGGATCCCTTCCATTTTTCTTTCCTTCCCACCCTCCATCCCCCAGGGGCTCTGAACTTCGGAGCGTGGGTTGGCGACCACGGGGCCCTTAGCTGAGTCCTGGCATTGCTTCCACTTACTTGTGCCAGGCTCCTCACTTTCATCTATCCTGTCCGACCTCCCTTGGTCAACTCTGGTTCTTTTCCGACCCCGATGCTATTAGGTTTGCGAGGGCTAGGGAGTCTTTCATTTTCACGCCCTTCGTGGCCCTTGTCTTCCTTTAACCGATATCTTCATTTTTCGAAGTGTCGGTTCTCTTCCTCTTTTTTCCTCGAATTAGTGTTATATAAAGGATTGTTGCCAAATTTTATTTCCTCTAATAACAATAACCACCATCACCACCCTCTAATAAACGTTCCCCACCCCCTTTCTCTATTTATCATTTCTTTATCAATTACTACGGCAAGTTGTTTCGAGTTGAACCTCGTATTTCTTTCATTATTTCTTCCCATTTTTTAATATATTTTTATTTGGCTTTATTCTTTTTTAACGTTTTAAATTATTTTAAAACCTATATATCCACTTTGATTTTGACGAAATTAAATCCTACACTGTTTTCCTAAGACTTCATTCACGTCACCTTTTACTCTTCGGCCAGAGAAACAAATGCCTACAAGACCTGCCTAGCAACGACTTTACATAAGTGCATACTTGATCTGCTTATGAACTTCAAATATATTTGTTTTCGGCGCAAGATAGTGATGTTCTGTTTACTCTCTTGACTGTGATTATTGTGTTTTGAACATTAACTGAATTGCTACAATATGATACAATGTTAATATTTTGCCTGTGTTCAATATATTAGTTGTTTTAAGATCTTCGCTAATTGGCTGATGATGACACTTGAAATGTGTTGAAACCGGTCCCAATAAACAGGTTGTAACTACTTTTTACTACGGAGTATTGAAAGGTGGATCCTTCCCTATAATATTGTACATCTTCTTAACACCATATTCTACAAAAATGTATTAAAACAGTTGCTGCTGCACATCCAGTATGTTCAGCCAGAGTTGTGCAGGACCAGAAAATGGAGTCTTCTCCATGACAATGCCTGCCCACACACAGCGATCCATGTGCGCAACTTCTAGGCTAAGCAGCGTGTAACTGTTCTCAAACATCCACCATACTGCCTGGTTCTGGTGCCTGCAACCTTGTTTTTGTTTCCTTGCTTCAAGGGAATCCTGAAAGGCACACATTGGGCTGACATATCCAGATATCTAAAGATGTGTGGCATCAGTGCATTGATCAATTCCAAAAGACGCCTTTGCTACCAGTTTCCAGCAGCTGTATACCCGTTGCCAAAAGTGCATCATGGCCAATGGAGAGTACTTTGAAGGTGACTAAAGGTATTTTCTTTGAAATTCTATTTTCTTTGTGTTATGGTATCATTCACCGAACATTTTAGTTGCACCTTGTAAGACTAATAAACACTTAAAAGGCAAATTTACTCACCCTTTTCATGTCCAATAATATCTACAGTTTCTTCTGTGAGTATTGTGCATGGCTGTGTATGCTTTTTATCACAAATATTTTCCAATTCACAAAATTTATTCGACTTGGAAATTGAATATCAGGGAAACTTTTCAAACAGTCTCTGTACAACATAAGCCGTTCCTGTACACACATACAAATTGTACTCTTCAAGAATTAGAATACCTGAACTGAGCCATATAAACTTCATTAATTCACAGTCACCTAATGAACACTTGATTAACAGACAAGAACACGAACACATGCATATAATGTTCCTGAGTTAAACTCGTACTGACTCCTACCCTCCAGCTAACCAGCTGATATCCATCTGTGCAAATTAGATGTGTAAGACAAGAACTGTAGAGCTCTGTCAAGTCAACTGCATGTGGAGCAGTCCTGCGAAGGATAAATCATCCAGTATATCCTGCAGGAATCTGCAAGTTGAGTCTAATGGAATAACCTTTCCTAAGCCCAAACTGTCTTTTATCAAACCAGTTAATAATTTTGCAAACACGTCTAATATGATCAGGAATTGCCTTCACAGAGCTAACATACAGCACATGTCAAACTGACTGGCCTGTAATTATCTGCTATATGTTTTCTCCTATTTGGAAAAGTCTTAGAAAACTTGGTGTACCGGAGTACCTTATTAGGAAGATCCAAATGCTATATAGTAATTGTAAAAGCTGTGTCAGAATTGGAGATTGTCACTCTGAATGGTTCAATACAACCAAAGGA
This sequence comes from Anabrus simplex, assembly GCF_040414725.1. Taxonomy (NCBI): domain Eukaryota; kingdom Metazoa; phylum Arthropoda; class Insecta; order Orthoptera; family Tettigoniidae; genus Anabrus; species Anabrus simplex. The sequence goes on along the minus strand of NC_090270.1, from coordinate 226,301,099 downwards.
GTACAACAGGGAAGTGCCTTGTCACCACTTCTATTCATAGCAGTTATGGATACCATTTTAAAGGAACTAAAAGGAAAAGGTAATAAAGATCTTCAGACTCTGGTGTTTGCAGACGATGTGGCAATATGGGATGAAACAGAGGAGGGAATGCAAAATAATCTGAATGCATGGTGTAAGAAGTTTGATGATTATGGAATGAAATTGAACCCATCAAAAACAGTAGCATTAAAAATCAGCAGACATTATACAGAATGCAACATAAAAATACAGGACCACCAAGTTGAAGTAGTACACCAATTCAGTTATTTAGGAAACGTAATCGCTAGTAATAACAGAGCTGAGATAGAAATAACAAACAGAGTAACTAAAGGCTCTAACTTTTACAGCATCGTTAGACACCTACTATGGGATCAGAAAGTCCCACAAAGAACAAAAATGACCCTGTACAAGTCATATTTCATTCCTATCCTTACATATTCTCTGGAAACCTGCACACTAACATCAAAGGATTATAGTAGGATTCAAGCCTGTGAAATGAAATTTCTTAGAACTGCCCTCCAAAAGACCCGACTTGATCATGTGAAAAATGATGAGATCCAATCTAACCTAGGTCTAAATGAATCGATGGAGGAAAGACTTAGGTCATCTAGACTTAAATGGTTTGGGCATGTTAAATGAATGAATAGCAAGACCAAGAAGAAGATGGATGGACCAACTGAGGAAAGACGTGGAGAGAAGAGGATGGAATTGGGAATCTGTCTTGGACAACGAAATGTTTTTGAATAGGCAACTTTGGAAGACGCTCGTTTTCAAACACCCTACCCGGCTCGCTGGAAGGGCAAACCGATGATGATGATGATGATGATGATGATGATGATGTTTTCTCCTTGATCTGAACATTATCCTTGTATCAAACAATCTTTACAAATGGTACTGCTGACTAAGTACCTCTGCCTTTTGTAAATCCCCACATACACACTCCTGATGTTCATTAATGATTCCTGGAATGTCCTTAATGGAACCTACACATACCCTTCCATTTTTCACTAAACTCATGACTACCAAATTATGCTTCCATCCTTTCCTGACTTTTTTGCTAAATTCAGTTTCCTAGAAAGTTCCTTCAATTTCTATTTACTTCCACGTCCATTCCTAACTATTTTTTTCATACCTGTAGCTTCTTAGCCTCTCCATTCCTTACCATCCATATACTGTATGTACACAGCTATTTTAAAACTCATATTGCTTTAACCCTCGAAGTGGCGGTCATTTATCCTGTAGTGGCAGCGATATTTTACCGGTGTTGCAGACTCTTAGTACAAATTGTGTTAAAAATCGCTGACATGTTATACATACATAAACAGCACACCCTTTTATCTTCAAAAGTACAAGGAATAAGTTGATGATGATACTAAAGCTGTTATTTATCATCCAAAATGTGTAAGACCAAAAAAAAATTTGAATTTGTTTATATCATTTGTTTTTGCAAAAGTTTTGCTATATATAATATGTTTATATTGAGGTAAACTTAAAAAAAATGACATATACAACAGGAGCATCAGTTCATAATAAAAAGTTTCATACCAGTATATAGTTTATAATACTGTTCTTAGCTGGAAAAAATGTACAACAATGTACACAACAATTGTATGCTACCACTTGTACATTTCACTCAGAGTCACTTGGGTGGGTCTTTCTTTTTACTCCACGATATTCAGGCCTCCAGAAGTGCACTAGTTTATGATAACACACCTGGTGAATACCACCATTACATCCTGGACACCAGAATGTAGACTCCTTCTTTTCTTGCAAGCACACAACACATAGGCGATTGTTATTCGGTGGCAATATTTTGAGAACATGAGAGGGGCCTCCTGCATGACCTGTTGGCCTTACAACTGGAATTGTGAACTGTTCATTTAGAAATCCTCTAACTATACTGACAATGAAGTATCGTCTTGCTAAAGGCCTATCAGGGTTCTTTATGTACAGGATGTATGCATCAAATAATGTCATATCTAGAAGATTTGAGAAAATTTGCTTCCAGTACCTTCTGGTCGATCTGGAACAAGTGGCATGGTAAATGCACATATCTTTATAATCTACACTTCCCATGAAGATATTGTACTTATGAATAAGTAGTGGTTTCAACCCTTCATTTCCCTTTCTCCTTACAACATTGTCCTCAGGGTGACATCCAGTTGTCAGATAATAAAACTGGTTTCCATGTTTTTTCCTTTCTTTATAAGCAACCAGTAGAACGTCACCTTGCCTAAAGTAAACAGTTTGCCTAGGTTCAAGTTTTGTACCTAAAACAATCTGAGACATCCCTTTGAAGATTTATTCACTGTTCCTGTGAGGAAATGATTTAGTATTGCTGACATGAGTACATATCAACATTTCAGATAGATATCAGAAGGAAAACTGGTGATTAAATATAGCTGGCTCAGCTGAGACATATGTGTGGTCGGCCGCTGAGTATGTAGCAACTAGCGCAAGACAGCGGGATTTTGACGCTACTTTGGCAACGATTTACACTAGATTAGTGCAAGATGCTATTATACAAACTATTTCATGATTATGACCGAACATTTCTCCTTCGATTGATTCGTAATTAGCACATTTCGATAAATAATAATTCGATTACCGATATAGAATAAAGAGCATGTCAAAATGCCTGATATCAGGCATTTGCCACTTGGATGATTAAACCCATCCCATAGGATGTTTACATTTTTATTTACCATATTCCATCTATCATAATTACTTTTTTTAAACACCTTCATGTCTGTCTTTTCAACCATATGATACTGCTTAAAGTCCTAATTTCATAACCTTCCCTTCTATCACATTTCTTTTAACTAAGGTACGATTAAAACAGCTTCATGATCTTGTACACCACCTATGACTTCATTTTCTCTCTAGAGCTCATCTGCTTTTATCTGTACCATATCCAGAATATTCTTCCCTCTAGTACTGTAGATTCCACCACTTTTTGATTTAGGGAGTAGGATAATCAACAAAGGAGAAAAGATACTCAACCTGTCAATATAACTAATCCTATTATTAAGTAGAATGTATATTGCCAAAAGAAAGAATGGTAATCCACATTTATCCCAAATAAGCACAGGTAATACAGTTTAACCCTTTGACCACCAGCTGAAATTGCATAGTTCTGTACTTAAGTGCTGTGACTATTTCCCTAAAATTGCAGTGCGCTGGATAAACGTCCATAATTTCTTAGTTACTAAAGTTAGTCACTTGATTCTATTTTTGGCAGCAACCCAGCATTTCATTCTCTCATTTAGTAATCCAAAAATTCAAATATACAAAGTGATAGGAAAGTAAAAAGTCATTTTTATAAATTTTTTCTTCTGTTATATTTTTGTATGTTAAAACCAGATAGTTAATAATTGACAGAAATAAAATATTCACTTATCCATCAGTGTTGTTTTGGAATCAGTAAAGAAATTAGCCAAGTACTATATCTAATGAAAAGAAAATTTTGCAAATGCTATGATCAGAGACAACTTAAAGACAAATTCAGAGCACACAAAATGTCACAAAATTCACATTTACTGCCCTGAGATACAGTCTGAATGCAATACTGTTGGCAAAAAAAAAAAAAAAAAAAAAAAAAAAAAAAAAAAAAAAAAAAAAAAAAAAAAAAAAATTAAAAACACACACAGTTTCTTGATTTTGTAACTGAAGCAAACCCTGCAGTCTTGTTTAGCTGTTGGGACATGTTAGCCCTTTCAGACCTGAAAGAAAACTGGAGGTCTGAATTTTCATTTATACATCAAAAACTGACTAAAATGCACTTAAATACATATATTTTTAGTTTATTCTACAAAATGAAAATTAACATCTGAGAAAAAGCACCCACACAATTGTGCATGTCAGGATTTAATTCACTACTTACAAAAAAGAAAAATTACCTCAATGCATGTGAATATAAATATCAGTACATGGTCAGATGCTCTATTTTACAGTGTGAAACAATTAAATTCTTTGTTCAAACACAAGTATACATTATATTTTCTACACTGAGGACGAGTTTTGCTTTTACAGCCCTTTTGGCGGGAGCACTTTTTCGTCAGACCTGAAAGAAAACTGGAGGTGTGAATTTATGTTGTATGTCAAAATTTACTAAAATGCTCCAAATACATGTGTTTACAGTTTATTTTACAAAATAAGAACTATCGTCTGATAAACAGCACCCACACAATTGTGCGTGTTAGGACTTCATTCACTACTTACAAAAATGAAAAAATTAAAAAATTCAGCTTGGCACCTGTGAATATACACATGCACATGATCAGATGTTCTATTTTACAGTGTGGAATGATTTAAAACAATTAAAACCTTATACATTACATTTTTCACGTAGAATACGAATTCTGCTTTCACAGTGCTTTTAGTGGTAGCACCCAGCACTCCCACATGCATTGCCTGTAGGAAAACCTAGCCCGCACAATTGTGCACATCAACATTCAAAAACCTCCTGATATTACGTACGATGTTATAAGTTCACAATTTTACGTTTGCTAAACAATTTACGCACTTCATAGATTACATTCTGATATTCAGTGAAGCTTCTAGATTAATATGAATGCAATAAAAAAATATTTACTTTAGGCTTTACTGCTTCTCGCCACCTTGCCAATGAACTGCATTTTTAAACTCTTCTCTCTGCCCCCTGGTGGCCAAGCGCTAAATAAAAACAACTGAAGTACATGCTACGTGTCCCGCAAAAGCACTGCAGTCTGGTCTAGCGCCAAGAAAACGTGAAATAAGCTCAGACATAAATAAAATACGAACCCGCACAATTGTGTGTACACAGTTTGAAAGGGTTAGGACACGAAATGCAGTGAAGGGTTTGCATTATGTTGCATGAGAGACACTGCCACAATTATTTTTCCTTTTTATATCAAACTGCATATATTTGCTCCTTGAGTAACCAGTAAAGTTGGAAGGCACCCTTCTGTATGTCAGCCAGCTGTCACTAACCCCCAAACGGAATATATAAAGTAACGATTCCTGCTATTGTAAATAAATTCTAATAAATACAGAATTAACTAATTATATCAAGTTAAACAATGATAATCATTGTTAATACCAAAGGGATTAAAGAATACTTAACATTTAAATACCCTGCTAAAGTTCATTCTGCATCAATTGAAGTCAGACCATTCAAACCCACCTGCTCAGAAAGGTGAAGTACTCTTGTGATGTAGAAGTGCAATTTCTTTATCTTCAGTACAAAAGACAAAAAAGATGTTTCGGATATCTGCTAATTGAGAAAGAACATTTCTCAGGTACTTATTTTTACATCTTACTAAGTCAAACCCAACATACATACAAGTCAAACAGGAGCTAGCTGGAAGGTAGAGTACGAATTCTTACCACTTCCAGAAATTGTACCTCATTTCTTCCAGTCAGGATACTGATTAGCAGTTAGTATATAAAAGACTCATTTTCAAAAAAAAATAAAAAATGTTTCCATTTGTTTTAATGTCACCACAAAAATACAATATAATAATAATAATAATAATAATAATAATAATAATAATAATAATAATAATAATAATAATAATAATAATAATAATAATAATAATAATAATAATAACATTCATTGTAGAAACAGTCTTCCTAAAGTATTTATATACTGTATTATGCTCTAAGAAATATATTCAAATACCAAATAAACAAATCCACATGCTTCTTGTACTAAAGAATTCAGTATTCAATAACAAAAAAAAATATTTTTAAAAACAATACAGTGCTATATCATCTCAATTCTAATGCACATCCAATTGTTTAAACTGAATGCACACATTAGGTTACTGAGGGCTTTAGTGCTCAGCTTCTATACATTCATCATGTGATGTCTGCAGTGACAACAGGACAAGGAGAGGTTGCCAATGTACAGATTGTGACATTGCAAGACAAGCAGGTCTCATTGAATCCAGTTTTCCTATGGCAATCTGCACAATGAAGATAGTATAACCTGGGACACATTTCCATCTGTGTTCTTTTCCTACATAGTCTAAAGTTCAAGTAACTTCATCTACTGCTGGTACGCAATTTTATATAGTGCATATATTTTAAGGATGTGTCATTTAGTGTGTTTTCACCACTAAGTAGGTCTACTGTCATAAGAATTTTTCAGTTCCATTGAAGTATCTCTCAAGCCATACTTGCACACAGTATATTTTAGATTTGTTTCAAAAAACTATTTTTACACTCACTGAACCTTACAGTATGATTGAAAGTAGAACAGTGACAAGGGCAAGTGAAGATCAAGGTAAAGCTTCTCCACAGAACTGTCCATTTCAAGGTGCTCCATATTTTTAAAGGTAAATTTATAAAATAACAGATATGAATTAGATTCTAGTACAAGATATTACTAATGAGTTTACTACATGGGCAAGGTTTGAAGTTATTTTCTTAGCACTTTGTAAATTCTTCTGGTCATCAATGGCAAACATGTAGATTGAAATATTGATGATCTTCTATAAGAATGCAATATCGGATGTGAATATTGAGCAGTCTCTGTATGAGCCACAACTAGAACAGAAGTTTGAAATAATATGTATCACTACCTCTTATGGATGATAATATTGTTCAGCTGATTATAATACTTACACAAGAAATAAATAAACAGAAACAAATAAAAGATTGTAACAAAATAAAGCAGAATGCAGTAGCATTTCATTTTAATTCTGAAATACCAAAGGCCATCACCAGAGCTGGATTTAAGCTTCAGTAACATAGACAATTATCCACAGTTTCAACATGGTCACGGATTTCATTTATTGTTTACTTTTTTAAATTTATTTATTTATTTATTTATTTATTTATTTATTTATTTATTTATTTATTTATTTATTTTTAATCTGTCATACCTGTCAGTGATGGGTTGTCAAATAACTTATTACCATATCATGTCATCTTGGTACAAATTCCCTCATCTACACTATGTACAAGAAAGTCATCCTATAATCATAGGCGGTGATAAAGGTGATCAGAATAATCAAGAACCAACCCTCCAACTCATATTCAAGTGGGTCAAGCAACATAACTGACAAGATCTGAGGCCCAAATATACTGCGAAATGCCTTAAAAGTAGCCCTATCACAATTATATATCTTTAGGTCATGCAAAGTCAAAATCCATCAAAACTTGGTGGTTGAACTTCATTCCTATCGTTATTCAAAAGTAAAGCAGAATGATCGTAGGGACTTCCACATAATGTTATTTTCTTTAATTGTCTGGTTGGTCTTAATGTCCTGATCTTATTTATCATGGCCTGTGATGATGCTCAAATGGTGTTTCTCTAGTAGAAAAATATAAAAGAAACACCAATTAAAAAAAAAAGTAGCATCAAGTATGATTTGAGCGTTGATACAAACATAGCATAAAAAGTACCAATTGTACCAATAATTGAATCATAAATCCAAAAGTAGTCCTGGACAGCCAGATAACAAAATAACAATTATAATGAATTAAATTTAATTCACTACCATCTTTTAATGATAAGTGAAATACCTCTTTGAAGTGCTTTCAACTGTTTGGAAATGGCTGTCCTCAGCAACTCGCTCCCAGCCACAGTTGCCATAGTGCTATGCTCTCATGCTGAGAATGTGCCAAGAATGCCATGTTGCAAGTCCTTATTTAAAGCACCATATAGTTAACAATTTTACTAAACTTACAGGAAATGTTGATGATGCTATGTACTTACTACTGACAATGATTACAATACTGTTATGTTTCAAAATATTTTTAAAAATATTTTCTGAACACTTTGAAAACAATAAATCAAATTTCAAAAATACCAGTAGCAATAAAAATAATTCAAAATTAAAATTACAGGTAAAATTTGGTAATCCCTCCACAGTGCAGCCATCCAAATGAATAAACATAAAAAATTTGAAAAGTATCTGTTTGGTAGTTCAGTAGGTAATAACTGCCAATCACCACATGACCAGAGGAACACATGAAATTCAGAAATTCAATGTGCGTAAATAAATGAACAAACAAACCATGTAGGGATAAAATTAGAAACCATGTTCTTTATTCTGTGGAAATAAAATGTAAGATATTGCCATCTGCCATTCATAATCGTGCTAAATGCAGATGGTAAGGTACGCTGTTCAAACGATGATATATCGTTGTCTGGCATTCTAAAGGTTAGAAGACAGTACCATACTTAGTATAATTCATTACAATTGTTATCCTTGCTATGGAATCAGATATCAGGTGGAAAGGGGAAAGAGTACAGCATCTTTGTATCACTCTGGATTTGTCCTTCAGGCAACACTGCCTTCATATGAAGGATAAGGTTTGTGTCAGAAACAATATCCTATGCATACTGATGACATACAATTGGGGAGCCCAACCAGATTCTTTGTGCTCAGTCTGAGGCATTTTGGCATCAAAATATGCAGCATCAGAATGGGAGACTTCAGCTCACATAAAACCCATCAGCCCATATTATTTTTGAGTGCCTTAAATCAACACTTGCACATAAACTATTTCTTCTGGTGGGAATTGCTCCACCTAAGAAGACAAGTGGTTATTGAGGATGAAAGGAAAAATACAAAACAAGCTTAGGACCTTTCCACTCTCCTATGCTCCTCACCCACCAGATCATCATCTAAGACTGAGGATGAATTACCTTTCAATGTTACAAGTCCTTCAAGGCCCACAAGAAACCAGCAGTACAAGTATCTGAAAGGTCAAAACTACAGACGTGCTATTGGATGTTAAGAACATCTTGCCCCTGGAAGTTACTGAACCAACTGAGAGTAGAGATTCAGAGATATAAAACCGAACTTGAGAAATCAGGGCTCCGGTAACATCCAGAATCTCATACATCTCCTTATTTGCAGCAGAATGAATGAACCTAGCACTATTCAAGATTACTTTGAAGCCACTACAGCTGCTGAATTTTGGAAAAAAATTACTTGGCCTGGTCACAGAAAGTAAGTAAGTAGTTTAATGAAACAGACTTTGACATTCAGAATAAAGTTACTGTTAAATCTGTAACAGTAAGCACACATGAAGTCTGAGCAGAGTAAAGTCGCATGGTTTCTCTTTCCCAACAATCACTGTGTAGTTAGATGGGGACGAGGAAAGAACCACTGTCCCCTTCCTCAACTTCAGTGCTCTGTCCCCACATCACAGTCACTGTACTTGCTCTCAGTCCAACATTCACAGTATATCATCTACTGCTATTTCAGCACTCATTTTCCACACCATTTATATATACAGTATATAGTGAGGAGAATAGACATAGAAGATGTAAACTGTTATCATTGATTGTATGAAAAGAAGTATGAGATATGCCAAACAGTTCCTCAGTTGATCTAATATTAAGAGCCCTTTTGAGACCTTCCTCCTCCCTCCTGGACTACTCTGAATTGACAAAATAATTATCACCTCTTTCAAATTAAATACCTAGTTTGATAACATCAATTTCAAATTTCTTGTTTACCTTTTGATATAGGTTATATATCTGTGTATGATCAAACACCAGTTCTCCAAAACCTAGCAACAGATATGACTACATCACTGGTTTGCACAATATCTTGAACTGTACAGGAGTATTTTAGGTTTGGGCAGGTCATTGAAAGTTATCATTTGATTATTGGTATCAGATGTGATTCAGTGAACCACTGGAATTGTATGTTAAATTCTCTTTACAAAACTCACAGAATAAGAAACAAAATTCTTTAATGACAATGGAAATTCATAAGCCAAGCAGTGCTGGTTTGCTTCAACACTGAGAATACATCTCATGAAGTTTGATCTTCAGGTCCACTTTATAAACTGTGACCATCTCTCTCTCTCAGTAGGACTCCCACAAGATTCCTCTCTCTTGCCACTCATTTATCCCCTGTTTACCTTGGATGTTCTACAATCAGACCTTTCTCTTTACCTTTATCAGTATGCGAATGAACTTGCCCTTCTTGCCCTTATGTCAACTTGCACCTCCTTTGGATATTTTAACCAATCTTATCTAACTACCCTTGAAGACTGGCTAGAGAATTGCAATAGCCACATCTACTTCAAAATATTATTAAACCAAGGAAAATTTGCATTTATTCAACCCAGCATTTCCAACTTACTTGTACCAAATTATATCCATATTACTTTCCAAAATAACTTCATCTTCCACATCTGATGCTCTCCTGACCTATAGGTTGTTCTCGGACGCTATTAGCATTGCGGCCAGTACAACTGTAGGGTGCGCACTAGTTACTCACTGTGAACCATTGTAGTTCACTTCACAGACAACAGAACAAGAATAACTGGGAAAGCATTGGAAGCAAAATACAAAGAGTTGAGGGTTCACTTGCTATTGGTGTCTGGTTGAGCATGGAATGTACCATATGTACTCAATTCAACCTAATAAACCAAAAGTCTGTTTCAAATATTCAGTTAGTTCACAATCTACTGTGTGTGCATTTCCTACTATAAATTTCATGCTATTATATGACTAATAAGCATACAGTCGAGCCATGAAACTCATTATTCAGGCACATATATGCAGTATTAACTCTTGTACGAGAAACTAAAAAAGTCTGGCCCCACGGTGTAGGGGGCAACGCGTCCGCCTGTCACCCGGTGACCCCGGGTTCGTTTCCCGGCTCGGTCAGGGGTTTTTAATTGTAAATGTTTAATATTCCTAGCTTGGTGATTGGGTGTTTGTGTCGTCCTTAACGTTCCTTTCCTCACATTCAACACTCTACACTTCCTCCATTCCAATTACATGCAGGTTCGTATCACATGGTGCATGTAGGGGCAAAATATCTCTATAGGTCGACGCCCTGAACAAATAGCATTTAAAAAAAAAAGTCTGTCCAGTTAGGGTTACATAGCTGTGAACTTGCATTCAGGAGATGGTGGGTTTGAATCCCACTGTCAGCAGCACCGAAGATGGTTTTCTGTGGTTTTCCACCAACCAACCGACCGACTGACCGACCGACCGACCGACCGACCGACCGACCGACCGACCGACTGCCCATCCACCCACCCTGATCTGAATTTAGGACAGTCGCCCAAGTGGCAGATTCTGTATATGTTGTTTTTCTAGCCTTTTCTTAATTGATTTCAGATAAATTGGATATTTATTGAACATCTTCCTTGGTAAGTTATTTCAATCCCTAACTCCCTTTCCTATAAATGAATATTTGCCCCAATTTGTCCTCTTGAATTCCAACTTTATCTTCATATTGTGATCTTTCCTACTTTTAAAGACACTCTCTCCATTTACTTTAAAGAAAAAGAAACAATGCTAGGTTCAATGGTCCACCCAGACAATACACCCAGCATTGTTACTTATTTTGAACTGTATCAATACAGGTTTATATGATGAATTTCGTAAATTGTACATAAAACTTAGTCAACTTACAATTTTGTAACATTACTCTTTTGTCGCAAATCACACAGAACAAATTGAGCTCCTTTTCACTGGATTTTTACCTGTTCTTGAATCAAGTAATCTTGGTGAGGGTCCCCATACACTAGAACCATACTCTAGTTAGGGTCTTACTACAGACTTATATGCCCTTTCCTTTACATCCTTACTACAACCCATAAACATCCTCATAACCATATGCAGAGATCTGTACCCTTTATTTACAATCCCATTTATGTGATTACCCCAATGAAGATCTTTCCTTATATTAACACCTAGGTACTTACAGTGATCCCCATAACCATAAGGAACTTTAACCCCATCAACACAGTAATTAAAACTGAGAGGACTTTTCCTATTTGTGAAACTTACAACCTGATTTTTAACCCCGTTTAACAACATACCATTGCCTGCTGTCCATCTTACAACATTATCGAGGTCATTTTGCAGTTGCTCACAATCTTGTAACTTATTTATTACTCTATACAGAATAACATCATCTGCAAAAAGCCTTATTTCTGATTTCACTTCTTTACTCAAATCATTTATATATATAAGAAAACATAAAGGTCCAATAATACTGCCTTGAGGAATTCCCCTCTTAATTGTTACAGGGTCAGATAAAGCTTCGCCTACTCTAATACTCTGAGATCTATTTTTTCTAGAAATATAGCAACCCATTCAGTCACTCTTTTGTCTAGTCTAATTGCAAATGCTGGGGCTGTAGCTTAATTAAAGCCACAGCCATCCATTCCTATCCCTTTCCCATCCCTACATCACCAAAAATCTTCATTGTGTTAGCGCAAAGTTAAAACACTAACAAAAAAATTAAGAAAACAGATGTACCTCACATCTTTCTAATGTACTTTCCTAATCAGGGTACATATTCTGTATTCCAAAACAGATGGCTCTTGGCTCCAACAGAAATCTGTTTTTTTTGTAAAACTGTGTACAGACCCATCTTACATTTTAAAATAAGCTTGTGAAGGGAGTTGATTGTGTACAGCTTGGTTCATTTGAAACAGCACTTGTAATCTTGGAGTAGGGGAAGCTGATATGCGAGTCAATCAGTTACCTCAGCTAGCAGTTGAAGTGCTTACTGTATGTGCCACAGTATTTTCATATCAATATAGAATGTTTTAAATACCTACAGGTACTTATATTATGTCATCCACATTAAGAAAGTGTTGTCCAATGGAAGGTTATGTAGGACACAATGATTACATTCTGGCAATGTTTCTGATGGATCTGATTATTCAGAAACAGGACAATTCATTTGATTGCTCAACTGCAATAACATTGGATAGTAAAGGCAAAAGCTAAAGCAAAGTCGTCTCCCAACATCTATATATATATAAAATAACTTGTCCTGACTGACTGATTCATCATCGCCGAGCCAAAACTACTGGACGTAACGAAATGAAATTTTGGGGATATGTTCATATTAAGATGTAGGTGCTCGCTAAGAGAGGATTTTTGGATATTCCTTCGCTAAGGGGGTGAAAAGAGGGGTGAAATTTTAAAATAAGTGTGTCTATATCTCGAAAGTTTAAAAGTTTACAGATGTAAAAATTGGTATTTAGAATCTTCTTTAAAAATAAGGAAACACGTATTTTTTTGTTTTCAGAAAATCCTAATAGGAGGGGTGAAAAGGGGTGAAAATGGGAAAAATGGGTTGAATGCCCTTAATCAGTATACCAGTACTTATATCTCAGAAACTAAAGATATTACAGACCTGAAAATTGGTACTTTTGATCTCTTTTAAAAATAAAGAAACACGTATTTTTTTGTTTTTGGATAATCCAGTTAATGGGAGGGTGAAAAGGGGGTGAATTTTTAAAATGAGTGAATCTATATCTCCAAACTTTTAAAGTTTGAAGATGTAAAAATTGGTATTTAGAATCTTCATTAAACATAAAGAAACACGCATTTTTTTGTTTTCGGAAAATCGCAATAGGAGGGGTGAAAAGGGGTGAAAAAAGGGTTGAATGCCTTTGATGAGGCTACATATATTTCAGAAACTGAAGATATTACAGACCTGAAAATTGGTGTTTGGGATCTCCTTTAAAAATAAAGAAACACGTATCTTTTTGTTTTTGGAAAATCCAATTAATGGGGGGTGCAAAGGGGGTGATTTTTTAAAATGAGTGTATCTTTATCTCAAAACTGTTACAGTTTATAGATGAAAAAATTGGTATTTAGAATCTCCTTTAAAAATATAGAAACACGTATTCTTTTGTTTTCGGAAAATCCCAATAGGAAGGGTGTAAAAGGGTGAATAATGGGTTGAATGCCTTTAATGAGGCTACTTATATTTCAGAACCTGAAGATATTACAGACCTGAAAATTGGTATTTGGGATCTACTTTAAATGTAAAGAAACACGTATTTTTTCGTTTTTGGAAAATCCAAATATTGAGGGGTGAAAAGGGGGGTGAATTTTTTAAAATGAATGTGTCTACATCTTAAAACTTTAAAATTTACAGATTGGTAGTAAATAAAGGAACACGTATTTTTTTGTTTCCTGTAAACCCCAATAGGAGGGGTGTAAAAGGGTAAAAAATTGGTTGAATGCCTTTAATGAGGATACATATATCTCAGAAACGGAAGATATTACAGAACTGAAAATTTGTATATGGGATCTCCTTTAAAAATAAAGAAACACGTATTTTTTTAGTTTTTGGAAAATCTTATTAATGGCGGTTAAACAGAAGTGACAAATTGGGGTGAGATTTTTGAAAGATTATCTTGGAAACGTAAAGTGTTACAGACGTAAAAAGTGGGTGTTTGGAATCTCCTACAAATGTAAAGAAACATAGGTGATTTGTTTTTGGAAACTCCACTTAAGGGGAACCCAAAAGGTGTGAAATTTTAAATTGAGAATTTTTACAGTATATCTAAAAAAAACTTACCATGTTACAGAAGTGAAAACTGGCATTTTTATCTCTATTAAACATAAAGAAACGTGTATTTTTAATTTTCGGAAATACCACTTGGGTGGAGGGGGGGGGGGTGAAAGTGACTGAAAATGGTGTTGAATTCTTTTAATTAGGCTACTGATATCTTAAAAATGAAGATGTTACAGACGTGAAATTTGATATTTGCAATCTGCTTTAAAAATAAAGAAACACGTATTCTCGGAAAATCCAATGAAGCGGGGGGAGGGATGTGAAAGAATTGAAAAATTAATTGACTTTAATTGTATGAGAATATATACATCTAATAAAAACTAAAGTTGTTACAGACGTGAAAATTCGTATTTGGATCTCCTTTAAAAACAAAGAAAAACGCGTTTTGGGGGGGGGGGGGGAAATCTTGGGGGGTGGGAGTGTAAAGGAGTTGAATTCCTTTCATGAGGACACATAAATCTAAAAGTGAAGAAGTTAGAGCCGTGATAATTGGTATTTAGAAGATCCTTCACTATTAAAGAAACAAGTATTTTTTGCGGGAAGATTCACTTAGGGGGGGAGGGGGAGTAGTTTGAAATTAAGTGACAAAAGTAAATTATATTTATGGGGATACTTATATCTCAAAACTGAAGGTAATAGACGTGAACATTGGTGCTTGAAATCTTCTTTAAACATAAAAAACAAGCCTTCTTTTAATTTTTTTTTTTTTTGGGCGGGGTGCGCCGGTAAATAAACTTAACGGCGGTGGGGTGTAGAAGGAGGTGAGACCAATTGATTTTACTGTTCTTAATGTACTTATAAGGATCCTCCGTTGCTCAGGCGGCAGCGCGCCGGCCTCTCACAGCTGGGTTCCGTGGTTCAAATCCCGATCACTCCATGTGACATTCGTGCTGGACAAAACGGAGGCGGGACAGGTTTTTCTCCGGATACTCCGGTTTTCCCTGTCATCATTCATCCCAGCAACACATAATAGTAATAATAAGAAGAAGAATAAGAATAAGAATATCATTAATAATAATAATAATAATAATAATAATAATAATAATAATAATAATAATAATAATAATGTTCCGGACCGTCGTCAAATATGCGGACCGCGCTGGAAACGGCTCCTGGACGGGTAATGACTAAGAATGCAGTCCGGCCGCGGGTTCAGTGCCGCCAAGGCACCCAATATGACACCACGCCGGATCTCCCGAAGGATTTTATCTAGATAAAAATGATTATAGGAAAATACGGTATGGCAAAGATTTACGGACCCAACTGACCGGGAAGAATACCTGAGCCTAGCCTGGGAAGTACGAAATCGATTGCTGGAAAGGAAGATTGAAAAATGGGAGGAAACGTGCCGTAATCTAATAGAAAACGAGTCAGATCGGGAATTTTGGTGGATTCTCGCTGAAAACGTGTCAGATCGCGAATTTCGGCGGATTATATATCTAAAACAATAAGCATTCAATTATAAATTTCAGTATAATACCGTAGCGAAGCACGGGTACCTTGCTAGTAGGCCATAAAGGCCCTTGGAGGCTTGGAAGGTGAAAGCTTCCACTCACTGTAACCTCAGCACTTGGTAGGGGAGAGTGGTTAGCTCCGTGTCTGGCAGTCTTTGTCCCCAGGAATTAGCCTGGTGCTCACTTGTGGTGTAGGCTGAGTGAACCTCAGGGTCATGCACACCTCCAGAAATGGAAATCTTATTTCTTAAACTTTTCAACTGCTGATGGGGAATCAAACCCACATCCTTCGAGGTGAACCAAGCATGCTTTTACCACCTGAGATAGGATAGTGGATGAAGAAAAAGACTTTGTAGATGATACAGTACAAATATATGTAGTTTTAAAGAGAGCAGTGCTAGTGTCAGTGGTGAAAACAGTACCCCTCAAAGAAAAGCCAGCAGTTCTAGTGAATATGAATCATCCTCTGAAAAAAATTCCACACTGTTAGCATTTTAGCTAAATTTTCAGAAGAATATCTTGAAAATATTTGTGACAATCATCATACACCTCCACGTGAAGTGACGATCTACAGCACCTTAAAAAAGAGACATCCATCTCGGAAAAGTACATCAAACATCAAAGTAATATTTGACAATGTGCAGCAAAAAAGATGTAACAACCATAATTTTCCAGGAAGCAAGGCAATTAAAGAACTGGCAATAAAACAAAGCATTCTGTCCAAATTTAACGAGACAAAGAACAAGGGAAAATGTGTCCATTACTGGTACCTGAAACTTTGGGTAATGCAAAAAGCAAGAGAAGTAAAGTACACAAATTTTAAATGTTCTGCAAATTTCACCACATGTCTCAAGAAAGAATCAGAATGTACCATAAACACATCACTACTTTCATGACAACCAGAGATTCAAGAAGACCAGTGTGGGGCCCATTTTATTGAAGATGTAAACCAGAAAACTGCAAGTTTCCAAATACAGACACACTGCATTTGGAATTCTGATGAAAGTGGTTTTAATGAGGAGCTAACTTCAAGTTTAAGATTATTGAGAAAAGGGGAAAATAAACTGTTGCCATCATCCAGTTTGCACAAAATCAACAGGTGAAGGACTTTCAGTGATTGGACACTTATTGAAAAACTGTACATTTGTCTTCAGGAGAAACTTTCAGCCCAAAATTTTGTAAAATATTAGGATTTTGAAGACAATCGTCCACCGAATATACTGAATATTTGGAGGCTAGTGCAAGTGGCAAAATTTCAAATCACCACCTAAAATCCTTTTTCTTGAATGCCCTTTGCAACAATATGGACAGTATACTACTATGTAATTCGTAGAGAGTTTACAAGGACACAAAATTAGTAAATGAATTATTTGTGGGTGAAGTTACTAAATCATGATCATTCTGCCAAAAATAACCAAATACATGTAGCCTTTGGTTGTATATTTCTTCCAGCAGTATAAAATATATGCATAAAGGATAAAGGTCTACATAAAGACTCTTTCTATTGATTTTGATATTGATCTAGGAAATTGTTTTTTCATAATGAAAATACATTCTGCTATTCATAACCAGTTGTCTGCCCCAGTGTACAACCCTATGCTTCAGTATTCATGGTAGGCAGCTGGGTATCATACTCCAGCACATACTGCTGAATTCACAAAGTGGCATTTGATTTTTCAGCTCAAGGATGTGATTCTGGAGATTGTTGAGATATTGCTTTCACCAAATGTGCTTATTGTGATGCTCCATATTGTCTCATGCATTTTGTTGAGGAACCTCCGCTTACATTTTTGAAGTCCGATATTGAGCAAACTAAGGGTTACACAATGAAATGCCTTCACCATTCTAATATCAGTGGTTCATAAAACTTCAAAATAAACTGTGAACCGAGAGCCATCCCCAGTCAGAAATGTAGAGCTGTACAGGCCTGCTATAACATCTCACAGGAGATGTAAGAACAACAAAGGAAAATGGATATTTTGTAGAAGCAACAACAAAATATGAAATACTACTGTCATGTTCAACACTGAATGCATGAAAACAAACTTAAGGAAACATGAAAGTTTCCTCTTCACATAATTCTCCTTTTTATGAAATGTGAAACCCATGAACTCACTGTATGTATACTTGAATGGCCTAATGAGTGGTACTTTACTTAAATCCAGCTCTGTGAGCAATATAACTTCTTCTTCTTCTTTTGAGACAGCATTGGATCACTTTAATCAACCCTTTGGTTTGTCAATTTCTTGGTAGGAACTGTCCGAGCCTTCCGATCCTCCCAGTACTTTTTCGTACGTGTTGATATTCTTGCCCTTTCTTGTGTAGAGAATATTGTACTGTAGCTGGGATTTTCTTCTTTGTGAGTGTAAAGTGGAAAGTCATATTTTTAAGCGTTGTGTTTACTTTTTTCTTATCCATAGTGTCATCTGGTGTAAGGCCAATTTATTTCAAATCCCCCCTAATTTCTTTTATCCATCTGCAAGCAAGATTGTATTGCACTAGCTGTTTCAAAAGTTGCAAATCTCGCGTTCTCAGGAAGTGGCCAAAGTACCCTAGTCTGTTCTTATGCATGCTATCAGTAATGGGTTCTAATTTCTGATATACAATGTTGTTAGGTACTATTTGCCATTACTCATCTTTTTGATGGCTTTTATTGATACAAGTACTTCCAATTCGTCTTTCGATCTTCTGTAATCTATCAGTTTTGGATTGTTTGTTTAGATAGAATAATGTTTCTGTGGCATATGTGGCTTCTGGCTTTATGACTATATTGTAATGTTTGATTTTTGCATTAATGGATAAGCATTTCTTTTTGTAAGTTTCCGATGTTAATTTTTGTACCTTAGATAACTTGTTTGCCTTTATATGAACTGAACCTTTTTCATTTAAATTATTTATTATTGACTCGCCTAGATATTTGAATTGTGTTACCATTTTAATTTTAGTACCATTAATATGTATCTCATTTAATGATGTTAGAGCATAATTTCTGTTTTCTCAAATTATATTTTAAGGCCAATTTTATTTGCAATTGTGTGAAGCTCTGATATTTGAGTTTTTGCTTCATCTAAATCTTTGGCCAGTAATGCCATGTCATCTACAAAACTAAGGAAATTTGTTTGGATTTTCCTACCTATTTTAATATTTGGAGGGCATTACCTAAACTATTCTCACATCATCATTTCTAGTGCACAATTAAATAGTAATGGTGATAAACCGTCACCCTGCCATAACCCAGTAGTTACTTTGAATGGGTCTGATAATTTGCCTTTGAACTTTACCTTTGATTTGGTCTCTGTAAGAGTAAATTTTATCTCTCACATTTACTAATTTAGGATGTAATCCCATGTGTCATAACATTTTTAATAAATATTTCAAATATTTTATGTGAGTACATTCATAGGCATTCTTGAAGTTGAAAAATGTTATCATCATATCTCTATTTCTTTTTTCTGTTGTAATCCATTATCTGTTTGAGGCTCATAATTTGGTCAGGGCAACTCCTCAGGCATTAAATTTCACCCCTTTCAGGCACCTTGGGCATTTAAAGGAACAAGAAACAGCGATCACTGATGAGTGCATAAAGTTATTGAACTGGAATATAGAAGACCTAAAGACAGTGGCAAGAATTATGCCTGAAGACACATTTAACCAGTCTGACATTTGTACTCTGACAGAAACGTTCTTATGTGATGAATCAAAGACAAATATTGAAGGATTCTATAATATACATAATATGGCACGACGAGGAGAAAAAGGCAGACCGATGGGAGGGGTGAGTTGCCTAATTAAACTTCACTTATCTCCTTTCAGAATAATATACAAAGAGAAAGATTTGTTGATTGTTGAAATGAAAATATGTTTCATAATTACAGCATACTTTAATTTGGACTGCACATCTGTAGACATCATAGACACTTTAACTCATGCTTTCAGTGTAATCCCTCCTAAAGGGAAAGTAATCTTAAGTGGTGATTTCAGCTGCCCAATAGACGAGGAAACAAGGAAAACAACAAAAGTACTGGCATTCATTGAAGAAGAGGGACTAAATCCAATAAATTAAAAGGATGCATACAGTTACATATGTCACAACAGCAGAGTACTTTGGATTTAGTATTTATGAGAGTGTTCACAATATGTAATCAGAAACAATTATGGAAAACAGATGGGGCATTGATAAGGAAGCATATTCTGATATCAACAGAACTTGGAATAGGAATGAACAAGAATGAGAAATACAAATGGCATTAGTTGTAAATTAGACAAGAGGGCTTTAGAAGAGATGTCTGAACTACAGGAAAATATACAGTTACTCGTTGCTGAAAATAAGTTAGACAAAGCAGATAGGACCATGGTAGAAATTATTAAGGAAGCAACTGTTTAGATTAGACAAGAGCAAAATGATGGTTTGACACAGAGTGCTATCAGAAAATAAAGGACACCCTAGCAGTTTAGGAAGGCTTAAAACATCAAAATGCAAGGAAAACTTGAAGGAGTTCAACGCCAAAGGCAGGAATACTAAAGACTAATAAATAGGAAGCAAACGGAATTCATAGAAAAAGAAGCTATTAGACAAGCAGAAGCTGCAGAAAAGGATTAATTTCCAAGCTTTACAGACAAAGCAGCCAAGATTCGCAATGTCCATTCCCATGGAAAGATGGGAAAATCATTTTAGTAAAATGTTATCACACAAGGAAACAAGACCAAATTTTACAGAAGAAACATATTTAAATGAAACATGTACATACTTCACCAAGTACGAATTGGATAATGCCATGAGATCAACAAAGAGAGGGAAAGCACCATGACCGGATGGACTCTGCAATGAACATCTACAAGAGAAATACACAGTAATGGCAGAGACATGGCTTGCCCTGTTCAACAAATATTTAGAGACAGGAAATATACCAAGGGGGTGGCACATTTCCACAATAAAAACACTATACAAAGACAAAGGAGACCCAAATAATCCTGAAGCGTATCAAGATATAGCACTTGAAGTAGCTGCTTTTAAAATACTCTCAAGATTGCTGGCCTTGAGGATGGGCCCAAAAATAGAGGAACATGTTCCAGGCAAGCAATTTGGATTCAGAGTAGGTCGCTCCACGTTAATGGCAGCTGAATGTCTAATAAGACAAATACAAGAAGAAATAAATAAAGAATGAGGAAAGCCGTATGTGATCTTTATAGATTTCTCAAAGGCTTTTGACATGTTTAATCGCAGGAAGCTAGTAGAAAAACTAAGAAAACTTTATGAAGACCCATGGACAATAAAACTTATATGAAACATCCCGTCAGAAAATTTTGTGAGAATCAACAACAGTATGGGACAGTCTGATTGGTTAAATCAGACTAATAGAGTATTGCAGGGTAATTCACTTAGCCCATTGCTCTTCAATGTTCATACTCACAATGTAGTAGCTGTAGTTAATAAGGGATCATGAGCAATAACGTCATACATATATGCAGACGATATGGCACTGGTGTCAAACAACAGGGAAGAGCTTCAAAGAGAACTAGACTCCTTAGATGAATGGATAGAAATGAACGAACTACAGATGAATAAAGACAAAATGAAGCTAGTAATTTTCAGGAAAGCACGAGGACTAGCCTCGAATGATGAAATCTTTTGCAAAGGTTTACCGCTTAAAAAGAACATGTTCAGATATTTATTTAGAGATTACAATTCAGATGACTGCAAAATCTTTCTCAGTACACCTCATGGAAAGACTGATTGTGTCAGTTAAAGCAATTAACAAAATTAAAAATCTACAGCTTCTCTCCCTGGAAACTGCCTTCAAGTTGTGCAATACCAAAATACTACCCACGTTAACATACGGAATAGAGATCATCTGGGAACACCTGACTGTAAAACAACTGGAAATATTGAGGCTCTAAAAGTGAGATTCTTGAAAAGAACTATGGGCTTATCAAAATACATGCCATCTTGACTAGTTTATGTTATGGCAAAAGAAACATAATTGTTGCAAGATCTAACTTTAAGCCACTTGTTACCAAAGACACCTGCAGTGAAGACTGCTCTGCAGAACAGATGGGAGAAGGAAGATCAAATATGGGAAGACTTCTATACAACAGAAGCAGTGATGACTACCAAATGAGACAAGTAAACCAGAAATGACAACATGTTGTGACCCGGATGGCGGTGCATGGGTTTCATGGCAAATTGTGCATAAATAAGAAGTATCACATCCCAGCAGTGATTGTGTGTGTGAACTTTGTAATGAACGCTGTGAATGCTACCACATTCTAAGTTGTAAATTACGATTAAAAAGTATCTGTGAATATTCAAGTTTGTAATGCAAAATTTTTGTGCACTTAATAAAGTATAAACTCCTCTAAGGCCTGAAACCTGCTTGATATTCTCCTAGTTCATTGTCAAATTGTAATTTAATTCTATTGAGAATAATTCTAGAGAAAATTTTACAAGTAATGTCAAGGAATGAAATCCCTCGGTAGTTATTAGGGTCTGTTTTGCCCCCTTTTTTTTATGTAGTGGATGGATGATGGCTGCTGTCCAATGTTCTGATAATTTTTCTGTAATCCAGATGTTGACTAGTTGTTGATGAAGGGCAATTATTGCTGAACTTCCAGCATATTTCCAAATTTCTGCAAAGGTCTGATCTTCTCTAGGTGCTTTAAAATTCTTCATGTCATTCAGTGCTGTGTAAACTTCCTTTATTGTAGGAAAGTTTATATTCTCTGTTGGGGTGGTTATCGGTGTATTGACATCTAAGGGAAGGAATTCTGTTGGTTCTTCACAATTTAGGGGAGTTATGAAATATTTAACCAGGATTTGTGCATTGTCATGATTGTTGTGGGCTAATTCACTATTTCCATCTTGTAATAATAAGGTTTGGGTTTCATACTTATTCAAATGTTTTTTTAAGAATTTTGTAATAATTCTGTGAATGTGATACAGTCGACTCTCGATAATTTGAAACTCAAGGGACCAGAGAAAAAGTTCAATTTACCGAGAGTTCAAAATAATAAGAGTTCAAGTAACCAAGAGGGAGGGAGGGAAAAATTCAAATAAACAAGAGTTTCACTTATACTTACTCATTTCTTTCACAACATTTGTACAATTATGAAATGTTCATACAGAAATGTTCATTTGAATATTCATAGAGAAATGTTCATTTGAATCTTCACACAGAAATGTTCATTTTGAAAAAAAGTCCGTAATTTTCTTTTGAGTGAGCGACTTCCATCTATCATGGTCCAATGAATTTTCGATAGTGGTGAGAGCTGAGAAGAAATCGTCATTTGTGTCTGTTTGGAGGGCGTAGGAGCGTAGGGTAGTAAGAGCTGTCCTTGCCTTGCTCAATGTGACTGGAATTCGTGGTTGTTCTTCGTTTTCTTCCTCGTCCTCATCCAGAGAGGCTAAATCCAACAGTTCAGCATCGGTTAGGGCACCGTGGACACCGATGTCATCGCCAACTTGAACGTAATCCTCAAACATTAACTCTCCACAGTTAGGTAGAAGTCCCCATCCTGAGTCAAAATTCGTAAATTTTGGTGGCTCTGATGACTGTTCCACATTTTCGGTTTGCTTAAACCCGCACTTTTTGAAGCAGTTATAAATGGTGATAGGGTTGACATTTTTCTATCAATCATGATTATAGCGGTCAAAACTGTTATGTTTGCCTTCCCACCTTTCTCAATGCTATTCAGCACAAGAGAAACAATTTCTCTGCGGTAGAGAGTTTTTAAATTTTGAATAATGCCTTGGTCTAATGGTTGCAATCTTGATGTCGTGTTGGGTGGAAAGAAAATAAATTTTACGTAGTCTAATGGCGGTGGGTTATTATGCACGGTGCAGTGGTCCAAAAACAGCAAGATTTTGCGTTTTTCCTTTTTCATGTCACTGTTAACCGAGGTCAGCCATTCATTAAACAACTCTGTCGTCATCCATGCTTTTTTGTTTGACCGATAAGCTGTGGGCAATGATTTTATTCCTTTGAAGCAGCGTGGTTTGGGAGATTTCCCTATAATGAGTGGTTTCAACTTCTGAGATCCGTCCATGTTACATGCTAGAAGGACAGTTATTCTTTCCTTGCTCAGTTTCCCTCCATGACACTTCTTGTCTTTGAACGTCAGGGTGCGATCAGGAAGACATTTATAAAAAAGCCCGGTTTTGTCTGTGTTGAATATGTTCCTTGGGTCACAGCCATTCAAAAGTTCATTTTGTTTGTCAATCCATTCAGAACAAATGGAACTATCCACGCTGGCGGTCTCTCCGCAGATCTTTTTAAATGTGATGGCGTGTCGGTTTTTGAAATTTGAAAGCCACCCCTCACCTGCTGCAAATCCTTTAATACCGAAAGACTGCACAAAAGACTTGGCTTTTTCCTTCAACATGAAACCGCCCAGGGGAACGTTTTGTCCTCTACACGGACGAATCCACTTAAGCAAACACTCTTCAAGATGGGGAAATTCACCCTGACGTGACCTTTTTCTACTCGCACTTAAGGCACTTTCGGTGACGCGATCTTTATTTTTCAAAATCATCGACAATGTTGATGGTAAAATACCAAATTGTTTGGCGACATTTTTTTTTAATTGTCCATCCTCCACAGCTTGAATTACACGCTTTTTTTCACTTATGGAAAGACACTTGTTCTTTCTTGAACTCATTGTGATGCTTAAAAATTACACAAATCAAACGTTAACATACTGTACCACACTTTAACGTTTGAAAGAAGACTGACTCGTGCAAACTCACTCATACATCTCATTATTGATGTAAACAAACGACAGGTCTGTGCACGATAACAATACATACTGTAATCACCGACTTCAAATTATGGAGAGTAGGGAAGCCCGACTTCAAATTATAGAATGTCGGCGAGCAAGATGGCATTCCTACAACTTCAAATTACCGAGGGGACCAGATAACATTAAGTTTTTTCAATTTATCGAGTATTTTTCAAGAGACAAGGAGAAAACTTCAAATTATCGAGAGATTCAAATTAACGAGTGTCAAATTATCGAGAGTCGACTGTATTTTGAATTCTTCTTCAGTTGAGTTCAGAGTTATTAGTATTATTAAAATGTTATACTATATAAGTTAACCTTCAAGCAGATCAAGAGTCGGGATTACATTGATCTTGGTAATACAAAATATTTCTGCCACCATCAAACTCAATAAACACAATAAAAATATTTATAGAAGTCTAGGGCAAATTTCTGAGTATCAAGCCACTTTTGAGGGTGACATTTTACAGACTGGAGGTAAACTGGGGCTGATTGTACATTTTAATCAGACACATCATGTTTCGTTCACAGAGGAGGTAGGCGTGATACACCAACACAGTAGTCTAGTTACACTCCCAATTCAAGTGTCTAGGGTTCAAATTCCAAAGATTTCAGATGGGATTTTCAAAATAAATAAATAAATAAATAAATAAATAAATAAATAAATGAATGAATGAATGAATGAATGAATGAATGAATGAATGAATCAATCAATCAATCAATCAATGATCTGAATTTAGGACTGTCACCCAGGTGGCTGATTCCCTATCAGTTGGACTAAGACAAGCGTGACCTCAAAAGGGTATTTGGTCTTAAACCCACGTCCGAGTCATAAAGATAGAGGAAGGTGATGTTGATGCTCATTTAGTGGAGTCACCAAGAAGGTCTTTCACAAATATTTCCCAATAAGCCATATTCATCAGTGAGAAATACTACTTACAATAGTTCAAAGTCCAAGCTTTGAGATTCAGAGATCCAGAGGTAACATTTATACATAGTATTTTGTCATTCCTATCAGTGCTTGATGATGTCTTGGATCCATACCTCTTAGCAAAGAAGAGAGGTTTCACTAATATGGACATGTGAATACTGACCCTCTGAGAATTCACGATATTGATACACCAAACTCCTTTGTACGAACCTGAAGTTGGTACATGATGTAGCAGTAAATGTGAAGTGAAGCGTGGGTCCTATTTCTTTCTGTGAAACTCTTAATACCTTTTAAGATATGCCCGAGCTTATTTTGAATCACAATTTTCCTGAGTTAATATGAAGGCAAGCCATTAAATAACAGGGATTTCATTATAATCCTTTTACAAAGGTACCAATTTACAGAAAAGTGTTTTGCCTTATTTTTTGACATAGTAACCCTGCTTTGCAACATACTTGGTCCACCTATCCTCAAGCTTGCAGATGCCCTCAAGAAAAATGCTTCTTTATGTAGCCCATAATGTATCTTGCAGCATCTCCAGTACCTTGTCATCATCAAACTTCTGACCTCTCAGATATTCTTTCAAAGGTCCAAACAAGTAAAACTTGATGTGCCAAGTCCAGAAAGTCCAATGGATGATTCAATACTTCAAATTTCAGATCAGATGTATCCGTTGTATTCACAGCTGTATTGAGGCCGGTATTGTCATAAAGTAGCAATACTCCTTTTGAGAGAAGTCCTGGCATTTTGATCTATGAGGGGCTTCAGTTTTCTTACAAACATGACACTGAATCAAGCACAGGTCACAGTTTGACCCTTCCCATGGATGTGCACCAATATAGACCACTGACATCCAGTGGATGCCTGTGTCTTGACTTTTTCTCGACTGGAAACAAAAGGTACTTCCACTCCGTCTATTGTCTCTGACATTCTGATTTATAATGGTGCACCCAAGACTCTTTTCCTGCCACAATTTGGTGGAGAAAAGCATCTTCTTCACGAGCATAATGGTCCTGACAAATGATACTAACTGTGCATGTTTGTGATCACCAGACAGCTGCCTTGGCAGCCACAGTTACACCCTTGCTGGTAGCTAGATCTGGGATATCTACAATAATAATTATCCAGAGTAAAGTGTAGCTTTCACCAAAGTCCCAGTCTCATCCATGGCTGTGACAATATGGAAGCTGCTGTGGTGCTGAGTAATGGCATTCATAGCGCGACTAGTGCATCTGAGTGTTATGAAAGGTGTTGCTCATGGGGTCAGTCCTGCTGCAATAGCACTTTCTGACCCAGTGAGGAAAGCAATGGCAAACTACCTCACTCCTCGTCTTGCCTAGTACGCCTCATTTTGGTGCTGCCATTGGTTTTTGCGGTTTCCTTATAACCGCATAACCTTTGGTGGTGCTATTTGAGGATCCAACCAGCCTCTGGGCTGATGACCTAACAGACAGACAATAGACAGATCCTATTATATCCCATGACTAGGATTTCTATGTAAATACATAATTGTGTTTTTTATTAGCATAGTTAAAATGTTGTCATATGTTTATGAAAGGGGATGTTTGGAGTGATTAGAGACATATTATATTTCCACCTTTAGTATGTGCTTTTATATATTTGAGGAAAATTCAATATATTTATATGTATTGTAATATATTGTAAGTACCTAGGTGTTAATACAAGGAAAGATCTTCATTGGGATAATCACATAAATGGGATTGTAAATAAAGGGTACAGATCTCTGTACATGGTTATGAGGGTATTTAGGGGTTGTAGTAAGGACATAAAGGAGGTAAGGTAAGGGTTATTCTGCCTGAAGGCAGGTCCGAGCCTCCGCAGAGGTGTTCCTGAGCCGGAGTTTACGTGCGGTAGGGTGGCCAGTTCCTTTCCGCTCCTCCATTCCCTTACCCCCCACCAACAGCAGGTGGCAACCCATCCAGCTCCTGACCATGACCAATGTTGCTTAACTTCAGAGATCTCACTGGATCTGGTGTTTCAACACGGCTACGGCCTTTGGCAGACATAAAGGAGAAGGCATATAAGTATCTGGTAAGACCCCCACTACAGTATGGTTTCAGTGTATGAGACCCTCACCAGGAATACTTTATTCAAGAACTGGAAAAAATCCAAAGAAAAGCTACTTGAATTGTTCTGGGTGATTTCTGACAAAAGAGTAGCTTTACAAAAATGTTGCAAAGTTTGGGCTGGGAAGACTTGGGAGAAAGGAGACGAGCTGCTCGATTAAGTGGTATGTTTATTATATTGCTAATTAATTAGCAATATAATAAATATAGTAATCTTCAATACGGAACCACAATGATGTTTATCACTTAAGTGGTATGTTCCGAGCTGTCAGTGGAGGGATGGTGTGGAATGGCATTAGTAGACGAGTAAGTTTGAGTTGTGTCTTTAAAAGTAGGAAAGATAAAGTTGGAATTCAAGAAGACAACTTGGGGCAAATATTCATTTACAGTAAGGGGAGTTAGGGATTGGAATAACTTACCAAGGGAGATGTTCAATAAATTTCCAATTTCTTTGAAATCATTTAAGAAAAGGCTAGGAAAATAACAGATAGGAAATCTGCCACCTGGGTGACTTGCCCTAAATGCAGGTCATTAGTAATTAATTGATTGAAAAAATTAACTGATTTACATAATTTAACATTTTATTTCAAATATGTTCCATATTTTATGTTTTCACAGTTTTTCTTCCAGAAAATCATTTAAAATTTATGTTACTAAAGCTGGATACTGGTAATTCTATGATATGGGTGAAGTAAGTTCTGCTCTATGCACATTCTTCTCTTTCTTGCTGGTTTTGGCTTCGTCACTCAGCCCGCAGTGACCCACATCGTAAAGGCTTTAATTGAAATTTTTATTTTGTGGCTTTTACATTTAACTGTGTTCCTTTTATAAGTGTGAAAATTTGATACAATACAGATATTCTTTACACTATTCTGAACCTGTTTTGAAAAACTGAAGTCCATATTTTACTAAATATTTGGAATAATTTTAGACCTATATGTAGATATTAATTCTAGCTCTGGTCATGATAGATCTATGACTCATGTTTAATTCTGCAGCAATCTCACCTATTATCACAGACTCACAGGTTGATCTGCTGTTCCTCTGCCTCGCTCGTTTCTCACTCCAGTGTTCATCACTGACATTATGACTTATATTTCTAACTCTTTTCATCCATTCATTCACTCGAAACCTGTCTGTATATTGAACCTTTATTTTGCTGTTTCAATACAGGTTTCACTCCACTGACCACAAAAAGCAAATACTGTAATGCTTTGTTGGTCTTCTATGGTGTAAGCTGGCAGTGGAGCGATCAAGTTGCACAAGGTACTGTATAGTACATACTGCACAATCCTCACAACACCTTCATGTCTAGAAATACAATTTTTCATTGTGCATAAAACTTAATGAAATTTAAAATAAAATTCCTGTTATTTAAAGGCTTCCCTTCAAAGATGATGAATGATCCTCTGACTTCTTTTAATAAGGTGGTGCAACTCAAAATTTGTTACATACGATATGTAATGTGACAGAGCGATCTGTGCAAGACTGTGGCTATGCCAAAGCTTGGACTTTACATCATTTGATTTTTACTTGTGGGTTGGCTCAAAAGGCAAAGTTTGTAGTTATAATCTCTGTATATTGTGGAACTGGAGAATTTTGCATGATAAGAATTATCCTAAATACCAGAAGCAGTGTTTCATCCTGTACATCAAAATGTATTTTCTCAGTTCAATGCTTGCTGTACATCTACAGTATTTGTGAACATAATCTAGCATCTTATGTCAGGTGATAAGTAACCAGAAATAAATTTAATTACATGCCATTGCTCATGTACGTTTAGTCAGACTATGAACTGACAAATGAATGCATATTAAGCCAGGTGCTGTGATCTTCGAAGCCTCCCAAATTACTCACCTCATCTGTTTATGTCCTCATCAAGCTGAGAGGAAGGAGAATCCGGCATGAGATCTGTGTGTGCCTTTCATGTCCTTGTTGCTCTACTTCACTATTTTCTCTCTCACTGTTGGTTATGTTCTCTGGTTTCAACCTCTGTCTGAGTGTCTATATTTTAATCTTTTTATGTTCTCATATGACAGATCTTACGCCTATAAGAACCTACTAGTGGATGAATTCCATTGGCACAGGCTAAAGCAGATCATGTCTTTCACTCATGACTAAGTTCCATTTATGACTGTGATAGTATTTTCTGGTTCGATGAAAGAAAGAAACACAAACCACCTTACTCTTTGCTTTTCCTAGAATGCCGATTACAGGACTGTAGATGGGGGCATTGAACACATTGATGGTATTCCCTGCATGTCATAAGAGATAACTAACAGGAGACACTACCCAGAGGTCTCAACTTGGGAGCATGAGTTGGGGGTCCATGGGGTCCTAGCTGAATCTGGCATTACTTTCACTTACTTGAGCCAGGTTCCTCTATTTCATCTTTCCTATCCGGCCTCCATTGGTAAAATTTTGCTTTTACTGGGAGAGTTGGCCATGCGGTTAGGGGCACGCGGCTGTGAGCTTGCACCCGGGAGATAGTGGGTTTGAATCCCACTGTCAGCAGCCCTGAAGATGGTTTTCCGTGGTTTTCCATTTTCACAGCAGGCAAATGCTGGGCCTGTACCTTAATTAAGGCCACAGCCACTTCCTTGCAACCAAGCTCGATAGCTTCAGTCGCTTAAGTGCGGCCAGTATCCAGTATTCAGGAGATAGTGGGTTCAAATCCCACTGTCAGCAGCCCTGAAGATGGTTTTCCGTGGTTTCTCATTTTCACACCAGACAAATGCTGGGGCTGTACCTTAATTAAGGCCACAGCCACTTCCTTCCCACTCCTAGCCCTTTCCTGTCCCATCGTCGCAATAAGATCTATCTGTGTCGGTGCAACGTAAAGCCACTAGTAAAAAAAAAAAAAAAAAGAAAAAAATTTGCTTAGGCCTACTCCTGACTCAAATGGAATTAGGTTTGCACAACCTGGGGAGTCTTAAATTTTCAAGCCCTTCTCCAAAGTTTATCAATAGCAAATGTCTGAACAAAACATGATGTGGAAATATATCATTACTGAACGGTACTAAAATTTATGTTTTGATCAGCCAATGTTTCAGCGTTAAACACAAGGCAGTAATAGAGCTTATCATTCAAACATGAACACCTGTTCTTGAGAGTTGTGTTAATCAAATTACACTAACAAATTTAAGCCAACATGGACTGACTGCATGAAATCTTTATCACAAATATCTTAAAGCTTGCCTCAAGTATTCAGAATATTGCTGCCTCTCTGAGTACCATGATACATTGTGGTTATCTTCAATCTCTCATAGCCACTTTTAGAGTCACTTTTAACACATTACAGTAGCGGCGATTGGGGGAGGGAATTGCCCTCCCCCTCACCCTCCCACTTTGGGGAGAAAACACTACATTTTTATTCTACTTTAGCCAGCTGAAACTGGAAATTATTTTTAAAAACAATTTGTACAATTTGTCTTATCTGCTAATTCTTTCCTTTATATTCTTTAATTATTAACAATATTGGCGGAAATACGCACAAAGTGCCGTCTGTCACAGCTAACCGATTACTACGGCGCTATGGCAAGTAGTGGAGACTTTGCATGTGCTGTGAGGAAGCATAACAGGAGTATATATTTTTTTTGCCAAGGTCATGGACACTGGGGTATGATTCAACCACTTGCTGTACACATTCGTCAGTCTGGCAGTCTCTTTAGTGTCTGTTAGTTTCTTAGTGTGTAGTCAAATACTCAATGCTTTTTAATTGTATAATCACGCCATACTTCTATTTAATTGTAATTGTAATTTCAACTGGAGATAATACCAACTTTCCCTTCACTAGACTAAATTATTTCTTTTGTGTTTTGTTATTTATTAAATAAATGCATTTAATCTACCCCGTGGTATATTTGTGAGACTTGGTTAGAGTTTTATTGTACGGCATTGAATCAAAATCTCAAAAATCTTTTATTACCACACTTAAGTTGGTAAACTGTCAACCTTTACGTCTCTATCGAAATTTGCTTTGAGAGCATCAAAAATCATACCATTTTGTAGGATTTTTCAGTTTTGATGTATATAAACCCTCCCCCCCCCCTCCTGTCCACTATACCCCACAAAACCGGATACTTTTTGTTGTCTGTACATTACCCTCCCACTCCCCACTTCTAATTCCCAGTTCCCAATAATGGCACATTATGTCTACAATGACCAGCAAAAAACG
The DNA here is from genome assembly GCF_040414725.1 of Anabrus simplex. Taxonomy (NCBI): domain Eukaryota; kingdom Metazoa; phylum Arthropoda; class Insecta; order Orthoptera; family Tettigoniidae; genus Anabrus; species Anabrus simplex. The sequence continues at coordinate 226,269,342 of NC_090270.1, read as the reverse complement.
TGAAACACAACATATTTCAGACAAAACTTAATGTTAGTCCACTTGAAACCTGGTAAAATTAAAATGTTTTGATATTACAACAATATGGCAATATATCTTAAACTAATTAAATAGCCCATTTGAAAAGTTTCAGTGCAGTAATTGAACATCATCGATCGTGACAATCACAACAGTGCACCAACCTGAATTTGGAAATTCCAAAACCTGGAGCTCTGCACTGCTTTGTATGTAGTTCATGTCCGCCTCTGTAGAATCATGGTTAGTACTATTAGCTGCTGTCCTCAGAGGTCCGGGTTTGATTCCCAGTACTGCCATAAATTTAAGAATGGGGAGAGGGCTAATACATGGTTAGAACTGTACATGCAGCTCACCTCCATTGGGGGTGTGCCTGGAAAGAGCTGCATCACCTCGGGATGAGGACACGAGATTACTTACTTATGTACTTCTACTTGCTTGCAAAATATTTCCATTGCCTACATAATAGGTATTACCGCCTATAGTAGCAGTTACAGCTGTAATTTGATCAAGCAAGCTCAGGATGCAATCTCTGAATGTTCTCATGTGGTATGAGCTCCCATTCTTCCTGGAGCACATCCCGAAGTTGAAGCAGTTTGTCATGAGAACAATTCATAGCACATCGCCCAAGCATATCCTGGACATGCTCTGTTGGGTTTAGGTCGGAACTGCAAGTAGGTCACATCATGAAATTCTGACTTTATCCAGGTTCTCAAGTACACAGACGGTAACGTGTGGGCGAGCATTGTCATGCATCAGGGTGAAGTTCTCGCTGATGACAGGTGCAAAAGATATCACGTGATCCACTAAAATCAACTCGATGTCCAATAAGAGACCATTTACATTGCTATTACATTGCTGCGTTGTCGGACTCCCATTCTCGATGACATAAGCTCCATTTACGCTTAGGTGGTAATCCCAGCCCAGATCACCACAGAGCCACCATTGAACAGAGTCCTTGCAGTACAGGGTGAATAACGTTTCCCAGGCCTTCTTCATACTGTGTTCCTTCCATCTGGTGCCCTGATACAGAATCTGGATTCATCCATAAACAGCACTGAGCTCTACTGCTCCAGAGTCTAATTTCGATGGATGCTGGCAAATTGTATACGAGCGGCACAGTCCTCAAGAGTAAACAGAAGTCCTGTGACAGGCCTCTTGGAGTCTAAATCCACTTCATACAATCTCCTCCTTACTGTGCGCCATACTTCCTGCAAACGATTTCTGGTCTTCCTCAGCTGTTGCATGTCAATCATGAAGAACTTGCATTACGGAAAAGCAATCATTATGCTCAGTAGTGCTTCTCATATGACCAGAGCCAGGCCTCCTGATGTACATATTGTCCTCGCTGTACCTTTTAACAGTTCTGTACATTTTAGGACAAGATGTGCCTGTGATGTCTGCCTCATAGCGTATACTGGGCCCATCCTCCACTAATGCCACGACCCTTGCTGCATTTTCAGGAGAAAGAGCCATTATAACCTGACTTAAATGAAACTACCTGATCTAGACAAGCTGTAATGTCCACACAAATATGTGAGATGAAAATTCACAGCAATAAACATGAGACAGCCGTTTGTGGTTATTCTTGTCCAAAGGTGGGAAGTGGCAATATTGGTGGTGTCACTGACATGATCAATAATGTTTATCTATTATTGTGTTGAATCTTCTCAAATGGGCTAAATAACTTGTAGTACATTGCCATATTATTGTAAGGTCACATTTCATTGAAGAAAGGTCTGAAAGAGACCTACATTAAATTTTATCTGAAATTCATAGTTTCAATTTTTATGCTGGTGAGTGTGTTACTTGAGACATGCAAAAGGTAAGAAGTTCTCAATTCTTTACTAAAGAACCAATGTTATAATTAACCTCAAATGATGTAATTTTCACACACAATTATTTGTAAAATCTTCATCATCAAATCATCTTAAAAGCAAAAGTTGCAACTATGGCCAAATAACTTTCTATAAGTTTGTTCATGGTTACAATAGAAAAAATGAACCTCTGTTTGCATAAAGCAACCACATCATACAAATTATTAAGTATAAAATTTTCTTTCAAGAATGTACACTTGAAATCAGGTTCCATTTCATCTCTCCAGTTAACAATTGTATGGCTGCAGCAATAATTTGTTGCATTTATATTGAATTAATCTCCACTGGTTTTCAGTTTTGATATATCATCCACATAAAACTATTCTATCACATAGAATGCAGCAACTTTTTATTATCATGGGCTGATGACCTAGATATTAGGCCCCTTTGAACTACAAATATCATCATTTTTACTTTCTAATCTTGCTTGAACATTGCTATTATTTACAATTCCTTTTACTCTTCGTTTAATGTTTCAGCACTTTCTTGAAAGGAATAGATTTGAGAAATAAAGCACATAGGAGCACAAGGAACAATGCAGATATCATAATACAACAATCTTCATGAATTTCTGCATGGCCAGTTCTGACTTAAAATCCTGGAAGATAGGATCAGGATAGAGCAACAGTTAGAGAGGTTCATCAAAAAATGAATGCTACCAGATCACAGCAGAAATGAAGATACACTCAGAGTTGAAAATACAGTCTACTACTAACATTACTGTGAGTTGAAGATAACAAAGAAAAAACTGGTGTGACATCTTAATAGACTGAGCCTGTAAAGACTGTCAAAAGTAATTATGAAATATGGTTCAAAAGGGGCTAAGGGACCAGGAAAGATTTTGTGAAGAAATGATGTGAGATAATAGGTTATGAATGGTTTCCATGTCTGAAACATAAGACTGATGATGATTGTGATGATAATGAGGATGATGATGATATAATGAAGTTTATTGATTAGATATTATACATATAAACATGCCTGGAATTTTCATCCTGGTTTAAAGCACACATTACTGAGGAGTCGTCCAGATCTCCTTCAACAAATCTAATGATAAGTGTATCTGGCATGTACTGTGTTCTCTGCACTTCCACCATAAGATGAGAGTAATGATTAAAAAAGTACCTTTGGGTATTTTTAATCCACCTCTATTTCCAGGCAATTTTAAATAATTCTAAATCAGTAACAACTAATGCAGATTCTTATCTCCATCTAACTGACTGTATGGCTTAATCAGCCAAATACTGAATATGTGTGCGTTGTTCCTTTTTTAGGCAGCCAAGCCTAAAAATGAACAACAGTAGTTGGTTGTCATATTCCTGGAACTGCTTCCAATGAAAACTCTTCACAAATTAATGGCTGCCCCATGTTAACCAGTCGACACTACACTGATCTCTGTGGTCACACTTGCTGCAGCAGATTGTTTCTGGTGGCCTGAAATGAAAGAAGTATGTAATGACAAAAATTATAGAGTCTACAGGTGCACGTGCAGGTGCAGGTGATATGTTTGGAATTTTGAGATGAATACTGAAACATATCATATGTTATAAGCTTCATTGTGATCTGTATTGACAGTAATTACATGCAATAGAGTAAATTGTCCCACCTATTCAATGCATATATATAACTTCCAATATAACTAAATTTCCATGAATCTGTTATATTCTCTATATCGAAGGGCATGGAATGAAGATGGCCCTATGGGTCAAAACTAGTACCAGTGGTCCAATTTACCCTATTATATGTACCAAAACATATATCATATGTTTAATTTATTTATGTGAATAATACCATATTAAGATGAAACAACATCCATGTAAGAATTGCTCATTCAAGAATCAGTTGATAGATGTATTGACTCGCTCACATGACACAGTGTAGCTATCTGGCAATTATCTAAGTAAGCATCTTACATGCATTTAAAAAGTTGGTTTCCAACAGTGGCATATACTGAGCGCTTCCAAGGCTATTGGTGAAGCCCAAACCTCAAATGAGAAGAACGGAAATCTAAAGCACATTATAATGTAAGCATCTGACACATTGTTCCATTTACAAAAGTTGAATAGGGGCCGATGACCTTAGGTGTTAGGCCCCTTTAAACAACAAGCATCAGCATCAGCAGGATCAACAAAAATTGAAAGCCACGAGAAAAAACATTGCACGTATTTTGGAGAGCTAGGCATCGGAGACTGATCTTGCAGCCCAGGCTCTGCGTCCCTCTCCCCTTGACTCATCTTGCGTGGCTTGCTGTTGTATGTCTGACAGGTGCAGGGACCGGGGTGGGAGAGGTGTGTTAGACTTCGCTCCGTCAGATCACCACTGCTAACTAACAACCATGCATTCCTCACCGTATATACTTCCTCACCTCAAACTTCCAAACTTCTGACTTAATTATATAGATAACAGAGTGCTGGTATTTCACTCCCATTTACTTCTACATCCTTGTGGGAAGACATTGCAGGGCAGTTGTTATAGGAGTAATATAGTTTTCTTTTTATAGCAGGCTTCTCCATTGGCTGTAGCTCAAAACACTTAAAGCTTGATCTTCACTAAACCAACCATCAAATTCCCAGTACTGCCAGAGATTTAAAAGTGGCAGGAGGGCTGGTATGTGGTTAAAATGGTACATACAGCTCACCTCCATTGGGGGTGTGCCTGAAAAGAACTGCACCACCTCGGGAAGAGGACAAGAGTTTACTTAACCATCAAAAAGGGGAAACCTAAGTCTAGTGGTAGCCCACGTCTTGATCCCAGCATACGTCATGGGTTTCCAATGGTTGTAGTGGTGCCATAAGTAACTACAGCACAGTACAAAGTCATCTCCGTACAGGCCATGAAGGCCCTTGGAGGGGTGAAAGGTAAAGGCTTCCACTATCCGGAACCTCGGTACTTGATGGGGTAGAGTGGTTAGCTCTACGCCCGGCCGCCTTTCCCCAGGAATTAACCTGGTACTCATTTTTGTGTAGGCTGAGTGAACCTCAGGGCCATGTGGACCTCCGGAAGTAAAATCTAGTTTCTTAAATTTTACAACTTCCTGATGGGGATTCGAACCCACGTCCTTCTGGGCGAACCAAGCACGCCTTTACCGCCTCGGGCAGGCAACCCTACAGTACAGTACAGTACAAATCTGCTAAAATGAAATCTTTCAGGTTTAGTGTTCTCTTTTGTTCCTTGGAATCAAAACTGTGATCATGGGTCAGACACCACCACTGATCTCCTGAGGAAGCTAATAAACCAGTGAACAATAGATACAACTGCTGTAAAATTCAAAATTGTTGTTTAATATAATAATAATAATAATAATAATAATAATAATAATAATAATAATAATAATAATAATAATAATAATAATAATAATAATAATAATAATAATAATAATAATAATAATGCATGGTATCTGTATAGGCTTGGTGGTGACCTACTGAGGAAATAAATGGCAAAGACATAATAAACACCCAGGCCCCCAAGCCAGGGGAATTAACAGTATGAAGGGGTTGATTCTGAGAATTGAACTGAGGCCATCGGACCAAAGGCAAGCATTCTATCCATTTAGCCACAAAACCGGACTTTATTTGCTAAACCTTAGGCTACCATCTGCACTGATTAGGTGTTGATTATTGACAGTAGCAGGGGCCAGGGCAGTATCTTGTGAAGCAGCCTTGACAACACAGCAGGCTTCTTCGTTTGCTGTTGGCTGCAGCTCAAAATGCTTATGGCCTGACGTTTACTAAACCAACCATCAAAAAGCTCACATCTTTATTCCAGCATACGCCGCTGGTTTCCAATGGTGATAGTGGTGCTGTAAGTAACTACAATACAGTATTGTACATTATACTGAGGAAGATAAACATAACAAATGTGACACAATATGAAATCAAAATAAACAGTACTATTTACGTTCCTCTCAGCTGAGGTAGAGGAGTATGGAACAAATAAGTGACTGATCAAGACATAGGAAGATAGGAAAAGGTCACATAATAAGGTAAACAGGTCAATATAGGAAAAGGGAGCAACAGGAGAAGAATACAAAACATACACAAAAACACAACAGGACAAGGACAATCTCCACATTTTCAAATACGGCTGAATTAAAGTAGATAAACTCTCTCCTCCTCATTCTCTGTTGTAGACCATAAAGGGCTCATTTTTGCTTTCCAACTTCACCAGGAGGGCAGGCTTCAACACTTATTGAGAGGTCATCTTGACAGATCTTCAGTCTTGATGCGGGAATTTGTGGGATGAGACGAAACCCAGATAAATGTGCGATAAAGGAATAGACGAAAAGGTAAAGAAGAATACAGGGTAGTAAAGGTCTGTATACTAGTTTTTTGTCAGGAGCTGAGCAAAACATGGCAGTGGAGAGATTTTCAGACTGAGTTTACCGAAACAAGCAAGCAAGCAAGCAAGCAAGCAAACAAACAAACAAACATAGTGTCCACCAACTTACAACAGATCTGTTACTACTACTACTACTACTACTACTACTACTACTACTACTACTACTACTACTACTACTACTACGACTACTACTACTACTACTACTACTACTACTACTGACATGTGTGTTTTCTTTTGGTGCCTTGAGCTTAAGTAGTTTGCAAGTTAGAGGAGGCGGCACTGGGCAGTCCCAGTCTCAATCAATGTGAGTCATGTAGCTTTTCCACTAAATTTCGATTAGCTCATAGAGGGAAAGGAGGCTTACGACTCAGCATCTGAGACTGGAAAGGTTCACGTCTCATATTTCTGCTTTCTTGAAGAGAGTAGAAACTGGACAATATGGGATGGAGCGGGCAGGCAGCGCGGTAGGCCAGCTGCAATATGGTGGACAAACATAGAGAAAGAAATCAGGATCACCAACTGAACCCCTGGTTTCCTCATCTAGGCAGGCCCTTAAAGCTTAATTCTCAAGCTGCATACAAACACTATTTTTAAAATAACTCCAGTACTAATTTACCTTTTAAAAGAAAATTTTAAATCATTAATAAATACTTGGTACTTCATACATTGAACATAACCTCATACCTGTCATTAGTTTTTCTTTGTGTGGCACCTAGTTATTGAAACAGAAAATTTTACAGAAGGCCACACCACAACTTGCACCCATAACACTTGCTTCTTTCCTAAAACCATATTTTGTGCAAACTCTGCATTTTCTCACTGCACTACTCTTCTTCTTGTTACTGGAAAAAACATGAACTATTTAGTGGATTTTCTGCCCACCCTGTAGACAGTTTGCTGGGCAAGGGTAATGGACACCATAGAACTATCATCTGTCCCACTGTTCTGCTCTTCCTTCTCACTGCTTTGTTGCTTTGTTCTGTTATTTTCTCTACACAGTCTAGTACCTACAAACGGGGATTTCTTGTACCTGTTATTTGTTGTACTTTTCTTGAATAGAATGAAGCTAATTATTGTAGACCAATGAGGTAATCCACCTAATCAATACAATATAAAATTAGTACCTACTCCAATTTATTTTAATCTTGGTGCTAGTTTTGGCCTATTAATATTAGCCCATTAACAGCCATAAGATCTTAAAACATTTACAAAACTAATTGGCTATACACATAACAAAAATAGATAGCATAATACTTGAAAACTGTTCTGATCGAATATTCAATATATGTATAGCCAATTCGTTTTTAAAATGTTTTAAGATCTTATGGCTCATGATGGCCTAATACAATAGGCCAAAACTAGTACCAAGATTAAATTAAATTGAAGTACTAATTTTATATTGTATTATTAAGTGGATTACCTCATTTGTCTACAGTAATTATATTATCATTAATACAGAACATGAAAATTATAAACTTGGATAGAATAAACCGATCGTGTATTGCCATTTGCACCAAAAGAAAAAAAAAGAGAAAAAACACACTAAATTCTTGGTCTACTTGACTGTTTTCCATAAATATGGATATTAGTGGAGCATCTGATCTGCTCAGTCCACACCCTTCATGTGTTAATTAGTTTCTCCAATAATCTCTGGTCTGCTTACATTTTTTCCCTTTCCTATTTGTCTTATCATTCTGAACAACTTTTGCTGTGTGAAGAGTGGAAACCAGCTTCACATCTTGTTTGCCTTTCCACACTTCTTATATGAGTAATTGCCTTTCCTGAAGAAAATATGTTCCCACTTATTTTTTATAGCATTCTTTACTTTTTAGTGTTCCTCTGTCTGTTCTGAAACTACCATACACAAACGTATTTCTGTGAAGTAATAGTTTGCAGAGTTATGCACTATTGTAAAAATTGTCCTGGTAGAGATCTAAAAGCTTCCACAAAAGGTTGATAACTAAATCTTTTATAGGCCTTGATCTTCTGCAATAAATTTTGAAGTTCTAAATGTACCCATTTTTAGATCCACACACAATGTAAGGCTTCATTCAGTACTGATCAGGTTTATCTTTTTTGTTATTTGTTTTGTCACAAAAACACAGACAGGTCTTATGGTGATGATGCAATCGGAAACAGCTATGAGTGGGAAGGAAGTGACCATGGCCTTAATTAAGGAATGAAAATGGGACACCATGGAAAACCATCTTCAGCGCTGCCAAAAGCATGGTTAAAACTCGCTATCTCCTGAATGCAAGCTGATAGCTATGGACCTAAACCATGTAGCCAACTCGCTCTATCTCAGGTTCATTAGGTGTGTACACTCTCAAAGATAAGGTGCTCTTTCCATGCAATCATCCTCTCATCCATCCTAATTTCTTTCTCAGGCATGTAAACATTCCTAAACTTATCAACCAGTGAATCTGTAATTGATCTGACTTTGTACAATCAATCTTGGCAGTCAACTGGTTGTGCTTCATTAACCCCAAAATGAAAAAGAAAAATTGTATCTGTTGGAAATATTGCAAAGGCATTTTTGTCTGAACTATGGGGTGTGAAGAAAGGGTCTAGTGAACCAATGTTCTTCAATATCAGGGCATTCATCCACTCTTGTCATAAATACTGTCCACATTTCATTTAATGTGACATGTCTATATTTTCTATATTTATGATCTTGCAAGTCAGAAGATAACTGGGGCCGATGACCTTCGATGTTAGGCCCCATAAAACAACAAGCATCATCATCATCAGAAGATAACTCATGCACACTATGGAACTGCTTTGCATGGGGATTTGTTTCAGTTGCTACTGAATTGACAAAATCATCATCCAGGAAAATTTTTAGGAAATAAAATGGGTCAGTTTTACCAGTTATGTCAGTACTAATCCTGGTTTTACCTGCAAAAAGAACTGCAGTTGGCAAAATGTCACTATCTGTCAATGCAGCTGATATATAAGATAATGTGAATGTAGTTGCACTGTTTTTCACTTTTAGTATAGCTATCACTCACAGGAATCACTTTCTGTCACTGCATTACCACTCTCAAACTCATTTAATTCTGGAATCATCATTTCATCTCCACTTTTTGACATCCACACTTTCGAGCTGATCAGCCAGAATGGGTTGACAAGTGTTATATGAAGCCTAGGTCACAAAGAACTGAAGTAAAATATTTGACTAGTGTTTCCCTTATTCGAGACTTACAACAGACTCACAGTCAAGGACAGAATGTTGTAGCCTCACACAGAAAAGAAATTGTGAACATATGTTTCACCAATGATATTTTAAGCTGCAAGGAAGGAGAGAGGGCACCAAAGTGCTGAAACACACCAGTGCCATGGAACAGCTGGTCTGGTGGTGGGTGTGTTTACATGCCTGCACCAGGCAGAGAGTTAACAGCAGTGACAACATGGACATGAGCAACTTGCCACCGCAGTAGGAGGAGACTCGACCCCAAATGATTTGGGAAGACGAAGAAGGTAACACACAACTAAACAGTTGACTTACCTCTGATAAGATCATCCAGTTCTTCCTCTGCATAGTAGACAACAAAGCCTTTAGGCTGGAGACCGCTGAATATTGATACAACACTCCGTTTAAGGTTGTAAAAGAACAAGGGCTGTTTTCTTGAGGAGAAGTCTTGAGTGAGACATTCTATGACCTGGAAAATAAAAAGGATGATGTAATCAATTAATTAATTAATAAAAATAAATAAATAAATAAATAAATAAATAAATAAATAAATAAATAAATAAATAAATAAATAAATAAATAAATAAATAAATAAATAAATAAATAAATCCACAAATTATCAAGTCAGAATATTGATAAACAATATTATACAGTGGATGCCATTTATTGTAATCATGGATAATGTTATCAACCGTGTTATTTAATCACTTTTATGAAGTCCCGTATGGACAAAAACTGAAACATTGAAAATCTTCCGTTTATTGTGATCATGAATTCGGTATATGCTATGAAATTTGTTTTCAAGGATTTCATTCTCAAATATGCGAGTAGAGTGCATACAAAGAAAATGCTCCCAATCTTTAAAAATCCGTTTCTACACTGCACCTGTCTTCATAGCCACTTTCACGTCTCATCTTTTGTAGCAGGTGTACAATAGAAAACTGGCCAGTGCAGGTGGTGAACCCTCCTGCATACACTTTTCCTCTTTTGTTTCTTCCCTTACGGTAGTTTAGCCAAGGACCACTCACTTGAGTCTTACTAAAGCTTTCGCACTGTGAAGTTCTTAGCGTTGTAGTGCAGTGATGGCTAGTTTGAAATTCAAACATAAAGACTTAATCATTAAAGAGAAACTTTCAATTATAGAACGTTATGACAAATTGCCTACAATGAGTCAACACAATGCTGCTGGGGAGTTAACGAATTTTGCAACCTCTTCTGTGCATGCTATTGAAAAATCGAGACAATATTCTTAAAGCAGCAAAATAAAACCACAACTTCAACTGTAAGCAAAATTGTGATGAAAAAGATCGTCAAGTTGAATCAGCTCTAAAACTTTGATTCTCAAATGTTTGTGAGAAAGATGCTTGTGTTGACGGTCCTCTGATGTGGCAAAAGGCTGAAGAACTAGCAAAAAAATTGAGAAAAATAATTTTGTAACAACGGAAGGATGGTTTCACCGTTGGAAGAAACAAGAAAATATAGTGTACAAACGAACGTATGGTGAGCAGAAGGAGGCTGATTCTGTCACTGCTGAGAGGTGGATAGAATAGGAGTGGCCTAAAATTGCTTCTGAATGGAGCCAGACAATTACTATTTGGTTTGATAGAAGTTAGTTTGGGTTTAGGAAATTTTATTTCAATGAGGCTCAACTTGTAGGATTCCAGCAAGATATAGCAGATATTTTGGATTCAGGCAGTGATCTGGACTTCATCACTATTGACGTATCCAAGGCTTTTGATAGGGTAGATCAAGGGAGACTGCTGATGAAAGGGTTATTGGGCAAGACAAAAGAGTGACTGAATGAGTGGCTAAATTTTTGAAAAACAGATCTCAGAGAAATAGAGTAGGTGTAGCGTCATCTGATAATGTAATGATAAACAGGGCGGTTCAGCAAGGCAGTGTTATTAGACCTTTATGTTTTCTTATATAGTGTATATCAATGATATGAGTAAGGAAAAAGAATCAGAGATATGGCTTTTGCAGATGATGATGTACTGTGTAGAATAATAAATAAGAAACAGGATTGTGAGCGACTGCAAAAAAGACCTCACCAAGGTTATGAGATGGACAGCAGGCAATTATATGATGATAAACTGGATGAAATGTCAGGTTGTTTCACCAGGAGAGAAGGTCCTTTTAGTTTTAATTACTCTGTTGATGGAGTGAAAGTACTCAAGGATATCAATGTTAGTACCAAAGGATTAATATAAGGAAAGATCTTCAAATCAGTAATCACATCAACTGGATTGTAAATAAAGGTTACAGATCTCTTCATATGGATACAAGGGTATTTAGGGGTTGTAGTAAGGATGTAAAGGAGAGGGCATATAAGTCACTGGTAAGACCCCTATTACATTACAGTATGGGTCCAATGTATGGGACTCTCATCAGGATTACTTGATGTGAGAACTGGAAAATATCCAAAGGAAAGCACATGATTTGTTCTGGGTGATTTTTGTCAAAAGAGTAGTGTTATGAAAATGTTACAAACGTTGGGCTGGGAAGACTTGGGAGTAAGCAGATGAGCAGCTCAACTATGCGGAACGTTCTGAGCTGTCAGCGAAGAGATTACATAGAATGACATTAGTGTACAAATAAGTTTGTGGAGCTTTTAAAAGGAGGAAAGGTCTTAATATGAAGATAAAGTTGGAATTCAAGAGAACAAATTGGGGAAAATATTGATTTAGTGGAAGAGGAATGGAAATAATTTACCAAGGAAGATGTTCAATAAATTTCCAACTTCTACGAAATATTTTAAGAAAATTGTAGATAAACAACTGAGGGAATCTGCCTCATCCATGACAGCCCAAAATGCAGATCAGTGGTGACTGAACTCAGCCTAGTATTGTTGAATGTTTGATACATATGTATAAACATTTCACACTCAGTAACTGACTATTAATTATTACTATTTGAAAGTATTTTTGTTGGTAAAAGGAGTGCTCTCTTGGTTCAAACAGGAAGGAATATAATTATGTCTTGCAAATAACTTTCATAAGATGAACTAAGAACCTCATTGAGTGATCAAATTAACATAGACAAAATAAGTGATACAACAAAAGATGTTGTTTCTCTTAGTTACAACAGTGACACTTCAAATGTCGATCCCATGCAGTGTTGAGTCGGAACTGAAAAGTTCATCTGCTGACGATTAGACAGGAGTGCAGTGGTCACTAAAAGTGGCAGGAAATATACTATAATTGTTCTAAGACAAATCTGAAGGTCTGTACAAAATGTTGTGAAATGTTCTGAAATCTTGATGACAGAAGGTTGCCAAGTAATTCAAGAAGTGTGTAAGTCCAGAAATAACAGATAAAAAAGTACAACATACCAATCAAAACTGTCACTTCTTAACCAGGAATCTATAATGATGTAATAGTGATAGTTAACAGCCTTAGTATTCACTTGCATATGATAAAATAGTCCCCCATTAGACCTGTACCTTGGTAATGGTAGGGCCACTGCTTTCATTAAATTCTTTCCTGTTTGCTTCTCACAATAACATTTCAATTATAGAATTTTTAATGTTCCAGTTTTCATCAGACAAGAGTGTTAAGAGTTTCTTTCTGATACAGTGAACTTCTTCTCTTTAAGTGCCATACCTTTGCTGCTGTGTAGTCTGCTCCATAGATGTGGGAACAGTCAATGACAACAGGAATGGCCTGTTTGATGCCATGTTTTGTCACAAGATTACGCACATAGTCAACTGATGGGAAGATAAGGCTACGGTCAGGTGTCAGCACAAGATAGTCTACTCCTTCAGGTGTCTGAAAAAATAAAAATATAAAGTGAATTACTGCAGAAAATTTATTTTCTATTAACCATGATAAGAAATCACACATATCTATGCTAAGTCATGGAATGGATTTCTAACTTATTTACACATATAATTTGAAAAGCCATTTTCTGGCAATGGGATTTGTGAGAAAATGGCTCATCATCATTAGTGTTCTGCCATACGGCAGGTCTTCACATGGCAGCTCTCCACGCAATCCTGTCTCTTGCCACCCTCTTTGTTTCCTCATACTTGTATTCTATCCTGATACTTTCTAGCATCTGATATCTTCTCCGTCCTCTTTGTCTTTTTCCATTTACCGTTCCTTCTATAGCATCTATAAGCAAGCAATCTCTCCTCATCCAATGACCAATCCAATTGTGCTTTCTCTTCTTGATTACTGAACAGATTTTAATGAGAAATCCCTCATTTTATACTGTACAATGTGAAGGTACTTAGAAAAATAGTCTTTTTACAGGATTGCCAATTTTTAAAATATAATTTTCTTATTTTCTTCAAATAGTTCCAAGGCATTCCATTAGGTACCACATGGCAGTTGGTATCACTGATGGGAGAATCACCAGTTTCAAGCGGTGGCACATAAGTGTACTGTTAAAATGGTAGCATGAAGTTACTGTAAGCTGGAGCTTGAAGTTTTGTTGTTACCAACTTAATGGAGTTATCTTTAGTATACAAAGCTCAATATACTACTGTATAACAATGAAGGCTGAGAGTGAAGTCAGTAATGTGTGCAGGGCCAGCAGCAAGAAAAACAATACTGCTGGTGAATTACTCAGGTTCACGATAAGGAAACTGATTAATAATGGAGCAGGCACCCACAAGGATCTGGAAGTGCAAAAAACGAACCTGGAGAGAGTAAGTCAGTCGCGAGTCACTGCATGCAGTTATGAGTCGGTCACAAGTCTGTTACAAGTTATTTCAGCACAGAGTGAGTATGTCAGATGGCTATGTGGCATTCAGTATGACTTGGTAGTAGTGAAGTGAACTGTTCTGAAACAATGCTCTGTAGTGGAGGCTGTATTGGAGAACAGGAGTTTGATGTGCCACCAGGCTGGATCAAGTGGAAAACTCAAATGCAGGTAAACTCATAAATAACTGTAAATGGTAGCATTAAGTTACTGCAAGCTGGATCTTGAAGTTTTGTTGTTACCAACTTATTGGAGTTATCCTTACTGTAGTATACAAAACTCACCTCTGTGAATAGTTAGAAACCTGATAACTTGTTTTGTCACCAGTAATGTTGAACTGTCTAATGCCAAATCTCTTCTTCCATCAATCCTCCCATCCATCACTCATGGTAAGACCTTCTTCACCATCCTTAAACTTTATTTTGAAATTCTATAGCCTTAGTTTGCACCAAACCACCTAACAGTTTTCCCAAGTACAAGTGTGAAAACCACAAAAATAAAGCCTCAGTCGTCTGCTCATATTTACCTTTCTTCTCATTTTCTGCACTAAACCACTGGCCCTGCTCACACTTTGACACAACCATTTTCCATTGTACTTTTGTTTACATCTCCAACAGTCTCTTCCCCAACTCCATAACCAGCAGCAATAAAATGGCTGGATAAAGGTGAGTCTATTTATATTATATTATTATATTTATATTAAATTTTGTTTCCAGAAAAAACGTCACACCTTTCCTGTTTGCCACTCATACTGCACTAATTGCCTAGAATAGGTCAAGGCACCGCAAAAATCAGATACACTGACAACGTAACAGGGACTTGGGTCCAATCCGCAGTAAACAAATAAATTAAGCGTGATGTTAGATGAGTGACGAGACATGTGACTGGGGTTCCATGAATTGTGAGGTGGGATGAGGTACAGGTGGTGTGAATTTTTAGAACAATGCTCGACCTAGCATCAGCAAGGGCTGGCGCATTACTACTCAACTTAGCAGCAGCCACTCCTCGACCTAATTATTGGCCAGCACCCATGCATCGCCATGGTGCCATTCAACTTCCCTGACACACGCTACCTAGCACTGCACTGATACAAAAAATATATGCATGTTTTTTCACCAACAACTCCCTGAGTTAACCTGGAGTCTTGGTTTACCAGGACTCGGTTAATCACAAGTCTACTGTAACTACAAGTATATTCATTGTACTCCTGATTATAAGTGTTTGATAAGTTGTGGCTACATTTATTGCGGACAAAATACTGCAGCAAAGAATGGAAAGCATTGCAGCTGTGTGGTCTAGTCAGCAAGACAGTGCCTAGTGGGAGCAGCCTTCACGTCTTTATGTCATGGCCCTATCAATTTATCACTTCTTCTGGTCAAGTTTCGCAAAGTCATTCTATTCCTCCAATCAACTTGATTATACCTATCTCACCTCTAACATAGTCCATCTCCATAGCTAAATACTTAGCGTGCTGTTGTTTGGTCACAGGGGTCCTGGATTCGATTCCCGGCAGGGTCAGGAATTTTAACGATCAATGGTTAATTTCGCGGGCACGGGGGCTGGGTGTGTGTGTCACCTTCATACCATTTCATTCTCATCACCATGCGCAGGTCGCCTACGGGAGTCAAATCAAAAGGCCTGCACTTAGCGAGCTGAACATGTCTTCTAACACTCCCGGCACAACAAGCCATACGCCATTTCATTTTTACCTTTAACATACCTCTGTAACACTATATTTAAATGTTTTCTATTCTTTTATATAATTCCTCAATAATAATAATAATAATAATAATTGTTGTTGTTTGAGTCATCAGTCCATAGACTGGTTTGATGCAGCTCTCCACGCCACCCTATCCTGTGCTAACCTTTTCATTTCTACGTAACTATTGCATCCTACATCTGTTCTAATCTGTTTGTCATATTCATACCTTGGTCTACCCCTACCGTTCTTGCCACCTACACTTCCTTCAAAAACCAACTGAACAAGTCCTGGGTGTCTTAAGATGTGTCCTATCATTCTATCTCTTCTTCTCGTCAAATTTAGCCAAATCGATCTCCTCTCACCAATTCGATTCAGTATCTCTTCATTCGTGATTCGATCTATCCATCTCACCTTCAGCATTCTTCTGTAACACCACATTTCAAAAGCTTCTATTCTCTTTCTTTCTGAGCTAGTTATCGTCCATGTTTCACTTCCATACAATGCCACGCTCCATACAAAAGTCTTCAAAAACATCTTTCTAATTCCGATATCAATGTTTGAAGTGAGCAAATTTCTTTTCTTAAGAAAGCTCCTCCTTGCTTGTGCTAGTCTGCATTTTATGTCCTCCTTACTTCTGCCATCGTTGGTTATTTTACTACCCAAGTAACAATGTTCATCTACTTCCTTTAAGACTTCGTTTCCTAATCTAATATTTCCTACATCACCTGCCTTCGTTCGACTGCACTCCATTACTTTTGTTTTGGACTTCTTTATTTTCATCTTGTACTCCTTACCTAAGACTTCATCCATACCATTCAGCAACTTCTCGAGATCTTCTGCAGTCTCAGATAAAATAACAATATCATCGGCAAATCTCAAGGTTTTGATTTCCTCTCCTTGGACTGTGATTCCCTTTCCAAATTTCTCTTTGATTTCCTTTACTGCCTGTTCTATGTAAACATTGAAAAGGAGAGGGGACAAACTGCAGCCTTGCCTCACTCCTTTCTGGATTGCTGCTTCTTTTTCAAAGCCCTCGATTCTTATCACTGCAGACTGATTTTTATACAGGTTGTAGATAATTCTCCGTTCTCGGTATCTGATCCCTATCATCTTCAGAATCATAAATAGCCTGGTCCAATCAACATTATCGAATGCCTTTTCTAGATCTACGAATGCCATGTACGTGGGCTTGTCCTTCTTGATTCGATCCTCTAAGATCAGACGTAAAGTCAGGATTGCTTCACGTGTTCCTACATTTCTTCTGAAGCCAAATTGATCTTCCCCCAACTCAGCTTCAACTTGTTTTTCCATTCTTCTGTAAATAATACGTGTTAAAATTTTGCAGGCATGAGATACTAAACTAATAGTGCGGTAGTTTTCACACCTGTCAGCACCGGCTTTCTTGGGAATAGGTATAACAACATTCTGCCTAAAATCGGATGGGACTTCTCCTGTCTCGTACATCTTGCACACTAAATGAAATAACCTTACCATGCTGGTTTCTTCTAAGGCAGTCAGTAATTCAGAGGGAATGTCATCAATTCCAGGTGCCTTGTTCCTATTTAGGTCTCTCACAGCTCTGTCAAACTCTGACCTCAAAATTGGGTCTCCCATTTCATCAGCATCAACAGCCTCTTCATGTTCCAGAACGAAATTATCTACATCGTTACCTTGATACAACTGTTGGATATGCTCCTGCCATCTTTCTGCTTTGTCTTCTTTCCCTAGAAGTGGCTTTCCATCTGAGCTCTTAATATTCATGCACCTAGATTTCCTTTCTCCAAAGGTTTCCTTGATTTTCCTGTATGCAGCATCTACATTTCCCAGGACCATACAGCCTTCGACATCCTTACACTTCTCCTTCAGCCATTCTTCCTTAGCTACCTTGCACTTTCTATCCACTTGATTCTTTAATCGCCTGTATTCTTTTCTGCCCTCTTCATTTCTAGCATTCTTGTATTTTCGTCGTTCATCAATCAGGTCTAGTATCTCCTGAGTTATCCACTGATTCTTAGTTGATCTTTTCTTCCTTCCTAACATTTCTTCAGCAGCCCTACTGACTTCATTTTTCATGACTCTCCACTCTTCCTCTACTGTGTTTCCTTCAGCCTTTTCATTTAGTCCTTGTGCAACATGTTCCTTGAAACAATCCATCACACTCTTTTCTTTCAACTTGTCTAGATCCCATCTTTTTGCATTCCTTCCTTTCTTCAATTTCTTCAACTTCAGATGGCATTTCATAACCAACAAGTTGTGGTCAGAATCCACGTCTGCTCCTGGGAAAGTTTTGCAATCAAACACCTGGTTTCTGAATCTCTGTCTAATCATAATGAAGTCTATTTGATACCTTCCAGTGTCTCCAGGTCTCGTCCACGTATACAGCCGTCGTTTGTGATGTTTGAACCAAGTATTGGCGAGGACTAAATTATGGTCAGTGCAGAATTCAACCAGCCGACTTCCTCTTTCGTTCCTTTGTCCCAATCCAAATTCTCCTACTGTGCTACCTTCTCTTCCTTGGCCTACCACTGCGTTCCAGTCTCCCATCACAATTAGATTCTCGTCACCTTTGACATATTGTATTAAATCTTCTATCTCCTCATATATTCTTTCAATTTCTTCATCATCCGCTGAACTAGTAGGCATATAGACCTGCACTATTGTGGTGGGCATTGGTTTGGTGTCTATCTTGGCGACAATAATTCTTTCACTATGCTGGTCGTAGTAGCTTATCCGCTGCCCTATTTTCTTATTCATTATTAAACCAACTCCTGCATTACCCCTGTTTGATTTTGTGTTGATAATTCGGTAGTCGCCTGACCAAAAATCCTGTTCTTCCTGCCAACGTACTTCACTTATACCAACTACATCTAACTTTAGCCTATCCATCTCCCTTTTCAGATTCTCTAACCTACCACAACGATTCAAACTTCTAACATTCCACGCTCCGACTCGCAGAATGTCAGTATCCATCTTCCTGATGATCGCCCCCTCTCGTGTAGTCCCCACCCGGAGATCCGAATGGGGGACTAGTTTACCTCCGGAATATTTTACCCGGGAGGAAGCCATCATCAGTACATCATTCATACAGAGAGAGCTGCATGTCCTCGGGAGGTGGTTACGGCTGTAGTTTCCCGTTGCTTTCAGCCGTGTAGCAGTATCAACACAGCTAAGCCATGTTGAATATTATTACAAGGCCGTATCAGTCAATCATCTAGACTGCCGCCCTTGCAACTACCGAAAGGCTGCTACCCCCCTTTCGATGAACCATTCGTTAGTCTGGTCTCTCAACAGATACCCATCCGATATGGTTGCACCTGCGGCTCGGCTATCTGCATCATTGGGACACGCAAGCCTCCCCACCGCGGCAAGGTCACATGGTTCGCAGAGGAGGAATAATAATAATAATAATAATAATAATAATAATAATAATAATAATAATAATAATAATAATAATAATAATAATAATAACAATAACAATAATAATAATAATAATAATAATCCCTCAAATGTAAAGTATATCAATAGACCTAGCACGTAATGAAAATCATTTTCTCCATATTGAAAGAATCTTAATATAATATAAGAAATTTATTTTAACTTCAACCTATTCAATACAGTACAAGATGTTAACATATTAGTAAAGTTAAACATCGTTAAAATAGTTGAGACATGTTTCGCCCCTTCTGTGGGGCATCATCAGTCATATCAATACCTCAAAATTCTACCAGACGTCTGGTTGGAAATGATAAAAATATGTTGCATGAGTGAATACATTAAAAAACATTTACAAGATCTTATCATTAACAAAATGTCGAATTGATTAAAAAAACGTTACACTAGTGAACACGTTGGTGAATTTTCACTTAAAACAAGGCCATCATATGGACAGTATTGACAATAATGGTGGTTTAAAGTCTTATTTGATGCTAAGTTTGAAGACGGTTTAAAATTTATATACAAATATTGTGAATGAATGCAGAATACATATAATTACAATTATTGCTGTACACGTATTTTACATTGTAAAATGTTCTGGAAAAGCATTCCAAATTTGTATTAATTTCCATGAATTTTTTTTTTTTTTTTTTACCTCAATATTATGTTCCTGATGAAGTTTAATTAGAGTTAGCTTCAAGATATGAAATTTTGTATGTGATATTATGACCAGTTCATGTAAAAATGTTGCATTACGTCGTAATTCAACTTGGATGTCTATGTTGACTAATTATATTTTAGACTCAAACAAATTAGTTTGCCGAAGTATCCATGGGCTAATCACCTCCGTTGGACACTCTCTATGAAGTGCATGTAAACAACAGTTGATATTTGATTCAAAATGAACCTATGTTGAAACAAGTTAAAATAATCGCTTGAATGAAGGCGGTTGAAATGTCGTTCAGTCTTCCAAAATGACTAGTGTTTTTAAGTTTTTCCATGTGTTTCTGTTGTTGGAATATGGGATGTCAGTTTATTGGTTGAATGGGTGACAGTCGAAACGTTGTGCGATGTAATTAATGTTGAGCTGTCTTACGTATGTGAAAATCTGAAAGGAAGGATAAGTCCTTAATTAGTTGAGTGAAATGACGGGAAAAGAGAAAGAATGAATGTGTTAAAGACATAAACATTAATTAACTAATTATGTAATATTGAGGTAAAAAACTTCATGGAAATTAAAACAAATTTGGAATGCTTTACCACAACATTTTACAATGTAAAATACGTGTACAGCAATTGTTATTATATGTATTCTGTATTCATTCACAATATTTGTATATAAATTTTAAACTGTCTTCAAACTTAGCATCAAATAAGACTTTAAACCACCATTATTGTCAATACTCTCTATATGATGGCCTTGTTTTAAGTGAAAATTCACCAACGTGTTCACTAGAGTAACTTTTTTAAATCAATTTGATATTTTGTTAATGATAAGATCTTGTAAATATGTTTTAATGTATTCACTCATGCAACATATTTTTATCATTTCCAACCAGACGTCTGGTAGAATTTTGAGGTATTGATATGACTGATGATGCCCCACAGAAGGGGCGAAACATGTCTCAACTATTTTAACGATGTTTAACTTTACTAATATGTTAACATCTTGTACTGTATTGAAGAGGTTGAAGTTAAAATAAATTTCTTATATATTAAGATTCTTTCAATACGGAGAAAATGATTTTCATTACTTATAATGATAAGGCCAACCAGGCTAATAAAAATAAAAATAGGTGTCAAAACCTCAAAATCAAAATCAGTAAAATTTCAAAAGATATTCTATTCTTAAAGGAATGTTTAAGACTAGGTTTAGTACCCAATTTTTTAAAATCAACCCAAAGGAAAAACATTCCAAAACACAAATCTAAAGACATCCAAAACAAAGTCAACACCATCTGGCTCAGAAATGAAATAAAACTAATGTATAGAAAAAAATCCCTATTAAACCTGCAACTTTACCGGGAACATTTGACCACTGCTCAATCATTATCACCTCTTGAATGGAATTCATACCAAAGACATATTGCACACAAATTACAGAACATGCTGGACAAAAAGCAAAAAACCTTAAACCACAAGTTAACATGTCTAATGGAAGAGAAAGTTAAATCCTTAAACCAAAACAGAAACAGAGAAACTCCCACCTCCTCATGGAGCAACACCCAACCACGATCAACTTATCTAACACCACATTTTCAGACAATGAAATACATTTGTTTGACCAAGGCCTAAAATATAATTGGCCTAGTCCACATAAAACTGAGGACATAATTACCACAATAGCGGAAGCCGAATCAAACATAAACAAACAAATTCCCTTTGACAAACAGAACGACGTGAGATATGAGATAAAAAAGAATTTACCCACTCTTGTAAAATAAGTTTCTAACCTCACTAAAGCAAACCCATGAATTAAGAAAAAAGGTGGACACCAATAATGTTATAATAACGAAAGCTGACAAAGGCAATACCGTAGTCGTAATGAATAAACATGACTACATCCAAAAAATGGAGGATTTCTTTTCCGACAATTCTTACTCAATATTCTCTAAAGATCCTACCTTAAAAACTCAACATAATCTAAAAACACTCCTAAAAAACTCACCTTTCTTATTTAACAAACACGAATATCAAAAACTCGTCAACATGAATCCCAAATTACCCACCGTCAGATCATTGCCAAAAATACATAAAAAGGACGTTCCCATTCGACCCATCGTAAATAGCTGAAATAGTCTGACATACAAAACTTCACAATTCCTCCAGAAATTTCTTAAGAAACATTTCACATTCCACAACAAACACCCTATAAAAAACTCAATAGAACTATGCGAAACCTTAAATAAATTTAATTTACAACCTAACCACATAATGTGTTCTTTCGACATTACCAACATGTACTCGAACATTTTCGCTAAGAAAACTATAGAAATCATACAAAATAATCTTTCCAAACACAGCACTTTAAGTCTATTAGAAATAGAAGAATGCTTAAAATTGCTAAATTTCATTCTTCATAATAATTATTTCACTTTTAACAACAAGATATACAAACAAGAAGGTCTAGCCATGGGAGATCCCATCTCGGGAATACTCGCCGAAATTTACATGGATAATCTCGAAAATAGTTAAATAACAAATAGCGTTAATGGATTGTGTCTTTGGCTCTGCTATGTCGATGACACATTAGCAATAATAGATAAAAGTTGCAACAATAGTGAAGACATACTAACCTACTTAAATAGCCTAGACAACTAAATCAAGTTCACCAAAGAGGACGAGGACAATAATTTAACCAATTTTCTCGACATTACAATTACTAGGACCTTAAATAATTTTGATTTCCAAATTTACAGAAAACCTTCGTTCACTCCCACAACCATAAAACAAAATTCTCTTCACCCACAGTCACACAAACAAGCCTCATTTTACAGTTTAGTGTACAGAGTGCTAAAAATTCCCATGCTAGTTTCAATGAATACACTCCCTCAATCATACATAAAATAATCAATAAAGTGAAATTGAAATTGACCACGAACCTCTCCCCAATGGGAATAAACAAATCAAAGTACGCAACCTTTACCTATACTAATCCCATCATACATCAAATCGCTACCCCTTTAAGGAAACATGATATTAAGATAGCTTTTAAGACCCAAAATTCAAATCAAAAGTTATTCTTCAACCACAACAAGATAAACTTGGACAACAATAAATTTTCGGGTTCTGGCATTTACAGACTGAAATGCACTGAGTGCAATAGTTCGTACATCGGTCAAACCGGAAGAAGCTTCACAACTAGATATGCAGAAGATTTTAATGCCCAGAAACATAACAAACACTCAGCAATGAGCATCCATATGAAGGACACAGGATACAGTTTCACCACAATCAAACAAGATCTCCAAATAATAAAAAGACTAGATAAAGGCAGACTTATGACTGAGCTCAAAAATTTGTACATTTTCTTGGACCAAAAATACAACAGTAATAAAAAGTTAAATGATCCAATAGACAACCGAAGCTCTCTTTATGAACAATTAATAATTTTGTTTAATAAGTTAAATCTGAAAGACAAAAGACTTGTTGATGTCCTCAAAACAACCTCTTCAAGCACCCTCACTAAGCCATTCAACCTATCACGCCCTTGTTCCCCCTCCAATACACACAACTCTTTCCCATGTGCCAATCACAGGCCCACAGCCCCACCTTCTCAGGTCCACTCCCCTCCACCAAGACGTCACATGTTCAACACGAGGAGCAAGATGTTACTGACAGCCAGTGCTTCACAAACCTCTTAGCAATAAGGTAACAGCCCAACACCGCTTAAGGCAAGTTTTAACTTCACTGTCTCAGTTCTTTAACGCATTCATTCTTTCTCTTTACCCGTCATTTCACTCAACTAATTAAGAATTTCTGATTTTACGTAAGACAGCTCAACATTAATTACATCGCACAACGTTTTGACTGTCACCCATTCAACCAATAAACTGACATCCCATATTACAACAAAAGAAACACATGGAAAAACTTAAAAACACTAGTATTTGAGAAGATTTAACGACATTTCAACCGCCTTCATTCAAGCGATTATTTTAACTTGTTTCAACATAGGTTCATTTTGCATCAAGTATCAACTATTGTTTACATGCACTAGGCACTCCGTCTTCATAGAGAGTGTCCAACGGAGGTGATTAGCCCATGGATACTTCGGCAAACTAATTTGTTTGAGTCTAAATTATAATTAGTCAACATAGACATCCAAGTTGAATTACGACGTAATGCAACATTTTTACATGAGTTGGTCATAATATCACATACAAAATTTCATATCTTGAAGCTAACTCTGATTAAACTACATCAGGAACGTAATATTGATGTCAAAAAAAAATTCATGAAAATTAATACAAATTTGGAATGCTTTTCCAGAACATTTTACAATGTAAAATACGTGTACAGCAATAATTGTAATTATATGTATTCTGCATTCATTTACAATATTTGTGTATAAATTTTAAACCGTCTTCGAACTTAGCATCAAATAAGACTTTAAACCACCATTATTGTCAATACTGTCCATATGATGGCCTTGTTTTAAGTGAAAATTCACCAACGTGTTCACTAGTGTAACATTTTTTAAATCAATTTGATATTTTGTTAATTATAAGATCTTGTAAATGTTTTTTAATGTATTCACTCATGCAACGTATTTTTATAATTTCTAACCAGACGTCTGGTAGAATTTTGAGGTATTGATATGACTGATGATGCCCCATAGAAGGGGCGAAACATATCTCAACTATTTTAATGATGTTTAACTAATATGTTAACATCTTGTACTGTATTGAATAGGTTGAAGTTAAAATAGTCCGATTTGTTGGCTGAATGGTCAGCGTTCTGGCCTTCGGTTCAGAGGGTCCCGGGTTCGAGTCCCCATCGGGTCGGGGATTTTAACCTTAATTGGTTAATTCCAATGGCCCGGGGGCTGGGTGTTTGTGCTGTCCCCAACATCCCTGCAACTCACACACCACACATAACACTATCCTCCACCACAATAACACGCAGTTTCCTACACATGGCAGATGCCACCCACCCTCATCGGAGGGTCTGCCTTACAAGGGCTGCACTTGGCTAGAAATAGCCACACGAAATTATTATTATATATAGTTAAAATAAATTTCTTATATTATATTAAGACGTAGTAATGGTATAATCCACTCTTAACACTTACTGTAAGATTTTCAACTGCAATCTTGGGACGAGCAGCATGATACAAGATAAATAAGATATTTATGCCAATACCAACGAGGATGCCGAGTTCCAATTGTAGAACCAAGCAGGCAATGAATGTTCCAATCCCAGGAATTAAGTCACTCTCTGAAAAAAAATTAAATTTGCATTTGAAGACCACAGGGAAAGATAAGTCCATTTCTGTAAGTTATATGATTATGATGCTGTCTGGTGACTAAATATGAGTACTTTTAGGTGACATAACCAAAGTGGGGAAAGAGCTGACAGGTCACATGATATAGGGAAGAAAAAAATTACTGTTCTGTGGAATAATTTGACAAGTCCAGGTGAAACAGGGAAAAAAAAAAGTTTATACATCCAAGAAAACTTCAATTTTGTAGTCCTGGATAAGAATATGTGTATGGAAGTAAGGATTTTAAGAGGTTCTTAGATAGTTGATCATCTTCACATATAAACAGTTTGGACAAACTAATGATTTAATATCAGTTAAGTCTGACTCCTTGGCTGAATGGTCAGCATTGAAGCCTTCAGTTTAGAGGATCCTGGGTTCAATCCCTGGCTGGTTTGGGGATTTTACATGCATATGTTTTTTTCCCACAATCTTGGGGAACTGGGTGTTCTGTCCGAACACTCTCGTCATCATGTACACTATCAACCATCACAGAAACACACAACACTAAATGCATCTCTCCACAGAGGGATGGCATCAGCAAGGGCATCTTGTTGTAAATCGGAGTCAAATCCACATGTGCCACACAGTTTGCACCTGCTATTTGACCAGAGCCTGGGAAAAAGTGATAGAAGAATTAGTTCTAACATTAGTAAAGAAAATTAATCTTATCCTTGTTCCTTTCCATTCATCCAAACAGAACAGCTGAAGGTCTCCAATGACAACATCAGAGATTTACAGAATCTGAAAGAGATTTGTAGCCCAGAGGCAAAATCCTTTTTTGAGGAACTGACACACTAAAATACTTGTGTGAAATTTATTCTTGTGTTTCAATTTACACCATGATCTTGTGTGAAATGTATTCTTATGTTTCTTGTTTATAGTTGTACTCAATAATTAAAATATATTTCAAATTATTCGTAATTGAAAAGTCCTAAATGTTGTTTGTTGTCTGAAGGGTATGCTGATTTCCTGTTTCGCACAAATTGAAAATAATTAATGATATCATTGGGGAGACTTGACTAATACCCCAACTGTACCGAGAGATCTCTGCACATGGTTATGAGGGTATTTAGGGGTTGTAGTAAGGATGTAAAGGAGAGGGCATATAAGTCTCTGGTAAGACCCCAACTAGAGTATGGTTCAAGTGCATGGGACCCCTCACCAGGATTACTTGATTCGAGAACTGGAAAAAATCCAAAGAAAAGCAGCTCGATTTGTTCTGGCTGATTTCCGACAAAAGAGTAGCATTACAAAAATGTTACAAAGTTTGGGCTGGGAAGACTTGGGAGAAAGGAGATGAGCAGTTCGACTAAGTAGTATGTCTTACATGTTATAAACCTCATTATTGATCCGTATTGAAAATTTTTATAGTTAAAAAACAATGAAGGTATTTATTAAACCACATGTTCAGTACTTTACATCCACTTATAAGTGGTTACATAAACATAATAACAGTTATTTGGGACATGTTTCACACCTAATTTAGGGCATCTTCAGCCTAAAATATAATCTTCAAAAGTACAAAAATATTAAAAGAGAAGCTAGAAGATTAGCCTTGCAGCCTAATTACTAAAACTTGGTACATATAATGTTAATAATACATTGATACATTAATACAACATGTTAATGGAGCACTGTCAATGATCACAGTAAAACTTTGTCCGAGTCTAAAACTTCCTCCAATAAAATTATATAGTTCTGATTAAAATGGTTCAACTAAAATTGTTTGTGGTTTCACCTAATGTGAGATTGCATATATTGCCAACACATTAGGTGAAACCACAAACAATTTTAGTTGAACCATTTTAATCACCTACGTAATTTTATTGGAGGAAGTTTTAGCCTCGGACAAGATAGTTTTAGTATGATCATTGACAGTGCTCCATTAACATGTTTTATTAATGTATCAATGTATTATTCACATTATATGTACCAAGGTTTAGTAATTAGGCTACAAGGCTAATCTTCTAGCTTCTCTTTTAATATTATGTGCACTTTTGAAGATTATATTTTAGGCTGAAGATGCCCTAAATTAGGGGCGAAACATGTCCCGAATAAGTGTTATTATGTTTATGTAACCACTTATAAGTGGATGTAAAGTATTGAACAGGTGGTTTAATAAATACCTTCATTGTTTTTGAACTACAATTGGTATGTTCCGAGCTGTCAGTGGAGAGATGGCGTGGAATGACATCAGTAGACGAATATGTTTGAGTGATGTCTTTAAAAGTAGGAAAGATCACAATATGAAGATAAAGTTGGAATACAAGAGGACAAATTGGGGCAAATATTTGTTTATAGGTAGGGGGGGTTAGGGATTGGAATAACTTACCAAGGGAGATGTTCAATAAATGTCCAATTTCTTTGCGGTCATTTAAGAAAAGGTTAGGAAAACAACAGACAGGGAATCTGCCACCTGGGCGACTACCCTAAATGCAGATCGGTAGTGACTGATTAGTGATTTTATTGAAATCAGGCAAAATAAAGGTAAAATGATAAATATTGAAGGAATTCTGATTATTTATAAGGGAATGGTAAGTCCATTAAGCTTTCTCACAAAAACGAAGGTCTAGCTTATGTTCCAATATAAAAGGATGACAACACCACATACTGTTTTACCAAATCCAAACTGGTTTGGATTATAAGGGTTTGTTTGAGAGCATTTCAATCTTTAAAATTGCTCTCCTGAAAATGATGAAAATGGCATTCTCCCCTGTGGTATAATCACCATTGCTTGTAACTAGATCTCACAAATTCTGCTTTTCCAACATCTGTGGGGTCACAGTTGTGATCTGTGTCGCACATGTCTAATTGGCCAGGTTTCACAGCCAGATACCCTTCCTAATGCCAATCCTATATGGAAGCATGTGATCACTATTGCATGTTTCTGTGGTGTGTTATCTCAATATGAAGCCCTAAGCCAGAAGAATTAATCAGACATAATTAAAGTCCCCAATCCATCTGGAAATCAAACCTGGGACTCTCTAAAATGAAGGCCTCGATGCTGACCTTTCAGCCAAGGAGATGAACAACTAGATCTCACAAATAGCCTAGTGGCAAGTATGCTGAGGATATTTCCTAAAATGCCTATTTGCTCCTGTTACTGTTAAACATCCATTTTGTGTCAAATTATGATGAATAAACGACATTCGTTATTACCTATTTCATGGTAAATACCTATTTAAGAATCTAAAATTGTATTTTTTAACATTTTAATTTTATTTTTGGCTTCAATGTATCTCATTGGTTGGCAGAGAATAACAGACAGCAGACAACACAGTACTCTTTGTGTTCTGCTACATTAATGGCCACTTGCTTGGTCATGGAAACTACCTGTGATGAATTGAGGAACTATGATGCTGCACTGAGTTTTTCTTTTCTTCTTTGGCAGTGTTGGAATCAGTTATATTTTATACCTAGGTACAGTGTGGCAGTTTGTTTTCTATCTTGTATAATTGCAATTGTCTTAAGTTCACTCAGAATTCCCAAACAGAAATCATTGAGAGCATTTCTATTTAAAGATTGGTTTAATGGCGATTGCAATTTTATAACTAACAGCCAAGTGGAGATGGTGTGCAACATAGAATCTCAGTTTAATAAAATTCCTAGAGATATGGACCAAATTCAGAAAGATTCTATGAACAAAGCTTGTTTGGGAAGATGTAAACCAAATAAATGATGTCTTCTGTGGAACTCCTTAAGCCACAACATCAGAGCTGTCACCAGTGGAAATGGCCTCATTTAAGTATTGCCCAATTACATACTGTGATCCTCTCAGTTTATAAATATCCTGACTGGAATGAGGTATAAATCTTGAAAAATTCACAGTATTCAACTGTAATGTAGTTGTAGAGATCTATAAGACACCAACCCTTCCAAATACAGTAAAACCTCTCTTTGACATTATTCAGGAGATAATTTAAATATAGTAGTTAAGTTGTTAATTCAGGTTTATACAAACTTACGTGCCAATATCTTAGTGCCTATTCAGGCCTAAGACAGGAATTTTTTAATGTCTAAATTTCCTCAGCATAGTGATATTTTATCAGCTTTTAAAAGTTACCTGCATTGATTTTCTTTTTTAAATATGAGCTTTAAATAAA
Source organism: Anabrus simplex (assembly GCF_040414725.1). Taxonomy (NCBI): domain Eukaryota; kingdom Metazoa; phylum Arthropoda; class Insecta; order Orthoptera; family Tettigoniidae; genus Anabrus; species Anabrus simplex. The sequence continues at coordinate 226,239,989 of NC_090270.1, read as the reverse complement.
GTGGAAGTCAGGAGGTTGTTGGCTCTAAACCTCCTGAGGACTTCAATGTCATTGACTAAGCTTAGTTCAATATACATTAGGAAAGATCTTAATTTGGACAATCACATAAATGGGATTGTAAGTAAGGGTTACAATAATTCTCTTCATATGGTTATGAGGATATTTAAGGGTTGTAGTAAGGATGTAAAGGAGAGGGCGTGTTAGTCACTGGTAAGATTCCAATTAGAGTATAGTTCCAGTAAATGGAACCCTTATCAGGATTACTTGATATGAGAACTGGAAAAGATCCAAAGGAAAATAGGACAATTTGTTCTGAGTGATTTCCAGCAAAAGAGTAGTGTTACAAAAAATGTTACAATGCTGGGGCTGCACCTTAATTAAGGCTATGGATGCTTCCTTCCAACTCATAGGCCTTTCCAATCTCATTTTCGCCATAAGACCTATCTGTTTTGGTGCAACGTACAATCACTAGCAAAAAAAAAACCAAACTATAATATGAATATCTATCTATCTATCTATCTATCTATCTATCTATCTATCTATCTATCTATATATATATATATATATATATAAAATTTGAACACATAACACAAAATTGTGAGAAAACCACAGTATCATACTAACGCCTATGTGTTATACATCTAAAGTAAGGTCTCCATCTTAAGATTACTAGAACAATATTATTTCCTTCATTAAGTCTTTTATTTGCGTAAAATAGTCATTTATTTGTCAGAGCCTCTGTGGCTCAGATGGTAGTGCGTTGGCCTCTCACAGCTGGATACCGTGATTCAAATCCCGGTTACTCCATGTGAGATTTGTGCTGGACAAAGCGGAGGCGGGACAGGTTTTTCTCCGGGCGCCCCGGTTTTCCCTGTCATCTTTCATTCCAGCAACACTCTCCATTATCATTTCGTAGCATTTCTCAGTCATTAATATCACCTTGGGAGTGGCGACCTGATTGTAATAACAGCTTATATATGTTTCATTCATTACATCCCTGACCCGGTCAAAGACTGGAAAACAGGTTGTAGGTTTTCATTTTTTCATTTTCAGTCATTTGTTTGAATAATATGTTGCTTAGGTCATTTCAGTTAACTGTATTGCCAGTAGATGACTCCATGAAAGTTGTCCCCACTGATCTTTCTATGGTAGCCCGATTGAGGGTTCTATGAAAGTTGTCTATGCAGTCTTTCTATGTTAGTCCAGTAGATGACTCCGTGAAATCAAGTATCACCAGAATGTATGTTGTTGCTCTGTATGACAAAATTATAAAATTAGAAGTCATTACAGGTTCTTCCAAGAATGAGATAATTTATCTAGCTAAGATTGGTTTGGTGTTTACTGACAGTAACCTGCCCGAGGCAGTTGCCATTACTTCTTGCTTTCGCAATGACCATTATCAAAGCACAAAGCAAAGTTTTGACAAAATAGGTACAGTGACTCAAATAATTATTTGCACACATTAATAATACACTTTGCTACATACTCTGGCCCTATGTTTCAGAGGAAATATTGTACACGCAAACTAGTTTCTGACAGAACCCAGTTTGACAGATTCAACATGGCGTTGAAATGTGTACTTTTGAAAAACAGGAGAGAACCAGTGAGGCTGGAACCTCAGAACGCAGTTAACGTGCTTCAAAAAAATTATTCGGACACAAGTCGGTTGCCATGCAGAGGTCGTGTGTAGAAGAGCCACAGACAGTATGAATGTAAACATTCAGTGAGTTAGAGTACTGTGTACAACTTAAGAGAAAATGGGCCGCAGAGGAAGGGAGAGCACAATCGAACAGTGGCAGCTAGTAATTTTTCACCATGCTAAAGTTAAAAGTTGTCCTCAAATTGCTGAAATGTTACAAATGAAGAAAAGTACAGTATCTGATATTATGACAAGATTCTGGAAGGAAGATAGGATTGAACATCTACCGCATACCAAGTCCAAGAACTTTTTCTTTGAGAGAAGATTGTTATATCATCAGAAAAACAAAAAAGGAACCCAAGTTTAGTGCTCCAAAACTCGTTACGGAGATTGCCGCAGACACCGAAAAGAAAGTTCATACCGAAACAATACGGAGAGTGCTCGGAAGAGGTAACTTTCACAGCCGTATTACAAGAAGGAAACCCTTCATAAATCAAATAAATCAAAGAAAGAGAATGCTGTTTGCCAAATAGCATGTTAGAGAAGACAATGATTGATGGAATGGCATTATATTTGCTCATGAGAGTAAATTTAACATGTTTCAGTCTGATGAGAGGATAACAGTTTGGCGACGTCCTAATACTGAGCTTCAAGAGAAAAATCTGAGAGCTACTGTGAAGGATGGCAGTAGACATATAATAGTGTGGGGGTGCATGTTAACGAATGGAGTTGGTGAACTGGTTTCTATTGAGGGTAAAATTGACCACTTTCATTACCTTAGAATGAAATGAAATGTCGTATGGCTTTTAGTGCCGGGATATCCCAGGATGGGTTCGGCTTGCCAGGTGCAGGTCTTTCTATTTGACTTCCGTAGGTGACCTGCGCATCGTGATGAGGATGAAATGATGATGAAGTGATGATGAAGCACAACACATACACCCAGCCCCCGTGCCATTGGAATTAACCAATTAAGGTTAAAATCCCCGACCCGGCTGGGAATCAAACCCGGGACCCTCTGAACCGAAGGCCAGTACGCTGACCGTTCAGCCAACGAGTTGGACATTACCTTAGAATACTGAGGGACAATATGAAAAAGAGTGCCTAAGATATGGGAATTGGTGAAATATTAAGTTTCATCAAGATAATGACCCAAAGCATATAGCCTGGAATGTAAGAATGTGGTTATTGTTTAAATGCCCAAAGGTTCTTTATCCTCCCCCTTAATCACTAGACTTGAATGTGATTGAGAATCATTGGGACAAATTGATAGAAATAAGAAAAACAACAATGGCATCTAGAGAACAGCTTGATAACCGACTTCAAGAAGAGTGGCAGAAGATATCTCCCAACTACATCCAGAAATTAGTGGAGAGCATTCCAAGTCAACTCAAGGAAGTAATAAAAATGAAAGGAAAGCCCACCAGATGCTGAACCTTTAGGACCATATGTAGAAAAGGAAAGTGTCCAAATAATTTTATGCAATATTGGTTTTGGTTTTGATTTTGTTTTTTAATTATTATATTTTCATTTACAGTGTCCATTAGAACAATTATGGACGTTTAGTTTTTATATTCCTTATAGAAAATTGTATTCAATTTATAGCAGTGCTTTATTATTACTGAAATCACTAATACAAAGGAAAATGTAATAAATCATGTATGTCCGAATAATTATGCAAGTCACTGTATTTACTTATCTCGGTGTGTTTTTCAGTCATATGTGACACTAGCAAGATACCCATGTTTCGCTACGGCTTTAATATGAAAATTATTATTCAAAGTTTTACATAATGGAGAGTCCACTGTCAGCTCAGCCTGTAAAACACGACCTCAGTTTGTACGTCAAGCGGTTTTCGGAGAATGAGACGTCCTAATACTGAGCTTCAAGAGAAAAATCTGAGAGCTACTGTGAAGGATGGCGGTGGACATATAATAGTGTGGGGGTGCATGTTGACGAATGGAGTTGGTGAACTGGTTCCTATTGAGGGTAAAATTGACCACTTTCATTACCTTAGAATGAAATGAAATGTCGTACGGCTTTTAGTGCCGGGATATCCCAGGACCACTCACTTGAACCCCGTATGGAAGAATTTGAATGTTTTAAACCATATCTGATTTAACATTTAGGACATAAAAGCGACCAACCTGTGAACCCTTCATAAAAAAAGTTATGTTCGTGCCTATAACGGTTTTGGAAGAAAGGATATTGTGTTTTTGAGAGTCAACTACCATTTAAACCTCTTAGGGGAGAAATGGTTTGAAGTATACAGTATTTTACACCTAGGACATGAAAGAAGACCCTTCTCGTAAAATTACAACTTTGTACGTCAAACAGTTTTGGAGGGATGAATAATTTAGTTTACGGAGCTAACCTCATTTGACACTTTAGCGGTTGAACATTTAAAAATATTTCCTACTTCACACCTAGGATTTAAAATATATACTGCTATTTGGAATTTTGTCTTTGTATGTTAAACCATTTTGGAGGAAGGAATTAATAGACTTGTTTTCGGATCTTAACCCCCATTTAACTCTCTGAGGGGTTAAATTTGTTTCAAACCTTCTGTTATTTAACACCTAGGATATCATTCAATATTTTAACTTCGTAATTCAAACAGTTTCTTATGAACGTATATTTTTGTCATCATTCCTTTTCTCCCAGCCTAAACCACTTTGGGGGTGTATTGTTTTAAGTCCAATTCTTATTTGTATCCTCACAAAAGAATTCAACTCCTTTTACACCCCGCTTAAGTTGATTCCCACCTTTGGCCCAACAAAAAAATGCGCGTTTCTTTATTTTTAAAGAAGATTCCAAATACCAATTTTCACATCCATAACATCCTTCGTTTTTATGATATAAGTATCCTCATACAAAGAATTAAATTCTTTTCAATTCATTTACTTCATTTAACCACCCTTAATTAGATTTTCCAAAAACAAAACAATGTGTGTTTCTTTATTTTTAAAGAAGATTCCAAATATAAATTTTCATGTCTGTAACATCTTCAGTTTTTGATATATAAGTATCCACATAAAAAGGATTCGACCCTTTTTCAGTCCTTTTTACACCCCCTTTAATTGGATCTTACAAAAACAAAAAAACAAAAAAACAAAAATATGTGTTTCTTTATTTTAAAAGGAGATTCCAAATACCAATTTTCACATCTGTAATATCTTCAGATTTTGAGATACCAGTATTCTAATAAAAATAATTCAACCCCTCTTTCAGTCCTTTCTATCCCCCCACTCCTAGTGATTTTTCAGGAAAGAAAAAATATATGTTACTGTATATTTAAAAGAGATTGAAAAAACTAATTTTTCCTGTAACATGTTGTGATTTTGAGATATACTCATTTAAACAATTCACCCCCCTTTGTCAGTCCTGTTCAACCCCCCACCCCCCCTTAAGTAGGTTTCACAAAAAACAAAAAACAATACTTCATTCTTTATTTTTAAGGGAGATTCCAAATACAACTTTTCATAACTGTAAATCTTCAGTTTTTGAGATATAAGTATCCTCAGAAAGGTATTCAATCCCTTTCTCACCTTTTATTTACCCCCTTAAAAGAGGATTTTTCTGAAAACAAAAAAATAAGTATTTCCTTATTTTTATAGGAGATTCTAAATATCAATTTTCACGTCTGTAACATCTTCAGTATTTGATCTATAAATATCCCCATAAAAAGAATTCAACTAAGTTCACTTTTCTTCACCAACCCCACTCCTTAAGTGGATTTTCTGAAAACAAATTATGCATGTTCCTTTACGTTTATAGGAGATTCCAAATACCAATTTTCATATCTGTATCGTGTTACATTTTTTACATATATCCATTTTAAGACTTCATCCCCTTTGTCACTCCTGTTCACCACCCCTTAAGTATATTTTCCAAAAAGAAAAAAGTATATGTTTATTTTTAAAGGAGATTTCAAATACCAATTTTCATGTCTTTAACATCTTCAGTTTTTGAGATATAAGTATCCACATAAAATTAATTCAACCCCTTTTCTGTCCTTTTTACCCCCCATCCTGAAGAGTTTTTTTCTGAAAACAAACAATTATGTGTTACTTTTATTTTTAAAAGTGATGTATGTAACATGTTTTGACATTTACTGTATATATGCTCATTTTAAAAATTTACCCCCTTCAATACTTCCCCTTAAGTGGATTTTCAGAAAACAAATTATGTGTGTTGCTTTACTTTTACATGAGATTCCAAATACCAATTTTCACTTCTGTAACATGTTACGTTTTTGAGATATACTCATTTTAAGAATTCACCCCCTTTGTCACTCCTGTTTCTTTATTTTTAAAGGAGATTCCAAAAACCAAATTTCATGACTCTAACATCTTCAGTTTTTGAGATATAAGTATCCACATAAAATTTATTCAACCCCTTTTTCACCTTTTCACTCCCCCCCCCCAACCTTAACAGGATTTTCCAAGAACAAAAAAATATAAGTTTCTTTTTTAAAGGAGATTCCAAATACCAATGTTCACTTCTTTAAACTGTTCAGTTTTCGAGATATAGGTACACTCATTTTAAAAATTCACCCCCCCTCCCTTTTCACCCCCTTAGCGATGGTATATCCAAAAAAAATCCTTCCTTAGTGAGAACCTACATTGTAATAAGAATGTATCCCCAAAATTTCATTTCTTTATGTCCAGTAGTTTTGGGTCGGCGATGATGAATCTGTCAGTCAGTCAGTCAGTCAGTCAGTCAGTCAGGACAAGGTATTTTAATACCGGTACAGATTTAATAGAGTTAAAGCTGTGAGGGATATCAAAATTAAAATTATACCTACACCAGTCTGCCCCTGTGGTGTGGTGGTTAGTGTGATTAGCTGCCACCCTTGGAGGCTCAGATTCGATTCCCAAAATTTGAAAAGAGGTACGAGGACTGGAATGGGGTCCACTCCACCTTGGGAGGTCAACTGAATAGAGGGGGTTCGATTCCCACCTCAGCCATCCTCAAAGTGGTTTTCCGTGGTTTCCCACTTCTTCTCCAAGTAAATGCTGAGATGGTACCTAACTTAAGGTCGCAGTCACTTTCTACTTTTAACCCTTTCCTATTCCATCATTGTGTCAGTGCAATGTAAAGCAAATAATAAAAATTCATATATACAATTACACCATATCAGGATCAGTTCCCCAAAACTGAAGGGTATTTCACAAAAAACATAGTTTACAATGAAATACTAACATTAGTCAATGAGTAGGATAGTCAAATGCAACCATTTACAGTGAACTGTAGCCTACTTTATTAAAGTGATTCATGACTGTTAAAATGGACTTCCGGAGTTCAGTATATTTTCCGTTACTTCACTCACACTTCCTTTATCATCAGTTTCATTTTTAGTCTTTCTTCGCAGCTATTGCTGTGACAGGCCACTAGTAAAGTTGGAATTCAAGAGAATAAATTAGGGCAAATATTTGTTAATTGAAAGAGGATTGGAATAATTTACTACTGTAGATGCTTAATAAATTTCCCACTTCTTGGAATCATTCAAGGAAAGACTAGGTAAGCAACTGATGGGGAATCTGCCACCTGGGCAACAGCTTAGTATTAAATGAAAATCAGATGAGACAGGGTATGCAATGAAGTGACAAGACAGAGAGTTGATGTTGGGAAATTGCAGGTCAAGATTGATTCAGAGAAGCTTTAGTAGTTTGTGCACATGATGAGAATGCTGAAGTGGGCATACAAGGCAATGATGACAGGGAAAAGGCCTCGAAGTTGCCCCAGAACTAGGTAGTAAGGGAGTGCATTAAAGAAAGAGGAATCAACATTAACAGAGTATTTGAAGAGGAATGGATGGAGTGAAGTGGAGGGCATTAGTACACTACCATACCCAGAGAGAGTCTGTAACAGTGGCAGACTGTATGGGTATATTTGGGTAATTATTGGGGGGCATGATTAACATGAACACAGGCATGTGAAATGAGGAACAACTATTAATGCAAACATTCCTATATATTATTAATTATTTTATGCCCACACTGGAGCACTTTAATCAACCCATTTACATTTAAGTCTTAAGAGTATTAACTACAAATTTGGGCTATTTCATTTTTTCTGACCTGGCTGCCCTTTCTTCCTCAGTTATGGTGTACCGTTTGCGTGTAAACATTTTTAGTTTAAGTCTCAAGTCTCTGTTTCTCAGCATCCTCTTCTCTTCTCAGTCTTCAATTTGCTGCATTGTCAAACCTAATTCATCTAAATCATCCTGGACTTCTTAGAACCAATTATTCTTGGTTTTACTTTTCCAAAAGTAGTTGAAAAGATGTTTCAGTACCCTGGTTTCTGGTAGTCTTGATATGTGGCAGAAAAATGTAACCCTCCTTTTCTGCATTGTGTCTATTATTGACTCAGTTTCCTGGTATACAACTTCATTAGGTAAGACATTCCTATATTATAATAATAATAATAATAATAATAATAATAATAATAATAATAATAATAATAATAATAATAATAATAATAATAATAATAATAATAATAATAATAATAACAAACAGAAAAAAAGAACAATACTGTAATAGAGTTTGTTTGTCAAATACATTTTTGAATAAGTCTTATGTATGGAGTTTTCAATAATATTCACAAGTAAACAGAAAAATAGAAATTGATTCATAAAAAAATATTTTGAAGGAATGTTTTATGTATGAAGCTATCAAAAACAATCACAAGTAAAAGAATTAAAACTTGCTTCATAAATTCATTTTCTTAATAAATGTCCTATTACTGTATATTACGCATTTTATGAAACAAAATGTGAAAAGCTCTACCACCAGATGTACCACCTGAACAGTCTCCATTGGGAAATGTAGTTTCTTTCTAATCTTATTTCTTGACATAAAACTATCTACCACCTTCTCTAGATTTAACGCCTTAGCAGCCTCCGAAGACTACCAAACTCCACGTTTTTTATGGTGGCAGAGGCAAAATGGTACTCTGCTCCCCTAAGATCGTTTGGGGGAGGGGGCAGAAAATGCCTTGCCCCCTCAAAGTCGGCGCCACTGAACAGCGATGATTACCACAAGCAACCAGCATAAGTCCATGGTATTTGCTCTTGTACATTTATTATTACTACTTCTCACTTACAAAAGGCAAGTTGCTGTAAGGACAAAAAGTACCAGTATAATAAGCATCAGAGCACATGTGGCACCATTACTGTACATAAATATCATAGGTGGATAAATCTATCTCTTCTTGGTGTCTCATTCTAGTTGGTCGATGTGAGTCTTGAAGCATATCATAGGATCCAAAACGATTCCTTTCTTGCTTCCAGGTTTAAAGGCTATCACGTCAATATGTTGATTACTTCTTTCAGTAGCTAGATCAGTGACTTCTTCATCTGCTAGAAAACCATAATCTCCCAGAGTGTCTGTGATGATGTATCATGTTGTATTTAGAGTTAATGTTGAATGAAACTGTTAAAAAACCTTCACAGTTGTGATTTCCTGTGAGGAAGCCATATCAGAGAGGCCTTCACAAAATATCAAGATTTTGGTGTAGTTTGTTGCAGTTCATATGGCATGCACTCAAAACATGATCATGTCTTTGTGCCATTAAACAAAATATTAATACATTAAAAGGTATTATGTTTAAACTTACTTTTAGTTTTCCATATCGGAATTACAACATGGACTTCAACCATGAATATAACAGCAGCAATGATGATGGCTGCCAGAGCAGCTTTCGGAATAAATGAGAAGTACGGCGTGAAGAAGAGCAGTGCAAATATCACCAAAATACCTGAAAACAAATATTAAAACTTAGAACAACATTCACAAGGGAAGTATTGTATATGCCTGATGAAATGACATCGAAAAGGTCGCTAGTTGCAAGGTTTCTTACTCGGAGACTACAGACAACATGAAGTAGAATTTCACTAGTACAGTATGGTTTATAGTAACTTAAAATAATTATTTAATCCTCAAAGGGTGGAATTTAATATATTTAATCCCATAACAATTTGCCTGCGGGCCTGCCTGCTGGCCATGATTGTTAGGGCATCAAGTCTATATGGTCTGACACCATGGTTAGTCAGTTCGAGTCCTGTTGGTCAAAAAAACGTTTCACCATTAGAATGTTGGCGAGAGGGTAGGAGAGGTGGTGGTATACAATTTCTAATTGCTAGATTGCATACAAAAAGCCCGGATTCAATTCCAAACCTCTCTGCAGTGTTCATATGGAGTGAGGGCATATGACAGTGTTGATAATGATTCGTCTGTTGGATGGGAATGTTAAGCCTTGAAAAGACCCCATGGTGCTATTTGACAGGAGTAGGCTATGTGCCAGCACCAGGTTTCACCCTCTCCATTCTTACCATCATATATCACATAATTCATGTCGTCTTATACAACAGTTTGCCCACAAGCTGAATTTAATACATCAAACAGGCGAAAGTTACACCATACACATAGTGCTTGAATAGCTTGACAGATGGCAGTAAACGACACTTTTAGCCCAGCTGAATGGGGAATCCCTGAATAGAATGCTGTTGTCACTTATGTGGTGAACTGAACTGAAGTACAAGTAGGCGCAACACAACTTCTGGTGGATCTTCAAATACCATACATTCAGGTAATTTTCTCCATATTTATTATTACTATTTTTATAATTTCATATAATTATATATACAGTAGAGTCTCGTTAATCCAAACTAATTGGGACCGCAGCCTGTTCGGATTACAAAATTTTCGGATTAACCGGAAAATATTTTCTAATAATAATGTTATTGCTTTTACGTCCCGCTAACTACTTTTACGGTTTCCAGAGACGCCTAGGTGCTGGGATTTTCTCCCGCAGGAGTTCTTTTATCTGCCAGTAAATCTACTTACACGAGGCTGACGTATTTGAGCACCTTCAGATACCACAGGACTGAACCAGGATCAAACCTGCCAAGTTGGTGTCAGAAGGCCAGCGCCTCAACCGTCTGCGGAAAAATAGTTTCTACAATACAGTACAGTACATACTGTAATTTGAAATGTCCATTCTTTAGCAGTTACATTAACAAAATACAAAATTACAGTAGGGTATTTAAGAACCCGTAGACGAGGGACAGTGAAAATGACATTAGCGAGCGGATGGAAATGACTGTCATCAATTACAAACAAACCAAGGAATTGTAGCTATGGTGGAGAAAGAATCTGGAGTTGATGAGGAACAGAGTGACGACGAAGAAGACCACAATGAACAACTAGTGTCACATTCAGATGCCGCGGCCGCCTTAGAACTTGCAGTACGCTACGTCGAGCAACATTCCGCTGCTACGCCCACTGATGTGATGTTTATGAGACGCTGGTTTAACACTGCATCTTCGAGTAGGTTCCAATCACTACGGCAAAAGAAACTAACAGACTTTGTAAAGATAAACGGTGATTGATAGTTTATGATGTGTAATTATGTTTACATTAAGTTATTCTAATAAAATATGAATAGTAAAATGCAAGGAAATCTTCATTCTATAATATGTTCTTTCATTTCAATAAGGAGAATTTAAAAAAAATTGAATACTTCAGTTCGGATTAACCGGAATTTCGGATTAACGGGGTTCGGATTAACGGGACTCTAGTGTATTGGGTATTTTATTTGGAAAAAAATCTCTCCATAAATCATTAGTTACAACGCTCGGTAGAGCTTCATCCTCTCCTCAACTGTATGAATTTTGAGCTGGCAACATCCAGGAAATTCCCATGCTACAGTCACCTAATAATGTGTTACATGCTGGTCCCTTTGTTCTAGAGTGCTACCAGAATCTGCATACTTTTGGGGCTTCCCTATACATCTCATGCCATAAACTAGTCTCATATTTATTCCATAATATTTACCATTGTATAATGGTGAATTTCTTGTAGACTGAATAAAATTCACAAATCCTACACTTAGCAACAATCTGCAACATAATCTCTTCCTAGCATTGTGCTTTCTGCTCTAGTGAGAAACATTCAGACCCATCACAGTATTTACACTTTACTCAGCTGGGAAAACAGATCTATACTTCCACCATTTTTAGAAACATCCAGTAAATTTTAAGCAAAATTCTCCTCCTCTAGCATTACAAGTTTTCTTTTTGAAGCACTTCAATCTTGCTAAGTCTCACCACTTCTTAATACTTCTGTCTTCTGTAAATCTTCGTATACACTCCCCTTGTTCATTAATGATTCCTGGGACAACCTTTCAGGAACCTGTTTCTGCTTTAACCCCTCAGCGCTGACCTCTATACGTGGTATACACCCTCTTTTCTTCCATAGCTGCCAATCCCTATACATGGTATAGACCCATACATGGCTGTACATTTACGGTTGTAGCGTACAGAGTTTCTGGAGTTATCAAAATGCAAATGGTTTTGATTCCAAGGAGAAATGTTGGGGTTTATCAGTGTTGTAAAATAAGAATTGTAGTTCATTTACATATAGTTGTTCATGCAAGGATAAATATTTTGTCAAGCTCGTCTGAGAATTAATCTCTTGTTTTTAAAAAGTCTGTTTGCTTCATTCTTTACTACAGAATAAAATAAAGAAATAATGGATACGATTGCTGGGCAGGGAACAAAATCTTCAAGGCCGGCGCGCATCAGTTAATACAGTTCCAAGGTTGCAGGAAAGACATTTTATAACAAAATTAGCACTCAAATCTGAGATAAATCTCAGGGACATTGTATCATGTGTTCAAAGCATGGCAAAATGAAGACATTGGTTTACTGCTGCTAGGAATGTGACATGGGTCTCTGTCTTGGGGAGTACGTCAAACTCTATCACACCAAACTAAATTACTAAGGTAACAATTACATAATTATCTGCATATACACAGTTTTGTCATAAACAATTCAAAATTTCATGAATATCGGGATACTCATACACTTGTAATAATGTTTTAAGTGAATTAATGTATTTCATTTGTACGTATTTGAAATATCCTCCAGCAGTGGAGTAGGAAGCTCTTTAAGTGGCTCCAACGCTGAGGGGTTAAAGTACCTAAATTTTTATGACTGCCAATTATACTTGCCATCATGTTTTTCTTACTGACTTCTTCGCCATATTAAATTTCCTGGTAAGTTCCTTCAATTTATCCTAACTAAAAATGTATATGTTGGTTTCAGTGACCTCAAAAATAACAAACTATTGGAACAATCATATTCACATACATGGTTTCCCTCAGTTCTAGGTGAAGTAAGATGAGATATTTAGAGAATCAACACTGATAATAATGCTGAGAACTCCCATGATATCTTCTGCCTGTCATGAGAAGTGACTTAAAGGGACAAACACAAGGACTGTTAATTGGGAGTGTATAATAGTGACCACAAGGTCCCTGCCTAAGTCTGGCAGTGTGCCAGTCTCCTTACTTCTATCTTATCTATTCGACCTCCAATGCCTTCTTCTGGTATTTTGTGAGGCCTAGAAACTCTCACAGGAAGATTGAGGAGGAAGTCCTTAACTGTTAAACAAGAAAAAACAAGCTTCTAACTATCATCTAGGAGTGAAAGCTCAGATACATTGGGCACATCATGGGAGATGATCGATGTGAAATTCTCCAACTCATCATCAAGGGGAAATTTGAAGGTTAGCGATCTGTGGGGAGATGGAGAAATTCCTGGCTTAAAGACTTGCGCCACTGTTATGGACAAACTTCTATTGACATTTTTTTAGCCCCTTTTTTGTGACTGATTATAATAATGGACTGCCAACCTTCGTAGGAAGACAGTGAAAAGAGTCTCATAGTCCCTCGATGTACCTGACCTTTCGCTCCTTGATGAATATTAGAAGCTCTTTTTTTCTTATTTAACTGATGATGTCATTCCTCTTTCTATGGCCAGAGTTAAAGAGGATGGCTATTTTATTGCATTTCTGCTTAAACCAATTCTCACCAACACATCACCAACAAAGACTGAAAGAAATATAAACTTTATTAGTCCTTAGTCTCTACTTCCTTAGCCTTGTAAAAGAAAACCATAGTACAACAGTCTCTTAGCACCTTGGCCTGCAAATAATAGAGTGCCACATCCTCAGCCATATTGCTCAGCTTACTTGGGAAGGTTTGTCGATTCTCATATTGGACAGTTGTTAAGTTCATGTAAAAAGGCTAAGTGAACCCTAGTGTTTCCCTCAGCCCAGAATTAAAATCCTTGGACAGGCTGGCAATTAAATCTGGAGCCTCTGAGTAAGAGGCACACATGCTACTCCTGCCCACAGGGCTGGCTCCTTAGCCCTGTAGTGAAAGATGACAGAATATTAAGACAAAAGAAGAAACATTTTCAGACTCTGGCACTCTGGCTAGGGTCGCTTGAGATAAAAGGTAAAGGGAAGTTGCTGGGATGTATACCTGTGTACAATCCACCAAGGGTGGTCCTCACTCCACTTGAGTTGTTGACAGCACTGCGGGACAGTGATCCGCAGCCTGGGAAGCCTTGTACAAATGAGTTGCTGATGTTACCTAAGCCAATAGCCAGTAATTCTTGGGTTGCATCAACAGGTTTGCCATTAGCTGCAAAGAGAACAAAGGTCATAAAGACAGGAGAACTAAATGCTAAAGTTAATTAAGCATACAAATATCTTTATTACACACTGTTGTGTCATCATCTATAGTGAACTTGGCTCTGATTTGAGACCATGGGGTGCCCCCTGGAGATGCTTCAAAGACCACCTGAAACAATTTTATTAACAGAAATAAAAGTTTAAATCCACCTAATTAATACATCAGAAATGAGATAACCGTTGCCCATACAACTGAAACAAACCTTTAAAGATGACAGAAATAAACCCATAAACCTGGGAACACTTGCCGAGGACTGTTCATTTTGGCAGAAAACTGTCTGTGCCTCAGTTCAACACTTCGAACAAGAACGCTGCAGACATGAAGAAATTAAGTGACAAGAATGCAAACTCTGCCAAACCCAGCCAAGATCTCACCTGTCCCTAAGCTGCATGGTGCGTGGATATAATTTCTACACAAGAATTAGCCTGTACAGTCACCGGAAATTTAAACACAAACCGCTGTGAATCAGCGTGATTTATTAGCCATTAGAGATGAGTAACTGCCAACGATGAAGTCATCATCATCATCATCATCATCATCATCATCATCATCATCATCATCATCATCATCACCATCATCATCAGAGGCATTCACTCACAGGCAAGTACCTTTCAGACAATGAGTCTATCATCTAGCCTACTAGGTCTCCTCTACTTTTCTCAACCCTCATTTTTCTAGGTAACCTACTTCACATGATCCCTGTTACTCAATACAGAACATGCATTCATTCCCAACTTAAACCAAACAAATTGTGCTAGCAATTGTTCTCATTGTTTTCACTTCTGTTTCATCCAGCTTATGTATAAGATATCATAAGTCAATCAAGCTGTAAATGCACTGCATCATTATTGACCTATCCAAGGTAGGGCAGATCATGGAAAACAACTGACAAGGGCTATTGGACTAGACAAGAGTGATTAAATGGGTGACTAAATTTTTAGAAAACAGATTCCAGAGAATTACAGTAGGTGAAGCTTTATCAGATCCTGTAAAGATAGAGATGGAGGTTCTGGAAGGCGGTATTATTGTAGTACCTTCATGTTTCCTTGCATATCATATGAGAAAAGAACTGGAATCACAGATAAGGCCATTTGTGGTATAAATGGTCCCATACCCATTACGATGCATGGCTAGTGCATACACAGTGATCTCCACAGTATGCACCAGCCATGCGTCTTGATGGGTATGCTATTTACCAACTGATGAGCTCAATTTAGCACACTGGGGTGAAATGCTGGCAACCAGGAATGAGTTAGCTGGAAAATTTATGTCCAATAATGGAGTATTTATATTCGTATTATAAATTTACTAATTCGGGACAAATATTTCAGGTTCCGTATGGGAATCAACATGTATATCAACATACCACTTAGACAAGCATGTCATCTTACTCCCAAGCCCTTGGAGGAATTTCTTTGGAGAGTCAATGGCTAAGAAAAGAAAACATAGTTATAGAAAGAATCAAACAAGAGATTTTATGAATTATCAAACAATTTATAACATTATCATTTCTTTGGAGCAAGGTTTTTGTATGATTTTTGATGGTAAGTGCTCCACTTTTGGAGCAGAACAGGAGGTGATGGATGAGAGACAGAGGAAGATGATCAGTGATTGAAAAATGTTAATACAATGACAACTTAATATGGTGTTGGTGGAATCAACACATAACAATGATGATGAATTTATTGTGGTGATACTGTATGATCAATAACAAACCGAAACCTACAGTGCTATAGCTTGTAAGTGACTTCTGCTCAACCCAAAGCCCTGCATATTACGAGATGGTGACTGATCCTCTTGGCCATTATCCTAGGCTTCCTAGATCTGGGCGACTATCTCACCATCAGATAGCTCCTCAATTGTTCTTGTGTAGGCTGAGAGGACCTTGAACCAGCCTTCAAATCCAGGTAAAAAGCCCTAACCCGACTAATAAATTGAGCCTGGGGCCTCCAGGTAAGAGGCAGACTCCCTACCTCTATACTGCTGAATGACAGAAGGAATATTATAGTTTTTAAATAAATTGGGAAAAATAGTTAACTTTACTCACAAAAAGCTTTGCAGATTGCAATGCTCTCCAGCAGGCCAACCAATGGCAGTACGATGATCCCGGAGCCCAATTCAGAACACATATCCACGAAGTCTATATACTTCTCAGTTCCATTATCTATCTTAGTAAAGCCAAAGGGAGGCAGTTGAAAGGCGGGCATGCCTGGAGGAATGTAACCTGAAAAGGAAAAAAGAATTGCTGTAGTCAGATATCCACAAATATATGAGGACAAGTCAATAAGTATCTGAAATTTTGCTCTAATTGTCTTTAGGTTGGCTCTATGGCGTTGAGTGCTCACCAGTTGCTAGATGGCACCATTGTCTACATCTGTGATAGGTTTCAGCATGATCAGATGCTGTTGTAGCTTATAAATCTCATATTTATTCCGTATTGGCTCAGCACAACTAAGGTTAAGTTATGAATAGGTTCCCACCTTCCAATACTTATCAATTTCTATATAATAGGTTTATTAATTACATAATATAAACCATATAATCTCTAGTACATGTTTCGTTCCGATTATGGAACATCTTCAGCTAAAATTTGACAAAATGGCATAACATCAATGTATTTTAATTGTCTTGCCATTTTGTCAAATTTTAGCTGAAGATGTTCCATAATCGGAACAAAACATGTACTAGAGATTATATGGTTTATATTATGTAATTAATAAACCTATAATATAGAAATTGATAAGTATTGGAAGGTGGGAACCTACTCATAACTTAACCTTAGTTGTTCAGATGCTGTTGTGACGTAAAGATGGCCTCGCCACTCTCTGTTTGCACCAAGAAAGAACAGCATTCCATAATCCGTTTTTGTGGTCTGAGGGTGTACCAGGTGTGGAAATTCATAGAACAGTCACTCGTCTGTTATTCAGGCCATATCGTGCACTTGTTCAAAGTTGGCATCAGTTACGGCTGCAGATGGATGCCCAGATTTTTCCTCATCCTTCACATGCATGCGACAACTTTTGAATTGTTCAATCCACTGGTAAACACTTTGCTGTGGCAAAACATTGTCCCCATAATTATGCTGAAAGTCTTCCATGAATTTTCACTCCTGGTACACCCTCAGGCCACAAAAAATGGATTACAGAAAACTGTTCTTCCTTGGTGCAAACAGAGAGTGGCGCAGCCATCTTTATGTCGCAACAGCACAAGCTGTACTGATCTGATACCGCTGAAACTCACCACAGACGTAGACAATGGTGCGATCTAGTAGCTGGTGAGTGCACAACACCACAGAGCCAACCTAAAGACAATTAGAGCAAAATTCTAAACATTACAATAAAGCATTTTAAACTAGTTTTTCAGACATCATGAATTACACTGACTTTGTTACTGTTTTCAACCAATTTTTGAACAGTCATTCTCAGTCACTAATTTTTCAGTTTAAAAATAAATATTCTTGAATATGGCTGTAGTAGGGCACCACACACACAACCCTCAGATCAGAGCTCTGGTAGACTGAATGCTATGAAGGTGAGGCAATTCTGGGATCTTGTAAATTTGATTTGGATCATTGTTCTTTATGCTTAATTCAAAAACTGGAGAAAGACAGCAGAGGCAATATGAAACTATTGTACAGAGCAGGGCCTCTCAAATGCCCAAAATCTCACGCATGCAAACTGAGGTGTAGGATTCCTGTGCACAGTGCATTGGTCCCACTCGGCTCGGCTCAGACCAACGCTTCGTCTCTGGGATACTCGGCTAAGCTCGGCTCAACTCGTCTTGAATTTGGAGCAAGTGAGGAAGAGGGAGACAGGCGGAGCGAGCGACACAGGCGTGGGGAAAGAGAGAGACAGCACTATTGCTCCAAATCAAGAGACCCTGGTATAAAGTAATCAAGAAACAAAAGGAATGCAGTTGAAATCATCAAGGCAATTGAGGATCCCAAACAAAACCTAGCCAGGAAAGAGAGGACATCAGAGAGGTTCTGGGAAATCCTCTGATCACCTGTTGAAGAGGTCAGAAGCAGCTGTTGAAACCTAAACAATCCATTATGTGGATGATGATGATGATGATGATGATGATGCTTGTTGTTTAAAGGGGCCTAACATCTAGGTCATTGGCTCCTAATGGTACAAAATGAGATGAAATGTAATGACAGTTTAAAATTCCAAAATTCACCCACTGACCAAAATTCAAAACTTGATGATGAAGAATGAATGGGTGAATATGAATGTAAAATAATCAGCAGATCCAACTCGCAATATTCAAAGTTAAAAAAATTCCAAAACCAATCCACTAACTAGGATTCAAAAAGATGACGATGAACAAGGATTATGAAAATAAAATCAGTGGATCTAACCCGCAATGCCCCACCTTCCCAGAAACTAACTTTAAACAATGGTATATACTGACCTAAGGGCTGCTTCCAAAGCACAGTCTTGAATCAATGATGCTTGTTGTCAAAAGGGATCCAAAATCCAGGTCAACTGCCCCTCATAATGGTACTTATCACTAGTTAAGTAGAACCATGGTATTTCCCATGTCGTGGTACTAATTATAAGTAACATAGACTCATGGTGTTCCTCACACTGTAGTACTACTTACAGGTAATGTACTATGAACAGGTCATGCAGACCTATGGTATTTCCTCACATAATTCTGCCACTCATAGGTAACGCAAACCCATGGTGTTCCTCACATAGTGATACTAATCACAGGGACCCGTACTATCCCATGATGTTTCTCACATAGTGGATACTATTCACAGGCAATGCAGACCCAAGGCATCGCTCATAGTGTACTAATCACAAGCAACACCCAGACCCGTGGTGTTCCTCGAAGCGTAGACCCATGATGTCCACAACCAGATGATGAAACACCCCAGCGAGTGTAGCCTCATTTTTTTCTGCTCGGGGTGTTCCAACCGAACCTGGACAGAGGGGAGCCTCCGTCATAGTGGAGGATACTATACACAGGTACTGTAAACCCATAGTATTCCTCACATAGTGGTACTAATCGCAAGAAGTCGACTCATGTTGTTCCTCGCATTATGGTACTAATCACAGGTAATCTCATGGTTCAAAACTCAGCATCCCTTGGTTGCCCCTTTTAGTTGCCTCTTATGACAGGCAGGGGATACCATGGGTGTATTCATAGTCTGCATCCCCCACCCAAAGGGGGTCCATTACATGGGAAAAACAGAAGCATCTCTTAAGAAAATGCTGCAAAGGAAATCTCCAGGAATCGATGAAGTCAACACAGATATGATTAAAGCAGCAGGAGTCCTGGATTTACAGTGGCTACACAGCATGCTCAATGTAGTGTGGAAGGATGACAAGATTCCTGTTGATTGGAGCGATGGTGTCATTATCCCCTGTTTAAGAAAGGAAACCACCAAAATTGCTCCAACTACTGGGAAATAATGCTCCTTTCTCATGAGTTTAAAATTCTCAAGATGATCTTTGATCTCAGAGAGTGCAAGTCATCTTAGAGTCACAGTTAGAAGAGGAATAGTATGATGGTGCACCATGCTCTATTAACACTAATCAGAGGGGGAAAAATAGAAGAGGTCAGACACTTCAAAAAATGAAGGTATCAGCAAAAGGAAGGGAAGGGCAATGAAGGGCGTGAAATTGAAAGACTCTCCAGGCCTCGAAAACCTAATACAATCAGGGTCCGAAAAGAACAAGAGTTGACCAAGGGAGGTTGGATAGGAAAGATGAAAGTGAAGAGCCTGACACAAGTAAGTGTAACCAATACCAGACTCAGCTAGGGGAACCATGGTCACAAACCCATGCTCCCAAGTTGAGAGCCCCTGATCCCCCATTTAGTTGCCTTTTATGACAGGCAGGGAATACCGTGGATGTTATCTTACCACCCTCACCCACAGGGGAGAGGAAGTATGGCTTCAGGCCTAATAGCTCCACAATAGACCTAATCTTCAGTGTCTGGACGTTAACCTTTTCCATCCCATGCCTGAGTTAACTTGGATGTCAACATGTCACCCACTGTCCCAGACACGAGTTAACTCGGATTTCAAGAAGTGCTCTCTTCTCCACTTCCGAGTTCAGCTTGGTGAAGTAGTTTTGTTGTTCATCATATGTTCTGTTCAGATGACGGAAGATTCATAAATTGTCTTACCATATTTTGACGACAATTACTGTATGTACCTTGTGTTTTTCTTTCTTTTGAAATAGGTGCGCAGAAGTGTAAAGAATGCATGAAAGAAGATTATATTTTAGAAATTTTAGAGAATGATGATGCGCCTGACTTTTATGAGTATAGTGAAGATAAGTTTCAGTGAAACAAGCTGTGGACATATATCACACTATTATCAAGTTCTGGTAAAAGAACCAAGAGGAAACTATTGCTAATGCTGTTGTTCCATGACTGTTCAGTAACTGTGTAAATAAAGGTATTTTTAGCCTATTTCAACCATTGACAAATCATCTAGAAAAATCTGGTATGTGACATGCATAAGGCTGAAAAGAACTTGGGAGGACTTGGGAGAAAGAAGACGAGCTGCTCAAATAAGTGTTATGTTTTGAGTTGTCAGTGAAGAGATGGTGTGGAATGACATTAATACATGAATAAGTTTGGGAGGTGTCTTTAAAAGTAGGAAAGATCACAATATGAAGATACAGTTGGAATTCAAGAGGAAAAATTGGGGCAAATATTTGTTTATAAGAAGGGAAGTTAGGGATTGGAATAACTTAGCAAGGGAGATGTTCAATAAATTTCCAATTTCTTTGAAATCATTGAAGAAAAGGCTAGGAAAACAAAAATAGGGAATCTGCCACCTGGGCGACTACCTTAAATGTGGATCAGTATCGGTCGGTCGGTCAGTTGAAGGTTAATGGAGAAATATTAGGAGGAAGGCAAAGATCAGTTCATGGTTTTCCTGGATACTGAGATGGCATATGACAGCATTGCAAGAGAGAAGATACATGAATGCTTGAGAAAGAGAAACATGCTGGAGAGACTGATGAGCAATGTTCAGGTGCTGTATGAGCACTGTAACAGCTGTGTTCAATTCATCCTGGTTCCAGGCCAAAAGTGGAGTCTAGCAACACAATGCACTATCCCATTGTTATTTATCACCATAATGAATGACATAATGAAAAACATGTAGTGAACTTAATGCAAATGGCTTTTGCTGATGATGTCATGATCTGGGGAGAAATTGAGGAACAGGTACAGTTGAGACTCAACAGATGAAAGATTAAATTCCAGGGATTCAATCTCAAGATAAGCAAAGCCAAAAGAGTAGCAATGGCAATAAACATAGAAGGATGACCAGTGAACATCATGCTAGGAAACCATCCACTGAAAAGTGTGGAAAAACTTTACATGAAGTGCAAAATAAATTTAACTTTTATCAGCACAGATGGATCTTGCATACCAAGCACAGATGAACAGGACAAAGTTGGATGCGCCTTCGTTGTTCATGAAAATAATTCTGAGGTGTTTTCATCCTAATACAAACTCTCTTCCGCATGCTCTATTTTCCAGGCTGAACTGTGGGCGATCAAGTCTGCGATCGAATGGTGCAAATCTAATAATAAGAAATGTCGGTTATTAAGTGATTCGCAAGCTGCGTTGAATGCGATAAATAATAAATATAATCTGAATCCAATAGCTGTAGCTATTAGAACCACAGCTCAACAAAGTCCGCACATCTGTTTTGACTGGATTCATGGTCATGGCGGAATATCTGGAAACAAGAAAGCTGATCTTCTGGAAAAAGCAGCGTCTAATTTGGAAATTTCTTATGACAAAACGTCACCTAGCTACGCTAAAAAAATAATAAAGAAGCACGTAATCCACCAATGGAACAACATTTGGACTTCTTCCACTAGAGGCCAAGTCACCAGAGAAATATTCTTCCCTGAGGTTTTCAACCGCCTGCAAAGTAACGTGTTGGTGCCAAGCTTTGAAATTACTCAATTTTTGACTGGTCATGGCAAATTTGGTTATTATTTTCATCGATTTGGAATCAATCGTCCTGATGGCTACGTGTGTGTTTGCAGATCCTCACAAACAGTGGACCACCTACTGTTTGAATGTGCTGCATTTGAAAGAAGAAGGCATGACTTGAACTCTCATTTGAATCATTGCCACATTGCATTATCAAAACCCCTGTATCATTTGTTTAAGAAGCCGTGCTGTTACAAATATTTTATATACTTCATCCACTTAATTTTCCATTGATTAGATACAGGAATTAATTTTAATTGTAAAACTGAATATGTATTTTAACTATAACCCTAGTATACTATGTAAAATAGGGTTCCAAACTGCTTTGGATATTCAATAATAATAATAATAATAATAATAATAATAATAATAATAATAATAATAATATCAGCAAGTAAGAACACTCCTCAGGGATCTCAAAGTACCAAATAAAATAAAGCTGGTGGTGTTCAATCAATACTTTATACCAATTTTATCCTATGGTATCGAAACATGCACTCTACTAGGAAGGACTCATCAAGGTTATAGGCATCTGGGATGAAGTTCCTGAAGTCCACAATTCATAAACCAAAGTTTAAGGAATGTCATGGTGAGAAAGGAAGCTGGGATTGAGACAACATTGTTAGATGAGGTAAGCATATGCAAACTGAAGTGGTTCAGGCATGTAATGTGGATGGAGCCAACCAGGACAGTTTGTTAACCTGGAGAGACATGTGACAGGAAAACAGCTGATGAGAAGACCACTACAGGACACTAGAGGATGTCATTAACAATGGAACACCAAGCAAGTGGCTGTGTGGTTTGGGTCACATAGCTGTCAGCTTGCATTCGGGAGATTGTGGGTTCGGACCCTACTGTTGGCAGTCCTGAAGATGGTTTTCTGTGGTTTCCCATTTTCACACCAGGCTGTAACTTAATTAAGGCCATGATTACTTCCTTCCCAATCCTAGTTCTTTCATATTCCATCAGTGCCATAAGATCTATCTGTGTTGGTGTGTAAAGCAGATTGTAAAAAAAAAAAAAGGAAAGAAAAAGAAAGAAAAAAGAACGTATCTCAATAAAACAGAGTGGAAGAGGCTCGCCAACAGTACCTGGGAAACTGGAACTGTAAACGTATGATGATGATGATAATGATAATGATGTTGTTCTTTACACTATGAAGATATTTCTAGACGAAGTCAGAACTACATCAGATCTCTTTAAGAAACATACAAATTACATAATATGTGCAACCATGACCTCTGATTTGAAACTTGTTGGCATGTTGTGATGTGTTATCAGCGTTCTCGAAGGATGGACAATGAAATTACTGCAGGCTTTTGAAATGTGGATGAATTGTGGTATGTTCAAGATCCTGTTGGTTAACCGCATCATGAATGAATAGGTATTCACCATGCAAAGTCTCAACTTTCGCAAAACACAGGAAAGCACTACATTTCAGTCATGCTTTCAGAATGACAAATACAGCTTGATACAACTGATCATAGAAAATGACTACAGTAGTTTGGACATGTGCAGGTACATTACTTGAGTAATTCGGTTTGACTTGAACCAGCGTTTGATTTCAGCGCAACTCGACAAAGCTCGACTCAACTTGGCTCAATTCAGCTCAGATGGTGTAGCATGCTGCAGAGCGATGAAGCATGGATTGATAGATGGCTTGTTTTTCAGTGAAATAGATAAATGCAAGACAACTACATAACAATTGAGCAACCTGCTCCAAAGAAAGTAAACACTCCCAAGAGTCCGTTTAAATCAAAGTGGTAACTTCCTTCTTCTTTTGTCAGTTAAAGCCAAACACCTGATCTGAGGGACAATAATAACATGTGTAAGTAAATCGTCTAATGAAAGACACTACTTACAGGTCCTGCGAAAGATACTTAATTTTGCTTATATTCCTCTCAAATGTGTATTTGTTCTTGTTTTTTATGTTTTGTTATTCCTGATACGCTTCCTTTAAAAAAAAAAAAAAAATTGTGCAAAAAGAAGGGTGTTGTGATGCTACTCTTAGAGCTAGTTATAAAGTTGCTCTACGTTTAGCAAGAGCTGGGAAGCCATTTATGGAAGGGCCACTAGTAAAGAGTATTTTGTTGGTCGTAGTAGAAACAATGAACCCTACATTAGCTTCAACCTACAACAGGATATCACTGTCTAACATGACAATAACTCAGCAAATCAGTGACATTGATGGGAATTTGAATGAACAATTGGTTGTCACATTCACAAACTTCTTAACGTACTCCATTGCACTTGATGAATCAACGGATATTAGTGACACAGCTCAGTTAACCATATTGGGAAAGCCTGTTTTCCATGACAAGAGACAGGGCACCCAGCAATGCTTGTAAAGTAAAAGTGTTTAATGGCTTACTGCGGAAAAAGCTTAATATGCCGAATTTGCCTTCCATTAATTGTTTTCCTCACCAAGAGGCTCCTTGTGCAAAAATTGTAGGTCTTCAAGACGTGACGAACGTCATGATGTGCATCATGAGTGAACTATATTCATTCTCATGGGTTCACTCATCGCCAGTTCAAAGAATTTTCAATTTCATTTGAATAAGACTATCTGGATAACTATTTAGCTATTTAAGCTATTTAAGACTCTGAAGGTGATTGGGATCAGATACCGAGAATGAAGAATTATCTACAATCTGTATAAAAATCAGTCTGCAGTGATAAGATTCAAGGGCTTTGAAAAAGAAGCAGTAATTCAGAAAGGAGTGAAGCAAGGCTGCAGTTTGTCCCCCCTCCTTTTCAATGTTTACATACAACAGGCAATAAAGGAAATCAAAGAGGAATTTGGAAATGGAATCACAATACAAGGAGAGGAAATCAAAACCTTGAGATTTGCCGATGATATTGTTATTTTACCTGAGACTGCAGAAGATCTCGAGAAGTTTCTGAATGGTATGGATGAAGTCTTGGGTAAGGAGTACAAGTTGAAAATAAATAAGTCCCAAACAAAAGTAATGCAGTGCAGTCGAACAAAGGCAGGTGATGCAGGAAATATTAAATTAGGAAATGAAGTCTTAAAGGAAGTAGATGAATATTGTTACTTAGGTAGTAAAATAACTAACGATGGCAGAAGTAAGAAGGACATAAAATGCAGATTAGCACAAGCAAGGAAGAGGTTTCTTAAGAAAAGAAATTTGCTCACTTCAAACATTGATATAGGAATTAGAAAGATGTTTTTGAAGACTTTCGTGTGGAGCGTGGCATTGTATGGATGTGAAACATGAACGATAACTAGGTGAGAAAGAAAGAGAATAGAAGCTTTTGAAATGTGGTGTTACAGAAGAATGTTGAAGGTAAGATGGATAGATTGAATCACAAATGAAGAGATACTGAATCGAATTGGCGAGAGGAGATCGATTTGGCTAAATTTGCAAGTGATAAAAATCATTGTTGTCCGTATTGAAGATACTGAATGTAGGATGCTAAATGGTTTATTTTGTCACCTATTCAATACATATAAATTTTACAGTTAGGAATTTATTCTTAATTCCGCTTGAAACATGTTTTGCCCTTCATTGAGGACATCATCAGTCAAAATTACCTCTTCAAGGCAAAAATCAGGTACCTGATTAGTATTTAACATGCACAAATTAATATACATTACAATGGGAAAATTAAGTACGAGAAACTCTTGTACAATGGTGATGGTTAAACAATACAAGTTTAAAGAATAAGAAGTCGGCACCAATGCTTAAAATTACTGGGTAATTATAGCAGAGTTCAGCAGTGGTGCTCTGAAGAATAATTGATGCGCTCATAGGAAATTATAAATTTTAAAATTATTTACAATATAACAGTCAGGGGGAAGGGTATAGTGCTCGGCGTCAATGTTTTTAACAAAAATTACTGCCAATGGTTGGTAACTATGCAGTAAATTTACATTATCCAAATGAACAGTTGAGAATTTACAGTTTATATACATATTTACAAGAGAGCAGCTTGGTGAGCAAGGATATAAAAAAGTAAGTTACCAAGTGCATCCCGTTGCTTTAATCGTTGGAAGATGATTGTAGCATTGACATATCAGAAATATGCAGAGTGGTTTAATCTTAGGTAATAATCACAGGGGGCAGGGAAAATATTCCATAGCCAAATAAGGTTCTATAGGCATCAAACAGAAATTTGTCTGGTTGAAGCACCGGGTTTGGTACGGTGAACTTGTCAGCTTGGACGGCGACTCAATGGGAGTCATTGAGTAAACAGTGCATTTGAATGGCAACAATGATGGCAGTTATTTGTAGGTAAATGTATTACTGGGAATGTGTTGCAGGTTGAATCCTTCGCTTTTTCTTAGTAGATTTCTTGTAGCTTGGAATGATGTGTGAAAACATCAGTGTGAGATGCCGGTGAGACGTAAATTGATATTATTTCATGAATGAATGTATGAAGGACCTCGGGACAAAGTTACAGTTTTTTGTTGCTGGTCTAGTGAAAAAGTAGTGAAAAAGAATGGAGTTGTTTATGCTGTGAGCTGCAGTGGAGAGATTAGAAAATATACGGTAACTATAGAGTCAGAGCAATGTAGCTGGGACGAGGCATCACTTAATTTGGTCTGCGAAGAGGAGCCGTAGTGGCACGCCATATTTGTGCCGATGTGCGCTGGAATTCTAGCAAGTTGTTGGCAGTTGTGTTGTGTTGTATGAAGTGGAAGTTATCTAATGTGTCGTTGAGAGGCAATTTGTTGACGGATGTTGGTTGATTATGAAGGAGGCACAGTCCTTCATTAGATAACTTCCACTTCATACAACACAACTGCCAACAACACGCTAGAATTCCAGCGCACATCGGCACAAATATGGCGTGCCACTACGGCTCCTCTTCGCAGACCAAATTAAGTGATGCCTCATCCCAGCTACATCACTCTGACTCTATAGTTACCATATATTTTCTAATCTCTCCACTGCAGCTCACAGCATAAACAACTCCATTCTTTTTCACTAGACCAGCAACAAAAAACTGTAACTTCATCCCGAGGTCCTTCATACATTCATTCACGAAATAATATCAATTTACGTCTCACCGGCATCTCACACCGATGTTTTCACACATCATTCCAAGCTACAAGAAATCTACTAAGAAAAAGCGAAGGATTCAACCTGCAACACATTCCCAGTAATACATTTACCTACAAATAACTGCCATCATTGTTGCCATTCAAATGCACTGTTTACTCAATGACTCCCATTGAGTCGCCGTCCACGCTGACAAGTTCACCGTACCAAACCCGGTGCTTCAACCAGACAACTTTCTGTTTAATGCCTATAGAACCTCATTTGGCTATGGAATATTTTCCCTGCCCCCTGTGATTATTAACTAAGATTAAACCACTCTGCATATTTCTGATCTGTCAATGCTACAATCATCTTCCAGCGATTAAAGCAACGGGACGCACTTGGTAATTTACTTTTTTATATCCTTGTTCACCAAGCTGCTCTCTTGTAAATATGTATATAAACTGTAAATTCTCAACTGTTCATTTGGATAATGTAAATTTACTGCATAGTTACCAACCATTGGTAGTAATTTTTGTTAAAAACATTGACGCCGAGCACTATACCCTTCCCCCCGACTGTTATACTGTAAATAATTTTAAAATTTATAATTTCCTATGAGTGCATCAATTATTTTTCAGAGCACCACTGCTGAACTCTGCTATAATTACCCAGTAATTTTAAGCATTGGTGCCGACTTCTTATTCTTTAAACTTGTATTGTTTAACCATCACCATTGTACAAGAGTTTCTCGTACTTAATTTTCCCATTGTAATGTATATTAATTTGTGCATGTTAAATACTAATCAGGTACCTGATTTTTGCCTTGAGGAGGTAATTTTGACTGATGATGCCCTCAATGAAGGGTGAAACATGTCTCTAGCGGAATTAAGAATAAATTCCTAAATGTAAAATTTATATGTATTGAATAGGTGACAAAATAAACCATTGGCTAAATTTGACCAGAAGAAGAGATAGAATGATAGGACACATCTAAAGACACCCAGGACTTATTCAGTTGGTTTTTGAAGGAAGTGTAGGTGGTAAGAACGGTAGGGGTAGACCAAGGTATGAATATGACAAGCAGATTAGAGCAGATGTAGGATGCAGTATTTACATAGAAATGAAAAGTTTAGCACAGGATAGGGTGGCATGGAGGGCTGCATCAAACCAGTCTATGGACTGATGACTCAAACAACAACACCTGGATAACCTGTACCATACAGGGGTATACCGGTTAAGCAAAGGAAAGTTGATTTTCTAAGTTTTCCGAATATGCCATGCCATTGCTGAGTGTTTGGAGGAAAAAGAATGTCCAGAGCCACTTTTACATGACCCTGAATGGGTAGCTGATTTAGGATTTTTAGCAGACATTACAGCTATCCTAAATTATCTAAGGCTGAAGCTCCCAAAAGAAAATCATCTCATCAATGACATGCTCAGCAAAATAAAGGCCACAGAAGATGACTACCGCAGCAGTAGTCAAAATGTCTGGGAGAAGAGAGAGGAGTGGACCATGGCATAATAGCCCGAAATATTTTTATTCTAGTATTTCTGTTTGTATTTTAAGAAACACTTTCAGAATTGATGTCAGCTGATCCTTGTTCCACACATTACTAGTATAATTGCAAAGAAAAAGGGAAAGAGGAGACAGAGAGGATAAACCATCAGTTGAAGCCAAATTAAAAGATTTCTTTTAAAAACCTGTTTTGCACCTTGACCCATCAAAATGAGCATCTCTGCCCACTGCACACAGCCATTTTGCTGTGAGGAAGAAACAGCCGGGAAGGAGAGGAAGGGGGAGACAGCCAGAATGAGCAAGACTGCACTACTGGTCGAAATTGAGGAGTGGGACTTTGCACTGTGGTCAACCTAGCAAAGTCATCTTTTGCACTTTGTGCCGCACAATGCACTGGCACATTCACCCTAAGAGGCCCTGATGTACAAGATAAAATAAAAATGTCATTGTCTATTTTTTAATCATTTATGTATGACCATCCCATACAACACATAAATTATATCTTAGATAACTGTTTCTAATAAATTAAATTAAAATGACATTTATTTACTCTTAAATTCAAGAGAGTTTAGATTGCCTTACTTGGTGCTTGTTTTGTCATGATTGTAAGCTAATGTTCATTCATTCATTTATTTCCTCCAAGTCCTAATACATGGCACTATGTTTTTGAAAGCATAAGCAAAATGAATGTATGAACTCTTGCAAATAATTTTGAAAGTTGTAAACTGTGATAATAAATAAAACTGTATACATTATAATGGACACTGGGTTGACTGTTTCTAGAGGGCTATAATCAAGTGAAGAGAATGAATGTCATTGATTTTAGGTTTCATAGAAAGATACTGTGTCTTACCAATGAGTTCAAAAGGCACGTCATCCATCAGAGAAAAATTGTATCCTATGATACCACACACTACCACAAGAATAGCATTCCTTGAGGTGCCGACAAGCCATATGAATTTGTTCACTGCACGATGCAGCTTCGTCTGAAGAGACTCCTCCTTTGGTCCAACTTGTATTTTAACCAAATACTGCAACCAAATAAAAATTCTCACTTATTTTCATGACAAAAGCAGTCAGTTGAAACAGATATGTTTGTACTGTTGCTCTGAAAATTAGTAGGGAAGATACTGGCTACCACATAAAGCTTGAATGTATACAGATATTTAAATACGGTACCTAGGCAGCACGATTTCCAGCAGGAGCACTGCAGATAAAGAAATAGTAAACAGAGTGGCTAGCAGTTCCAAATTCTACAACCTTGTCAGACATCTTCTTTGAGATAACGAGGTACCCATGAGAACCAAGATGACTAGTTATAAGTTATACTTCATGCTCATTCTCACATAGGCCTACAGTCTAGAACATATACACTGAAAGAGAGAGAAGTTAATAAACTGCATGCATGTGAAATAAGTTTCTATGAACTGCCCTCTGAAAAACATGCTAGGACTGTATAAGGAACGATGACATTAGAACAGAACTGTATTTAGTAACATACCTACATTATAAAAAATGAAACTGAAATATGTTTATCTTCTGGCAGAACAAGAAGATTCTTACCACTTGGCTGAAAGAAACTGAGAGGGACATTG
This sequence comes from Anabrus simplex, assembly GCF_040414725.1. NCBI lineage: Eukaryota > Metazoa > Arthropoda > Insecta > Orthoptera > Tettigoniidae > Anabrus > Anabrus simplex. The sequence continues at coordinate 226,209,710 of NC_090270.1, read as the reverse complement.
AACATCATGGATTTCAAGAAAACCCCCGGAAGAAAGGTAATGCCTGGACAGATGAAAGAAAGGAGTTACATTGGTGGAAAATGCGAGAATACTAGGCAAAGGTCAAAGCCCAACAGATGAACAAGCTTGGTGCAAAGTAGGCCCATTCAAACCAAGAGGAAGAAGAAAAAGAAGAAGCTAAAATGAATCATATTTGAACTTCAGAAATGAAAATAAGCCTAAGTTATGTATCTTTAGTTTCAAATGTGCTGATATACATTTGTCACAATTGACTTGTCTTATCCATACTGAGTTAATCTTACTATGGCAATAAAGACATTTATCTGTCTATCTTTGCTCATATGTCTTTATTTATGCAGCTTACAGTGACTGGACCACCACATATTCAAAGAGAAGTGTCTGTGAACAATGAGAGAACAAGAGTAGAATGAGAAAGTGCTCATCCACTACTTGACCATCTACCCCCAGCTCAGAGATTCCACGGGCAGTCTTCTATGAATGTCTCGGGAACTAATCGGACCAGCTGAAAAAGCAAGATTACAACTATGGAAAACAAGGTCTCCTATCATCCCAGGACAGATAGCAGTAGATCAGTGCTTTCCACCTGGCTACAAAGAGAAGCGGACAATGTGAAAATCCTTGAATAGATTGAGATCAGGTGGGGGCAGATCAAAGTGACATTACTGAGGTGGAGTTACATTGATGCTAACAAGATCAAGTAAGAATGGTGCAGAGACCATACCCTGAAGCACATGCTTCAAAGTCCACTGTGCCCATCCTCCTGAACAGAAGATGAACTCTTTTAAGGCACACAGAATGCACTTGATGTAGCAACTAAATGTGTTTAATGTTACTGAGTAACTCTATATTTTAGATGTTTCCGACATGAAAATAATGATGATTTATGCAGCCATTCCCATCACTGAGAACCTAAGTATCAGACATAAGCAATCATGGACAATATAGTTAGCTGTGCAAAAAGTAGTGAGTCTTTACCTTGGAAAAATATGAAACAAGTTGTATGTTAAGAGAAAAGAAAAAGTCTTCAAAGCATACTGACTTATTTACGTCAATTTTTAAATCCTATCTGTGCAGTGCTGGGCTGAATTAGGGGTGGTGAGTGTTCAAATAATCAAATTTGAAAGAAAGAAAGAAAGAAAGAAAGAAAGAAAGAAAGAAAGAAAGAAAGAAAGAAAGAAAGAAATTAATAAAACCATAATTCATTAATCAATTACTTGTGTTAAAATGTCTCACAAATTAAAACTTAAGTATTTTCAATGTATCTGTTAAACAGTCCATCTATACAACACAACACGGTAAATAAATAAATGCATGTTGGAATGTACAGGGTATGTGTGCGCTAAGTAAGAAACTATCCTGGTGTAGCAAGAAGGACTGTTGTCAACACAAACACTGCAGCTTCCTGCTACAAATGGCTACGACAATATGCATAGAATAAAATCATTTTATATGAATAAACAACTTTCTTTCCAGGATTGTAATCAACAAAAAATACCTTTGAAAATTGTGAACTGTCATACCAATGTTCAGTCAAAGGCTAGAAAATGCTGTAATCCACTTACTCTCATAAGTATTAAGACGACAATGCAGGTGCAGCCCATGATGCAGTCTCCAGGCTTCGAGGCCCACATGTTGCTAAACAAACTGCTCCACATGCCGATAAAAGTGTTGCCTTGAGCCTTGACAGCTAACACATCCTTTATCTGCGAAGTGACGATGATGAGAGCAGCAGCCGAAGTAAATCCCGATGAAACTGGTCCCGAAATAAAGTCAATTATGAAACCTGGAAGAATAGAAGTTTTCATTACTTGATGGTGGATCTTACTACTTAGGACAAGTTTATACAACCTACCTCATCACTCTGTACTAGGGGCAAGCAACATAGTAAATAATAATCTAGTGGAAGGAGAGGAAATTTAAAGCAATGTTAAGTAATGGAAAGGAAAAAACAAGTGATGAGCAAAGTCATAAGAACCTCGATAGGAACACATTTTAAGCCAGGTCAAGTCATATTTAGAAAGGAACATGACTGGGATAAGCATTGGAAGAGGGAGCAACAGAGAAGGAGACAAAGGCAAGCATAACCCTCAACCCCCTCAATGAAGATGGGAAGCAAAAGTGAGCTTGTTGGGGGCTAGAAGAAATGGATGTAGACAAACTGGGATTAATGAGGAGAGAGCCTCTCTCTTTGAAGATGGCAGTGTATGAAGAAGTAGGGATTGCTCTTTTTTTGTTTGTGTTTTCATGTTTGTCCTTATTTCGCCTTTCTATTATGTATCCTGTTACATGTTCTTATTTATGTTCCCATCCTTCTATAATGACTTGATTTTGTACTTGTTTGTTCTTTTCCATTATTTGCAATCCAAGTTGTGAAGTACAGTAATTGAGTAAAGGTGATCAAATTACTTTCAATGAACTTTTTTATTTTTGGCAATTTTTATTTGTAATCACTGACAATATGCATAGAATTGTAATACAAATACAAATTTTACCCATAATTTACGCCTTGAAATAAAGCTGTAATCATTACATTCTAGCAGTATATATACGTCACTTAGAATATTTGCTAATGTTGAAGCCCCAGCACTTGCAAGGTGTAATACCAAAGATACAATGTGCACTGGTTCATTTACTTCCAGCTTGTTGTGGTTAATCATGTACTCGACTTTGTGAGTTTGTATATTGTTGATAATAGAACTTGAAGAATCATATGACAGAAACATGCATAATTTGTTTCCTGAAAATCTTCTTAAGGGGAAGTGTTAAAGGGGGATAAATTTTTAAAATGAACATATATACAGTATATATCAAAACCTTAACATGTTACAGACGTGAAAATTGGTATTTTTAATCTCTTTTAAAAATAAAAATAATACGTATTTGTTTGTTTTAGGAAAAAAGCACTTCAGTAGTAGATGGGATGTAAAAAGGACTGAAAAAGGGGTTGAATTCTTTTTATGTGGATACTTAATCTCAAAAACTGAAGATGTTACAGACATGAAAATTGGTATTTGGAATCTCCTTTAAAAATAAAGAAACACGTATCATTTTGTTTTTGGAAAATCTGCTTAAGGGGTGGTGAACAGGAGTGAGAACCACACCATTGTAAATTACAATTGATTTATGATAGAAAGATCAACAGGTAAAACACCTGTGACAAATTAAAACATGAAATAAAATAAAGTTTCATTAGGAAATTTAAGATTTGCTTACCCCAAGAGACGGCAGATCTCCCATGGAGCACAGTACTCCCGGACAACACGTCCGCTCTACATGATGCCGAAGACAGAATTAAGACACCCTGCAGTGTGCTTCCCAAAGGTAGCCCGCACTGGATGGTGCAACCACAAACGGCACAGCAAAATTAATGTCCAATGACCGCACAGGAGTTACTTTTCGATTTATTTAAACCAATCAAATTTAAATGTTTAATTGGATGCCTGTTATCTTGTCATTTAGGAACATCCCGAGGGTTGTATCTTGTGCAAGTTCCATAAAATCGACTCGTGTGGTATAGGGTGTCCCACAATTTTCGATGATAAAATGTAACACAATTTTAAATGATGCAAAATTTACTTGAACTACGCCAAATATATAAACTCTCATAGCACATCTTACAAGTTTTAAACTCAGTTTAAAATGATATATTAATGCTTGAATGGACAAGTAGTTGACTGAATTGAGTGGTGGTAATGATTGTTTTAGAGGTCTATAAGTATAGCACATAGACTGTTTGGCGGATAACATGTAAGAAAGAGTTCATATGAAAAGCTGAACTTTTCAAGCTTTTGGCAGCGAATGTTTATTTCTGTACAAGACAAGGAAGTGTAGTAGGTATTAATGTCAAGCTGATCTCACTTCAGGAATAGCATACATCTTATGCAGGAGAGCTTACAGCCATACTTACCAAGACCAAGTAACCCCATAAATAGTTCAACAATTCCATTGAGAAAGCAAAGGAGCACAGCATACTCGGGTCCTTTGCCACGAACAGTCTGATATGTCAGGAGAGACATGATGGCTGTTGGACCCATGGGAACATCCTTGCAACTTCCAAAGATGATGTAGATGAAACATCCAAGGAAAGAGCCATACAAACCATACTGTAACAAAGAGAGACAATGATGTGTGTTGTATGTTGAGTTCTCAGAACAAAGCATCAGTCCAGGCTGCCTGGTGAGAGACATGGTTTCACTGTTGCTTTCCTCACCAAGTCACTTAATCTTACAAGAGACACCATTCAGATGATTACATAGAATGTTCATGGTGCTACTGCTTGTTTCTGGAGTTTTATCAGAGGCATCTCATCTTAAGCATCACACAAGCACACGGACACCCTGGTAATCCCAAAACTCTTGAAATTTAAATGATATGTATGATGTGAACAAGATTTCTGTATGTTGAGAATATATTTATGAAGTTGTAAGTGCCGATTTACTTTCCATTTCCATTTTAATCACGCGCCATGCCAGCCAATCCCTACCCCATTTTGGTGTATTGTATACCTAGAGTTTGAAAGGACAATGTTGTGGGTATGGCGGGATCACGGCACTGCCTGCTTGATATGTATCCGATAGTATCAAGCAGGCAGTGGATTACAGACTGCTGACCCGCTTGCAATGCCTTCTCTAAAAGTTATTTTAAAATTTTAGTAGTCCGTGACAGTGGCTAATCCACAGAGCTGTTACCCTGGAGTGGTTAATCAACTAACTGCATGACACTGTTGACAGTCGCACATGTAACATAATACTGCTTAGTGAACCCAAGAGGCGACACAGTATAGGCTAACTGAGGTCCTATTAATGCACTGACTGGCTGAGAAGCAACTTAAGCCTATACATAGGATTTTTTTATCTACTGTCAGCTAAGTGTGAACACCCAAAGATTTTAATCATGTGATGCCACTGTGATACCCTAGTTTTTGAAATGAAGGGTGGAAGTAGCTTATTAAATGATGTATATCCTCCTAGAGAGAGTGGCCAAGATCCTTAACGATGCCTGAGTACAAACTCATGGATAAGATACCAAGAGTAGTTACGTTTTTGAAAGCTTTTTGACATATCATGAATATTGAAGGTGCAGTTCTGATCAAGGACATATTCACTGTATGGAACAATGGACCATTTTTTTCATACTAAAGACATAAAACTTTTTGTATCATTTAAAGCATCATTTTGAAAAGTATGAACCTATCAATGGTAATGAGTCTCTGAAACATTCAAGCAGAAGAATATAGAAGAAGTAGTGGATGTGTGGTTAGTTACATGAAGAAGGACACAGGAATCCACCTTGTTTTTCTTTTTTCATGACAATGACATATGGCTTTGCTGAATTTTAAATATTCTGCAAGTCACCAAATGGGATCTCCAAGAGGAGATGCATCTAATAGTGTTAGAACTTCCCTTCATGTATTGAGACAATGTGGAATGTGATAGGATTATTACAGGCAAACAAACTGGCTATTGTGGAGAAAGAAATGTAACGTCACAACTATCTGAAATGTATTGGAAAGGTGATGCACATTTTGTTGCTAACAGTGGAAATATCATCTATTTCAACACACTGTACTACCAACCATCACAGAAACACGCAATAGTGATTACATCCCTCCGTATAGGGTTGGCGTCAGGAAGGTCATCCGGCCATAAAACAAGGCTAAATCCACATGTACGACACAGTTCGCACCTGCAACCCCACAGGTGTGGGAAAAGCTGTAGAAGAAGAAGAGTGGAAATACTGCCCATTTCTCTGGACATCAGGAACAAAGTCGAAATGGAGTGGCTATAGTAATTCCATATAGGCTATAAATGATTCTGTCACTGGACATTTGCCTGTTACTGATAGAATGATTCTTCTTCTTCTACTTCCTCCTTAGCATTTGTCCTATATACAAGTGGTGTTTGCTGTTTTGGTTCTCTGTCGCCACTTTACATGACTGTGTGCCATGTCAGGATGAAGGCGTGCAATTTTTAGATCTTCATGTACGGTGTCAAGCAAACGCTCTCTTGGTTGTCCTACTGGCCTTTTCCCACCAATCAGAAATGTCAATCCACTCTTTGCAACTGTTGTTTGAACAGCTTGAAGTGCATGCCCATACCAGCAGAGATGGCTTTCCCTCATCTTTTCAGCGATTGGTGCCACTCCATATCGCTTGCGAACTTCACTGTTGCTGACATGATCATGAAGTGTCAAGCCAGAGGTCCATTGGAGAATATTTGTTTCCATCACACCAAGTTGCTAGGTATTCCATCTCCTTAGCAGAAGGCCAGCATTCTGCACCATACATAACAACTGGGTGCACTAAAGATTGATAAGCTTTAGCCGGTCTGGAATCTTCTTATCACATAGGACACCAGTCACCAAGAGCCACTTCAGCCTTGCGCTGTTCACGCGATTTGATATTTCAGGACTGAGGTTTTCATCTGCAGTAATTGTCGAGCCATAATATTTAAATGACATTGTCAATGATCAAATAATTTCCATTAAATTATTCACGATCCCATGCAAACTAAACATACTTTAGATTTATGCACCAACATCTACAGGCTCTGATGATGAGATAGAAGAATTCTATGGTTACCTAGAGCAAGATATATGGTAAATAATATTCCTCAACGAAGGGTTTTAGTACTACAAGATGATTTTAATGCTGAAATTGGTACTAACACATATGATAACAATCTCAGAGCACATGTCAGACACTTGGAATCTGAAAAGAGAGAGGAGAACATCTATCACAGAGTTTCTCAAACTATTATGAGATTGTACTCCTCACACATGGCTGAAAGTTCAATGCACCCCCTTGAAAAAATCCCTAAATGATAGGTTTAAAAGATATTGGTATCTGGCTAATTAAGGCATTTTAATTTATTATAAACCATTCTTGTAAATACACATCGTAAATGAGATTGTGAAATTAAGTACACTTTTCTTAGAAGTGAAGTTTCTATGGTGTGTAGAATTATTTTGTTATTTTTCTGGGTTGAACCATGTTGTTGTTTTCTGTACATTATGTACAGTTTGCTGATGTTTCGAATACATTGCAGTATTCTTTGTCAAGGCGACTGAACTACTCTTACTCGATCCGAGGTAATCAGTCTCCCAGGCAGCAGTCACACTATAAGAGTGGTTCCTGACCTTGGTCTTATATATTCTAGCCTTTCTGGCTGATGTAAGCCCCCTGGCTGTCTCGTGAGAATTCTGGAAAGTACGTGTCACAGAGTGGGGCTTGCCCGTTCTGTTTATGTAATTGGAGGTTCGTCCTGCGTGTTTATCGTAGGTTATGATATGTTGAATGGTGGAACATCCCTCAAACTCTGTCTTACTGTGTATTTATGTTGTGGTGTGTACATCTTAATCTATGTATGATAGGCATCCAAGAATTGCTGGTTTTATATCCTTCTTCTAAATTCGTATTGTTCGGGTGTTTCTTGATTTTGATAGCCTCACAGATTTTCCTTTCCAGATTCCAAGGGGTAGCTGCTAGGATCTTGGTCTTGTCAAATGATATTCCATGTCTTGTTTCGTAGGAATGTTTAGCTACAGCTGAAATATCTGTGTTTTGGTTATTGGTGTGATGGATATGTTCTTTTAAGCAGGTAGAGATCAGATGTTTTGTTTCACCAACATAGCATGTTCTGCAGCCACATTCAGTGTGGTATACTCCAAGAGCCTCTAGTTCTCTTGTATCTTTTACTGGTGGTAGATAACAGGCTAGCTTCTGGTGTAGTTTATAGATGGTTTTTATATTGTATTTATCCACTATCTTGCTGATCCTTTCTGTAGTTTTTCTAATGTATGAAAGTATTGCTGTTTTCGGGCGGGTCAGTTCTTCTTTCCCGTTGTATTCTTCTATGGTGGCCTTTTTTTGTTTTCTGATTTTCTAAAGACTCATTGGATGTTATTGAGTGAGAAGCCATTTCTCCTGAGGGTTCTCATGAGGTGGACTTTCTCTTCTTCAAGGTGTTCTGCGTCTGTTAACCAGTGATGTTAGAACAGCCTGCTTTTGTGATGGGTGGTGATGAGAAGAGGGATGCAGGTACCTGTCTGTGTGTGTGGGTTTCCTGTATACTGCATGACTCAGAGTCCCATTGATGTTGGGTTTTACTTGGACCTTCAGGAATGGTAGCTTTCCCTTTACTTCAGTTTCCATGGTGAACTGAATATTTACATGGATAGAGTTGAGATGGTCAAGAAATAGCTGCAGGTTATTGCTTCCGTGAGGCCAGATCATGAACGTGTCATCCACATAACGGAGAAAACATTTTGGTTTCAGGGTAGATGTGGCTAAGGCTTTCTATTCAAAGTGTTCCATGTACATGTTTGCTATTATTGGAGAGAGAGCGGCGATCCCATCGCAGCCCCTTCTGTCTGTTTGTAGAACTCCCTGTTGAAGTAGAAATAAGTGCCGTTAAGGCATTCTTTAACTAGTGTTGACAAGTCTTCCAGACATTTCTGGTCTAATAGCGGAAATACTTCTGTTAGCAGCACCTTGGTGAAAAGTGGCGTGACGTCAAAACTTACTAATAAGTCCGTACTTTTGATTGATTGGTCCTTAGGATGAAATGTCAGGAGTCTTTCACATAGATTTCAGTGTGTCCTGTATGTGGCTGATGTAGTATACATATTTAACTTTCTTCTTATTTATTTCCATATTTCAATTTTTCTTCATTTTTTCTCTGAAGGCTGCTCGCGTACCCCAATAAAAGTATCAGGCATACCCGTAGGGGTACGCGAACCACACTTTGACATCCACTGCTCTATTACATTTCTGTGTGGACAACTGTCTGGTGGTGGCAAATACCTTGTTTCAGCATCATGTTAGATGTTGATATACATGGCCATGCTCAGAACCAGGTTGACTGTCTTCATCTTGGTGAGGTAATATAATCTTCAGCAGTTTACATTTTCACACCCACAATGCATTGTGATTATGTTTCATATGACTTAGTAGCCCAATCTTGGCATGAAACATACGTCCACACAGATCACATGGAATGGCGCAGGAGTGGGGCATGGCTGAGATTAACGGAGCATCCATGCATATTGTTTAGCATCTTTATGTCTGTGTCGCTCCTCTTCAAACACAGTAACTGATGTTCAAATATTGTGGTGCCAAAGAATTTGATTCTCTGCAAGCATATCCCAGGTTTGAGTGTTAATTCCAGCTCTATTCATAGTATGCTTTAGTTGATCCTTGAACGAATCAAAGGGGCTTCATGGAAATTTGTGCCAGAGCAGAGTTCATCATACAGGAGTTGACGAGGAAGTCTAGTATCACTCATGCGACGGATGTGCTCTGTCCATCTGAGACGATGGCCAACGATGATAGCCTCAATGCTTATAGCATGCTCTTTCTCACGTTGGTGACATGGTCCTTCTATCTGATGTTAAAGATGGATCTAAGATCTTACAGATAGAAGCGCTCTACCTTTTTGATATCCTGACAGTACAGAGTCCAAGTTTCACATCCGTAAAGCAGTGTCAATATGACAATAGCCTGGTAAACCATGATCTTGGTATGCACTGTAAGGTCCTTATTTATGATGACATGATGAGATAAATGTCCATATGCTGAGTGGGCAACAGCAATTCTCCTATCCACATCCTATGAGCAGTTAGTATTTGTTAAAGAGTATGGAGTCTTGGTTGTAGGCGGCTCCACATCGTTCATAAATAAATCAGCCCTCATGGATAATAGATTTATTTACACCACATAGTTTTAGTACACTTTTGTATGTGAGATAGGTTACACTGATTACACCAACGAGACACACTCACTCCATGCCGACGAATGATGCTAGTTTAGTAAGCTGTACCCTGATGCAATGTTGCATCGTGCACAAGGGTGCGTTCTGTATGTGGGGCGAGTTCAATCTTCCCAATACCGCCACAAGAGTATACTTCCTAGATATAAAAAGTGGTTGACCTGCTCCTGTGTAGTATCCACAATCGAGATATTGAAAGCTGGGAGATTCAACGCAGATGCAGGCTGTGTGAGTACTTTGGTTTTCTGAACATCAATGGAGAGACCAAGAAGAAATTTAATCTTGCAAGGAAGTCAGCTAAGGACAACATGATGGCAAGCATAATTGGTGGTCATACAAATTTTAGTGAAAAATGGAAGAGTATGTATAGGTACTTTAAGGCAGAAACACGTTTCAAGAAGTATATTCCAGGAATCATTAATGAACAAGGGGAGTGTGTATGCGAGGATCTTCAAAAGGCAGAAATATTCAGTCAGCAGTATGTAAAGATTGTTGGTTACAAGGATAATGTCCAAATATAGGAGGTGACTAATACTAAAGAAGTATTAAAATTTACCTATGATAACAATAACATTTACAGTAAGATACAAAAGTTGAAAACTAGAAAAGGGCTGGAATTGATAATATTTCTGGGGATATACTAAAGACAATGGGTTGGGATATAGTACCATATCTGCAGTACAGTACTTACTTCATTATTGTATGAATGGAGGAGCTATACCAAATGAATGGAGAGTTGCTATATTAGGCCCTGTGTATAAAGGAAAGGGTGTCGTAAGCTTTGGGAAAGCATTCTTCATGATTATATTAGACATGTTTGCAAAATTAATAACTGGTTTGATGGAAGAAAGTTCGGGTTTAGGAAAGGTTATTCCACTGAAGCTCAACTTGTAAGATTCCAGCAAGGTATAGCAGATATCATGGATTCAGGAGGTCAAATGGACTTTATTGTGATTGACCTATCTAAGATGTTTGATTGGGTAGATCATGGGAGACTATTGGCAAAAGTGAGTGCAACTGAACTAGAAAAAAGAGTGAGTGAATGGGTTGCTATATTTCTAGAAAACAGAACTCAGAGAATTAGACTAGGCCTGGAGGCAGTATTATTGGACCTTTACATTTTCTTATATATAAGAACTGCTCAGCAAGGAATGGAGAGGTCTATGCTTGGATTTACCAAAAGAGATATAAAGAGGTCCCACGACATAACAGCGGTCACAAATGTCGTTGACATCATAACAAGAATTTTAACCTTGAAGTGGCAATGAGCGGGACATGTGGCCTGAAGAATGGATGACAGATGGACCAAGGTTGTTCTTGAAAGGAGCCCAAGAGATAAATTGAGACTGGGAGGAAGGCCACCGGATCGCTGGGACAAGGACATCCGTAAATCACCGGAGTTAATTGGCAAAACATTGCTGAAGAATGCTGGAAGTGGAGGCAACTCCTAAATATTTACCTAAGTTTCAGACTTCAAGAGGCCACATCAGTTATTGATAGAACTGGCTGATTGTGATTGTGTGATATATACCAGTGATATACGTAAAGAAGTGGAATCACAGATAAGGCTTTTTGCAGATGATGTTATTCTGTACAGAGTAATAAATAAGTTACAAGATTGTGAGCAACTCCAAAATGGCCTCGATAATGTTGTGAGATGGACAGTAGGCAATGGTATGATGATACATGGGGTTAAAAGTCAGTTTGTGAGTTTCACAAATAGGAAAAGTCCCCTCACTTTTAATTACTGCATTGATGGGGTGAAAGTACCTTTTGGGGATCACTGTAAGTACCTAGGTGTTCATATAAGGAAAGATTTTTTTGGGCTAATCACATACATATGATTGCAAATAAAGAGTACAGATTTCTGCACAAGGTTATGAGGGTATTTAGGGGTCGAGTAAGAATGTAAAAGAGAGGACATATAAGTCTCTGGTAAGACCCCAACTAGAGTATGGTTCCAGGGTATGGGACCCTCACCAGGATTACTTGATTCAAGAACTGGAAAATATTCAAAGAAAAGCAGCTCGATTTGTTCCAGGTGATTTGCAGAAAAAGAGTAGTGTTACAAAAATATTGCAAAGTTTGGGCTGGGAAGACTTGAGAGAAAGGAGTCGAGCTGCTCAACTAAGTGGTATGTTACATGTGATATAAATCATTTTGTATCCGTATTGATTATATAATAACAATAAGTTACTTTATTATTTTATCCACCTAATCAATACATTAAACACAATCAATTAGGATCTTGTCCTTGATAACTTATTGGTTAACATGTTATTTAAAATATGGTACATATTTTGCCTTAATTTTGCAGGCATCATCAGCCATGATTTGACCTTAAAATAAAATCAGGCACCTGATTGACTTATGAACTAATGTTAAAGTAGGACAATATTAGAAAGAATCTTAAAAGGTCATGAATAAGAATTAAATGTGGTAAAAAAAACTATTAAATTGATAGCTTTACAAGACTTGTAACTTTGAGTAAAGTGAATAGTGCAACAGTTGATTGTGAACTTGTGATTTAAGGAAGTTGATATATAATAATGTTTAAATAGCAAGTGGTTGATAACAGAGAAACATTCCGAATTATCAAATCAAATGTCGTTTTGTTAAAACGTGATGATAAACATGAACAATTTAAAATGTCGTTGAATGGTAGTCTTATGACTGACGAATAATCAGTTGTATGCTTATTACAAATGTCATTAGCATATGGTATAATATTTTCACTTTAAAGATGGTGTGAAAGCTGGTAGCTCTTAGTTGATATTCAAAATTGATATTGGACTCCTTTGGACCATCTCATTTGATGTAATATTTTGGCATTACTACGAATTGCAGGTTTTGTTGACATGCTGGTCAAAAGGGGTGATGCTAAAATTGCGTGTAGATTGTGTGTTGATTCTAAGGTGAAGTCTGTAATTGAAAACCAGAAGTGTGGTGTTAACGTTGGAAAAGGCTCACTAAGAAAATTACGTGGAGAACGTAAACACTTACCTCGTGACTTTCAGTTAAATTAACTTGTTGTGTTATGATATGGGCTGCTGGCAACTGTCGAATTCTTACTGCGTGAGTTATAGCGGTGGGATCCCGTTGGCGGGGGGTTACACTCGCGAAGGTGTGGCTATGGGCCTATTTGTTTTGCTTGAAGGGGATCTGCTACCGGTGGGGGGAAAAAGAGTAGAATGTATTATTTATAGGAATGGTGGGAGTGCTTCATGATTTAAGGTCGAAAATTTTGAAAAATTTACTTGTGAGGGGAATTGATTTTTGTATCTTGATTGATTTTTGATCTTTGTTGAACTGCTGGTCAAGAAATATGAATATGTTTTCGTACTCTGTCATGAGTTTACCTTTCCGGATTCCTTTTAAGATATATAAATCCTGTTCTATGGTTGTAAATTTATGCCCTGTGTCCCTCATGTGGTTGGCCATTGCAGAAAATTTATTGTGTTTCTGAGCATTATAATGTTCAGCAAATGTGGTTGAAAACTGTGGCCAGTTTGGCCAACATAAGAAAAATTGCATGTAAGGCATTTTAATCTGTATATACCCGATCCAGAATAATGGTTATCTGTAGCGTTAATTGAGTTATGATTAAAAAATTAATTACAATTGGTATTTTTTGTTGTATATGCTATTTTTACATCATATTTATTTAGGGAATTGGTAATTGGATGAATGCTATGGTTGGTGAACGTAAACTTAGAGCGTATTTTGGTTTATTGGGTTTTAATGGGGTTAAATTTGTGGATAGTTTCAATTTTACTTTGTTGATGATTTTATTAATCATGTCCGCATTAAATCCATTGAATTTAATAATTTCTTTTATGAAACTCACGCAGTAAGAACTCGACAGTTGCCAGCAGCCCATATCATAACACAACAAGTTACTCTCGCTGAAAGTCAAGAGTAAGTGTTTACATTCTCCACGTAATTTTCTTAGTGAGCCTTTTTCAACGTTAACACCACGCTTCTGGTTGTCAATTACAGACTTGACCTTAGAATCAACATACAATCTACACACAACTTTAGCATCGCCCCTTTTGACCAGCATGTCAACAAAACCTGCAATTCATAGTAATGCCAAAATATCACATCAAATGAGATGGTCCAAAGGAGTCCAATATCAATCTTGAATATCAACTAAGAGCTACCAGCTTTCACACCATCATTAAAGTGAAAATATTATTCCATATGCTAATGACATTTATAAAACGCATATAACTGATTATTCATTAGTCATAAGACTACCATTCAATGACATTTTAAATTGTTACTGTTTATCATCATGTTTTAACAAAATGACTTTTGATTTGATAATTCGGAATGTTTCTCCGTTATCAACCACTTGCTATTTAAACATTACTATATATCAACTTCCTTAAATCACAAGTTCACAATCAACTGTTGCACTATTCACTTTACTCAAAGTTACAAGTCTTGTAAAGCTATCAATTTAATAGATTTTTACCACATGTTAGTTCTTATTAATGGCCTTTTAAGATTCTTTCTAATATTGTCCTATTTTAACATTAGTTCATAAGTCAATCAGGTGCCTGATTTTATTTCAAGATCAAATCATGGCTGATGATGCCTGCAAAATTAAGGCAAAACATGCACCATGTTTTAAATAACATGTCAACTAATAATTTAACAAGGACAAGATCCTAATTGATTGTGTTTAATGTATTGATCAGATGGATAAAATAATAACTTATTGTTGTTATGTAAAGTAAGCAATATGTTCCGAGTTGTCAGTGGAGAGATGGCATGGAATGACATCAGTAGACGAATAAGTTTGAGTGGTGTCTTTAAAAGTAGGAAAGATCACAATATGAAGATTAAGCTGGAATTCAAGAGGACAAATTGGAGCAAATATTTGTTTATAGGAAGGGGAGTTAGGAATTGGAATATCTTACCAAGGGAGATGTTCAATAAATTTCCAACTTTTTTGCAATCATTTAAGGAAAGCTAGGAAAACAACAGATAAGGAATCTGCCACCTGGGCAAATGCCCTAAATGCAGATCAGTGGTGACTGATTGATGATTACAAGTACTCTTGAAACAATTGACTGACTGTTGCATCTCCTCAGATGTGAGAGCAGGTGCAGCAGTATCATTTGCATATTACAGTTCCGTAACTGAGGTAATCTTAGCGAGCTTTTGGAAGTAAAGTCTAGCTTTACTGAACAGTCCCCCATTGAAGCAATATCTCACCTTTACACCTTGTTTGTCTGTAGATGTTCCATATAGCATGGCAGGTAGGTAAAAAGCAAAGATTGTTGGAGCAAGCACCTATCCTTGTTCCAATCCATGAGTGATTGGAAATGGATGAAAAATAATATTTTGTTGAAAGATTTGCCCAGATGGGTTATCATGAAGAGCCTTGACCAGGTCTACAAAATGCTGTGGATGCCAAAGCGTTTCAGTGCTGTCCACATAGCTGGTCTCGGGACTGAGTTGAAAGTCTTTTCCAGGTTGTAGAACACTAGGTATAAAGGAGTCTATTGCTTTCTGCATTTTTCATGGATATGGCTTGCACAGAAGATCATATCTGTCATGCCTCCAAAGGTTCAAAAACCGCACAGCAACTTGGGTAGGAACCATTTGGAAAGAATCTGCAGGCAATTGAGCAAAATTCTAGCAAGAATTTTACCTGTTATAGATAGCAGTGTTATACCATGATAGTTGCAACAAACACTACGATCACCCTTTTTTTTAAAAATAGAGTAATGGTAGTGCCATTTTTAAGGTAACCCTGCTACCTGGGTGACAGCCCTAATGCAGATCAGCATTGATTGATTGATTGGTTGATTGATTGATTGATTGATTGATTGATTGATTGATTGATTGATTGATTGATTGATTGATTGATTGATTGATTGATTGATTGATTGATTGATTGATTGATTGAAGAGAAGATACAGTTGAACACAGCTGGTAAAAGACCAGGAATACAGAAGGAGGAAAGGTGTCTGATGGTAATGAAAGGAACAAACAAGCACAAATCAAGTCGTATATGGAGACATGAAAAGTAACACATATCTTGACATAATGTGAGCTGGAAGAAGTGCTATGCTAGCTACCTGGGCAGGAAGACCAGCTACGTTGGAATAAGCAAGTGACTGGGGTATGACTGTCAGCCCGACAGTGATCCCAGCCACAAGGTCTCCCAGAGCATCATGGGAATTATAACGAGGTAACCAGGTGAGTATCGGCACTCTTCGCCTCAACATCTTCTTCGAACAACCCTTCACTAGTTTCTCCTTCGTTCTTGAAAATACATCGGAGAGGTACTCCTTAGTGGTCATACTCTCAAAGCTGTCGTCTTCCATGACTGGAAAAAAAAAGCACATTCAAGGGTTATAGAAGTTAACTATATGCACATTTTTCTTAAAGTAAGAGAGTCCCATAGAAGAGTCATAAGATAAAAAGTAAAGATAACTCATTTGGTGCAGCTTGTTTCAGGGACACCCCCAGTGGAGGTGAGCTGTATGTAACAACCGTCCCTGAATTGACCGACCAAGTGCAACTTCTATGCCTGTTGCACTCCATCCCATAAGCTGACATCCGGCACCTGTACAACACAATGCATGCACATTTGCAGGCCTGCATTCAACAGTCAAGCGATTACACTGGTTTTTAATGAACCAGCATGGCACACTTGCAATGGCTTTTCTCATGCCGATATTAACTTGTAATCTTGTACCTTTAATCAATTAAATAATGTATGTTACCTTGACAAATATATTGTCAAAATTTCCATATTCTACATTCCTTATTTCATGGTGTCTGGATATTTTTTTTCTGCCAGTGTATTATTATTATTTAAAATGAATTCATCACTTATACCAAAGGTACCTTTCGTAGTTTTGTGGCCCTGAAGAGAGTTCCATAATTTTAACCTGAACAGTTTTATTACATGATAACGTCATGTTTGAAGACTGCCATTTTGGAGGGAATATGCTTAGGATCAGTAACCCAAGGGAGTGTATATACAGCAATTTACAGAAAGGAGAAGATTTAATCAGTAGTATATAAAGGAGGTGACTAATACTAGCAAAACAGGTACTGTTTTTTTTTACCAAGGAAAATAAAGATATTTATAAAAAGATACAAAAGCTGGAAACTAGGAAAGGAGCTGGAACTGATAAGAGTTCTGGGGATATACTAAAGATAATGGATTGGGATATAGTACCATATTTGAAGTACTTGAGTACTGCCTGAAAGAAGGAGCTGTATGACATGAATAGAGAGCAGCTTTAATAGCACCAATGTACAAAGGAATGGTGATAAACATAAAGCTGATAATTACAGGCCAGTCAGCTTGACATGTGTTGCATGTAAGCTCTGAGAAAGCATTCTTTCTGATTATATCAGACACATTTGTGAAATTACTAACTGGTTTGACAGAAGGCAGTTCAAGTTTAGGAAAGGTTATTCCTGTGATGATCAACTTACAGGATTCCAACGAGATCTAGCAGAAATTTCAGATTCAGGAGGTCATAAGGACAAATCCAAGACCTTTGACAGCATAGATCATGGAATATTATTGATGAAAATGAGGACTATTGGACTAAACAATAGAATTGAGAAAATCGGAGTAGGTAAAGCATTATCTGATCCAGAAATTAAGAGGGGTGTCTCTCAAAGCAGTGTTATTGGACTTCAGTGTTTTCTTACACATACATACATACATACATACATACATACATACATGAATGATATGAGTAAGGAACTGGAATCACAGATAAGGATTTTTGCAGATAGTTATAACACATGGAATATAAATATAAGTTACAGGGTTGTAAGCAACTGCAAAAGGCCTGGATAAATTTGTGAGATGGACAGCAGGCAACAGTATGATGGTAAATGGGATGAAAAGTAAGTTATAAGTTTCACAAAGAAGAGTTCTTTCAGTTTTAATTACTTTGTTGATGGTGTAAAATAGATGGTGGAAGATATATTGAGTTTGAGGGGGATAATTAGGCTTATAATGGAGGAAATATATGAAAGTAGGTCTCCAACAATCAATGTACAGGATACAATAGGTAGGGAAGATGGAGGGGAAGGAATAGCAGAAATTGTAGAAGACAGGTGGGTTAATGTTTTAAGGGGAAGGAAAATGAGGACTAAGGGTTTTCCTTAGGGAGTGAGAGTAGGATAGGTATTGGTGAGGAATTGGTATGAGTCACACTGTGAGTAGATCAGCAGAGGGAAGATGGAGATCAGGGAGGTGTTTCAGAGGAGGGCACGGCAAGAGGATGTGGAACAGGATAGAGAGAGGGAGATAAGGGAGGAGGAAATAGGTTCTGCAGGTGTCAGGGAAGTTAAAAGAGACCAGGAGAGGAGGGTTTTGATGATGTGGGTGGGGATGATGACTCAATTGTTAGGCATGTGGGAAAAGTGTGTGGAGGAAAGGAAACCAGGATGGAGTGTTATCCAGGAATTAGGATAATATACATGTTGAGGAAAATAGAAAGGAAGGAGGAGGGTAAGGATAAGGTGTGAGCCGCACCCCTCCCTTACCGACAATCAACATCACCATAAAACACACATGTTGGGAGATTCAAGGCATGGACTGTGACTAGGAAAGGCCAAAGACACAGCCCTGAACTGGAAACGACCCTAATTTCAATGCAGAACAGGAACGAGACTAGGGCTACTAGCAATAAAATTCAAACTAAATTTAAATGAGGGTTTATTGATATAATAAAATTCAAAAAGGAAACAAGAAATGAAGCCAGCAATTAAAAGAAAGGATACGTACATGTGCAGAGTTCATCCAATTGGAGTCCTAACATTAATGCCTGAGCACAGCTTTTCAAACACCAAACTTAAATTATTTATACAATGGGTTCACCGTCTCAATTGCAATCTCGCTACATAATGTAGTAATGTGAATACAGTCCACACAGATCAACTCTATCATTCTTTCCGCGAGATTAATAAAATTCTTTACATACGCGTCTATTTAACTTCCACATCGTCTCAACAGTTAGCACAGATCAAGGTTCCCACACAGCAAGGAGAAGAAATAAAACCAGAGAAGGTAAAATAAAATGTGAAAGATCACAACATAGCACAGAGAGAAACATCTCTGGACCAAAGAAACAATATTCAATCCCAAAGAGAAACACAGGTAGGTGCATAGCCTGAATATAAGAAAACAAACATGGCGGCCTCGTGGGCAAGCAAACGGCCATGACGGAGACCATAGCAAAATAAATATCACTGTACCGGCAACAAGCATGAGGCTCAGAAACAAAGTCAAAAATATAAATTGAGCTGACAGATACGTCATCCTTTCTCTCCTTCCACTCACCAACACACACCCAAACATTCAGACATTGCCAGTATAGGCAAACAATACGAGCAGTTGCTCCATTTAATAAGTTGAACACCAACTCATATAGTATGACTCTCATGGTCACAAACAAAGGTCTCACATATGTCAGAGATAGCGTGCACGGTACAGACAATTAGCAATAGAATAATAGGGACCCAGTAGTCATGCATAAACCCATCAGCTTACGCACTTCGTACGACACAAATGGATCTCTGCATCGACACGCAGGGCGTATATTCATTCGATGGCAAAATACTTTACAATGTAGCGCACGTAAATAAAATGAATCAGAAACCCAGCTATGAACACATCACCATCATGTCAACAACAGACACACAGCCCATTCTCGCTGTAGAGCAGAAGGATGCATATCAATCGGCCATCATTAAAAGAGGCGAATGGCAAAACAGAACCGTAGAAATAATATTAATACAAGGATTACCATACCTGTAATATCAATAATCAAAATAAAAAGAAGGATGGTAGTATGGGTCAAGTTAAAATCTATTAAAAACCCATTTATGGCATAAAAACACCACTCCAATCTGCATGGGATCTATGTTTATATTCCACGCACATAACAATGCAAAGATTCGCTCCAAAGAGATAAAACAACAGTCGCGCTGAAAGAATGATCTTCCGTGCTCATGACCGAGGGAGCTGCCCTCTCTGGTACAATCATGGAAACACTTAACTCAATCGAGCTGAGGCCGATACGAGCCCTTCGCCGTCTCACCCCTTTGGTAGTCTTGATCGCAGGTCCAGCGTTTTATCTCCGCCTTGACGCTGTGTAAACGCCATTCAACCTTCTAACTTGCCTCTAGTAAGCGGTACTGCAGAAAGGAAGTGCTGGAATTGTGGGAAACTAGGGCATGTTTCAAAGAACTGTCGGTCTAAGCCTCCTCTGAAATCCTCGAAGTGTGGTCTAGCTGGTGTCACTCAGCACGTGTGTCCTCGATGCAACTCTTGGTAGGGAAACTAAATGCACGCCGGCGTGTTGGTCCGTCATTGGCGCCTGATGTTGGTGTTAATAAAAGGATCTGGGGCCTTGCCTTGTCTACTGTATGCCTTATTAGACACTGATTCCTGCGTTTCCTTCGTGAACCAATTCCTTGTGTCTTCTATGGATTTAAAATATCTCCAAGCCTGCGAGAGCTTGGGAAAGTTCATGTCTGCTGATGGCCATCAGGTATGTCCCGTGGGTGGAATCAAATGTCATATTAAAATTCATAATCTTTCGTGGGATTGGGCATTTAATGTTGTTCCCGATCTATCTGTCCCGGTTATTTTAGGAACCGATTTTATGCTGGCTACTGGTCTCTCTATTGATTTTATCACTCGTACCTTTGCTTTTCGATTCAAATTAGGCGTAAGTTATCCTTTTGAAGCCCCTTTCCACCGTGCTACCGTATGCGCCCTTTTGAAATCTCAACTTCCCAATGCCTCATGTGATTTGACTGACAACCAGAACTTGATGTTAAACGATCTGTTGGAAGAATTTTCTGATGTTCTAACTGCTGATTTGGACTGTGCTAAAAATTTCTCCTATTCCATCGAACTGAAAGATGATACCCCTGTTAGGTTGCCTCCATTCGGTTGTTCGCCCCCAAAACTGTCTGCTCTGAGAGAATGTGTTAACGACCTCTTGGAAAAGAAGGTAATTAGTCCCTCCAAGTCTCCTTTCAATAGTCCCACCTTCCTTGTCCCCAAAACGGAGGGGGTGCGGCTCAGGTGGTAATTTTCCATGATGGTACCAACAACTTAAGGCTAGCAGGAATAGGTACTAACATATTTGGGGATTGTATGGGATCTGTTTGGCATCATGGAAGAAGTTTGAGAAAGCAGAGATTGTTATCAGTGGGATACTGCTTAGGAGGGATACTGACAGGAGGGTGATTGGGGTTTTAAATGAAACTATGAAATGGGTATGTGGGAAATTGGGAGTGAGATTAGTAGATAGGCTAGGGATCTATGTTCAGATGTCCTTCACTTGAATTGTAATGGTACTGTACATATAAGTTAGGGGTTTTGTTTAGAAGAGTTACAGGGAGGTACACTCAGGGAAACTGGATGGACTAGGGGGTGGTGATGACAGTATAGGAAGCATGAAATAAATTAAAGATGACATAAAATTGTTAATGTTAAACTGTAGAAGTACTATAAAGAAAGGAATAGAATTCTTCTTATTGATATTCTCCTGCTTTTCCCTTATCTGCTGGGGTCATGGGTGCGAACTGTGTCGCAGATGTGGATTTGGCCCTGATTTATGGCTGGATGCATTTCCAGATGCCAAACCTATATGGAGGGATTTTACTATTGCATATTTTTCTGGTGGTCGTTAGTGTAGTGTTTTGTCTGATTATGAAGAGGTTAGTTTTGGGACAAACACAAGAACCCAATTCCCAAGCCAGAATAATTAATCACAAGAATTAATCACCCGGACGGGAATTGAACCCGGGACCCTCTGAACCGAAGGCCTTCAGCTGAATAGTCGGGTAAAGAAAGGAATATAATTGAGCAATTTAATAGATATATATTTACCAGATATAGTAATCGAAATTGAATCATGACTGAGAAGTGATATTATGGATGCAGAAATTTATGACAGGATTCAAGTGCTTATCATAGAGACAGGTTAGAAAACATAGGAGGGGCAGTATTCATACTGGTGAAAGAAGAATTCGTAAGCTACCAAAAAGTAAGAATGAGAAATATGAAATTGAAGTGGTTACTCAAAGAAGGGCCCACGTTGATCTTTTTATAATTTTACAGGAAAGACGAAAGTAAAAAAAAAAAAGTATATCATTAACAGACACTGATTCAAAAGTTAATATCTACAGTTAGAATTATAGCACTTGCCCAATGAACTAGGTTATCTTCATATTTCTAACACTTTTTAAAGTGGAGATATCACAATTTGAATAATCAAAATTGGGCACTTTTTCCACAATCCAACTTTTCAAATATGTCAAATCCTTAATAAAATATCTTCTTATTTGTGACATATTTTGAGAGCTTCATGACATCTCTTAGCTTTGCTGCCATTATAGGTGATAGTCTTTGTGTACAGAGTCCTATGGGATGGTTTTCAAGTAATTGTTGAGGAGTGTGAAAACAGGTGTGTTCAATCAATCAATCAATCAATCAATCAATCAATCAATCAATCAATCAATCAATCAATCAATCAATCAATCAATCAATCAATCAATCAATCAATCAATCAATCAATCAATCAATCGATCGATCGATCGATCAATCAATCAATCAATCAATCAATCAATCAATCAATCAATCAATCAATCAATCAAAGATATGCATTTAGGGCTGTTGCCTTTGTGGCAGATTCCCTATCAATTGTTTACTTAGCCTTTTCTTAATGGTTGTCAAAGAATTTGGAAATTTATCAAACATTTTCCTTGATACATTATACCAATCCCTAACTCTTCATCTTATAAATTAATATTTCCCCCAATTTTTCCTCTTAAATTCCAACTTCAACTTCATATTGTAATATTTTGAAGGTAAAGGGACAGATTTCAAAATGTCAAACTGAAATGATCTTAAATCTTTGATAGAAAACACTGAACTCAAGTGCCCTCTGGTACTGATTGAAAACAAAACTTTGTACTTTGTGGTCATGAGACTTTCTGTCACATTAAACTTCATTTAAAATAAATATATCCTCTATAATTTTGCAGGGCATAGGAGTGAAACGAATTACGGAAATGAGACGTAAAGACTGCGTTATACAGTTTAGATTTAAAAAATTATTATCCGTATATTACAGAAACAAATTACTCCTTAATGGAAATTAGTTATTAGTTCAGTCACATGTAAGTATGTAATATTCACAAGAGTGCCGGGCTGAATGGCTCAGACAGTTAAGGCGCTGGCTCTCTGGGCCCTAGTTGGCAGGTTCGATGCTGGCTCAGTCAGGTGATATTTGAAGGTGCTCAGATATGTCAGCCATAGCTTCACTGGCATATAAAAAAACTCTTGGGGGACAAAATTTCAGCACCTCGGCATCTGTGAAACCGTTAAAAAGTAGTTATTGGGGCATAAAAACAATAACATGGTTATTAATGTAGAACTTTCTGACAGTCGCAATACAAAAGCAAAGAAAAAGTACAATAGGTCTTCTCTCTATCATTCGAGTTAGCTGGAGTTTGTAACAACGTTTATTTCCCAGCATTCTTCCTTGACTCAATTTTTGAAGGCTCGTTTATCAGCATTTGCTAATGGAGAACGTTACGCCCATGACTTAAATCAAATACTAACGCCTACAACAGGAGAAATTTTCCCTCTCGACTTCAA
This sequence comes from Anabrus simplex, assembly GCF_040414725.1. Taxonomy (NCBI): domain Eukaryota; kingdom Metazoa; phylum Arthropoda; class Insecta; order Orthoptera; family Tettigoniidae; genus Anabrus; species Anabrus simplex. The sequence goes on along the minus strand of NC_090270.1, from coordinate 226,186,250 downwards.
TATAACACCAACGCCACTAGGCATGCGATGAGAGAACCTCTCACACAGGGGGCAGAACTCATAAGAATCTTTGTTCCGACTAGAGGAGGGGATGCTTTACCTCCCTTGCATCGCTGAGAAGTAAACTCACAATGAAAAATAATGTGAGAGAAAATCTCATATAGCGACCACTTGAGGGTTAAACTCTCGGGACCTTCTTCTATATACTTAAACCAGCAGAGTTACAGTATAACAAAGTCCCAAGTGGAATAATTGGGCTCACTTTCTACCAACCATGTATTTTAACGTGTGATTTCTCAAGCAAGTACGAACATGGCTTGGCTCTTGTTCCACTCACCAGATGCGCCTGCTGACAATGTGCAAGAAAAAAAGGAAATAGTGAATTTTGAAACAAATTGTGATTTGGGCCCTTCTTCGAGTAACCGCTTCAATTCTACGTGTAAGACCTATCTCTAAAGATAATAGGAAACTAGATGCTTTTGGGATGTACAAACATGGCAAGGATAGTGCGGATGCTGATGCAGATCCAGAATTGTTTGATAAATAATCATCTATGTGAGGAATGACACAGAAAAGAACATTTTTGTAGCATATGATCTCAATTTACTAAATATTTACTGGGAAGTAAATTCTAACAATAGAAAGTAGCACCAACAAATGGGAATAAGTTAATATGGGAAAGACAGCTGAAACAGGAAGTGACAGAACCAACTTTTGTTTCCTTAATTATGCTTAATTATACATTCCTTAATTATACATTCACACGAATGTACTGTATTGAATAGGTTGACCACTTCAATAAACTTACTTGTTTCATATTTATTTACATATTGCTTAGGTGAGCAGCTCATCTCCTTACTCCCAAGTCTTCCCAGCAAAAGTTCACAACATTTTTGTAAGACTACTCTTTTGTCAGAAATCACCCAGAACAAATCTACCAGTATGAGGCTGAGAAATTTGTGCACTTTCAAATACCTCCAGACTGAGCCAGGATCAAACCTGCCAAGTTGAGATCAGAAAGGCAGTGTCTCCACTGTCTGAGCCACTCAGTCTGACCCTCCAGAACATAATTATCCCATCACCTGATCACAAATACCTTCTCTAGTTACTGCTGTTACATTCATTAATGAAGCAGTGGAATTAAGGGACTTACCACAAAGTATCCAAGACAATATTATAATATTGTTGTAAATACAGGATGGTCGGAAATAACATGAACCAGTTATGTGAGCATTAGGGGGTTTGGCATACTTATGAATAATTTGAAAGAAATAATTTGATATCAGGAGCCGTTGCCATTTTGTCATCTGCTAAAGTTAGCCAATCAGATCGCTCTGCGGGTGAATTCAAATGGGCTTTGCAAGGTGGTGTTGCTAAATCTGCTTGTGGCTTAAGACCAGCTTGAGAGCCAAGACAAGAAATCAGTGACAAACACTAACACACTGTGGATTTCAGCTGGTGTCACTGTCACCTCGGAGGTCTATGTTCAAATCTCTCTCCTAGCAAAGTTTCTTTTTTTTCTGATTGGTGCTCCTCTCAAGCTGGTCTTAGGCCACATGCAGATTTAACAACACCACCTCACAAATCCCATTTGAATTGACCTGTGAAGTGATCTGATTGGCTAATTTTAGTGCCTAATAAAATGACAATGGTGCAGGATATTAAATTATTTCTTTCTAATTATTTATCAACATGAGCAACCCTTTAAACGCTCATATACTTGGTTCACCTTCTTTCTGTCCACCTTCTTAGAGTAACGGTTAGTGTTATTAGCTGCTGTCCTCGGGAGCTCGGATTCGATTCCCGGTACTGCCAGAAATTTAAGAATGGCAGGAGGGCTGGTATGTGGTTGAAATGGTACACGCAGCTCAGCTCCAATGGGGGTGTGCCTGAAAAGAGCTGCACCACCTTGGGATGAGAACACGAGTTTACTTTTTTTTAACCTTCTTTCTGACCACCTGTATAGACAGTTTTGGAAACTTATTGGACCAAGCAAAAACTTTCCATTGTCATGATATAAAGGATCATATAAGATTAGGTTGCGAGTTGCACCTTCATCAACCACTTGCGAAGGATCTGTGAACACCAGTTAGCGATTTTGCACACAGACATTGAAACAAGCTGAGTTATGACTATACCTAATATGGAAAATTGCAAATTCCCATGGAGGAATTAGATTTTTTCACCAATAGCGCATGTCAAAAATGTCAAAAACAGATCAGATATAAGGCCCCTCAGGCGTTTGCTCTATTAACCAGCACCTCGTCCCAGGTCTGACACCAGACTCACCAGAGTGGGATGTGTCAGACCCCTAATTCCTCCATGGGAATTTGGAATTTTCCATTCAGAATTGCTGGGCAGGCAGTAGTTCCATTGTGGAGATTTATCTCCCATATGCAGTTGTCAGACTGTGCCTCTTATAAGGGCTTCTGATAGGTTCACCTGCATACACCCCCGCATCAGTGGGTGGGGTCTGACACATCCCACTTTGATGAGTCTGGTGTCAGACCTGGGACGAGGCACTGGTTAATAGAGCAAACGCCTGAGGGGCCTTACATCTGATCTGTTTTTGACATTATACCTAATATGACGACAGTATAAATCTACCGGCAGCTGTGGTCACAGTCACAGTTCATATGCAACTCACACACGCAACAAGCATCCTATAATAAAACAATAAAACTGACCCAATTAAACACTTAATAATAATACGAGGGCTATTTTTTTTTCAAGGTCCGATCGGTCGCGACAGTCAAACGCCCGCGAATATATGATGAATCGCTGCGCAGATGTGTTGCGCAACGTCTCTGAAATGACCGTTATGCGCCTCACCTCAGTCCCGTCAGTAGTGAACGTGCAGCGCTCTCGTAAACATGGCTACAACGATCGCTTCACCCACCAAGTGTGAAGTGCGCGGTGTAATTCGATTTCTTCAGGCTGAGGGGTGCAATGCAGCCGAAATTCATCGCCGAATAAGTCGTGTGTATGGTGAAACGTGCATGAGCGACAGCAAAGTGTGACAATGGTGCAGGAACTTTACAGCAGGGCATACAGACGTCCATGATGCAGGCGGCCAGGGAAGGAAGCGTGTGTCAACCGATGATCTTGTTCAGCGTGTGGATCAGGCAATTCGAGAAAATTGTCGGTTCACAATTTCAGTGTTGAGTGCTTCGTTTCCTGAAATTTCCAGGTCAGCTCTCTACACAATTGTGAGTGAGACACTTCAGTACCGCAAACTTTGTGCGAGATGGGTTCCGAAGATGCTGTCTGACCGTCACAAAACACAGCGAATGGGCGCCGCTTTAGCGTTTCTCCAGCGCTACCATGATGAAGGACCGGATTTTTTTAACAAAATTGTCACAGGGGACGAGACATGGGTTCATTTTGAAACAGAAGAAACAAAAGAGCAATCCAAACAGTGGATGCATTCGCACTCCCCGAGTAAGCCAAAGAAATTCAAGCAAACATTCTCCAACAGAAAGTGTATGGCTACTGTGTTCTGGGACCGGAAAGGAGTTCTGTTGGTGGAATTCATGGAACGTGGTTCCACCATCACTGTAGCCGCATACTGTGCGACTATTCAACGTCTACGACGGGCAATTCAGAATAAGCGGAGAGGGATGTTGTCATCAGGCATTGTCCTCCTCCATGACAATGCTCGGCCGCACACTGCAGCTGCCACCACGAACCTCCTTCAGCGTTTCCAGTGGGACGTTTTCGATCACCCAGCAGACAGTCCGGACCTGGCTCCATCAGATTTTCACCTCTTTGCTCACATGAAACGCTGGCTAGGAAGACAGCATTTTGACACCGACGAGGTGCTGCAGACCGGCGTACAAAGATGGTTACAGGCGCAGGCAGCGACGTTCTATCAAGAGGGCATTGACAAGTTGGTACCACGCTACGACAAATGTCTCAATCTGCGAGGCGACTATGTTGAAAAATAGCTGTGATGTATCAGTAAGTGTTACTAATAGAAAAGTGTCAAATTTGTACTGCTGTTTCATTTCGTGACCAATCGGACCTTGAAAAAAAAATAGCCCTCGTAATAATAAAAATAATACCATGCCTGGTTAGCTTATGTGGCGGTTTGGTTCTGAATTGAGTAGGGGCTAAATGTAACCCTGCATAAGACACTGGGGTGGAGGACCTCAACCCCGACACGGCGCGTCCCAATGGCTGATAGGGGAAGTTCCTGTAGATATGCAGGAGAGGTATGAATAAGGAAATGCCAAATCATTTCAGACTAAAATCTGATCTTACTTTGGAATGTTATTCCTACCCTTGAAACATACAATTTCAACTGCAGAATGGAAAAGCCGCTGAAAGAAAGCACTACCCCAGGTGGCAGCTCGGAAGAGAAATCCACCATTGCGTTATGCAATGCATCGGAACCTAGGGTTCTGGGTAGTCCCAGCCTCTACAATAAGGATAAGTCGGAGCATCCTTGGAATCCGCCCAGACTTAAGTTTAAAGAGAAGTTTTTTGCAGGCACTTTGAATGTAAATTCTTTGTTGAAGGTTGGTAAACAGAAGGAATTAGAACTACTTCTAGATAGAAACGAAATTCAAATCTTAGCAGTACAAGAGACAAGATTTTTGGATGAGAATGTGACAGAAACAAAGGATTATCGAATCTTTAAAGGTAAACCTGCGATTAAAATTATGAAAGGAATGCCACTCTTGGGAACAACCTTTTATGTCCATAAAAGATTATTAGACAATGTAACTGAATTCAAATCCCGCTCAGAACGGATATCTCTTTTAACAATGAACTGCAAAAATAAAAAATATACTTTTATTAACTGTCATGCACCAATAAATGAAGACAGCAAAAAAGAACCTACATAAAGTAGAGGAATTCTGGACACTCCTGGATGATGAATTACCTAAAATTCCAAAATCAAATGTGGTGATATTACTTGGTGATTTCAATGCCCAAGTAGGAAGAGAGAGAATTTATAGACCAATAGTGGGAGAATATGCCGTACACCAAAGAACAAACATCAATGGAATGAGATTAATTACCATCTGTAAAAATTTTCAGCTGAAATTAGTGTCAACTTTCTTCAAGAAATTGCCAAGGAAAGCTAAAACATGGATTTCTCCAAATCCAATACTAGGTTAATTTCAACTGGATCCATAGGAAACATGAAAGAAATTATGAATGTCAAGGTAGTAAGAAGCAGAGAATTTTATTCTGATCACTGCTTGTCTAAAATCAAACTAAAATTCTTACCCAACAGAAATCACAGAAGAAGGGAAAGAGTGAACAAATATAACACAAACAGACTTCAAATTACAAAAGAAACATTGGAAACATTTCAGGAAGAAATAAAAGTATCTCATCATGGGAAGTGGCATGATTTATCTAAAGAAATAACCAATGCAGCCCAGAAAACATTTGGGCTAGTCAAACCTAAAAGGAAACCTTGGTGGAATCAAATATGTGAAGATGAATTACAAGAGAGAATAAAACAATGGAAAAAGTTTAAATCCTCTGAAAAGACTGAGCACTATGACCAATTCAAACAGCAAAGGAAGGACACTGCTAGAATAATAAGGGGACTTAAAAGAACTTTCAAAAAATCACAACTTATTGACCTGCAAGACAGTTTTGTTAAAAATAACTCTTGAAAATTCTACCAGACTTTTAAGAGCCAGTTAAACGGGTATCAAGCACCTAGCTTATGCTTCAAAAATGAAAATGGTAGACTTGGCCTAAGCAATGCTGAGAATTGTGAAATACTTGTGAAGCACTTTGATCAACTTTTAAACTGCCCTGAACCTGACCATAAGTTGGAATTCTCTCAAACAACTGAAAATCTGGAAGAAGATATACCACCCACTGCTGAATAAATTAAAGAAGTAATTAACAATCTGAAAAATAATAAAGCTAGTGGAAGAGACTCTATAACAGCTGAACTTGTGAAATTGTCTCAGTCAAAAATCATTGAAGAGCTGCAGTTAATCTTTGAAGATATTTGGAGAACAGAGAGGATTCCAGAAGAATGGAAAGTGGCTCTAATACACCCATTACATAAAAAAGGGGACAAACAAAAAGTTGATAACCATAGAGGCATCTCTCTTCTGCAAATTGTATACAAGGTATTCTCAAAAATATTGCTGAATAGAGTAGAAACATCACTTGACAAGCAACTGGGTGAGTATCAAGTTGGATTTCGAAAAGGTAGATCTGGTTCAGAACAAATATTTAACTTAAAATCCATAATTCGCCATAGGATATTGAATTTAAAAGACATTGTTGTGACTTTTGTAGATTTTAAAAAGGCCTTTGACTCGGTTGATAGAGAAACCATAGATAAAACAATTCGCAAATTTGGAGTGAAAACTAAATAGGCAAACCTAATACGTGAAACCCTTACTGACACAATTTCAAAGGTGAAATTTATGGGTGAGATATCCAAACCTATTAAGATAAATACAGGGGTACGGCAAGGTGATGGTCTGTCACCCCTTCTATTCAACTGTGTTCTAGAGAAAATTGTAAGAATTTGGAACGTAAAAATTAAAGAGCATAACGTTGTGCCAGTAACTTTGGGGAGAAAAAGGCATTGAAATAAATTGCCTAGCGTTTGCAGACGAATTTGCTATATTGTCAGAAAACCTAACAAGTGCAACAACACAAATCAATCTCTTGGAAGAAATAGCCAACAAGACAGGTTTGAGAATCTCCGTAGAAAAAACAATATTTATTACAAACATCAAGAATGCTCCAAAATTTTTGGCAACAGATATTGGTCCAGTAGAAAGAGTAACGAAATTGAAATATCTGGGAGAAATAATTCAAGAAAATGGTTTGGATAAATCTGCAGTAGAAGAAAGGGTATACACGATGGAAAGAGCATATGGCATCACAAAGAATTTTTATAACAAAAAGTGTCTATCTAAAAATAAAAAATAAGGCACTACACTACAGTGGTGAAACCGGAATGCTTATATACAAGTGAATGCCTGGTACTAAACTATAGATTGAGGTACTAGAAAGGAGAATCCGGAGAAAAATCTTAGGTCCTGTGAAAACAACAGAAGTATGGAAATTAAGATCTAATGATGATCTAATGATGAAATATACAGGAACATAGAAAACATAACAGAAACCATAAGAGAAAGGAGATTGCAATTTTTTGGACATACTGTATTTACAGAATGGATGATTCCAGATTAACAAAAAGGATTTTCAAGTACCTTTGGGACAAAAAGGCAACAACTAGCTGGATTCAAGAAGTAAGAAAAGATTTAGAAAGAAATAATATAAGAGAAGAAGAAACTATGGACAGAGATATTTTTAGAAAGAGGGTAGTAAGTATGGAAGGATTCCAAGGAAGATTGAACAAGAAGCCTGGTGCAAAGTGGTCTGAGGACAGAAGGAAACAGCATAGTGAAAGGATGAAAGAATATTGGAAGGAGCGGAAGAGAAAACAACACACTATGAAGAACTGAATTGAAATTGGCACGTGGTCCTTAGCAGGCCTCATTGGAAAGAATAATAATAATAATAATAATAATAATAATAATAATAATAATAATAATAATAATAATAATAATAATAATAATAATAATAATAATAATAATAATAATAATAATAATAATAATAATAATAATAATAATAATAATAATAATAATAAATTCAGTAGCAGCGAGTGGGAATTATAATTGGAGGGGGGGGGGACAAAAATGCACAGACAACAAGAAGTACCCGGGATTGTGGGATATAGCGGGTGGGCTGGGGGCTGGATATTACATCAAGACTGAAATTTTTTTTAGAAAAAGCTACAAAGTGTTACATTTTTGGAAGCTCTCTGAGCAAATTTTGACAGAGAGGTAAAGGTTGAACGTTTATCAACTTAAGTGCACTAATAATACTTTTTACTTTAGTGTCCATGACCTTGGAAAAATATACCCCTGCTATCCTTCTTCACAGTACACGCAAAGTCTCAATTGCTTGCTGTGGCACTATACAAATCGGTTAGCCATGACGAACGATCTTCTGTGGGCATTTCCACTAATAATTTTGTTAATAATTAAAGAAAATAAAGGAAAGAATTAGCTGACAAGACTATAATAATAATAATAATAATAATAATAATAATAATAATAATAATAATAATAATAATAATAATAATAATTGTACCAGAGGTATACCCCCCTCCCCTGTACATTTAAATTAAGCATCTTGAAGAATGCCATCTGATATATGAAGTTTGCAACAACTAATACAAGAAGTTTGAAAATTTCTCAACAGATGTCTCTACTATAAACTTATGTTGTGCCCTCTGGTGTGAAGATGAACTATTAAAATTCTAGATAAATTTTGTATGTAAAGGTTTTCTAAACTGGAATGTGTCGTTTTTGTTTTTTGATGTTCAAGAGTTATCAACACTTCTATCTCTTCCCACCAACTTGGCCAATGAAAATTTTTGTATACTTATTTTTCTGCCTGTCAGAACCTTCTGGTATTTATTTGATTATCCAATGAGAATTGGGGGTGTGTCAGGGCCTTAGCCCAGAGTTTTCTGGAACTTTCCCCTCGGGTATAAATGCTGGCACATTTTCGGAGCAGGTTGTTTTTGTGATAAACCAATCTAAGTGTGTGTTCGTAATCTTCGGGAGGTCCACCAGCTAAAGGTAATGGCAGCTTCAGCTTAAAATCTGATTGTCTTTCAAAGCCAGCTTGAGGGGAAGGTTTCAGATCCTTAGTAAAGTAACTTTAGTTTTCTAAAATGTAGATTTCAAACATTAAAATTTAAATTTCTATCAAGCCAAAAGAACTTAACCAAAATCAGGGAATAGAGGGGGAGGTACCCTCTCATATTCCCTCTCAACTTGATTTTGAGGTCACTATGATTTTGTAATTTCTGTAACTTAAAATATTTTTCTCCATCTAGTCACCTCAGTAGTATAGGCTTAGCCTCTGTAACGTCGGGCCATAAGCCCAAATATGGTTTTAAGCATTTAATTTACATTTTCAAGGAGTGTAAGTGTTTGCCTCCTCACCATTTTGATTTTTGGGCCAGTAACTTTAACCTTTTGTTTTTACCAAAGGCCCCGTAGAATGGGTACTAGTTACCCCTGTTAAACTTAATTCTTCTCATGTTAAAGATACTGTTGAGCATTTAAGACAGTAAATACTGGTGGATTTTATTAAATGTAGGTTTCTGCCTTTGATAGGCCTGGAAGACATGAAATTTTGAAAATAGTTTCCTAAGTGTAAATTGATAGATTGTTTATATAAAAGAAATTGGGAGACCCATCTCCTTGAGTGTTTGTTAATGGGAGCAGTTGTGCTCAGGTGAAAATTGGTAATTAGGGAGCTCAAGCTTGCTAACTTGTTATTGTTCTGATTTTCTAAAAGTTGTTACCTAGCTTGTGAGCTAAATTTTGGTACCTGATGTTTTAAAGTCTAACTTAAAAAAAAAAAAAAAAAAAGAAATATAGCTCTAATTTAAATTAATCTTCTGACTGTCTTATATCCACCCATTCATGCCTGCACCTTCTTTCACCTCTGTAAACCACGGTATCCCCGTAATATTATTATTATTATTATTATTATTAATAATAATAATAATAATAATATTGGCTTTACGTCCCACTAACTACTTTTAAGGTTTCAGAGACGCCGAGGTGCCGGAATTTAGTGCCGCAGGAGTTCTAGTAAATTTACCTAGTAAATTTACCTACACGAGCCTGACGTATTTGAGCACCTTCAAATACCACAACAACAACGTTCTTATGCAAGACTGGATTATCTGTTTTGGTTGCTACGGAGTACCGGTACCGTACATTTTACTTCAAAATGAAGATCCACAAAAATCCTAAAACTTTTTGACTTGTTGGCAAAGCTTTGGTACCTTTCCCGTGAAATATATTGTAAGTTAGAGAGATCCAACACGGTGTGGCTCTCGGATGATTTCACAATGAAGGCTTGTTATACACAACTATCAAAATAATACAGTAGAGACAATACGCGACACTCAGCGAGATATCGAGGGACAGCTATTAGAGCTCTCTCTAGCGGGTACACCTGAGAACTACTGATTATGTCATAAGAGCACGTGTATTTGTGTGTGAAGTTTTTGGTGTTATTTATGCGTTTTCAGTGAGTTGACATAATTAAATAGTAGCGTGTGTCATTCCTTGATATTTCCTCTCAACATGAGGGGAAAAGTATGTGCTGTGTTTGGCTGCAGTAACTATGAAATAGATAAGAATGCGCGGTCTTTCTTTCGCTACCCTCGTGACAAGAAAATGTAAGCAATATTGTGTTTGTATGTATATTCTTCCAGTGACAAACAGATTTTTATAGCACTTCATAATCTTCTGACCTGCTCGACCCATATTTTAACTGGCTTAAAATATATTACGCATATTTTATTGTATAGTGCAGCAGTTAACCTTCAATACCGATGTGTTGTTGTATGTGTGATCAGTGGGTTATGAAATGTCACAGAAGTGATTTGGAGAAAGTGTACAAGAAAGAAGGGACGTTACGCTTATATAAGAATTATACACTGACTGACAGAGCAAATGCAACACCAAGAAGGAGTGGTCAGAACTTTATGCCAATTGCAGGGTAGACTGACGTCACTGAGGTATGCTCATGATGTGAAGTGCGCCGCTGTGCTGCGCACGTAGCGAACGATAAATGGGACACGGCGTTGGCGAATGGCCCACTTCGTACCATGATTTCTCAGCCGACAGTCATTGTAGAACGTGTTGTCGTGTGCCACAGGACACGTGTATAGCTAAGAATGCCAGGCCGCCGTCAACGGAGGCATTTCCAGCAGACAGACGACTTTACGAGGGGTATGGTGATCGGGCTGAGAAGGGGAGGTTGGTCGCTTCGTCAAATCGCAGCCGATACCCATAGGGATGTGTCCACGGTGCAGCGCCTGTGGCGAAGATGGTTGGCGCAGGGACATGTGGCACGTGCGAGGGGTCCAGGCGCAGCCCGAGTGACGTCAGCACGCGAGGATCGGCGCATCCGCCGCCAAGCGGTGGCAGCCCCGCACGCCACGTCAACCGCCATTCTTCAGCATGTGCAAGACACCCTGGCTGTTCCAATATCGACCAGAACAATTTCCCGTCGATTGGTTGAAGGAGGCCTGCACTCCCGGCGTCCGCTCAGAAGACTACCATTGACTCCACAGCATAGACGTGCACGCCTGGCATGGTGCCGGGCTAGAGCGACTTGGATGAGGGAATGGCGGAACGTCGTGTTCTCCGATGAGTCACGCTTCTGTTCTGTCAGTGATAGTCACCGCAGACGAGTGTGGCGTCGGCGTAGAGAAAGGTCAAATCCGGCAGTAACTGTGGAGCGCCCTACCGCTAGACAACGCGGCATCATGGTTTGGGGCGCTATTGCGTATGATTCCACGTCACCTCTAGTGCGTATTCAAGGCACGTTAAATGCCCACCGCTACGTGCAGCATGTGCTGCGGCCGGTGGCACTCCCGTACCTTCAGGGGCTGCCCAATGCTCTGTTTCAGCAGGATAATGCCCGCCCACACACTGCTCGCATCTCCCAACAGGCTCTACGAGGTGTACAGATGCTTCCGTGGCCAGCGTACTCTCCGGATCTCTCACCAATCGAACACGTGTGGGATCTCATTGGACGCCGTTTGCAAACTCTGCCCCAGCCTCGTACGGACGACCAACTGTGGCAAATGGTTGACAGAGAATGGAGAATGGAGAACCATCCCTCAGGACACCATCCGCACTCTTATTGACTCTGTACCTCGACGTGTTTCTGCGTGCATCGCCGCTCGCGGTGGCCCTACATCCTACTGAGTCGATGCCGTGCGCATTGTGTAACCTGCATATCGGTTTGAAATAAACATCAATTATTCGTCCGTGCCGTCTCTGTTTTTTCCCCAACTTTCATCCCTTTCGAACCACTCCTCCTTAGTGTTGCATTTGCTCTGTCAGTCAGTGTATATTTCCAGTCCAGCGACTTTAAAAATGCCTCGACTATACAGCCAAGGGTATGTTTCATTTTTACTCTAATTGTACGTAAATATTCCTCAAAGCATCACTATCGACAACATTTTCATACTTTTCTTTCTTTTATCCCTCTTCTCAGATTAAAGCCGGGATTTTATAGATTTTCTTTCTGTTAGTAGGCTTCATGTTAAGAGGAAAATTGTCCAGCTTTTAAGTGTTAATTCATAGCATCATGTGTGTAAGGAATGTGCCGTTATTTTTATTGACAAATGTCTTAATGTGATGATACAATGTTTTTAAATGAAAAAAAAAGACAAATCTAACCGTAAAAGTTCAGGCAGGAATGCTAAAGCAAAAAAAGTAATACATAAATGAAAGATCAAGCCATTTCACAGCAGTCCATTTCACATCTTGTTTATATGTCTAATTTCAGTCTTTAAATAATAACCTTTTAAATAATTCTTCATTCATTTATCCAGAATTGCTTTAGCAACTTCGAAGTTGATATCTCAATAATACTTTCTTTCTAGACGTAATTTATTTATCCATTTTCGTATATGCATTTGCATTGATATTTGAATTTAGCGCGACTTTTCAGGTCAAGTCACTAGGAGCGCCACCGTCGAATTGTCTCGCATTTTAACAAGGCTAAATCCGTAAGTGTCGCGTATTGTCTCTATTGTATTTGCAACTATTGAACTTGGCGTGCGAACAGCATGCGCCGCGGCAATGGAAAACAACACTAGACTAATTCTCTTTGGAAAACAGCCTATCGAATGGAAGGGTCAGTTTTCGTTACGTGGATACTCCTACAAAGTGACAAACACGGTTTGCTTATTTCACCGAATGTGGTCGCATTTCGCTGCTTTAACTGTCTCACTTTTAATTCGAACCCCACTTCTTGGGGCGAGTTGGTGAGTCCCGGCAAGCATAAAGGAAGGATCTCTCCTCTCTGCTACGACTCGGTGCACTATACTGGAGGCCATTACAAACATTATCCCAACCAACATCGCATTAAGTTAATAGAAGAATCCCATAAAAAAATGTTAATGATCACCCCCCATCCTCAACCTCTATCTTCCAGGCATTCTTCGCAGAATATCCCTAGAGACAGATATTCATTATAGTGACACCGTTAACAATCTAGGTCTAATTTTCGACAGAACCTTATCCTGGTCTGATCATACGTCAAATGTAATCCGAAAAGTTGTGTCATCCATGCATATTTCGAAACGTAACGTGTCATGTACACCACCATTCATGCGAAAACTACTTGTTCAAAGTCTTATATTTCCAATAATTGACTATGGTGCAGTCGTATACAACGACTTATCTGAAACTTTGAACATAAAACTACAGAGGGTACAAAATGCATGTGTTCGTTACGTTACAAATGCCAGGCGTGATGAACACATAACACCCTATTACATACAGCTACAATGGTTGAAACTCCATAAACGTCGAGATATCTCAGTAGCTGTTGCCACGCAGAAAGTTCTCAAACTGAAGACACCATCCTACCTTTATAATGCATTTAAACCTATGGAGTCGGTACATAACAGAGATAATAGGTTTACAAAAACCACCCTTCAAATTCCCCTTCATCGTACCACTAGATTTAACAAATCCTTTGTTTGCACTGGATCACGTATCTTTAACGTCTTTAATCTTCACCGTTTCGCAAATAACACTAACTGTACACAACTAAAGCAGTTCTTAACATCTTTCTGGAGGAGTACGCAAGAGGCTGAGATCAGGCATTCTTGTGTCGAACAATCAGAAATATGTATATTTCGAAGGAAATTGTTTCTCTACCTTAGATTTATATTCTTTAAATCCATGTAGTACAAAATAACAGAAGGGCTTAATGATTAACTTTCTTACTTATTATATAATGTATGTCTTAACCTTACTGGATTTGGTATCTGTATTTTCATTTTTTTTTTCATGTTTAGTTTAATACTTTAATATTATAAAAATGTAGTTACTGTGATCATAAATCTGTATTGTATTATAAGAAGACGCTACATAAAGGGACTTTTCAGCCTCAGTGGCATGTAAATCATGATCAATAAATTCAATTCAATTCAATAAACCAATAATTAATAATCCTCTCCACACGATCTATGGATATGAAGAAGAAGAAGAAGAAGAAGAAGAAGAAGAAGAAGAAGAAGAAGAAGAGAAGAAGATGAACCGCCTACACCAGAACTTACCTCCTGCAGCACCCAAACTTCACCCTACCACCACCAGCCACTGTGGACACCGAAACCTAAATCTCCCCACCCCCCTACTACCCGTCTAACCTGCACACAAACAAAACCTACCAAACCTACTAAAACTACATCTACCATAACATCATTTTTCTATTACTCGACCGGTGAGTTGGCCGTGCTGTTAGGGATGCGCGCCTGTGAGCTTGCACCCGGGTAATAGTGGGTTCGAATTCCACTGTCAGCAGCCCTGAAGATGGTTTTCCGTGGTTTCCCCATTTTCACACCAGGCAAATGTACTTTAATTAATGCCACGGCACTTCCTTCCAACTCCTAGGCCTTTCCTATCCCATCGTCGTCATAACACCTATCTGTGTCGGTGCGACGTAAAGCCACTGGCTCTATTACTCGAAAGATGCGGGAAAGGTACCAAAGCACCACCACAAGTTTGTAATCAAATACTGGTTTTCAGGTTTCATTCAGTCAAATGTTTGAATTCGGTATCTACTTTAACTGTGAAGACGTAACCACTACATATTTTTTCAAAGTGGAATTTAATGGTAGTTTCATGTTATAATTATAGTGAAATGAAATGGCGTATGGCTTTTAGTGTCGGGAGTGTCCGAGCACAAGTTCGGCTAGCCAGATGCAGGTCTCTTTTTATTTGACTCCCGTAGGCGACCTGCGCGTCGTGATGAGGATGAAATTATGATGAAGACGGTACATACACCCAGTCCCCGTGCCAGCGAAATTAACCAATTAAGGTTAAAATTCCCGACCCTGCCGGGAATCGAACCCAGGACCCCTGTGACCAAAGGCCAGCACGCTAACCATTTAGCCATGGAGCCGATACTAACTTTACGATTAGTTTGAGTACCGCTGTTTTATATGCGTCTAAATGTTGGACAACCGGCCGAGTTGGCCGTGCGGTTAGAGCCGCGCAGCTGTGTGGTTGTATACGGGAGATAGTGAGTTCGAATCCCACTGTCGGCAGCCCTGAAGATGGTTTTCCGTGGTTTCCCACTACTAGGCCTTTCCTCTCCCATCGTCGCCATAAGACTTGTCTGTGTCGGTGCGATGTAAAACAAAGAGCAAAAAAATACTTTTACGGTTTTAGGAAACGCCGAGGTGACGAAATTTTGTCCCACGGGAGTTCCTTTACGTAACGGCAAATTTCCGACACGAGGCTGACATATTTGAGCACCAAATATCACTAGACAGAGCTAGGATCGAACCTGCTAATTTGGGCTCAGAAAGCCAGCGCCTTAACCGACGATGACAATATTGTGTCTGCTTTGCTCGAAAATATCGCCAACGCTTTACGGCCTAAAAACTCGATTATTCACTTCGTACGAGAGAGAATGTTTTCGGTTGTTGAGCAATATTATGCCGAAGTACTTACTGTCCATTTATTACATTTAGACAAAACATAGCGAAATATACGAATCCCCATTCTAAAAAGTATGTTGTTAGAAGACTTAACATGGACAGTAAATTTGTTTTGGTTACTTAACTGCAATTGAACCCCGTCCTCTCTTATCACTACTACTACTACTACTACTAAATGTTTTCATTCCTCCCCTGGTTCTGATTTGCTTACTGCTTATGCAACACAGGACGCAACGACTGCCGTTTGACGCCGTCTCTCAGGCCGGATTAAAAAAAAAACTCAGGCCGGGAGATTTGTGACGGTGAAGGGGATGCTCGCTGAAGGCGAGGGGGTTGGCGGCCGTGGCCTATACTGGGAACTGTCCCGGCTTTCGCCTTAGTGCAGGAGAACGGAAAACCATTTTCAGGACAGCCGACGGTTGGGGCCAGCCGTGAGGTCAAGCCCTGTCCCGTCTCCCGAATGCGGAGGCGTAGAGTCACGGTAGAGCCGTGACCACCCCTTCTCTGCTCGGTTGGCCGGTCAGAGTGCAGAGCTGTTGGACCACGTACCAGCCGTGGCCACTTCAGGGCCAAGGCCCACTCTGCATCTACCGCCTCTCTTATCAAGCATTTGTCCTGTATTTCTTCTCTTTGGACTTTCTTTCTACTCGAGAAAAAGATCGCAAGTACACTGTAGTCTCTGAGAATGTTTACATGTAAGAATTTTAAACATTATCAATATCCACGGAGTTTCAAAAGTCCCCTATCTACATTGATGAGCACAGCGAAGCGAGCTTTTTGCCAAACAGCTGAGATTTCAACAAGCTCCGCTCGCAACAGTGATTCACTCGCAGACGGTGGCACGGCTGCTACCTCTAGTGTATTATTTACTAACTATATGACCAAGTTGTCCATACTAGCATGATGTTCGAGTTCAGTGACTGATAACAACAGTAAAGGTCAATCAATCAATCAATCAATCAATCAATCAATCAATCAATCAATCAATCAATCAATCAATCAATCAATCAATCAATCAATCAATCAATCAATCAATCAATCAATCAATCAATCAATCACTACTGATCTGCATTTAGGGCAGTCGCCCAGGTGGCAGATTCCCTATCTGTTGTTTACCTAGTCTTTTCTTAAATATTTGCAAGGAATTTGGAAATTTATTGAATGTCTCCCTTGGTAAGTTATTCCAATCCCTAACTTCCCTTCCTATAAATGAATATTTGCCCCAGTTTGTCCTCTTGAATTCCAACTTTATCTTCATATTGTGATCTTTCCTACTTTTATAAACACCACTCAAACTTATTCGTCAACTAATATCATTCCACGCCATCTCTCCAATGACAGCTCGGAACATACCACTTAGTCGAGCAGCTCGTCTCCTTTCTCCCAAGTCTTGCCAGCTCAAACTTTACAACATTTTCATAACGCTACCGGTACTCTTTTGTCGAAGATCACCCAGAACAAATCAAGCTGCTTTTCTTTGGAATGTTTCCAGTTCTCCAATCGAATAATCCTTGTGAGGGTCCCATACACTGGAACCATACTCTAGTTGGGGTCTCTCCTTTACATCCTTACTACAAGCTCTCAGTACCCTTATAACCATGTACAGAGATCTGCACCATTTACTGTATTTACAATACCGTTTATATGATTACCACAATGAAGATCTTTCATTATATTAAAACCTAGGTACTTACAGTGATCCCCATAAGGAACTTCCACCCCATCAACAGTCATTAAAGCTGAGAGGAATTTTTCTATTAGTGAAACCCACAACCTGATATTTAACCCCGTTTATCATCATACCATTGTCTGTTGTCCATCTCACGATTACGACTTTAACCTATACCAAACGTAACCAGTACGATAATCTACAGGAAAACCTTTTGCTTTACTCCACTAACCATTAAACAGCCACTCCGATCTAGAATCCAAAATATACAGTCGTACACAATGAAATAACTGGTAATAAGAATCAAAAGCAGTGATAAATGATGTTGGTACAGAAGATGCAAGAACGGTAGATCGATAATAGAGGTACTTACTGCGTACTTTCATGCGACAGATCTTATTATCAGCCGGGGCAAATGCCCCATTGGGACTTATCTGCCAACGGGATGGTCATTAGCAGAGTAATGCTGTGTGCAGGAAGCATATGATTCGAGGAATAGACCCAGGTAATAAATAAACGATATTATGCTCTAACGCATGGCTGTTTTATGTCCAATCAGAAGAACTCCAAGATGACGCATCCCAGTGTACCTCTGTCAAAGAATAATAAAGGAATTATCGGCGTTAAGACCACAGAAAATAAATAGAGGATTTGATTCGGTCGTTAACCTTCCACCCATTATTTTCCATTTGCCGATTTGAGACTTTTAGTTTATACTTGTACTCTGATTATGAACGCAGCGTCAGTAGTTGGGGGGGTCTGGTGATAAATTAAATTAGTTCGTTTGTAACTGTCAGTAACATACGACTCAAACGGCGCTGGTTTCTACGTTTAAACTAACGCCATCTACAACTCGAGCCGTTTCATTACATGTGGCAACATCCAACTGTCAAACTGTGGGGTTACTACAAGCTGCCCCCTGTGGCTGGGGGCGAGAGAATAACACGCACGGTCTTCCCTGCCTGTCGTAACAAGCGACTAAAAGGGGCCGTAGGGGCTCTCAACTTGGGAGCGTGGACTGGCGACCACGGGAACCTTAGCTGAGTCCTGGCATTGCTTCCATTTACTAGTTCCAGGCTCCGCACTTTCATCTATCCTATCCGACCTCCATTGGTCAACTGTCGTTCTTTTCTGACCCGACGCTATCAGCGCATTCGAGGGCTAGGGAGTCTTACATTTTCACGCCCTTTGTGGTCCTTGTCTTTCTTTGACCGATATCTTCATTTTTAGAAGTGTCGGATCCCTTCCATTTTTTCTCTCTGATTGGTGTTAATAGAGGATGGTTGCCTAGTTGTACTTCCTCTTAAAACAATAATCACCACCACCACCTTACTGTAAGTCGATGAAAACCCATACACGACCCTTTTAAACGTTAATTTAAATACTCGATGACGTATAATTAGTATTAAGACAATAATTATGATATAGCAAAGCAAAGTCACCTCCGTACAGGCCATGAAGGCCCTTGGAGAGGAGTGGAAGGTAAAGGCTTCCATCATTGTTAACCTCGGCACGGGATGGGGTAGAGTGGTTAGCTCTACGCCCAGGAATTAACCTGGTACTCATTTTGGTGTAGGCTGAGTGAACCTCAGGGCCATATGCACCTCCGGAAGTGGAAATCTCGTTTCTTAAATTTTACGACTTCCTGACGGGGATTCGAACCCACGTCCTTCCGGGCGAACCGAGCACGCCTTTACCGTCTCGGCCAGGCAGCCCCTAATTATGATATAGGCCTACTACAATCTGAATGTTTCTTTCTTTGTTGCTGGACGCATCACCCATCTTGTAGTGCCAATGGGAAAGATTCAGAAACATGATAACTAAGGCACCGACATATGCAATTTTGTTTCTTCTATCTTCTCCGAATATTCTCCGCGATTCGAAATCTTGTCTTTCAACAGGTGTAGTCCTACTACTCCTCAAATATGATGGCAAGTGCAGAAACTTGCAGGGCACTGCATTTTTCAGTCAATTCAGGTTATCTCAGTCAATTTCATAAGGGCACCGTCTAGCTGTTTCAATTTCTCATCAACTATTTTGTTCTTCCCATCAATGACTGATGTTGGCATTAGATTACCAATCTTCTCGTGAGATGGATGACATGAACTAATTTCTGATTTCTTGATTCATCTTTAGGGAAACCGAGCGAGTTGGCTGTGCGGTTATGGGCACGCAGCTGTGAGCTTGCATTCGGAAGATAGCGGGTTCAAACCCTACTGTCGG
The DNA here is from genome assembly GCF_040414725.1 of Anabrus simplex. Classification (NCBI taxonomy): domain Eukaryota; kingdom Metazoa; phylum Arthropoda; class Insecta; order Orthoptera; family Tettigoniidae; genus Anabrus; species Anabrus simplex. The sequence continues at coordinate 226,166,793 of NC_090270.1, read as the reverse complement.
CAGCCCTGAAGATGGTTTTCCGTGGTTTCTCATTTTTACACCAGGCAAATTCTGTGGCTGTACCGGTACCCTAATTAAGACACGGTCCCTCCCTTCCCAGTCCTAGCCATTTCCTATCCCATCATCGCCATAAAAAAGAAAAGAAACACAAAAGCAATAAATCTTTAGGGAACGAAAATATGACCAATTCCAGTCAACTTCGCATTGCTGTCATAATTCAACTTACTGCCTGCACTGAACATTTTCTAGACACCTGAATTTGTTTGAATACCTGTGTAATAGGCCTACACCATATGGAAATACTTATAGCTTTCAGTATGTCTTATTAAACTACAACAGATTTCATGAATTTCGTAATAATCAATAAAACTTGATTTTAGATATGATCGAATTCAAATAAGCGATATTTTAACATAACTATTAACATGCAGGGTATTTTTGTTCACATTCCTCCCAGCCTATCTGCACTTTGCCAATTCTATGAAGTTACAGATATCGCTGTCTAAACACATCTGCATAACAAACACACTGCGTTTTCTCGTCTCTCGCGTAATAGGATGATATGATGATAAACGGGGTTAAAAGTCAGGTTGTGAGTTTCTTCTCAGTTTTAATTACTGCGTTGATGGGGTGAAAGTTCCTTTTGGGGACCATTGAAAGTACCTGGGTGTTAATATAAGGAAAGATCTTCATTGGGGTGATCATATAAATATGATTGTAAACAAAGGGTATAGATCTCTGCACTAGGTTATGAGGGTATTTAGGGGTTGTAGGAAGGATGTAAAGCAGAGGGCATATACGTCTCTGGTAAGACCCCAACTAGAGTATGATTCCTGTGTATGGGATCCTCACCAGTATTATGTGATTCAAGAACTGGAAAATATCCTAAGAAAAGCAACTCGACTTGTTCTGGGTGATTGCGACAAAAGAGTAGCGTTACAGAAATGTTGCAAAGTTTGGGCTGGGAAGACTTGGGAGAAAGGAAACGAGCTGCTCGACTAAGTGGTATGTTCCGAGGTGTCAGTGGAGAGATGGCGTGGAATGACATCAGTAGACGAATATCCTTGAGTGATGTCTTTAAAAGTAGGTAATATCAAATACAAGAGGACAAACTGGGGCAAATATTTGTTTCTAGGTAGGGGAGTTAGGGATTGGAATAACTTACCAAGGGAGATGTTCAATAAATTTCCAATTTCTTTGTGATCATTTAAGACAAGGCTAGGAAAACAACACATAGGAAATCTGCCACTTAGGCGACTGCCCTAAATGCAGATCAGTAGTGACTGACTGAAAGTTAAGTAAAATAATTTTTTTTTAAAGTATTGATATGACAGTCTTAAGACGAGTTCACACGGGGACAATATTCTATGTAGGAGAGGGCACTACTATCATATTATTAAAGGAATTAGAAGAAGATCCTCATTAATAAAAAATGTGCATGAGGATGTTAACAGAAAATTTTGAAAACTTTCATACCACGGTATTTTTTCACTTATAGGCTACACGCTGTCTGCACCAGCGCCTGGCCGTATAAGAATCTTGCATTCCTTTTCCCTTCTGTCAAGTATGTCTATCCAAGGCCTTTGATCCTCTTCTTCACTTCCTTTCAATCTACATCCAATGCCCATGCCTTCTATATTTTTTTCCGATCGTGTTGTTGCGACATTTTTATTCCTATATTCAGTACAGTCAATTCTCCGCACGCATTCGCGTTCTTTACAAACACTAATGAAGTTCGAATTTACAGTAACTCGGAATTTGGTGACATTTTGACGAACACATGGCTCCTGATCCCGTGTTTATTTCCTTGCTATTTTGTCCGAGCGCGTTCACTCGAGAAGCGATGGTGGGGAAAGACAATGTCAAGCATAGATAGGAAGTAATGTACTTCGGCATAGCTAAACTAGAAAATATTCCTCCTGGCTGCATATAAACGAAAGTCATAGTACGTACACTTTTTATGAAGTTCTTAACCAAATTTACACGGCCATGGGGTAAAATATTACCGTACGTCTTAAAAGGAAATGCTACGACATTTATAACTTTGCTGTTGTAAATAAATGGCATTATTGTACTATGCCTGTTAAAATGCTGACTCAGTCTGTTCGTGATTTTGCAACAAGTAATCAGTAAAGGCTTTCCTTAGAATATAATAGTTTTTTTGAATGTCACGGTATTTCTGTTTTCATATTTAGGCATTTTCTTGCTTGGGGCACGCCGGTACAGTAATATTATTAACCGGAAAACATAGCAAACAGATTGCTAAATGTACTCGTATAAATTTTGTTTATTTACAAGACTCCCACAAGTACGGTACTGGGACTGCCCTGATGGACAGAGTACCTACACCAAACAATCATAGATACATACAAACTGACACAGTAAGGGCTACGAAAATAATTTTTAGATGGATTGTCATTCACCATTACCGTCTGCTGGGCTGGCATAGAAACTCAACTATAGTCTAACATACACACGTCAATAATTAAAACTTTGAACGACCATACAATAAAATTAACCTTGCCTTTATAAACAGTATCACCACTACACAATCACATTATTCAATAAAACATTGCACTCAATACATTACGAACGTTAAAATAGTTTCTTGTATTGTAAATAAATATTAGAAATATCATTTTTGTGAGAGTTTATTTTTACAAGTTGCGTTACGTCGCACCGATACAGATTGGTCTTATGGCGACGATGGGATAGGAAAGGGCTAGGAGTGGGAAGGAAACGACCATGGCCTTAATTAAGTTACACCGCCAACATTTGCCTAGTGTGAAAATGGTAAACCACGGAAAACCATCTTCAGGGCTGCCGACAGTGGGATTCGAATCCACCGTCTCCCTAATGCAACCACATAGCCGCGTGCCCATAACCACACGGCCAACTAGCTCGGTTTAGTGAAATTTTTCTTTGTCTCCTTTCTATCAGTCCAGTCATTTTTGGGTGGATGAAGTGACAGCCAAGCCTAAATTAGCTCTGAAATTCCAAGTGATTCCTTTGTTTTAACACAGCCATGGCTGTAATTTACCTAACTTAGATATGTGGTGGAGAAACAAAGAAGACATTTCATTTGCTATTGGCTTTACGTCGCACCGACACAGATAGGTCTTATGGCGACGATGGGACAGGAAAGGGCTAGGGCTGGGAAGGAAGCGGCCGTGGCCTTAATTAAGGTACAGCCCCAGCATTTGCCTGGTGTGAAAATGGGAAACCACGGAAAACCATCTTCAGGGCTGCCGACAGTGGGGTTCGAACCTACTATCTCCCGAATACTAGATACTGGCCGCACAGACATTTCATTGCTTATCAGCAGTTTTGGATATTATCTTCCAACTTGTATCCTAAATTTGCTCTGATTGGTAGACGTAAAAGTGTACTCCTTGTCTGACGATGATTCGACAAGCTGCACGACCTCTTCATAAGAGTTAAAACGGATTAAAAACCCGTTTCTTTGGGCCATCATGCTCTGGGTAACACTTCTATTCAAATGAGCTGCCATAATGCCTGGAAGTGGTTTCTGTGACGATTCGTTTATTTTCTCAATATATTTCGAATATGACTCCAACATGTCTATCTCCCAAGGGCAACCTGCGCGTCTGAATGTGAGAATATGATGATAATGAGCTAGGGAGCGGATTAAACTCGGTGTCGGCACAGAGCCTTCTCTTGTCAAATAACACCAAGGGGTCTGCTCAGTGCTTTACGTCTCCATCCGACGGACGAAACACCATCAATTGTGTCATATGCCCTCACTCCATATGAACACTGCGGAAAGGTTTGAAATTTAATCAAGGCTTTTGGCACGCAATCTAGTGATTAGAAATTGTATACCACCACCTCTCCTACCGTGCCGGCCAAACCCCCTGGGGGTGGGGTCGGTAGAATAACACCTACGGTATCCCCTGCCTGTCGTAAGAGGCGACTAAAAGGGGCCCCAGGGGCTCCTGCGGGACTAAATTCTGGCACCTCTGTGTCTCCGAAAACCGTTAAAGTAGTTAGTGGGATGTAAAGCAAATGACATTAATACTATGAAAGATAGGGCTGGATGGAGGAGCATTGCACGTACCATTGTACGGAGTTGCCATATTTCTGCATTATTTTCTCTTTACCCTGGCTTCCGGCTCACTTATTCACCGAGAGAGTTGGCCGCGCGGTTAGGGGCGCGTAGCTGTGAGCTTGTATTCGGGAGATAGTGGGTTCTAACCTCACTGTCGGCAGTCCTGAAGATGGTTTTCCGTGGTTTAAGGCCACGGCCACTTCCTTCTCACTCCTAGACCTTTCCTGTTCCATCGTCGCCATAAGAACCTGCCTGTGTCGGTGCGATGTAAAGCCAATTGTGATAAATAATAATAACTCATTCATTCGTTTTTTTGCTTTTCTAAAACATCAACTTTATTAAATGCAAACCCACTTACATTTTCATACTTTATAAAAATATTGTTGAAATTGACAGAAAATATACTTATCATCTCGCTAATATACAAAATATACGTTATGATCTTTGTTTAAGCCCATAATTTAAAACATACATTAAGAAATGAAAGAATGTACACGTCTTGGAAGTCTCTCGAAGTTAATGACTAATGAACATAGAACTGGGTCAATTCTTGTTTTCTTCCGACCCCGTCGGTGTTGGTCTGCGAGGTTTAGGGAGTTTCATTTCAACGCCCATCCTGCTACTTCTCTTCTTTTTGCAGATACCATCATTGTTTGAAGGATCGGAACTCTTCCATTTTAATCTCTGATTATTGTTGTACTTCATCACCACCTCTCTAGGTTTACGACGCCTGGGGAGTCATTCATTACCTTCGTTCTTCGAAATGTAGAACCTCTATTATACGTCATTCTTCCCTAAATAGATTTGAAGTTGTGTTACATCAACTGTAAAGAGTAGGGGCTTGGGAAGTCTTCAGCAGAGTGCCATTATGACTGTTGTTATGTTCGACCTCAAGGCCTTTTCCTGTGCGGTGATGCATCAAAGTGTTCTACATAATGACATCCACCGATGAGATACTTTAGTTTTAACACAAGTAGTTTCCTGTTCAGCATTTCGTAAGCGTTGGAGAAATCTTTAATTATCTTAAGGAATTTTCCATAAATTCTAGCTTCCGCATTCAGGAGAGTAGTGAAATAACCATTCCGAAGTATTTTCATCGGTTTAAAGAGGCAAAAAGTTATGTAATCACTTTTGTGAGTGCACTTTACTTGGCGTTATATGTAGTAATGCAACGAATGCTCCAGAATTTATCTAGAGACAGTCTGGAATTCCAGTTGTAGGCCTATCTACACTGCGTACAACATTGAAGCACCCAGAAGGGAGAGGAGGAAACGAAATGAAACTTCAGGTATTGAGAGGGTATGTGATGCTCATTCAGTGATTACGCAATCGAGTCAAATTGACAAAGAACTTGACAGTATGAGCCCGCTTATCAGTATGACGTTGCAACCCCTGTGGCTTGGATGCATACAATGGTGTCAGAAAGCGTTGTGTCTTCTGAGGCAAGCTGGCCCACAACTATTGTACCTGGTCCTTGATATCCTGGATTCTGGCAATGGGACGGAGTTGACGTCCGAGCTGGTCCTACACAAGTTCTATCGAGGACAGATCTGGGGATCTTGCTGGCCACGGGAGTACCTCAACATCACGCAAACAGTTGATAGAGACACGTGTCGTGTGAGGACGAGCATTTTGCTGTTGGAAAATAGCACAAAGATACTGTCGCACGAGAGCACATGAGGACGCAGGATGTCCGTGATGTACCGTTGTGCCGTCAGAGTTCCCTCAATCACTACCATTCGTGACCTGAAGACATACCCGATTGTTCTCCACACCATAACGCCAGGAGTAACAGAGCTGTGCCCCTCCAAAACATTGGAAGAATGGAATTTCTCCCCAGGTCGCCGCCGTAGTCGCAGACGGTTGTCATCCGGGGTAGTGCAGAATCGCGATTCATCGCTGAACACAATGCGGCACCATTCATCAGCAGTCCATGCTTGCCGCTCACGGCAGCACTCCAAACGCGGTCGTTTGTATTTTGGTGTTAACGGGCCTACGCGCGGGACGTTAATTCCCTAGCCCGGTTGCTGCTAGTCTCCGGCCAATGATGCAGGATGACATAGTATGTTGCAGGGAGTCCATTACTTGTTCTCGGATCGCAGGGGCAGATGTGAAAGGGTTGAGATATGCTTGGTGCACAGTAGGGTGATCGACTTTTGTGGTACTCCGACGTAGTCGACCGGAACCTTGATGACGAGTATACCTACCCTGACGCTCAAATACAGTCCGATATCGAGCCGCTGTCGCATCCGAATGCCCCACAAATCTGGATATTGCATGATTCGACCAGCCGGCAGAATGGAGACCCACAATGACGCCCCTTTCAAACTCTGTTAGGTGCTGATAATGTTGTCTCACATGAGTACGTGGCATCTCCGCGTCCTTCACAGTGATCACTCAATATCTGACGCTGTTCACGCCCCTTATATACCCTACTAGGCCTGGTAACAACACTAAACACGAACCAAACACATTCCCTCTGGTGGTCGTTCTACCTGTCACAGAGAATTGCAGCTCTAATAATTTACATACCCGCCGATGGTGTTATGTGTACGAAGTTACATTGACGTCCGACCATTTCTTCTGGATGCTTTCATTTTTTGTCAGGCAGTGTATTTGGACTACTTAGCGAATAACCATAGAATTAAACGAGTAATGATACTTGAAGTGCATTCATATAAAACAAATCAAATACACAGGTATTCATAAGCTATACAAGGAACAGACCTTCCAGCACAGATAGTGTTATATTTTTTCCATTTAAACTCTTTGGACTGCAGTCTACCAATATGTCGGCTGTAACTACAGTTACGTCTTTGATTCATTTTCACGGAAGAATACACGTCCTAAAGATCCACCTGTTCCAGTTTTGTATTCCCGACCCGATATTCAATCGTCTTAGACTTCTTCAATTCTGACATCACTTTAGTCTTTCAAGTGCTAATTTTCACATTATATTCGCTGTTGGTTTATGTCTTTTTAAGCTCCCAGATATAAGACTTAAGGCTGTCAGAATAATCTGCTATTAAGACCAAGTTGTCGGAATGGACCAAACTGCTTTCTTGGCTTAGAAATTACGGCATAGTTCTTGAAACGCCACTGAATGAACTACTGAGATGAAACACGATACAAATTGGTTACATTTAGCTTTCAGGACTTGAAAAGGCTGATCACAACTCCACTAGTCCTGAATTATTTTGTCCCTGGAACAGAGGCGTTTGTGGGTAGAAAGGTATGTATAGGCACTTTAATGCAGAAACAGGTTCCAGGAATCATTAACGAACCAGGGGAGTGCTCTTAAGGATATTCTTCAAATATCTGCAGACATTCCTAATGGAATGGTCTACACTGAAAAAAAAAAGTATAATGGGCTGGGACTCTTCTCCGCCACTTGGGAAGCTCATCTACAGCACATTAACTTCTGTAAGGTACTATTAAGCTCAGGTGGCGAATACATCCATGCTACATGAAATCTGAAAGAAGAAATAACTCTCTCACTACAATCCCTCAATGTCCTTCCATCTGACAATTTGCTACATCCACTCCTAGAAAGAACCGATGCCAGGAAATTGAGAAGAGTACTGAGAGAGAGGGCATTCAGTGAGTGGTGTAACTTGCAGCAGAAAGGAAGAGGTGTATGTGTGTACAATGGATATACTTCTGCTAACTCCTGGATTCGAGACCATCAAGGCTTATCATGTAGTGAATGGCGTGAAGCAATTAAGATGACAGCAAACATTTCAGCCGTTAGATCGGTACCAGGAAGATCTCAGAACGATTCCCTTTGTAGGCGCTGCCTCAAGGAGATTGAAACTCTTGCGCACGTTCTGGGATCTTGTCCTCATGGTGAACTTTTAAGGAATACACGTCATCATAACATTCGCTCGTTAATTGCGACAACGCTGAAAGACCATGGTTTCCAGGTATTTGAAGAGGTTCATGGCTTAGCGCACAACGGAAGCCACAGAAGGATCGACATCATTGCTTTCAAGAATAAGAAGAGAGGTTACAACATCGACCCCACAATTCGCTTTGAAAGCCATAAGTCGCAGCCCCCAGATGTTAATCTCGAGAAGAGGAATATTTACTTACCCAAAATTCCTTAATACAGGGAGAAATACCAGCTAGAGGAAATCGACATAGTAGGTCTGATGATTGGAGCTAGGGGAATAATTCCCATTTTTGTCGCTAATTTCTGGAAACAGATGTCTCTGCCAGTTACAACGTTACGGGAGATTGTCATCATCGCCTTAAGGGGTTCATTGATAATTCTAAGAAGTCATTGTTACAATTAGGTTACCTTCAACATTTCTCAAGTACCGTACATCTATTCCCGTTCTAAAAATTAATGTAAACGTATACTTTGTCGCAAGGCAGCCTCTGCATGAGAGGAAGTACACTGACTGACAGAGCAAATGCAACACCAAGAAGGAGTGGTTCGAAAGGGATGAAAGTTGGGGAAAAAACAGAGACGGCACGGACGAATAATTGATATTTATTTCAAACCGATATGCAGGTTACACAATGCGCACGGCACCGACTCAGTAGGATGTAGGACCACCGCGAGCGGCGATGCACGCAGAAACACGTCGAGGTACAGAGTCAATAAGAGTGCGGATGGTGTCCTGAGGGATGGTTCTCCATTCTCTGTCAACCATTTGCCACAGTTGGTCGTCCGTACGAGGCTGGGGCAGAGTTTGCAAACGGCGTCCAATGAGATCCCACACGTGTTCGATTGGTGAGAGATCCGGAGAGTACGCTGGCCACGGAAGCATCTGTACACCACGTAGAGCCTGTTGGGAGATGCGAGCAGTGTGTGGGCGGGCATTATCCTGCTGAAACAGAGCATTGGGCAGCCCCTGAAGGTACGGGAGTGCCACCGGCCGCAGCACATGCTGCACGTAGCGGTGGGCATTTAACGTGCCTTGAATACGCACTAGAGGTGACGTGGAATCATACGCAATAGCGCCCCAAACCATAATGCCGCGTTGTCTAGCGGTAGGGCGCTCCACAGTTACTGCCGGATTTGACCTTTCTCCACGCCGACGCCACACTCGTCTGCGGTGACTATCACTGACAGAACAGAAGCGTAACTCATAGGAGAACACGACGTTCCGCCATTCCCTCATCCAAGTCGCTCTAGCCCGGCACCATGCCAGGCGTGCACGTCTATGCTGTGGAGTCAATGGTAGTCTTCTGAGCGGACGCCGGGAGTGCAGGCCTCCTTCAACCAATCGACGGGAAATTGTTCTGGTCGATATTGGAACAGCCAGGGTGTCTTGCACATGCTGAAGAATGGCGGTTGACGTGGCGTGCGGGGCTGCCACCGCTTGGCGGCGGATGCGCCGATCCTCGCGTGCTGACGTCACTCGGGCTGCGCCTGGACCCCTCGCACGTGCCACATGTCCCTGCGCCAACCATCTTCGCCACAGGCGCTGCACCGTGGACACATCCCTAGGGGTATCGGCTGCGATTTGACGAAGCGACCAACCTGCCCTTCTCAGCCCGATCACCATACCCCTCGTAAAGTCGTCTGTCTGCTGGAAATGCCTCCGTTGACGGCGGCCTGGCATTCTTAGCTATACACGTGTCCTGTGGCACACGACAACACGTTCTACAATGACTGTCGGCTGAGAAATCACGGTACGAAGTGGGCCATTCGCCAACGCCGTGTCCCATTTATCGTTCGCTACGTGCGCAGCACAGCGGCGCATTTCACATCATGAGCATACCTCAGTGACGTCAGTCTACCCTGCAATTGGCATAAAGTTCTGACCATTCCTTCTTGGTGTTGCATTTGCTCTGTCAGTCAGTGTATTTCATAAAATAAAATAAAATGAGGATTTACAAAAGGCAGAATTATTAACTCAGCAGTATGTAAAGATTGTTGGCTACAAGGATAATGTCCAGATAGAGGAGGTGATTAATACTTACGAAGTATTGAAATTTACCTACGATAACAAAGACATATGACACAAACGTTGAAAACAAGAAAAGCAGATGGAATTGATAAGATTTCTGGCGATATACTAAAGGCAATGGGTTGAGATATAGTATCATACTTGAAGTACTTGTTTGATTACTGTTCGCATGAGGAGCTATACCAAATGAATGTATAGTTGCTATAGTAGTAAGGGGAAAGGGTGATAAACATAAAACAGATAATTACAGGCCAGTCAGACTGACATGTGTTGCATGTTAGCTTTGGGAAAGAATTCTTTCTGATTATATTAGACATGTTTGCGAAATTATGAACTGGTTTGATAGAAGGCAGTTCGAGTTTAGGAAAAGTTATTCCAATGAAGCTCGAATTGTAGGATTCCAGGAACATATTTTTTTAGATTCAGAAGGTCGAATGGGCTGCATCGTTTTTGACCTATCTAAGGCTTTTGATAGGGTAGATCATGGGAGACTACTGATGATTGCAACTGGACTAGACAACAGAGTGACAGAATGGGTGGCTATATTTCTAGAAAACATAACTCAGAGAATTAGAAAAAAATGAAATGGTGTATGGCTTTTAGTGCCGGGAGTGTCCGAGGACATGTTCGACTCGCCAGGTTCAGGTCTTTTGATTTGACACCCTGCGCGTCGTGATGTGGACGAAATGATGATGAAGACGACGCATACACCCAGCCCCCGTGCCAGCGAAATTAACCAATGGTGGTTAAAATTTCCGACCCTGCCGGGAATCGAACCCGGCACCCCTGTGGCCAAAGGCCATCACGCTAACCATTTAGCCATGGAACAGAGAATTAGAGTAGGTAGGTGAAGCATTATGTGAAGCTGTAGTCATTATGAGGGGAATTCTTCAAGGCAGTATTATTGGACCTTTATGTATTCTTGTGTATACAGGCTGGTTGGAAACAATGTGAACCGGGTATATGAGCGTTAGTGGGTTGGTCGTACTGATAAATATTTTGAAAAAAAGTAATTTCACATTTCGCCCCCGTTTTCATTTTATCAGCTGCTGAAATTAACCAATCAGATCGCTTCGCGGGCGAATTCAAATGGGCTATGCGAGGCGGTGTTGCTAAATCTGCACGTGGTTTAAGATAGGCTTTAGAGCATCTATCGAAGAAAACGAATTTCGCCGGGGGAGTGATATGAACACGATAGGATCGCAAGTACGCTACGGTTGACACCGCCTGAAAGAAACGGTACGTTTGTGTCTGATGCTGGTTCTCAAGCCGGTCTAAGCCACTTGCACATTTGAATTCGCCCGCGAAGCAATCTGATTGGCTAACTTCAGCAGCTGTTAAAATGACAACGGTGCGAGAAATCGAATTATTCATTTCAAATTATTTATCAGTTTGACCAACCCTCTAATGCTCATATGCACAGTTTACGTTGTTTTCGACCACTCTGTACATAGTACCCGTCGTTGACGGGCCAATCACTTAGCATGTTCATGATTACATGTTTGTTCACCCCTCATATTGTTCTCTCAGATTTTGAGGCACATTAGCAGGCATTCCTCTACCTGTCAGCGGCTCGTTATGACGTACTCGCTTCACTGCTCTCTATGGCTCTTGGCACTTTCATATGCTTTTGCATTATTGTTGATCTTGTTTTAATCTCTTCCTTCTCGCATAAAAGAAAGCCAGGTATCGGGTTGATATTCACAGATGTACAAAGCCTTAGAACGTTGCCTGGCCTGCAGTGGAACGTCTAACTGAATCTTTCTTACAGAAATTGTTCCAATTATGTTTAAAATCGTCAGTAGTATAATTTATAATTATTTGGTGTTCTTTCCGTAAAGGCATTTACCATTCTTTTGTGTCAGTTAATGGTAAAGCTTGCTTATTCCGTACTTAACACATGCGGCAGAAAGATCTTTCACCATAAATTTGTGTTAACTAGCAAATGTACCCGTGCTTCGCTACGGTATTCTACACTGTATACGCATTTCTATGTAAATTACTGTACGAAGTGAGTAAGATTTTATGAAATTGCACGTCTCTTAGCATTATGCGAGAAACACCACGGGGAGCTTCCGATGTAAGGTGTGCATTGAGAATTTTGATGATAATGGCAGGCTACATTTCCTACTGCCATTCATAATCGAGTTCGAGCAGGCTCACTTGTCTAATGCCAGTCACAATCGACTTGTGGAGTTTTTGTTATAATGGCAGCCACACATGTCAACCGCAAGTCACAATCGAGTTTGGGAGTTTTGGTGACAATGGCAGGCCTCCTTGCATACTATAAAATATACGAGTAAAAATTACAAACTTTACCTACAATTGAGAAATGCAGCTCTATATAACGTATACGGGACGAGATACGACAAAAATTCATAGGACCAAAGTTGTAGGTCTCTCCAAATTGAGTGGCATCTGTGCTATCTGCTCTGTGATACGACTTACCGTTTAGCCACCAATTACCCCGAAACGAAGGTTTGCACCATCATTAATATTGCCTCCAAATTTCGATATTTTTCGGGGTCAAAAAGTTTCACATTTGAACTTCTTGATATTTTTCCATCGGTTACAGGCTGAAAGTTATAATTTTTCCAAATTTCAATTTTCTAGCTCGTCTGGCGAATTGTTTCCGCCATCTTGATTTGGGGGAAGAAATTAGGACTTTCAGGAAACTATAGGTCATCGCTTTGGAAAAATATACCCCACTGGGTAAAAGTTCTTATGCTGAGCCCCAAATTTCAAAATCCGAAGTGGGTTTGATCCTGCCTCAGTTCGATGGTATGTGAAGAGGTGTCGCTCTTGGGAAGCTGGAAATCTGCAAAGCTCACAAAATGTCCTGCTCTTCGATATCTTCGGAAACCTTGGGACGTAAAGCAACATTATAAAAAGCAGTCTCAGAAGCCCTAGATTTTCAATGACGTTCGCTCTGCGAGCTGAACCTGGCCTGCTAACAGCATCGTTCGTCAAATGTCTTCCTAAATATATGCACATTCAAACTAGCCTCACATTCAGAAGCATTCTCAGACGCCCTAGACTGGTATTTTTAGGCTTTGAACGAAGTTTTTCCACTGGCAGCTCGATTTTTAGTAGCCATAGAAAAAGGCGCCAACTCTCAAAATTGTCACAACCTACCTACTGACTAAATAAGTTCCAGTTAACGGAACGTTATGTTACTTAATCGGCGAAATCGTAGACTGCGAAGGTAAAAAAGCACGAACGAAATAGTGCATAGTATCACTCAAAAGAAAGAGTCTAGGTTTCGGGATTACCACTCGCATACATACGGAGGAATAAGGAAGAAAGTAATTCGGTTTAATGTTGGCTACTGAATGCATGATTCGAAGCAGTGTGTCGATTCATTCAAGCGTCCGAGTGAATCGATTCACAGGAACGGCGAGCTCACGACACACGATTCAGCTTACTCCCAGCGGACAGTGCTGAGTGGCGCACTCACTGGACGTTGACGGGGAGCCGAGCTTCCGCTGTAGCGAGACAGTGAATCATGGCACATCGAAAGAATCGTGAACGAGCACGGCTCAGTGAGACACAAGATACACACGGCTCTTTATCGGCACACTGGACACTGGCGGAGAGCCGAGCTTCCGCTGCAGCGAGACATACAGTGAGCCATAGCACACCGAAAGAATCGTGAACGAGCACGGCTCAGTGAGACACAAGATACACACGGCTCCTTATTGGCACAATGGACACTGGCGGAGAGCGGAGCTTCCGCTGCAGCGAGACATACAGTGAGCCATGGTACACTGAAAGAATCGTATGCTATAATGGACTCTAGAGCTCAGCTCATTTGAAAATAATACCCACTTGCATTCACTGTCCACTTCTTACAGGGAGGTTTAAATAATAGATGGATGTTTTTGCAGTGTTCAAAAGGTAGTCAAAACAATTCTGAAGTAGCTAGTAAGTAGGTAGGCTATTAGGTTATACTATTTGTTAGTTTAATGAATCTTAGTATCATAACTTATTTGACAATTAATTAAACTCGACTCTAGCCAGCCCTATGATTATGAGTCATGCTCATGACCACTCAAAAGTACCTGTTTTGTATTGGGAAGAACGGCTCAGTATTCTCTGAGTTCATAGTTCATATGTCACATCGTTGCACAAGACTTCAATCATATGTGGACAGTAAGTGAGCCGACTGACGCAATAACTTAACCAACAGTATGTTGAATCAGAAAACCAGCGGGCTACTGTACATCTCGGGTAGCCTATACAAAATATGACGATTTAAAAAAATCCTCAGCTGATAGAAAAATACATATTTTCAAAACTGACTGAGCGAGTTAGACGTGCGGTTAGTATCGCGTAGCTATGTGCTTGCATTCGGGGGATGGTGGGTTCGAATCCCACCGTTGGCAGCCGTTAAGATGGTTTGCCGTAGTTTCCCCATTTTCACACAAGGAAATGCTGGGACTGTACCTTAATTAAGGCCATGGCTACTACCTTCCTAATCCTAGACCTTTCCCATCCTGCGTCGCCGGAAACCTTCGATGTATTAGAGTGACTACCATTTTTTTTCTAAGAAAGGAGTTCATAGTATGAAGACCAGATGGCAGCTGCGAGCACTGAATGGTGTTGCTGCTGTCTTACCAGTATATACTACACAGACGCAGTAGGAGCGGTGACTAATGTGCCGTGAATCGGATCACTGTATCGATTCAGTAACGTGAACGGAATCAAATGAGTCGATTCAGTAAAGCGAATCGAATGTCCCATCACTAATTCGGTTAAGAAAGTTGACATACCTGAAAATAGGATAAAAAATGAGGACAGCCGGATAGGACAAATGTGCGAATACCATGTGGATGTATAGGAAAAATGAAATGCCCCTCACTAAATTCTAATGATATGAGTTACGGATTTAAGAAAGGAGTAACAGAGGAAAAAATTTAGGCTCAGGGATTTTAGGCAATCAGATAAGAAGATGATTTATGGTGTTAATACTTATGCCTAAAAGAGGAAGGAAATTAAAATGGAGAAAGAAAGTAGGCGAGAAATACAGCAAAAGTTATAACAAATGCCAGAAAACACATTGCGGTGTGAAATAATGGGTTACACTCCGCGGTACTGTAGAAATATTAACAGCAGTACTATTCTAAGGCGATTGTAACCTACAACGGTATTCCTCAAATATCCCGCAGAATGGCAGCTTGGTGTCTCTCTCGCCGTCTATCTAACGAACAACTACAAATTTACAGGAATGACGAAAATGGATTTCGTTACTTCCCTGCTGGCAAGCAGCCAGAGACGTTGCCATGGCAACTGGTAGGATCGTTGTTGGTCTGCGAGGGCATCAGTCACTCAACGCAGAGTATGAAACTCGCGGAAATTAGTAATTTTCTCCGTATTTTAAGAGTAAGCGAAATTACGTAGATAACAATATCTATATAAATGAAGGGACGTTTCACATATTGCCTACATATTTTGCAGAAAATCAATAGTGTTTGAGAAACTGTGAAATAAACCCTCAGTCTGCTCCGTGATTTTTAAATCATATGCTATCAAAACCTGCTCCTGGATGAGTATACTCTAAATATGCTGTTTGGTCGAGATCTATCCAGCCACTTCGCTGTGATGGTGGAACAGACAGACAGACAGACAGACAGACAGACAGACAGACAGACAGACAGACAGACAGACAGACAGACAGACAGACAAGAAACGAAAGCTAAAAAACACTGATAAGGTCTTGAGTTGACCTAAAACGGATACATATCTAAAAAAAATTGGCAAAACAAAGGAAATTACAGACAGCGGACCCCCTACAACTTTATTTATGTAGATGGCTGGGAAAATGTAACCTCACAACCGTGCAGGTTATGTCTCACGGCTGGGGGTCATCTGAAATGAGCTGTACAAAAGTTCGCCTCTGTGGTGTAGTGGTTAGTGTGATTAGTTGCCACCCCCAGAGGCCCGGGTTTGATTCCCGGCTCTGCCACGAAATTTGAAAAGTGGTACGAGGGCTGGAACGGGGTCCACTCAGCCTCGGGAGGTCAACTGAGTAGAGGAGGGTTCGATTCCCTCCTCAGCCATCCTGGAAGTGGTTTTCCGTGGTTTCCCACTTCTCCTCCAGGCAAATGCCGGGATGGTACCTTACTAAGGCAACGGCCGCTTCCTTCCCACTTCCTTGCCTATTCCTTCCAATCTTCCCATACCCCCACAAGGCCCCTGTTCAGCATAGCAGGTGAGGCCACCTGGGCGAGGTACTGGTCATCCTCCCCAGTTGTATCCCCCGACCCAGAGTCTGAACCTCCAGAACACTGCCCTTGAGGCAGTAGAGGTGGGATCCCTCGCTGAATCCGAAGGAAAACCTGACCCTGGAGGGTAACCAGATTACGAACGAACGAACAAAATGTGTGATGCAATGTTACCTTGCAACCACTGATGGATGGCCATGACCGAGAGACATATAGGTATAATTTATAAACACTATTTTTAAAGTATTTTCTTTCTTTTCCATATCTTGTACCCATCCAGGATGTATTTTTAAAGAACAAAGTCATCAAACATTTTTCAGCTGGAAAAGGGCTCTAGTGATGACTGTTAAATGTTTTCTTAATGCTATTTGTTCGGGGCGTCGACCTATAGAGATCGTTTGCCCCTACTTGCACCATATGATATGAACCTGCGTGTAATTGGAATTGCGGAAGTATAGAGTGTTGAATGTGAGGAAAGGAAGTTAAGGACGGCACGAATACCCAGTCCCCAGGCCAGGGATATTAATCACTTACAATTAAAAACCCCTGACCCAGCCAGGCGACAGGCGTACGCGTTGCCCTCTACACCGCGGGGTTTGACCTGTTAAATGTTACTGTAAAGGATGAACATGATGCTGAATTGCGGCAGTATTTCTTGTGTTGCAGCAAGCTGTAATGTAATATATTGTTTTCAGACGTTCCTAAACAGGCTATTAACGACTGTTGCAATTGCATTATTCCTAGCTGACCTTACATCGCTACGTCACAAAGAAGAGAATTCCTCTCAGTTTTAATTACTGTATTGATGGGATGGCAGTAATTCATGGACCGAGCTCGATAGCTGCAGTCGCTTAAGTGCGGCCAGTATCCAGTATTCGGGAGATAGTAGGTTCGAATCCCACTATCGGTAGCCCTGAAGATGGTTTTCCGTGGTTTCCCATTTTCACACCAGGCAAATGCTGGGGCTGTATCTTAATTAAGGCCACGGCCACTTCCTTCCCACTCCTAGCCCTTTCCTGTCCCATCGTCGCCATACGACCTACAGTATCTGTGTCGGTGCGACGTAAAGCAACTAGGAAAAAGAAAAGTAATTCATGGAGATCTCTCCAAGTACCTAGGTGTTAATGTAAGGAAATATCATTATTGGGGTAATCTCATTAATAAGGTGCTAACTAAGCAAGCTGGACATGCGGTTAGTGTTGCGCAGCTTGCATTCGGTAGATAGTGGGTTCGAACCCCAGTGTCGGCAGTCCTGAATATGGTTTTCCGTGGTTTGCTATTTGCACACCAGGAAAATGTTGGGGCTGTACCTTAATTAAGGCCACACCCGATTACTTCCCACTCCTAGCCCTTTCCTGTCCCATCGTCGCCATAAGACCTGTCTGAGTCGGTTGCGACGTAAAGCAAATTGAAAAAAAAAAAAAAAGAAGCCCATAACAACAAAGAAAACAAGGTTTCAAATGAAAGTTACAGATCTCTTCATATAGTTACGAGGGTATTTTGGGATTGTACTAAGGGTTCAAAATCTCCAGAATGCAATGTTACCTTGCAACCGCTCATGGATGGCCATCTGCATTAGCTCTGCTGCACCTTGATTCAATCTCTCTTGCTATACTACCAACCTGGGAGAATACAGAGCCTAAATATTTGAAATTATCTACCTTTCCACTTCTGTATTCTCAACCTAACATTCAGTTCTCTTACTTTTCCTTTCTATTGACACCACTTTGGTCTTGGAAAGGCTAATCTTCATTTCACACTCAATGCACCTAGTTCCTTAGACTGCAGGCTTTCAGCACAATCTGCTACTAAGACCAAGTCTTCCGTACAGGCCAAGCTGCGTACTATATTTCAACTTAGGAAAGGGCATATAAGAGTCACTGGTAAGACCCCAATTACAAGAAATTGCTTTACGTCGCACCGACACAGGTAGGCTTATGCCGACGAAGAGGTAGGAAAGGCCTAGGAGTGGGAAGGAAGGGCCGTGGCCTTAATTATGGTACAGCCCCAGTATTTTCCTGGTACGAAAATGGGAAACCACGGAAAACATCTTCAGGGCTGCCGACAGTGGGGTTCAAACCCACTATCTCCCGGATGTAAGCTCACAGCTGCGCGCTCCTAACCGGACGGCCAACGCCGCAATTAGAGTATGGTTCTAGCGTATGGGACCTTCACCAGGATTATTACTTGATAAAAGAACTGGAAAAGATTCAAAGGAAAGCAGCATGATTTGTTCTGGGTGATTTCCGACAAAAGAATAGATTTACGAAACTCTTGCAAACTTTGGGCTGGGAAGACTTGGAATTAAGGAGATGAACAGTTCGACTAAGCGGAATGTTTCGAGTTGTCAGTGGAGAGATAGCGTGGAAAGATATTAGTAGACAAATAAACTTGAGTGGAATTTTTAAAAGTAGGAAAAATCATAAATTAATGTAATGATTAAATTCAAGAGGACAAATGGGGAAAATGCTCGTTTATAGAAGAGGAATTAGGGATTAGGGTAATGTATCGAGGAAAATATTTGATAAATTCTCAACCACTAGGCAAAGAGCTGATATGGAATCTGCCACCTTGACGACAGCCCTAAATTCAAATCAATGATGATTAATTCATTGATTGATTTTCTGTTCCCTTTTATATCTTTACTTTCGACCTGCTAATGATCTGTTAACTAAATCAACTTTAATACCACTGGCTAGTAGATGAAGAAATCGCATTTCACATTTTAGTTGTTCCACCGTCATCCGAGGTTTTCTATTTCGTCTTAATGAACGGGATACATTTTGTTTTGTCTTGTGTAGTGTCGAATCTTTTCACAATAACTGTAACTATCGCAATGTAATTATAGCAACAGGTAAATATTCATAAACTTACAACATGTGTGTATAAACTTACGTAACGTGACATAAATCTAGGTAGGTGTACTACAAGAACCTGCTGTGGTAAACATTTCACAGAAATATTGGCAATGTAGGCAGCATGCCATTTCACCAACTATCAGTTGAAGAAGGCTAAAACTTAAATCTTATTTTTACATTATTGTTCTTGAAATTGGCCTCAATTCTCAGCGATCGCCACCGCCAAGTACTATTCACTTATACAGAGTTTATCAGAAATACTTGTAGAAACTGTGGAGCGGGTTCCTCACACCTAAGCAAGGAAAAATCCTATAAATATACACCGTGAAATGTTACTTTATCGAGTTTTATTATTATTATTATTATTATTATTATTATTATTATTATTATTATTATTATTATACGCACCGCTTTCCCCACACCTTGTTGGATCGCGGATGCGAACTGTGTTTCACATGTAGATTTGGCCCTGTTTTACGGACAGATGATCTTCCTGACACCAACCCTATCTGAAGAGATTTAATCACTGTTGCGTGTTTCTGTGGTGGTTGGTAGTGTGGTGTGTTGTATGAATGTGAAGAGGAGGATGTTGGGACAAACACACACAAACTAGCACTCCCGGAGCCAGAAGAATTAATCACACGCGATTAAAATCCCCAACCTGGTCGGAAATCGAACCCGGGACCCTTTGAACCGAAGGTCTCAACGCTGACCGTTCAACCAAGGAGTCGGGCATTATTATTATTATTATTATTATTATTATTATTATTATTATTATTATTATTATTATTATTATTATTATTATTATTATTATTATTATTGAAAGTATAATATGTTCGATGTACAATCCAACAAACGAATCTGTCTGTTTGGCCATCAGCCCAGAGGCGGGTTGGATCCTCACTGAGCACCACCAAAGGTTATGTGGGGAACCGCAAAAAGCGATGGCGACCCCAAAGTGAGGCGTACTAGGCAAAAAGGTAGTTTGCCATTGCTTTCATCACTGGCCAGAAAGTGCTATTGCAGCACGACTGACCCCATGAGCAACACAATCAGACGCGCTGGTCGTGCTCCGAATATCATTACTCAGTACTGCCCATACCCCAGCAGCTTGCACACTGTCACAGCCATGGATAAGACTGGGACTCTGGTGAAAGCTAAACTTTGCTCAGGCCTGTGCCAAGGAAGTACGGTATGTAAACGTACTACATCCATGAAGAAATGGCAACAGGCAGGCTATAAAAAACAATATTTGTCCCAATTTGTCCTCTTGAAATCCAACTTTATTTTCACATTATGATTTGTCCTGCATTTAAAAGCTCCACCGAATAACTTTCCAAACCCTCTCTCCACTGACAGCTCGGAGCAGCTCGCCTCCTTTCTCCTAAGTCTTCCCAGCCCGAAGTTTGCAGCATTGCTATAACACTACTCTTTTGTCAGAAATCACTCAGAACAAATCGTGCGGCTTTCCTTTGGATCTTCACCTGGCGAGGGTCCCACAGGCTAGAACCGTATTCTAAATGGGGTACAACTTGGCAGGTTTGATCCTGGCTAAATCTGGTAGTATTTAAAGGTGCTGAAATACTTAGCTTCGTGTAGATAGATTTACTGGCTCGTAAAGGAACTCCTGCGGGACTACATTCCGACACCTCGGCGTCTCCAAAAACCGTAAAAGTAGTTAGTGGGACGTAAAGCTAATACTGTTATTAACTAAATGAGGTATTCCCCTGATTAGTGTTACGAGAGGATTGTTGCTAAGTTGCACTTCCTCTTGAAGCAATAATTACCACCACGGACTCTATCAGATGCTCTGTATGCCTAAGAAGTAACTACTTCCATTCAGTACAGAGTTATGAGAACTCAGCCTTCAACGACCGATCAGTGGAAAATATACTCTTAACAATAACTTCGATATTTTGTAAGCTGGAGCATTTTTTATTCCAAGATATGTGCACCAAATTCATTCCCATCCGACCATGCTATAGCTCATCGTTTGGCTCAGATCTTACTATCACTTATCGTCACAATAAAAAAAACAAAGTGTATGCCTGTTTTTGTACACACCTGTGACACGGCCAGCTGACCGGAGCTTAAACCACATTTCTACAGCTTCATCGGGTTCAAGGCCCGACACGACCGACCGCGGCCTGATCCTCCTTCATCGCATTCGCTAGATTTTGGAGTTGAAAAGGAGAGAACAATCCGAGTACTAGCATGTTTGAATGTACTGTAAAAGTAAGATAAATTACTATTTGGGGAAACATGAGACCAAGTATTACCCGAAGTTACTGTATCCCTGAAAAGGCTATGAAAGGTCCATGGAGGAGTGGTATGTAAAGGCATCCACTATTCGTAACCAGCAGTTGTCCGACTCGTTGGCTGAATGGTCAGCGTACTGGCCTTCAGTTCAGAGGGTCCCGGGTTCGATTCCAGGCCGGGTCGGGGATTTTAACCTTCATTGGTTAATTCCAATGGCCCGGGGGCTGAGTGTTTGTGCTGTCCCCAACATCCCTGCAACTCACACACCACACATAACACTATCCTCCACCACAATAACACGCAGTTACCTACACATGGCAGATGCCACCCACCCTCATCGGAGGGTCTGCCTTACAAGGGCTGCAGCCGGCTAGAAATAGCCACACGATAAAAAAAATAAGAGTTATTTCTATTCACTATCAGTTTTTCCCTCAGAAATAAACCTGGTACTCCTTTCTGCTGAGGGCTCAGTGAATTCCAGGGCTATATACCTCTCCAGACTCTCTTTCAGGGGTCATATATTAAAACACAACTACGGATCCGCCTCCCTGCCATTTGATGCGATTAAAACAGCTGAATCACGAGGGTCTCTCAACTTAAGGACGAAGATTGGCACCACAGGACACATAGCTGGGTTGGTTACTAGTTCAAATATGTGACTGCACCAGAACTGCATCCTATTACACTGCTTTGGAAACTGAAAGAAAAATTGGAAAATGTTGTTGAGTTCTTCGGTGCCCCAGTGGAGAACGAACTGTTCCCTAGGGTGTCATGGTGTATCATACGGGGAAAGTACATGGTGTGTGAACTGAGTGGAAGGATGATAAATGTGAGGTATGGATAGAGAGTGCTGAAGTTGACACGTCGCTACTTATCGTACGATCGGATATTCATTTGGCTTCAATACATTGTTTTGATATGTATAGCTTATTGAGAGGTATATTAAAATCCTTCCGTTAAGATAAAACGTTCATACAGTATTTCGACGTTGCCGGGAAAAAACCTTCTATGTGATAATATTTCTGGAGATATACTGACCCGCAGCACATACATTATGAAGAGCGAGAATGCCTTGACAATATTGCACCTTAGATGACAGAACCTTACCGGCCAATGTTCTAATCTAAAATATTTCACAGAGGAGGTTCTGTCCCGGCAGCGACGATTTGAATTCTTGAGAGGATGGCTGCAGTTTTTCCGGCTGAATACATTTATTGAAGAACATTCTCTAGCTTATAACGGGCATGGCCTCTAGTTTTGTCCAAATAAGGAACATTGTGAAAAGAATAGGTTACTTATTTTTCCATTTTTAAACTTGGAGAAATTCATTATCCATGCCTTATTTTTAATATAGTGCAACCGTTCCTTACACATATTACAATTTGTTTTGCAGTACATTGCACCGACACAGATGAGTTTTATGGTGACGATGGGATAGGAAAGGGCTAGGAGTGGGAAGGAAGCGGCCGTGGCTTTAATTAAGGTACAGCCCCAGCATTTACCTGGTGTGAAAATGGGAAACCACAGAAAACCATCTTCAGGGCTGCCGACAGTGGGATTCGAACCCACTATCTCCCGGATGTAAGCTCACAGCTGCGTGCCCATAACCGCACGGCCAACTCGCCGGGTCATAATAATAATAATAATAATAATAATAATAATAATAATAATAATAATAATAATAATAATGTTAATGTCCGCTTCTGTGGTGTAGTGGTTAGCATGATTGGCTGCCACCTCCGGAGGCCCGGGTTCGATTCCCGGCTCTGTCACGATATTTGATAGTGGTACGAGGGCTGGAACGGGGTCCACTCAGCCTCGGGAGGTCAACTGAGTAGAGGGGGTTCGATTCCCACTTCAGCCATCGTTGAAGTGGTTTTCTGTGGTTTCCCACTTCTCCAGGCAAATGCCGGGATAGTACTTACTGTAACTTAAGGTCACGGCCCCTTCCTTCCCACTTCCTTCTCTATCCCTTCAAATCCCCCCCCCCACAAGACCCCTGCTCAGCATAGCAGGTGAGGCCGCCTGGGCGAGGTACTGGTCCTCCTCCCCAACTGTATCCCCCGACCCAAAGTTTCACGCTCCAGGACACTGCCCTTGAGGCGATAGAGGTGGGATTCCTCGCTGAGTTCGAGGAAAAAACCAACGCTGGACGGTAAAGTTTATTAATAATTGAAATACTAATAATGTTCATATCATACGCGCTGCTGCTCTTTTCAAGTTCCACAGTATCAGATTAAAAGTCTGCCATTATTATTATTATTATTATTATTATTATTAGTATTATTATTATTATTATTATTATTAAAGACTAATACAAGTGGTGTCAATACAAAAGAAAGCTAACGGGAATGATCGCCAGTCAGGAATAAAAAGCTGGAGCAGTTGGATATTTTCAAGTACTTTCGATGAGTATTCTCCTAGGATGTATATGAGGTCGCAGTTGTGAGCTCTCGTGTCTTAACATGTTAACTTTGCTGTCCAATAGTAAATGGATGTTGGTATTTAAGATGTCTTATTCCTATCAGTGCAAACGAGAGGTTGCTAGGTGGCGGGGCCATGTGAGGCGAATGGAGGAGGATAGTTTATCTAGAAGAGTAATCGATTCGGTCATGGAGGGTGAGATCAGTAGAGACAGAGAGAGATGGCGATGGTTAGACACAGTTAAAGATAATCGGAGTAAAATTAAACCAGGCTACGGATCTAGTTGTGAGGGAGCTTAATTAACTCACAGAGGCCGACAGACTTAACGCCGAATGGTATAACAGTTTAGAATGCAGATGTACAGTATGTATGACTGCACGTTAATTACTATCAATGTGTTACACCTGAAACTGGAAAATGTGCTTTTAAAACATGAATATGAAACTCGTACCGTGGTGAAAGTTGATGGCTGAAGACTACGTTCAGTCTGATTTTAATCTAGCTATTTTAGCAAGCCATTTAAATGTATGCTATTGTTTATGTTACTAGTCTGTAAGGAAGATTGTATATTTGAATACAACGTTTACTGTGTTCGACTGATAGGAAATATGTTTGACACTCTGACAATAATAAATAAATAAATAAATAAATAAATAAATAAATAAATAAATAAATAAATAAATAAATAAATAAATAAATAAATCTTCAATACAAACTGTTATATCTCGCAAGCCTAAGCGCCTTCATGGTTTTCTAACTCTGTGGCTTAGTTTCACACGTTTTATCATCAAATCACTGTAAAGTGAGTTGCCTTGGTCGTCGTTTCTTACCCTCCATGGCCGAGCCCATTATTCTCTTAGGTAGCTACCCACCTCCATTCGCATCATACGACCTACCACCGAAACCCGCGGTTTATGCGTACAGAACTCAATCGGTTTTTGCGCATCTCATTTTATTAATTTGGGGATATTAGGTCACGTAATCTTAATAGTGTTAAACTGTGCTGGAATATATATGATTCCTTGCTCCTGTGGATCGGTTAATTTTGGCCAAACATGTAGGAAGGTAAATAATAAATTTCGTGTGGCTATTTCTAGCCGAGTGCAGCCCTTGTAAGGCAGACCCTCCGATGAGGGTGGGCGGCATCTGGCATGTGTAGGTAACTGCGTGTTATTGTGGTGGAGGATAGTGTTGTGTGTGGTGTGTGAGTTGCAGGGATGTTGGGGACAGCACAAACACCCAGCCCCCGGGCGACTGGAATTAACCAATGAAGGTTAAAATCCCCGACCCGGCCGGGAATCGAACCCGGGACCCTATGAACCGAAGGCCAGTACGTTGACCATTCAGCCAACGAGTCGGGCATGTAGGAAGTTAGAAACGAGGGTTATAGAATATCGCAGGCACTTACGTCTATGCCAGCCACAGAAGTCTGGTGTGGCAGAACATGCCATACATAATGACCATCAAATCATATTTGATGCAACTGCTGCCATTTATAAAGAGAAACATTTTATACCTAGAATCATTCGTGAGGCAATAGAAATCGCTATACACCCGAATAATTTCAACAAAGGTGACGACTGTATACTGAGTAGATCATGGCTACCATCCATAGTTAACTCGTCAACATCTTTCTCCTTGACTCTGGAGGTCCTGGAATGAACTATATTTCTAACAGCCTCTCTCTGTCTTGAGTCTGGTTACTATGGAGTGACAGTTGCCAATACATTATTTATTACTGTTCTGAAGACGATCCTGGTCGCAGGATCGAAACGCGTCACTTGATTATCAACATTACACGACCTAATTTACCCAAATTATTATTATGTCATTCAGTGGTCGTGAAAGTCTACATATTATTATTATTATTATTATTATTATTATTATTATTATTATTATTATTATTATTATTATTATTATTATTATTATTATTGTCGGGCTGAGTGGCTCAGTCGGTTGAGGCTCTGACCTTCTGACCCCAACTTGGCAGGTTCGATCCTGGCCCAGTCCGGTGGTATTTGAAGGTGCTCAAATACGTCAGCCTCGTGTCGGTAGATTTACTGGCACGTAAAAATAACTCCTGCGGGACTAAATTCTGGCACCTCGGCATCTCCGAAAACCGTAAAAGTAGTTAGTGGGACGTAAAGCAATTATTATTATTATTATTATTATTATTAATATTATTATTATTATTATTATCCTGAGCCCATCCAGCGTTCACTCCCATACAACAGTGTCACTCACTTCTTTCTTACATAATACCGCTAATCGCAGTTGCGAGCTTTCTGCATTAACTTTGCTGCACCTTGATTCAATTTCACTTACTTTACTACCATCCTGGGAGAACACACATCCTAAATATGGTACTTCAATCGATCCGCAATCCAGTTTTATGTTCCCGACCTGACATTCAATTCCCTTAGATTTATTCTCTACTGACACCACTTTAGTCATTGAAATACTCGCTTTCAACTCACTGCTGCTCTTTTCAAGTTCCCTCATATTAAATTGTCGGCTTTCAGCAAAGTCAGCCATTAAAATCAAGTCACCTGGATAGGCGAAGCTGTTTCTACCCAACTGAAACACTTTCTGCTCTTTTAGACCATTCAGTAAAGGCTCCATGTTAATTGAGGAGCAACCAGTCAAAAACCTGTGTTGTCCATTAATTTAAATTTTTCAGGATAAGTGGAAAACTGATAACTCCTAAAGTATTCAATAAAATATAATGCAGTTTTCACAATTAGTTTCTTTGGGATGATCAATAATTTATTAGGGATGTTAGAAAGTTAATTTACATTTTGGACAACATACGTTTTGATCTATTTTACCGGATATTATAATTTGTTTTAATGAGTTTACTGCATTTTTATCATCATTAGTTCACATTAATTTTAATAGGTCCCTGAAAGTTATAACTTATAAATTATAAATTAGACTTTCAATCACTTCAAATTTACGGTACCTACCTAGAAAAGCATAAAATGAATATCTGTCTGCGAGAATTCAACAAAGACTAATATTACTTTATAAAAAATGGTTCAGTACAAACATTTGTTATAGGCAGAATATTATTGCCTAGAATAAGCTACATTAATTACATTTTATGCATTTTATGAAAGGAAAGTGAAATTAACAATGTAATTGGTGGACATTAAATGTTCTGATTCACTCACCCCCGTGGACAATATAACATTTATTTTAACGGCTCACTTTCAAGGCATTATTTCAATGTTACAATATACAGATAGTTACAACCTGAATGCAGTAACACGTAGAGCACGAGAAATATTCCATGAAACTTCATCAGACTTAATTTTGTTCAGACATTTTGATTGGTTGCTCCTCATACTACACTACTCGATAAATAAATAAATAAATAAATAAATAAATAAATAAATAAATAAATAAATAAATAAATAAATAAATAAATAAATAAATAAATAAATAAATAAATTAGTGAGTGTTGACTTACGGATGTAGTTGAGGTTGTTCTGGTCAGTCTGTCCCTGAGCGCGGCCTGCAGTTCCGCTGTCCATGGTAGTCATCAGCGAACTAACCTTACTCGTCTCCTCTATCAAGCCGGCCACAGCTTTTCTTACGAGGCTGACCTACGCCAAGCAGATATGCAGCCGGTTACACACAACTAATTACATCACCAACACAATATTATCAGAGTGGATGCTCGCGCATCGATGTGACCAATGAAGATTGATGGAACGATAATAGAAGATGGATACTCTGAATCAGATAAAAAATGTAAAGACACGACCACATGTTTACAGTAACAATGAGAGTGCATTCATAAGTAAATCTACATTTAAATGATGTTACTTGGGATACTTACATTCCCTTTTGATGTGTTAGTTTTTAAAAATATATGATTTTTTCTTCCTTTTTACCAAATTCCATAATCTCTACAGAATTTTTAAAAAATTGAAGGGTAGATTGTCACTATTGTAAGGGCCGCAGGGTTTTTAGTGTTTCGTAGTCTTACTTATTACATTATTTTCGCTGTTTCAGCTAACCTCCAGCTGAGTGCGCTAGTCGACACTGCGCCATCTTATAATAGAGTATGCGCGTGACGCCACATATTTAGCACAAAATTTGCCTTAATTGAAATGCTATTTCAAGAAAACTCGTTTCAGGTTTTCCATTTTTTCTTGTACAAAAAGTCAGTTGAGACATTAAATATAATCGTAAGTTAAATACCCCATGGCACTACAGCCCTTGAGGGGCCTTGGCCTAGCAAGCGACCGCTGCTTAGCCCGAAGGCCTGCAGATTATGAGGTGTCGTGTGGTCAGCACGACGAATCCTCTCAGCCGTTATTCTTGGATTTCTAGACCGGGGCCGCTATCTCACCGTCAGATAGCTCCTCAATTCTAATCACGTAGGCTGAGTGGACCTCGAACCAGTCCTCAGGTCCAAGTAAAAATCCCTGACCTGGCCGGGAATCGAACCCGGGGCCGCCGGGTAAGAGGCAGGCACGCTACCCCTAAACGCATCTTAAAATGTTTCCTTACAGGTACGCGTTGTTGAGGAACGTAAGTCTGTCTGTCTGACTTTCTTCTGAAACCACACCTAAAGCACTGAGCGGAATTTCATGACTTTTTTTCCGTTTTGGTTGGGAGCTATAGAATATATCCGCCTTTCATAAGAGGCGACTAAATTGGGGACCAGGGATATCAACTTGGGAGCGTTGTTTAGTCACCACGGCTTTCTTAGCTGAGTCTGCCATTGCTTCCACTTTCTTGTGCCATCCTCAATTTCATATTTCCTATCCGACCTCCCTTGGTCAACTCTTGTTTCCTCCCGACCTCGTCGGTATTAGGTTTGCGAGGCCTAGGGAGTCTCTTTCATTTTCAATATCTTCGTGACCCCTATCTTTTCTTTTATCGAAGCCTTCATTCTTCGAAGCGTCGACCATTTTCCTTTTGCTTACTGATTAACGTTAAGAGAAGATGGTGACCCAGCTGCACTTTCCCTTAAAATACACTACTAAGGTGGTCCTGGTTCGAATCCTAGCTAATACATGAGGTTCAGATCCCGTGGCTATGGTCCCGATATCAACAGCTATGGAGGGCGGTATCCCCTGCCTGTCATAAGAAATTGCAATAAGGGAAAACCTCTAGCGACGTGGCTTGGCGACCATGGAGCCCCTAGCTGTGCTTGGTATCACTTGCACTTAGTTGTGCCAGGCTCCTCATTTTCATGTTTTCTTCCACCTCCCTTGAACAACTTATGTTTACTTCCTATCCGAAGGTATATTGGTTTGCGAGAAGTCCTTCATTTTCACGTATTTCCCCATCTTTTGTCTAAATAGGCATTCTTGAATGTCGGAACTTGTCAATTTCTCCCTCTGATTGCAATTAGGCATAATAGAGAATGGTTTTCCAGTTTTTTTGCAAGTTGCTTTACGTCGCACCGATACATATAGGTCTTACGGTGACAATGGGATAAGAAAGGACTAGGAGTGGGAAGGAAGCGGCCGTCACCTTAATTAAGGTACAGCCCCAGCATTTGCCTGGTGTCAAAATGAGTAAACCACGGAAAAACATCTTCAGGACTGCCGACAGTGGGTTTCGAACCCACGATCTCCCGAAGACAAGCTCACAGTTGCACGCCCCTAACCGCACGGCCAACTCGCTCGGTGGTTATCCAGTTATACTTCCTGTTAAAACAATAATCACTATCCACACAACGTCATCCAATGTGTTCAGCTGCTTTCAGCATTCGTTAATAATTAACAAATAAATACCAGTTAAACTGCCAGTCAAGATTATGCAACCGTGAGAATAATGCAGAAGAAGCCGGCAGTCCAGTTATCATCGGCAACGACTGTAAGGAGAACACCCGGAAAGTGACACGGCAGTTAATCCTCAAGTTGCCAATGTCAAATATAAGATGCGAGCGTCGCCAGGCGCATTGTCCATGGCAACGGGCGTGAGGAAGGAGTGCGCTGCAGCCCATCTTGCTTCCAGGTTGGTATTTACACTCCATGACTAAGTATTAATCTGGTAGAAATGTAGAAAGTTATTACACAGTTGTGTGCCTAGGAGATGACATCATCTTGACTTACTTGTGCCAGGCACCTCACTTTCATATTTCTGATCTCCCTTATTCAACCATTGTTATCTTTCTACTCCGAGATCTTTGGAGCATTTCAATATGCCTTCCGTTGCCCTTTTCTTTCTTGTGCCAGCACGACAAATTAATTCTTCGAATGTTCGAACTTCTTCTCTTCCTTGATTTGAAAGAGGGTGACGGTCATCTAGAGGAATCGCCCTTAGAAGGATAATCACCAACACCAGAAGACAACAAACCTCTTCCCTAACATATTTTACTTCTAAGCCTCCAAAACTACTGGGAAACAAGTACAGATTGGTCTAAATTTCAGATTTCCGAAGATTTCACCAACACATTTATGATTACAAATCAGAATGGTAGTGATTGTGACAATACAGTCCTGGTGACTGATATCATCATCACTGTACTTTTAACGTAAACTTTCGTTCCTCGACAATGAGTACATGGAAAGATAAATTCTGAAACGCTTTTAGTGTTTGAGTAGAACGAGTACATCGCCGAGAGCTATTTCACTTACGAGTATGTTTGATATCTCAACTGAGAGATAGAAGGGGAGGGTACTTGTTGCAAAAAAAAAAAAAAAATCCAAAAAGTAGTTCTCATGAAATAGCGCTTTAAAGTAAGGTGACATTTGTGCTGTGACGTCACACGCATACTCTGTTATAAGATGGTGCTGTATTGAATCGCGCATTATGTCAGATTTTACATGTAGGTATCTTTCTATTTCCGCCTATGTGGTTTTGTCCTGACCCTTATTACCCGATTACACCACTATTGATACCCACCACCACATCTGGCCTGGTAAAATGCTGAGCATGGGGACAGGCTGATACTCCTATAGTATCACACTGCTATATTTTTATTCTTAGAACTGATAGCATGTCGAAGGCAATGTAGAATAGGGCGATTGCCACGCGGGGGGAGCGGGCTACGCCCCCCCCCCTCTCCTCCGAGAAAAAAAGAAAAAGGAATCGCGCACTCAGTTGGAGGTTACCTGTCGTTGTGAATACATCGTGGTCAGTTGTAGAGAGTAACAGATTTGATAATGGAAAAGAAAGATTTGATTAGGAATCGGCTAAAACGTGCGAAAGAAAAGGTGAAACGAGAAAAGTGAATGATGAAGAGATAATTTCTAATAAGTAAGTCTAAGAAACCCTGAAAACCTTGCGGCCGTTACAATAGTGGCAGCCTACTGCCAATTGTTTACGATCACTATATGTCTCTTCACGAGAGTTTAATCCTGATGTAAACATGGTATGTCCACGCCTCCGCCAAAGAAAGAGTTGTGATTCGCTGAGCGTGTAGTACCGACCTTTACCCCATCAACGTCTCGTGTTTGGACGTACAGGGCTGCGCATCGCATACGATAATAGTGCGAAGACCTGAACTTCTGAATAAACGACTAAACCTGGATTCTGTTCACTTAGTTTATTGAACACATTCACAATGCACTGCCTCTGGTCACTTCTGAGCGATTTTCCTCTTTTGTGCTTCACTACACGCGATGGTCCTACCTCTTGCTCCATTTCTCTCACTGTGAATACTGACACTGACTGCTGCTGCAAGATGCAACACCTTATCTCCACATTGTACAGCTTGGGACTTTCTCTCACTACGAGAAGACTTCCTGTATTACACCACGCCTTGTGCCTTCATTTCTCGTTACTTAATCACTAGTTTATATTAAAAACATATATATACCGGTATATATGACAACCATATGATTACGTACTCTTCCAAACTATCTAAATGTAATAAAATAAAATAAAATAAAATAAAATAAAATAAAATAAAATAAAATAAAATTAATGGCACGTACTACTTTCCTTCGAGCTCGCATACAGTCGAGTGAGTGCGACGGTTGCTTCTCCAATCAACTACATGTATGTCCACGTGCAAAGGCAACGTGCTCCGCCTATTTGTTTACATCAGGATTAAACTCTGGTGAAAAGACATATACCATCGTCTGACAGGCACACACCCATGCAAGCGTGTTTCATGTTGTGTACTGGATCTGCTGACATGTTGTTGGACGTATTATGCAACATTTCTTTCGATTTATCGAAATTCTTTATCTATCTTGTGGCTGGAGTGAAAGAATGCATTATCTGTAATCTCTGCATGTGCAAAGTGGCTACTAAGAGGGGTACAGCCAAATGTGTACACGGTCTCTCGTATTCTAAGCTCATAATTATGTGCTTTTCCGTGAAGCGGAGAAATTTACATATATTTTTATCATCCAATATTCTTTCAGCCTTCTAGTCTCTCCGTTGAGTGCAGTACGCAAGCTATAAGTTATTGAATAGCGATGAACTTTTGAAAGCGACAATGGGTTACGTGAAACCTGCTACTGACATCCTTACATGACAATTCGTTCACTCGCCTCCTTTCTTCACATGGCGGATGTGAGATCCGATGGTGGTAATTAATGTTACACCAGTGTCATGACCGGAATGTCTTTCTGACACAAACCCTATGTGGGAGGATGTATTCACTGTTGAATATTCCTGTAGTGGTTGATTAAGACGAACACAAACACACCATCCCCGAGCCAGAGGGATTAACCATACGCAGTCACGCCCGGAATCGAATCTGGGGCCCTTTCAATCGAAGGCCTCTTCACTACCCATGCAGTCAAGGAGTCGGACAATGGACGTCTCATTCTAGTGTCACTGGCCGTCAGTCGCATAGGCGCAAGGGAATGCTGTCCCGCAGCACATGCGATTTCGGATCTTTAAAATGAGCTGCTCATTTCACAATAATTGATCTGTCACGGGTCTACTTCAGTATGTTGCAATTTCCAGGTTTAAGACATCCATCTGTTGTTGTCTGTGATGCTTTAATTATTGGTTTGTCTGAAGTCTTGTTCCAGTAATTTCCTCGAACAAGTATGGCTACAACTCCGAATTGACAGGCTTTCCAGCAGCATACTTTATCCTCAGCCTGGTAGATGATGGGTTATTTTCTAATTTCTTAGCTTGGAGAGCTTTAAGCTAGAGCCTCATGTTTAAAACTCTCTTAAGGGGAGTCACTACTGAAATGCTGCGATTTTTGACCCCCCGCCAAAAAAAATGAATTTTCAGTTTTAATCTTTAAAATCCTCCAATTTTTCCTCGTTCAAGGCCCATTACCACTTTTGCCCTGACACCATTTTGAAAGCTCTAAATGTCGTATTTAAGGGGAGAGCAAGCGTACGCCTCTCACTGTCAGACAATATTGGCTTCAAAGTTCTTTCGGACTACCATTTCAATAATCCCGTTAGAATATATTTACCTTGTCCTAGGCCTACGTTGTGCATAAGAGCAGAAAGAAATCTCAGGGAGTGTCTTACAGTCCAGAGCAGTTTTAATGCAAGTATGCTTCATAAAACTTTATTTATTTATTTATTTATTTATTTATTTATTTATTTATTTATTTATTTCTGTACATGGCGGGGCTCAGGCTATGAAGCCTGCTATTATGTCAAACCATATAATTGTACACCTGTGTAAACATAATGTATTGAACATTATAACCAGGTACTTAAAATTAAAAATAAGTTTAATATAATTTAAAATTAACGTGAAATGTAATTTAACTGAAATGTAAAGTACCATAATTTGGTTTTAACATTTTAAAATTAATTTATAGTATTTATTATTATTGAAACTATACCTCGAAAATCGTCAATGTTACTAATCTTACATTTACATTTTATTCATTTGGCTTAATCTAACATTTGAGGGTACTTCTTAGAGTAAATTATTCTGAATGTAGGTAAAAATTCCAGCATATTCTTCTGAATACTTTTAGGTTGCTTAAGTCTCTAATTTCAACCGGGAGAGAATTCCAGGAACGTATTGTCCCCAGTACAAATGAATGGTTATACATACTACTGTGGTGAGTGGGGATGGACAACAGGGATCGTATTGATGACCTTGAGGGTGTTCTACGTGAGGGAGAGAGGTAGCTGAAATCTATTCTCAGGTAGTCTGGTTTACCTGTTCGCAGTATTTTGTGAAGAAGAGAAACAGCATGGTACTTACGTCTATCACATAATCTTAACCAGGACAGCTGATAAAGGAATGGGCTGATGTGGGAATGGAGTGGAACTTTCAACTGCACTTTTCAAGTTTAAAATATTGTTACGAATAAAACTCCATCTGTTTCATTACTCTAATTTGTTTCAGGATGACCCAATAAATGCACACACACACACAAACACACACGCGCACGCACACACATACACACACAAAATTCTAATCAGCTATGAATGGACACACTTACTAATTACAAGCCTCTCTTCCTTACGGCACAGCAGGCGGTCCAGCCCGTTGCGCGAGCTGGGAGCGCTTAATCCTTAATTTCACTTCCCCGAGTCCAGTAACCTCATACAGCAGCTGTATGTAGACCGCTGGATCTGAAGCCAGGGCTACGGATCACTCGACACACGATGACTGTTCGTTGGTTCGACTCCTCAGACAGCCCAGTAATTCATACAGTCACACGAAGAGAACAACTAAATAGCTCAACAGTATTCAACAGGAGGACGATACTCACAACAGCAAACATTAACACAGACCCATTTACCCTCGCTGACTCACAACGAGCCTCAGTCCACATAAATACACGAACACACAGTACAGTCTTCCGTTCCGTCCTCTCCAGCCCACCCACTCACTCGTCTCTCCAACACCACAACAACCATAGCTCCTGGTTCAGACGTCGGTGGAACAATAGCCACAGCCAACACCTCTATCGCTCTCAGCCCAGCCACTGAACCCCAACACTCTGAGTCTTACACTGACTCCACCACGGAGCTTCACTCTGACTGACTGTCCGCAGCTAGCCTCCCTTTATATAGCTCGGGTGATTTGAGCCAGAATTTTCGCGAAGGGACTGCAGGCGGAACATTCCCGCTGAATATCCAAAGAGGTCACAGGTAAGCCGGCCGACGAGAACAATACACGGAAAGGCCGGCCCCACTCCACAAGCCGGCTGGGAGATCCCAGGTCGTCTGAGTCACTAGCCCCTTCCTGGAAGTACCGAAAGGGGCTACCACGGGGCTGGCACGTAACAATATTATCAGCTCATTGCTATGTATGAATGGGTTCTTGCTACAGAGTTATCAGATTCACCTGAAATTTTCTGGTAAAGTTTCAATATGTCCAGGAATTAAAGGTAGTTCTGCAGTTTATTATCACTGAATATTACCTTCATATTTTTGTTCCTAAAATAGCCTCAAACTGGAGTTTTTCCTATAGTATAATAAAAAAAATGAAAACTTATGTCTCCAATAGTGTATAACGGACGGTAAAACCCAGACGTATTATTAAGTATATGAGTATTTTTGACAGTTATGTCAAATTATAACCCAAGCATAATTAAAACTGTGCCGCAAGGAGCATTTTCCATGCAACATATTAAAAATTACTTGTTAATAACTTTGAAATAAATTAACTAATCACCTTCAAATATTTTGTGATGCTCTATCTTATTAACATATGCTTATCTTTTAAATTTGGTTGTGATAAGTACTCAATTGTAGAAGTTACAAATTTCAGACATGACTCCCCTTAAAGGAAATGTGTCTGAAATGGCAATGTATTTTAACTATGAGAACACTGTTGATGCCACGCCCACTTCCCTTCCAGTCCTAGCACTTGCCTACCACATCGTCAGTGTTAAACCACTAGAAAGAAAAAAATCATCACCACCACCGTTCCTATTCCCCCAATTAACATTAAAAAGTAGAGAGTTCTCCACAGAACAAGATGACTAAGTACAAGGAGCAACACTACAGAGCTCTTATGCTGTACAAACAGCCATTTCCGCTCCTAAATTTCTTAGTTATCTCTAATATCCAGGTAGCGGCTCTTTATACAGCTCAAGGATTCTTATTTACTTCTCACGACAATTATATTAGGTGTTTTGTTAAGAAGGAAACTATACTTTTCAGTGTCGACTCTGTTTAAATGTAAACTTATAAGCTTCCCAGTATGCCGAACACACAATTTCAATATAAAGAATACACTATAACATACCTGTAAACATCATATTATTAAACAATGAACACACTATTAAACAAAGAATGATATGTTCCGTTCTTAAAAGAATATCATCAGATTCTATTAAGCCACATTCAATATTGGTGACAAAGCAGGGCTTCATTAAGAACAGTTCCACATTACAAACTCATACAGTAGATGTTTGGATAGAAATAAACATAAATATTTCCAAATATTGAATGTGACTTGATAGAACCTGATGATGTTCTATTAAGAACGAAACGTGCCATTCTTTGTTTAATAGCGTGTATTTCATTCCTTGTTTAATAATTTGTTATTACAAGTGTTTTATAGTGTAATATTTATATTCAAATTGTGTGTTCGTCTGGAAAGCTTTGAAGTTTTCATTTAGATTAGGTCTAAAAATATATAATAGACTAGGTGCTGTCTAAGAATGCCAAATTTCTAGCTGCTACGATTTCAGAGATACAGTAACATAACATAACAGTTTTAGCATTGACGAAATTTTAGCATTCCAAGTCATCTCCTTGAGTTCAAAATAGTACCTACGCTTGTATTCTCTCTGTGTTATTCTCTTTCTCTTACGCAAAAATACAGATTTCCCCTCAAATATTTCACATTTACTTCACAGACTTCAAGTGTAGAATTATTGTCGAGATGTTGATGTTGACACTCGAGTAAGTTGTGAAAGTGAAATTCAGTGTCCATAAAAGCTACGAATCAGCCGTAAAATATGGTCTGGACATATTGAAAAGACCTAAAACTATAACTGCCGTTAAGTTTAAAAAACTAGTTGTCAATCGCGTCAGTCTGGCCCTTTGACCAAAGAGTCAGTGAGTGAGCAGCTTCTGTTCTGAAGATTCTGGTCTCAATTCTCGGCCGCGTTGGTCAACTGCTCTGCTCGAGGATTTGCATACACTGCCATAGCAAGGATAGGCAGCAGTGAATGCATCCCTCAACGATGTCAGGAATGGCATTCGCCATCATAATGGGTTTAATCCATACAAATTGCCGAGTGTGAAAAGACCAGTGCAGAAATAAATAAACGCGTCTTCATTATAACTTGTTACGCCTTTCAGCGTTCAGTCTGCACGCCTCTGTGAATTTACTAAACGCCTCCACAGTCCTCTATTTGTAACTAGTTCTGTGGCCTTGTTTAGTTCTACACCTCTTATCATTAAATCATTAGAAACTGAGCCTAGCCATCGTCGTCTTGGTCTCCCTCTACTTCTCTTACCCCCCACCCCCAATGACAGAGTTTATTCTTCTTATAGGTAACCTAACCTCCTATATTCACCTCGCATAACCCCACCACCGCAGCCGGTTTATGCGTGCAGGTTCATCAGTCGAGTTCGTTCCTAACGTAACCTTTATCTCCTCATTCCGAGTACCCTTCTGTCATTGTTCCCACCTACCTCTACCAGCAATCATTCTCGCTACTTTCATTTCTGTTCCTTCTAACTTATGCGCTTTCACTCCCGTACAGCAAAGTTGGTCGGAAAAATGTTTTGTCCAGGAGCTGACATCTTTCTTACAGAATACTGTTGATCGCAGCTGTGAACTCACTGCATTAGCGTTGCTGCACCTTGATTCACCCACCCTACCATCCTAGGAGAATAAATAAATAAATAAATAAATAAATAAATAAATAAATAAATAAATAAATAAATAAATAAAAATCGCATGGCTTCAGGAGTCCGACTCCTTGGCTGAGTAGTTACAGACGGACCGGAATTCGATTCCCGGCAGGCTCATGAATTTTAATCTTAAATGGTTAATTCCGTTGGCTCGCGGACTGGATTTTATCCTATTCCAAACGTTTTTACAACATGCGGTTTTCTATACACGGCAGATGCTGCCCACCCTCATCGGAACGTCTGCCTTACACCAGGCTAGCAATAGCCACACGGAACTATTTATTGGCAAATGAAATGCAAGCATTCGGAAGATGAAAGCCAAGGTCAGTACTCAGATAAGCAAACAGATCGAAATCTCAGTACCTGCAGATTGTACGTCTAAATCTTCATAATAAATCTGTTATTCCAAGAACTGCTTCGTGGCATAAAGCAGAGCAATAAATTTCTCGCTTCACAAGACCTCATAATCCCATGTTAGCTTAGAAGAATTTTTAAACAATGTAATGATAAAATATATCACTAGGCCTATATGCTTGGTGATTTGCTTCAACCACCAAATCCAGACACAATTCGATCATTAAACTGTAAATCAAGAACACGAAAGATAACAGGGGGCTTTGTGTGTTTTTCAAGTAAGCGGAAGCTCCAAGGTCGAGTCGGCATCCTTTTTACATCTTATGCCTTATTCTTTATTTGATCGATTTTGGCCACCTTAGGACCACGTAAAAAATCCACGGTTCCTTCTGGCAAGCAACTCAATGTTGAAAACATCCTAGGGATATGAGCTACGAATTTTAGGTAAATAAAATATAATAAGGTGAGAATATATTCGTTATTTATTCCTAAAAACAAATACAATCCTTTTCTCAATCATCGTTATCCGGTCGATTAGATTAGCAGTTACCGGGCGAGTTGGCCGTGCGGCTGTGAGCTTGCATCCGGGAGATAGTAGGTTCGAATCCCACTATCGGCAGCCCTGAAGGTGGTTTTCCGTGGTTTCCCATTTTCACACCAGGCAAATGCCGGGGCTGTACACTAATTAAGGCCACGGCCGCTTCCTTCCAACTCCTAGGCCTTTCCTATCCCATCGTCGCCATAAGACCTATCTGTGTCGGTGCGACGTAAAAAAAGCCCCCCCCCCCTAGATTAGCAGTTTGCATTTTTTTTCTGCTACTACGAGCGCTAATGTGAGTCAATGCATTGTTTCACTTCAGCACCACTACGGGCGCTAATGTGAGTCAATGCATTGTTTCACTTAAGCATCACTACGAGCGCTAATGTGAGTGAATGCATTGTTTCACTTCAGAACCACTACGAGCGATATTGTGAGTGAATGCATTGTTTCACTTACGCACCACTACGAGCGTAGAATTCCGTTAAGCCTACATGTAGGGACATTGGTACTGAGTTTTCAAACTTCCATATTTCTGAACCGAACTTCCTGAAATTTTGACAGCTGACTTTGAACTTAGAAACTAACATGTATACAAAATTTCACTGAAATTAATTTGCTAAATATATGCATCCGAAAATTATTTTTGATAATCATGTATTATTCAAAATCTTCCACACGCATTAGCATTGCAATTAAAAATTTAGTATTTTGATATTACATACCCTCAAACAGGCTTACGAACTTTACAGAAAGATATCTCAAGTAACTTCAAAGATTTAGCTGTAATGATTTTTAATATTACACATAATATTTTTTTTAAATTTTGTGGCTTTTTTCCTACACATTTTTATTTTTCTTGACTCAGAATAAAGAAACCTGAAAGTTTGCTCTGTAAATTTGTTCACTGTCTATTTCTGAACATAAATGGAAAATTTCATCCAATTCAGACAAAATGTGATGCGTGTGGAACATTTTGAATATATAAAAATGTAGTTTTAAGAAAACTTCATTTTTATATATTGACATGGTACAGTAAACCTCTATGGCCTACCTGAAGGTTCATAATGCTCCTGATTTGTAAGTTTCCCCTTCCTGTTTCTTCTTAGCAGCTTCTTGTTGCAATTTCTTTGATTTTATGCCACGTGGTGCCCCTTTCCTTCGTTTAACCCGTGACCTGCTTTCGTTTACTCTGGTAATTTCACGACGCTGACATATTGTAGAGGAAGCTGTTGGATATTCTTCCCCTCTTAGCACACATTTCAGTTCATGGGTGGAACAGCATCCCATATTAAACTCAGAAACACCACTGAATGTTCCCAAGTCCAGCCTTTTTTTTAGAAATAAAAATTTCTTTTGGACATTTTTTCCAAATGAGAGAATGCACACACTCATTGGAATTTTGTGTCCCTCCCCTGACACAGCGAGCTAATAATTCATTGCTTGCTAGTCTCTGGTAGACAGGCAAAATTCTTAATAACTAGCTGTCAGTCAACTGAACAGACATCTTGGTATGGCTCTGTGGAGTCTCGCCACGGGCAATGCTTCTATTGTAGAAGTACCAAGAATCTGTTCCTTGGGGACACTTTTTGTGTTCTGGTTTGTGATCTGTAGACCTGTTATAGTACAGGGTAGCATATACTGCACTTTTCATGGCAGGTGCATCTGGTAAATGATTCTGAATGGCCTGTCTATAGTAACTTGTGAGTTTCTTGATGTTCTCTAAATTCAGTTTAGTAGACTGTGCAACAGTTTGGCCTACCTGATTTTTAAACTCCCTTTTCTTATTCAGGCCTTTACGAGCTGCCTCAAGTTTTTTTCCTTTTATTAGACCTTCCTTTAGAGGGATACCATCGCGAACTTGATGTATCCATGTTCGTTTTATCAAGAAATGGAAATTAGTACGGCTGAACACTAGCCTACTTTGTTTTCAAATCCACAAACAAACTTCAGACAGGAAGCACATGGTACTGCCAACTCTAACGGAATAAATACGCAGGATTGTCGTAATGTAATAGTTTATGGGATTATTTTGGACACTAAAATACAATGTCTAATATTGTGAAACTCAGCAGCATATAACAACAAATAAAGAACAACAGCTTTATATTTATTTTATAAAAATTGTTTTGACTCGTATGTAGTTTACAAAATACACCAGAGATGGCAGCACAAGATAGGTGTATTTACGCAAACTTCACTAAAGTCATAATTCAAACATAAAATACCTTTTTAAAAGGAAGAATACTTTGGAATGCATTGTGGAGTGTCGAGGGGGCGTGCCGGACCAGCTTATGAGGCTTGAAGCACGGCGCACCGCTTTTTAAAAATGGCTGTCCAGCCTATAAAGTAGGGGGGATCAGGTTAAATTTCTGGTGCCTCCTTCCTAATGGTTCAGAGAATGTTTTGCAGCAAAAAACCAGATTTACGATTTTTGACCGTTTATTGGGAAAAACTCAGTCCCAATGTCCCTTATACTCAGCCTGTAGGATGATCTATGGCAGGCAGAGGTAACTATGGCAAGCAGCGCACCTCGTAGTTACTGCTTTCGCCGCTCAAATGTCAGACTCCAACTCTCATAGACCCAAGTATAGTGACAGATACACTAGCGGGTGATGACTAAACATAGAATCGTGAAACGTGAGGTAGTGCATCGATGCAATTTACGTGGTCAGTGTAACGCGTTGCTAACAGTACCGCTATGATGGGAGCAGCATCGTAAAGGGGCATTCAAATCATTCCAGCGACACTGATGATTGCGGAAGAGAACTGTAGAAGTGAAAGCGTGTATAATGTCTATGAAGTACCTCCAGAGAACCACTTTCCTCCACTCTTCAAAATAAGCTCCAGGCAGTGTCAAACTGTTAAATAAATCAGCCGTTAAAATAGCACGGGGCTCATCAAGAGAGGACATCTGACTCCAGAAATAAAAACTGTAAGCTGTAATCAATTCAAACTGAAATCAATTGTGGCAACTATGCACCTGCAACGAAAATTGTTCTGTTATGAGTTGTAACGATGACGTAAAAAGTTGTTACGAATTATCCTAAACCCTGTAACTTACGGTGTTCGTGTTTGTCCAACCCTTGTCTCGCTTCTCTACGGGGTCGGGTATGAAGTGAGATGTGAGGGTGTTTTACGACCGGATGCCCTTCCTGACGTCAGCCTCATCACAGGTGGTAATGGGAAAAAATGAATGACGTCAAAACATGATAGCAGGAAGGAAGAGAGTGAAATCCGGTGCTGGCACATAGCCAACTCCTGTCAAATAGCACCGAGGGATCTATTCAAGGCTTAACATCTCCATATGACGGACGAATCACCATCAGTAGCGTCATATGCCCTCACTTCATTTGAGCACTGCGAGAGGTTTTGCATTGAATCCAGGCTTTTGGCACGCAGTCTAGTGATTAGTAATGCTATACCAATACCTCTCCTACCCTGCCGGCTAACATTCTGATGGCGATTTTCGACCAACGGGACTCAAACCAGCTAACCACGGTGGACAATATAGAATTGATGCCTTAAAGATCATGGCCACCAGACGGGCTCCTTATCTATGTACGGGATTTTATGTAAAACAAAGGCATATTTCAACTAGGATTTTTTTACAAGTTGCTTTACGTCGCACAGGCACAGAAAGGTCTTACGGCGACGATGGGACAGGAAAGGGCTAGGAGTGGGAAATTAAGGTACAGCATTTGCTTGGTGGGAAAATGTGAAACCACGGAAAACCATCTTCAGGGCTGTCGACAATGGGGCTCGAACCCACTTTCTCCCGAATATTGGATACTGGCAGCACTTAAGCGACTGTAGCTACTGAGCTCAGATCAACTAGTTTTAGTTTAGCCTGCAGAAAAAAAATAGGCATTTAGCCTCAAATTAGAGGTCGGGTAATAACGTTTGTATGTGGAGGGGATGGAAAGCAACAGTGTAGTAAGGCGACGATGATATACACAGCGACTACTACGAAGTTCACTCAGCCACGAGAAGACAACTAAGAAGCTATCCGCTATACGGGGCATGCACCTGTATGCTTGCTTGCGGGAGATGCTGGATTTGAATCTCACCGTCAAAATGCATGATTTTTTTAATTTTCGAATTTTCACACTATGCTGTAGGTCTACCTTAATTAATTTTTTTGCTAGTGGCTTTATGTCGCATCCACACAGACAGGTCTTATGGCGACGATGGGATAGGAAAGGCCTAGGGATGGGAAGGATGCAGTCTTGGTCCTAATTAAGGTACAGCCCCAAGTATTTGCCTGGTGTGAAAATGGAAAACCACGTAAAACCACCTTCAGGGCTGCCGATAGTGGGATTCGAACACACTATCTCCCGAATGCAAACTCACAGCTGCGCGACCCTAAACCGCAAAAACAAAAACAAAAAAACAAGCCCTTCGTGGTCCTTGCCTTTCATTTTCGAAGTGGCAGGCCTCTTTATTTTTCATTCTGGTTAGTGTTAGTAGAGGAAGGTTGTCCAGATGTAGTTCCACTTAAATAATTACAAACACTTCTTCTTCTCCTTCTACTTCTGATTTTTTTGATAATGGCTTTACGTCGCACCGACACAGATAGGTCTTATGGCGACGATGGGATAGGAAATACCTAGGAGTTGGAAAGAAGCGGCCGTGGCCTTGATTAAAGTACAGCCCCAGCATTTGCCTGGCGTGAAAATGGGAAACTACGGAAAACCATCTTCAGGGGTGCCTACAGTGGGATTCGATCCCACAATCTCCCGGATGCAAGCTCACAGCGCCATGCCCCAAACCGCACGGCCAACTCTCCCGGTATTATTATTATTATTATTATTATTATTATTATTATTATTATTATTATTATGCTGGGCTGATTGGCTCAGACGGTTGCGGTGCTGGCCTTCTGACCCCAACTTGGCAGGATCGATCTTGGCTCAATCCGGTGGTATTTGAATGTGCTCAAATACGTCAACCTCGTGTCGGTAGATCTACTGGCACGTAAAACAACTCCTGCGGGACTAAATTCCGGCACTTCGGCGTCTCAGAAAACCTTAAAAGTAATTAGTCGGACGTAAAGCCATTATTATTATTATTATTATTATTATTATTATTATTATTATTATTATTATTATTATTATTATTATTATTATTATTCCGTCGCTTTTCCTACACCCTGATGGGGTCCCACATTTTGAGTTGTTCCTGTTTTGCGTTAGAAATCCCTTGCTGGTGTCAATGCAATGTGGAGGGTTATATTCACTATTGCGAGTTTCTGGAAGTGGTTGGCAGTGTCGTATGTATTAATACAATCACAAACATCCAAATCCTAATTCAGAGGAATTAAGTAGACGAGACTAAAATCCCCAACCCAACCGGGAATCGAGCCTAAGACCCTCTGAACCGAAGGCCACGAAGCTGACCGTCACCCAAGGATGACGTTTATCAACTAGAAAAAACGAAGGGCAAAATGTTGTACATTCAGCACTACCGCGAACAGCAAGGAGTTGGCCTGATTGATACAAGAGTTTATCTACTAACTTTAATCATTGTTATATGACATAACACATATCTCCTGAAATCCCTACCATTATTCTGGCGATCAAGGAGGATTAACCTGGAATGTTCTCACAATGAATCTACGATCTGTGACACAAGCAAGATGACGAAACTTAAGGGATTACCACAAGTACTCGTAAAGAGAAGAGGGATTCTCTACATTAATCACAGTGTTCTATCCAGACGATGCCACCAAACAGAGTAGCTTTGGCGTTCGGGAGGTGGTGGGGTGGTTCCCACCGTTGGCTGTCCTGAGAAAGGCTTAGCGTGGTTTTCCATTCTCTTCACTAAGTCAATGCCAGGACACTTCCAAGTAGATGCCACGCCCGCTCCTTTCTCACGGCCCACTAGTCTGATTACTCACATTTACTTGTTACACACTTACTCTGCATCAGTTGTTCCGCGAGAAGTACAGAGTGCGGCAGAAATACCTGACGAATTTCAGACGTAAATAACTCAGCGGCGCAACAAGCCATTCACAATTTTGTTGCGCAGTTTAAAAGAGCAGGGTTTGCCATTTATATCACATACAGTAGATTGGAGCGAACTAAAGGGCGTATTGGCCACAGCTTTCAAACAGGTGTTATTGTCGTGGTGCGCGTGGTCTTGGCCTTGGCCTTGGAGAACACGTGTATCGTCTCCTCCGGGCTAGTCAGTCA
Organism: Anabrus simplex; assembly: GCF_040414725.1. NCBI lineage: Eukaryota > Metazoa > Arthropoda > Insecta > Orthoptera > Tettigoniidae > Anabrus > Anabrus simplex. The sequence goes on along the minus strand of NC_090270.1, from coordinate 226,122,222 downwards.
GTCAGCCAGCCAGTCGCTAGCATGGCGTGGAGTGGTGAACACCGAGGCTTCGTGTTTGAGACTTATTTCAAAAATGCCGACTCTGTTACTACACACAGCGTTTGTTTCGCAGACACTTTGGCCTAGGTTGACATGAGAAAGTTCCGAGCAGGAACACCATTCAGTTATGAGTGAACAGTTTGAGTGTGAAAACGAAGCCGCCTGGTAGGCCTCGTAACGTCCGAACACCAGAGACCGTCCGTCCAGTGAGACACGCCGTTACGCAATCTCCTCAACGTTCGGTGCGTAGACATTCACGTGCTCTGGGACTCTCGGATCGTACCGTAAGAAGGATTTTACATGCAGACATGAAGTTCCATCCGTACAAAATGGTGGGTGTTCAGAAACTCAGTGAACGTGATTGGACCAACCGTAGAGCGTGTAGCTGTAGCAGCTGACACCAGTGTGCTGGCAAGTGATGAAGCGCACTTTCATTTGTCAGGCTACGTTAATAAACAAAATTTTCGGTACTGGTCCGCAACCAATCCTCAACAGATCCATGAGCGGCTTCTCCACAGCGAGCGTGTTACTGTTTGATGCGCTGTCGCTGATTTCGGAATTGTAGGGCCTTACTTTTTTGAAGAGGAGGACAGAACTGTAACAGTAATATCGGATCGTTACGTACAGCTGGTACGCAACTTCCTGCAGCCGACACTCACCGACTTCGGGAATCCTGCTGTATGGTTCCAACAAGATGGTGCCACTGCACACACAACCAGGGCGTCGATGGGTCTCCTCAGAGAAATGTTTCCAGGACGTCTCATCTCCTTACGGGGTGACGTTCCATGGCCAGCCTGTTCCCCTGAACTCGCCCCGTGCGATTTCTTTCTCTGGGGATATTTGAAGGATCGCGTCTTCCGACGTAAGCCGCAAACACTACAAGACCTGAAAGCTGCCATCCGTGAAGAAATCGAGGCAATACCACAAGACATGTTCAAGCGAGTCATGCGGAACTTCAGGGATGCATTGAACAGGACTATCGGCATTTGGATGACATTATTTTCAAAACCTAGTATATATGTGTATGTGATGCAAATGGCAAACACTACTCTTTCCAACTGTGCAATAAATCTTTAAATGGCTTCTTGCTCTGCCGAGTTATTTACATTTGAAATTCGTCAGGTATTTCTGCCGCACCCTGTATAACGTACACCCTGGCTCGTAAGCCTATACACTATGGTACAACCTTACTCTTTCTCTCCTGTTAATACTGAAGGTAGTGATTTATAGTTATTATTAATAAAGCCGTTTGCTTTACGTCCCACTAACTATTTTTTACGGTTTTCGGAGATGTCGAGGTGCCGGAATTTAGTTCCGCAGGAATTCTTTTACGTGCTAGTAAATCTACCGACACGAGGCACCTTGAAATACCACCGGACTGAGCCAGAATCGAACCTGCCAAGTTGGGGTCAAAAGGCCAGCGCCTCAACCGTCTGATCCACTCACCCCGGCGATTTATAGTTACTTTCTGACTGTATGGTCGCCAACCATACAGTTTAGGGACCCTGCCTGCCGATACGACGTCTTACAGTTACTGTTAATCTGGCACGTTGGCACTAAACAGTCATGGTGTATTTCGTGACTTGCGAGATTTACGTATTGCCACTGTCGTATTGTTAAAAACACTAGTGTTACATTTGCGGGTATGATTAAAGCATAGGTATTTTAAATCTGTTTGGGTATAATAATTTCGTGTGGCTATTTCTAGCCGAGTGCAGCCCTTGTAAGGCAGACCCTCCGATGAGGGTGGGCGGCATCTGCCATTTGTAGGTAACTGCGTGTTGTTGTGGTGGAGGATAGTGTTATGTGAGGTGTATGAGTTGCAGGGATGTTGGGGACAGCGCAAACACCCAGCCCCCGGGCCATTGGAATTAACCAATGAAGGTTAAAATCCCCGACCCGGCCGGGAATCGAACCCGGGACCCTCTGAACCGAAGGCCAGTACGCTGACCATTCAGCCAACGAGTCGGACATCTGTTTGGGTAATACCAGGCAAGTAGAATTGTGACATGTTCGAATAATGCATTTAAAAACGTAGTTGGTGTGAAATGCCAACGGCCATACCATGTTGAATACACCAGTTCACGTCCGATCACCGCAGTTAAGCAACATTGGGCGTGGTCAGTACATGGATGGGTGATCGCTTGGGAACACCACGTGTCCTTGGCTCAATTACCTTTTAGCAGGCCCCGTGGTGTAGGGGTAGCGTGCCTGCCTCTTACTCGCAGGCCCCGGGTTCGATTCCCGGCCAGGTCAAGGATTTTTACCTGGACCTGAGGGCTGGTTCGAGGTCCACTCAGCCTACATGATTAGAATTGAGGAGCTATCTGACGGTGAGATAGCGGCCCCGGTCTAGAAAGCCAAGAATAACGGCCGACAGGATTCGTCGTGTTGACCACACGACACCTCATAATCTGCAGGCCTTCAGGCTGAGCAGCGATCGCTTGGTAGGTCAAGGCCTTTCAAGGGCTGTAGTGCCATGGGGTTTGGTTTGGTTGGTTTAGTTGGTGTGAAATGACAAACGCAGCATTTTATGAATTGCCGGTACGGTCTTATTTCGCCCAATACTTGCGTATAGGTCCGCCTCTGTGGTGTAGTGGTTAGCGTGATTAGCTGCCATCCCCGGAGGTCCGGGTTCGATTCCCGGCTCTGCCACGAAATTTGAAAAGTGGTACGAGGGCTGAAACGGGGTCCACTCAGCCTCGGGAGGTCAACTGAGTAGAGGTGGGTTCGATTCCCACTTCAGCCATCCTGGAAGTGGTTTTCCGTGGTTTCCCACTTCTCCTCCAGGCAAATGCCGGGATGGTACGTAACTTAAGGCCACGGCCGCTTCCTTCCCTCTTCCTGGCCTGTCCCATCCAATCTTCCCATCCCTCCACAAGGCCCCTGTTCATCATAGCAGGTGAGGCCGCCTGGGCGAGGTACTGGTCATTCTCCCCGATTGTATCCCCGACCCAATGTCTGAATCTCCAGGACACTGCCCTTGAGGCGGTAGAGGTGGGATCCCTCGCTGAGTCCTAGGAAAAAACCGACCCTGGAGGGTAAACAGATTACGAACTTGCGTATAGAATTCGATTTGGATGTCTAAGAAACGAGAAAAATATGCAAGAACTCCTCCGGAACGGAAAGCAACATTACCCCCTCTATAAAGATCAGTTCAGTTGAAATGGAAGGAAATTTCTTGATCAACATAACTTAATCTAACATTGTCTGGTCACGACTTTGGTACGGTTTGTAGACGTACCCTTTGTGTATTCTTATTGACTTACGGCATACACCGGATCCCGTGAGATCTCCGAAGTTAAGCAACATTGGGCGTGGTCAGGAGTTGGATGGGTTGCCACGCGCTGTTGGTAGGGGGTAGGGGAATGGAGGAGCGGAAAGGAACTGGCCACACTACCGCACGTAAACTCCGGCTCAGGAGCACCTCTGCGGAGGTTCGGACCTGCCTTCGGGCAGAACAACCCTTACCCTTACGGCATATGTACATGTAATATATTTGCTTGTGTGTATTATTAGAGCGTGGCTTCACGTAAGACCGACAAGTAATAGCAAATTTCAAGAAGGGAGCTGAATTATATCAAAATAAAGGCAGAAATGTATAACATTAAATTAAATGAAGTTGAGCCCTGCCCCGTGGCTAAATGGTTAGCGTGCAGCCCTTTGGTCACAGGGGTCTCGGGTTCGATTCCCGGCAGGGTCGGGAATTTCAATCATCATTGGTCAATTTCGCTGACACGGGGGCTGGGTGTATGTGTCGTTTACATCATCATTTCATCTTCATCACAACGCGCAGGTCGCCTACGGGAGTTAAATCAAAAGACCTGCAGCTGGCGAGCCGAACTTGTCCTTGGACACTCCCGGCACTAAAAGCCATAAGCCATTTCATTTCAGTTTGTTGACGGCTATGTCTCGTGATTTTAATATGTAACTAGTCAAGTTGGCAGCAGTGATGAGCTATTCATAAAAAAGATAATATAGCGGTGATGTTTGCCTTTTAGTGTATAGTCTTACGTGACGAATACTATAATTGCCACCGTCCCGTCGTTCACACTCACCCTTCTGTGCACGGTTGACTCAAGTTCGCGACGCTTCCGTAGCCGTATTAGCCGTTCTGCAACTTTATTTCTGGTCTTATTCAATCCCTTATTGAGTCTAGTCTCCTCCTGTATATTTTTTCTATACGTTTTTATTCACATATTTGGACATTGTCGTAAAGTACACCAAAATTCGCCAATTTTCAGTCATAAACCCTTCATTAAAAAAATTAAGTCAAATGGTATTTTTCCTGGTATTTTCTCATAGATCGCGCCGTGAAGAGTGAAATGACACTTTACTTTTCTCTGTGTGACATCTATTCGCCACGTTAGACCGTGCGGTGACTGACTTTCGACCGAAAAACCATACCTGAAGCGGGTGGTCATCTTGTGATGGCATCAGCTGCCGTGGCCTTCATTTTAGTTTAGAATGGCATAGAAACTATTCCTCTACATGTAACACTCTTTAAACTATAATCACTCTTTGCGTTACATCAAAGTATCACATTGATTTTTCGCATGAGACCGCTGACCCCAAATCGATGAGGCTCGAACCCACCACCAACTGAATGCAAGATTACAGATAAGCGGGTCATAGCCTAGCATCGAACGTGAAATTTAATATTGACATACTTTTCATATCATTTATCATTATTAACACGGATTCCTCTTAAAAATAATCACCACCACCACCACCACTACTCGTATGTTTTTGTGTTGGGGTATCAAGCCACGGAAGATTTAAAAGAGGGTGGTCAAAATATCTGCATGAGACGAGCTCGTAGTGTGACAGTCTTCTCCTTCTTCTTCTTATTTATTACTAGCTGAAGATTACCCATTTCGCTGGGTTTTATTGTACATCCGTGCGGTATAATACAGAAGACGTCCATTAAAAGACCACACTTTTTCTGTTCCATCTTTTAATTTTATTATTTTTTCGGGGTACATAAATATCTTACATTCTAAGTCATTTCATAAAAATGCATTCTTATACATTATATACTGTAACCGTTCATGACATTGTCATATGTATATAGAGACATCCTGCATAGAGAATCTGTCGTTTTCCGCGCAGTTCTACGTTAAATAGCCGCCAAACGAGGATATTCTCGACGGTTCCGGGACTCGAGCCGCCCGCCGTAGAGTCGCGCGCCCCTCCTCTCGTTGCGCGCAATTGGGAAAAGAGGGAGTACAAGCGCTTGTAAGTGGAGTTCGCTCTTTCTCTGAGCGAGAGAGCTGGAACGAGAAAGATGTCACATGACTGAGAAGTGAGGTCACGAAACAGCCTGAAGGAAGTCGTCTCAACATATGAGACAATATCACCCCATGTATTCCCCTAAATATCTAGTGGTATCAGTGCGTAGCTTTCAACTGTTTTGATGATATTAACATTAATGACTCGGAATACTTGATGGATAATTCCGAGTTACGACTTCGATGAATGAGGAGATTTTATGCGTATTTATCATGCCGAGAACCATTCTACATAATAAGAATAATAGGAAGTACGCAGATAGTTGATGGCATGAAGAGAGTGAAACCAGATGTCCGACTCTAACAGGACCAGGAAAACTGAAAAATCCCAGGAGTCAGGCTCCACCTACTGAGAATTGATACTGACACTTTGATGATTGCAGACGAACCCGCGAAGGACTCGGAACGAAAATTGATCAGTGGAAAGCAGGATGTACAGGCTTTAATTTGACATCAAATTCAACTTTTAAATATACCTTCGAACGGACCGTTGTTGGATAAGGGGGCGTGGTCTGACTCCCCCTCCAAAAAATAAGGCTTCTTACTATAAGGGCGAGTGGCAAGAAGGCAGTATACACAGTATATCCAGTGCATTCGGTCTAATCAGCAGACACATTCTTTAGTGAACAGTCAGTTTCAATATTCAGTGTTTCACATTGTGAAGATTCTTATTGAACAGTATTGTGTAGTGGTAAATGACAACACATAGTGAGTGACAGTGCGCTGAGTACCAAATATTCGTTACGTCTTTAATTCAGTTCGCTATGACCCGTATGTGATAAAAAAAAACTTCGATTATGTGTCAGAGCGGCACAGAGTTTTAAAAAAAGAGGTGGTCGATTGAAGTGAATTATTACGCGTGCAGTTATGAAATTGATCTGAGTGAATGTTGTGGATTATGCCAAATTATACGAATTATATAAATGAGGTTAAATGAAGGAAGTAATTAAATACAAGGATAGTTCAGTAGCAGTATTACAGTAAGGCTTGAACCTACAATAACAGTGAACGGCTTATTAGCTATCATTTTAGTAGATCGGGCGGCACGCTCCATATTCTCTCAAACGCAGTGAGTTGTATATCGTATCAATGATTAGTGAAATGGAGTGGGTCGACTAATGACCAGTAAAAAAATATCAATACCTAACATTCATATCCTGTGATGGTGACCGGCTAGTGTGTGATGCTCCGAGATTAAATTACTAGTGGAGAACTGGAGTATGCAAAAGAAAGTATCGATATCGGGCTACAGGACAAATACCGATATAGGGCTACGGTGCTTGAGTTTATAAGTATCCTTAGTCATAACAGAGTTATAATGCATGACATAATTAATGCATTTATGACAAATTAGTCTTCCTCATTTGCATATTTGACCTCCGAGAGTGCCGGGTTTGAAGACGTCTTATGAGCAGTCCGCCGTACAGTTACGCCAACGCAGCATTGATATTCAAGAGCTTCCGACGCCAGACGAGGATTCAACCAACATGCAGGCGAATCGACAGAGAACGATTCTGGGAGCCACCGAAAGTGAAGGCATGCTGATGGCAGCTTAAATACATTGCTGTACTTCCTGAGGAAAGCTGATGGCAGATATCTGAGTGCTTAGTACATTTGTTGAACATATTTGCATGATAGTTCGTCACATTCCCATAAATAAGTAGCTTGCATGTAAATATATTGAATATTATTTGACCATGACGGCGTTTCAGAGGGATTATAGTTTTTGTAAGATTTTGCTGTGAGATTTATTTCGTGGGTTTGAACCACTTATTTAATTCATTATGGGGAAATATTGCATGATAGTTATAAGACCCTATCATGACTTATAGGTGACGTGACGTAATGTAATGTAAAGGGATAAAATTTCGTAGTATGATCCATTCGTCTTGAAGTTACAATTAAATGCTATGATTCATCATAAGAGTTTCTGATTATTCATTTTTGATTGCACGTCACATACTGGTAGAAACTCCACCTGTCTAGATTTAAGACTGCAAACTCCACGACAACAAAGGTCAACTGTGGGGGTGTAAGTGAATTATGTACATCGCGATTAGCCGCGATTTTTTTCCTCTTTGAAGGTTAGGATCATCTGTTTAAAGATGCATGTTCTCGGGATATGAGGAATGAGAAGACGGAGCCTGATATGTAAGTTCGTAATTTTGAGAGTGTAGTGGTGTTAAATATATGAGTTCCCCTGCTGAATATGTATAATTAGGGCGATGTAGAATGCCGCCTTGAGAATAAGATAATTGAGGCAAAATGTAGGCTAGTATATGATGTTACGCTGATAATGTTAATAAGTCGAAGAAAGAGATTGTCTTTGTGATGATATGAATATTTAAGAATAGCAGGTAAAGTATGAGGCTTTGCTTTGCGGGGAAGAAAAAAAAAAGAATGAGCAGGCCGACCCGTCTGACAATTTTATGAGGGAACGGTCAGGGGAAGCTCTAGCAAAGTTTGTTTGCCACTTTGTGAAGGGAGACACATTTGGTTCGTTCTTTTCTCCTTCTAGTATAACGGAGACATGCATAAAATTAAGAAAACGACATCATCGTATAGACATCACATTGTCTACGTTAATGTACGATAAGTTAGACACGGACATTAACGTAGACAATGTGATATAACTATCATGTGTTTAAAATGCGCTCAGGAATTTTGTAGTAAACCTCAATTAACATGATCTGAATAAACCGAATGAAATAATTCATGCCGTAAAGGAGATGTGCCTTTGGAAAATATATGTGTACAGTGTTATCATAGGATATAATTATAATAAGGTTTTTCCGTGTGTTAAGTGGCTCTGAAAGGGGACGTCCTTTTGATATATTTTCAATCAATTGAAGGTTATGAAGTGATAGATGCCTATCTGAGATAGAAAGGAAGAGACATCCAAAGCTCAAACCTAATTTATGAATCAATGTATTGTATCGGTAAATATCTCGGCATATCTTTATGTAATGTAATATACAAGTGTTTCCTTATCTAATTAAAAGTGTTTGTACAAAAATAGATGATTTTCCTTCTCATTAGTAGTGTATTCGCATTCCTCTGATATCCGAGACTCTTTCCCCTACTTAGAATTAAATCGGTTAAGCCCCTTTCCGGACATACCACGTACCCAAGCTCTCGAACCAGCCGAGGAAAGACTCAAGTAGGGGTGATGGACTTCGATTCCAGCGACTGTTCGAGGGTCTCGTCAAATAAATACTTACAGCCACTTCATAAGCCAATTAAGATAAATTATTATGCACTGGAACCCTGGGCAGGTGCAATACATTTGATGTCTTGTTGTCTTGTGCATGCACAAACATGTTTTCTGCTTGTCCGACACGGGAGAAAGCAACGTAGAGCACATCATGTGTGAAACAGGAATCCTTCAAATTAACTCCGCAATCGTGGAACGTTTGACTCTGAGCCTTGTTGATAGTAATAGTAATAATATAAGCTAATCTCACTGGAAATTGTAATCTTTTGAAACAAAATGTCAAATTGTTTGAGATCAATGGAATTCTTGGTATGAAAACCGGTTTTCCTTTCTTTTTTTCGGTTAGGATTAATGCCTCAATGATATCTTTTTTCAGTAAGTATCTGCTTTATTTTCAAGAATTACATAAAATACTCACAGATATACTCAAGCAGCAAACTATGATGATTCTGAGATCACTATACTCCTCTCAGATAGTTCAAAGATGGTATATAAAACCAAGGAGTACACATCACAGCCTTCTAGATTACATTCTCACTCCGATCCTTCCTGTACATTCCCATTCATTTTAACACATTCAATGACGAAGGCAGCCAATTTCAAGCCCCAGATCTCCCACACCACCACAGCTACAGACACGCAACTAATATAGTGTACGATGGGAGTATCGAGGCTACTACCACATACAATCACCAGTGGTCAGCGGTGGTATTTGTGGCCGTGAGATTAAATATACGGACACACACACATATCTATTTATATGTAGAGTCGGACACTTCGGAACTCCCACAGCTCCCAAAGCACCACCGTTTTTTCTCAGTGGGTTCTCATTCTTTTGTTCAGTACATTTGTTTCCTGGTCTCGTTGGAAATTTATTCTCTGACTGCCCATCTATTTACTTCTTTTACGGAACAGAGTTTTGTATAATATTTCTGATAGATCTATCTAGGCTTTCTCTAGGTTCTTTTTGACTTCTTGGATCTATGCTAGACTATTCAATTTCCTGTTGCATGTCATGATCTTCCGTGTAAGCCTTGTTGTTGTTGCTGGGAGTTTTTGAACGTGTCCGTACAATTTCAATCTTCGTTTCTTAATATCTGCTGCCAGGTTGGAAAGTTTTTCTGTTACTTTACGGCATTTCAATCTGTATCCGTCTTCAGTATTCTTCTTCTTCTTATTATTATTGTTATTTTCTTCGGTCTTGGCCAGCTGTGGACCACGTAAAGTAACTTCATTATTTATCTTCTCTCCTTGCCTTTCCGCATTTTCCAGTATTTCTTCCTTCTGTCACTAGTTTTCCCATAGATTTCCTTTGCTTCTTCTCTTTCTCCTGGAACGCCCAAACTCCTTAACCTTTTATCTGAAAATAGTTCAATCTAATATCTAATTTCTTGGGATACCGAGCTCAGCCATATCCAATTTAACTTGAAAGAACCATCGGATTTGTGTTTTCGGATTCTTACCGAATGATCTGTTATTATTATTATTATTATTATTATTATTATTATTATTATTATTATTATTATTATTATTATTATTATTATTATTATTATTATTATTATTATTAGTTATTATTATTATCTATTTAGTATAGAATTGTAAAACTTATCAACCTGGGTCACTGAACCCTCAATATCTTTTGGAAGATAAATATCTATATAGTATCGTAGCGATTTGGGGAAAATGAAAATATCGTCAGTCTAACCCTGCGAAACCAGTACAGTATCTCCAATAACGTGACTCGTTTGATTTAGAAGTTTAGATTCATATTACGTTTTACGTATCACGATATGATAACATATAATCAACTCTATTGAGGGAAAGCTCTAATCTGATCAGTGACTTGGCGCTCAAATCTGACGACTAACAAAAGAGGAATAAAATCGAGACTTTAGCTCGCAATAGATCACAATTACCGTACCCTTTCAACATCGGTAATCCACGATGACGATAAGATCCATTGCGAGTTCGAGAAGATAGCATTATCACTTTGTCTGCTACTGATAGTACACCGAGCTCGATGGGTGCAGTCGCTTAAGTGCGGCCAGTATCCAGTATTCGGGAGATAGTCGGTTCGAACCCCCACTGTCGGCAGCCCTGAAGATGGTTTTCCGTGGTTTCCCATTTTCACACCAGGCAAATGCTGGGGCTGTACCTTAATTAAGGCCACGGCCGCTTCCTTCCCATTCCTAGCCCTTTCCTGTCCCATCGTCGCCATAAGGCCTATCTGTGTCGGTGCGACGTAAAGCAACTAGCAAAAAAAGAACTACTGATAGTACGATCTACCAGAGATTGCCATTCATTTTCAGAGACAGCTCTAAACAATAGAGTATGAACCTTCAGGTCAAATTGTGATAGTACATAAATTATATCACACCCTCGCACTGTATTCAGAAGTGAGAAATATTATTATCATTATTCCTATTATTATTGTTAGTATTATTATTATTATTATTATTATTATTATTATTATTATTATTATTATTATTATTATTATTATTATTATTATACACTGACTGACAGAGCAAATGCAACACCAAGAAGGAGTGGTCAGAACTTTATGCCAATTGCAGGGTAGACTGACGTCACTGAGGTATGCTCATGATGTGAAATGCGCCGCTGTGCTGCGCACGTAGCGAACGATAAATGGGACACGGCGTTGGCGAATGGCCCACTTCGTACCGTGATTTCTCAGCCGACAGTCATTGTAGAACGTGTTGTTGTGTGCCACAGGACACGTGTATAGCTAAGAATGCCAGGCCGCCGTCAACGGAGGCATTTCTAGCAGACAGACGACTTTACGAGGGGTATGGTAATCGGGCTGAGAAGGGCAGGTTGGTCGCTTCGTCAAATCGCAGCCGATACCCATAGGGATGTGTCCACGGTGCAGCGCCTGTGGCGAAGATGGTTGGCGCAGGGACATGTGGCACGTGCGAGGGGTCCAGGCGCAGCCCGAGTGACGTCAGCACGCGAGGATCGGCGCATCCGCCGCCAAGCGGTGGCAGCCCCGCACGCCACGTCAACCGCCATTCTTCAGCATGTGCAAGACACCCTGGCTGTTCCAATATCGACCAGAACAATTTCCCGTCGATTGGTTGAAGGAGGCCTGCACTCCCGGCGTCCGCTCAGACGACTAGCATTGACTCCACAGCATAGACGTGCACGCCTGGCATGGTGCCGGGCTAGAGCGACTTGGATGAGGGAATGGCGGAACGTCGTGTTCTCCGATGAGTCACGCTTCTGTTCTGTCAGTGATAGTCACCGCAGACGAGTGTGGCGTCGGCGTGGAGAAAGGTCAAATCCGGCAGTAACTGTGGAGCGCCCTACCGCTAGACAACGCGGCATCATGGTTTGGGGCGCTATTGCGTATGATTCCACGTCACCTCTAGTGCGTATTCAAGGCACGTTAAATGCCCACCGCTACGTGCAGCATGTGCTGCGGCCGGTGGCACTCCCGTACCTTCAGGGGCTGCCCAATGCTCTGTTTCAGCAGGATAATGCCCGCCCACACACTGCTCGCATCTCCCAACAGGCTCTACGAGGTGTACAGATGCTTCCGTGGCCAGCGTACTCTCCGGATCTCTCACCAATCGAACACGTGTGGGATCTCATTGGACGCCGTTTGCAAACTCTGCCCCAGCCTCGTACGGACGACCAACTGTGGCAAATGGTTGACAGAGAATGGAGAACCATCCCTCAGGACACTATCCGCACTCTTATTGACTCTGTACCTCGACGTGTTTCTGCGTACATCGCCGCTCGCGGTGGTCCTACATCCTACTGAGTCGATGCCGTGCGCATTGTGTAACCTGCATATCGGTTTGAAATAAACATCAATTATTCGTCCGTGCCGTCTCTGTTTTTTCCCCAACTTTCATCCCTTTCGAACCACTCCTTCTTGGTGTTGCATTTGCTCTGTCAGTCAGTGTAATATTTCATTTGTACGTTTATTCTTAACATCGTAAGCTGGAAGGTATCCATGTGTGATACGAATAATTTGGTTTGTACAAACGGATGGGAAAACAGGGCTAATTACAACTCGGAAAATTCCCGTGATTCATGTGAAACACCCCAGAGTCCGTGGATGTTGTTATTGTCATGGGATCCAGAAGAGGTTCAGGGCGTGATCTCATACGACCACGAACTTCTTCTTTCGCTAAATTTGTTAACTTCCGAAAGCGTTTCGTCTCCATTGCAAGATTCTGAAAACCTGCGTGTCAAAGGTTTGGACTGTTTCATTCTAAAAGTGAGTTGCATTCCATTTTGTAAATACTTTGAGCCTACGAGCTCCGGATGTTGTATGGTTTCTGAATTAATCAATGTAAATTTTCAAGCTTCTCGACTCCTCACTAAAAGAACTGAAGGTATACTCCTAATTGTAATTACATTCTAAATTGCAAATACTTTGAGCCTACGAGCACCGGATGTTGTATGGTTTCTGAATTAATCAACGTAAATTTTCAAGCTTCTCGACTCCTTATTAAAAGAACTGAAGGTATACTCCTAATTGTAATTACATTCAAAATTGTAAATACAATGAAAGAAAAGAAATAATCTTCAAATATGATTTTATTAACAGTACTTAAATTCGGGTTTGTCCTTGCCTATCCATTCACCCCTCACGCTTCTTTCCCCTCTCTGCTCCGTGGAAATAAGGTGTAATAATAATAATAATAATAATAATAATAATAATAATAATAATAATAATAATAATAATAATAATAATAATAGATAGATAGATAGATAGATAGATAGATAGATAGATAGATAGATAGACATCGAAGAACGAAATATCTTAAGGAAAATCATTGGCCATGTCAAAGAAAAATAGAGAACTCAGGAGAAAATAAGACCATGAAATGAACACGCACTTGAAAAAAGATCACTAACCTAATTCGGGAAAAGAGGACTACCCATTACGATCCCTTGGCCAGAATGCTACATTTTTTTGCTATTTGCTTTACGTCGCACCGACACAGATAGGTCTTATGGCGACGATGGGACAGGAAAGGCCTAGGAATGGGAAGGAAGCGGCCGTGGCCTTAATTAAGGTACAGCCCCAGCATTTGCCTGGTGTGAAAATGGGGAACCACGGAAAACCACCTTCAGGGGCTGCCGACAGTGGGACTCGAAACCACTATCTCCCGGATGCGAGTTCACAGCTGCGCCCCCCTAACCGCACGGCCAACTCGCCCGGTTTGGCCAGAATGTGTACAGGGAGATTCAACCAGTTTTTCACCTATTCTAGACACGAAAACCATGGTACCTTACTTTACCGAGTAGGAGAGGGACCTGCGAGTAGTGGGAATCACTCACGGAAATACTCAGCACCTCTTAGTCAGGTTCCGGTCACCTAGTCGGTCAGCCTTCCCACGTTTAAGACAAACACGCTGGGAACATGGACAAAGACTCAACGCCCAACCAGCACCACAGTTATTATATACATGCATGGTTATTCAGCTAGGATGTACACCTTAAATAACCCGTGAACCGTTCAAGATATCGATATTATAAGAGTGCGAATGGCACCACTTCAACCACGTTGCGCCGTTGCGCTGCGTGGCCAACATACACGATCAGCTGATTGTAGGGCAGTTCGAGAAGGATATAAGGAGGATCGTCATATAGTGACATACGAACAGGCCACGCAAACGGAAACCTTGCTTGGCTGTTGTGGTTAAAACGTAAATTACGATAAAAACCGCAGACATAAATCCGTATTTATGAATAAATTTTCGAAACGAAAGAGATCTACGATGGGTTTCAACCTCGTTCTGATCGTATTTTTAAACGCATTTCATCTCCATGAGTACCACTATAATTGTTTAATATGGTTGTTTATTTTTTTTGCTAGTTGTTTAACGTCGCACGAATACATCGAAGGTTTTCGGGGACGGAAGGATGGGAAAGGCATAGGACTCGGAAGTTAGCGGCCGTGGCCTTAATTAAGGTATGGTGTGAAAATTGGAAACTACGGAAATCCATCTTTAGGGCTGCCGATGGTGGGATTCAAGCCCATTATCTTCCGAATGCAAGCTCACAGCTGTTTTGGGAAGGAAGTGGCCGTGGCCTTAATTAAGGTGCAGCCCCAGCATTTGCCTGGTGTGAAAATTGGAAACCACCGAAAAGCATCTTCAGGGCTGCCGACAGTGGGGTTCGAACCCACTATCTCCTGGATGCAAGCTCACTGCTGCGCGGCTCTAACCGCACGGCCAACTTGCCCGGTAACCTGAAACTTATCCATTATGAAGTGCAACTCATTTCAAATATTAATGCGACTGACATCTACAATATTTTGTTTTGTTTTTGGTTTTACAAATTGCTTTACGTCGGACCGATACAGATAAATCTTATAGCGACGATGGGATAGGAAAGGGCAAGGCATGGGAAAGAAGCGGCCGTGGCCTTATTTAAGGTACATTCCCAGCATATGCCAGGTTTGAAAATGGGAAACCACGGAAAACCATCTTCAGGGCTGCCGCTATCTCTCGAATACAAGCCCACAGGTGCGCGTTCCTAACCGCACGGCCAACTCGCTCGGTGTACAATAAACACTTAAAAAATTTCACGACCACCATCAAAATACTGTATTTATCATGCTTGGTGTACGTTTCACTAAAATAGGCCTACATTAAACCAGTGTCCAAGCACAAGACAAGTTTGCAGTACTATTAATGAGAGAAAAAATGAAAGAACCTGAATATCAAACTTCAATGAATCATACAGCAACACCAGACGGCAAGGAACATGAACTTTCAAGGGCAAAGATAAACAAGTACCAAGAAATCATCACTTAGATATGTTTCAAAAAAGAGAATATAATCATCGACTGTCATGGTCAAAGCTTTTTAAATGCTATTTGCAATCCCAGTAATAAAACTTACACATACAGAATGACTTAGCATTACGTATGTTGTTTTTGTTTTCTTTCCTTTAGAACTGAATTGTATTACTTTATTAAAGAAATGACGCTGAGTATTCAGTTTTAACAAAAGATAATACCCAGAAAATAGTAACCAGGCGGTGGCTTGCACTACACCAGGGCCTCTCAGAGTGCATGCACTTCGCTTGGTTGACCAGAGTGCGGACCCCACTCCTCGATTTGGAACGATAGCACTGTCTCTCTCTTTCTCCAAGCCTGTCTCGCTCGCTCCGCCTGTCTCCCTCTTCCTCACTTGTTCCGTAGAGCTCTACATCCGAGCCGAGTTGAGCCGAGCTTAGCCGAGTAGCCCAGAGACGAAGCGTTGGTCCGAAGCGAACCGAGCGGGACCGATGCACAGTGCACGGGGCTCTTGCGCCTCGATTTGCACGCGTGAGATTTTGGGCGTTTGAGAGGCCCTGCACTACACCACTGAATGTAATAGCAAATTGCTTTACGTCACAGAAGCACTGTGGGGCTGTTGGTGGGTGAGAATTTTGTTTTGATCTTGATCTTCTTGCTCGTCTCCTTCTTCTTCCGTTTCCTCCTCTTTCTCGGGCTTTCTCACAGCTAGAAGGGCTGTAGATAATTCGAAAATGTGATGTGTCGTAAGTTGTTCATCATTCGAATGAAGTTCTCTGCCTCGCAGGAAATGTTTCTTGCTTGACACAAGTTGGATATTGCGACGCATTTTCAAGCACTTCATTCGTTCCACCATCTGTATTACCATTACCACAGTGGTATTACCACACTCTCCAAACGCGTGCGTCAGTTTGTCCAAACAACGACATTGACCACACCAGCATCAGAAATGCATACGTAGGACTACATGAGCTCCTAATATTTTCCGCATTGTACAAGTAAATTTTAAAGAATCCTTTCATTTTTCATTTCCGTTTCTGCGATGAGGAGATTCCGCATTATGCAAAAGTAAGAACATTATAGCGCAGTAAACTTCGCCGGGACCGAGAAAATGTTCCTTAGTCGACAAGTTTACGGTTTATTCAAGTTCCGCTTTGAACACGTTTTACTGAATATCATAAGTATGCATTAGAGGTCTTTGTCCTTTCACGTGAGAAAATTATCAGTAGGTACATTAGCTAATACGACAGATTAACTAGTGTACTCATCGCTTGTAATCAGATTGTTATTAACACAGCGATCAGTCAGTTACTGACATTATCTCATCAGATATCAAGTATTCCAGTTGTGGTTTTGTAACTTTCGGTGTTCAAAGTGGGTTTTGAACTCTTTCTGGAACAACACTTATCTCTGACAGCCCTCTGTATTCATTGCTTGTCAAGTTAGTCTGGTATTTAGTGTGATTTTGATGTCTGAACTCGTGTACATAATCGCAATATTAATAATAAATGAAATGAAATTAAATGGCTTATGGCTTTGAGTGTCGGGAGTGTCCGAGGTCTAGTTCGGCTCACCAGAGGCAGGTCTTTCGATTTGACACCCGTAGGCGACCTGCGTGCAATGATGAGGATGAAATAATGATGAAGACGACACATATCCCAGTCCCCGTCTCAGCAAAATTAACCAATTTTGGTTAAAATTCCCGACCCTGCCGAAAATCGAACCCGGAACCCCTGTGACCAAAGGCCAGCACGCTAACCATTTAGCCATGGAGCCGGGCATAATAATAATAATAATAATAATAATAATAATAATAATAATAATAATAATAATAATAATAATATAATTGTTACCGTGGTTGGTGGATCAGCAGAGGTGAAAGAAGGTGCCGGGGTGAAAGGGTCTAACTACCAAATCAAAGTTAATTTAAAACTGTAACAAGGTTATATTTTTCCTCTCTTTTTTAAAAAAACGACAAGTAACAAGGTAAAAAAAAACGAGTCTAGGAAAGACAAGATTGGTGGTATAAACAGAACTTGGGCTTCAAGCCCTCACTTTACACTTCCTGAGCTACACGCTCAACCTAATGACCTTACTTAAGGGCAGAAATCCCCTAATGCCTGGAGCACATGCTTCCAAAATGTTAATGAAAAGTCTCCCAGAGGCACCTTTACAACACTCGAAAAGAGCTGACACGCTCTCAGTTTTTCAAGCCTCTTAAAGGCAATACCAGACTTTACAATTAATTGCCATCAAGGCAGAACTTACAAACATGACACGGGGGTATCTTGTACCCAACCTACTGGGCCTTAGCGGAAAAAGAACAGGTTAAGTAAATGGCCCGAAGTACCAAAATGAATGGAGGCGTGTACTCGCACTCCTAAATACTCATTCTAAAACCTAAAAGGCACTAGGCCGATGAAACAGGGGCTATTCCCAAACTATGGAGGTGACTCGTATAAGAGTAATTTAAGACATTACAGAACGGAAGAAAACCAGTTACGAAACGTAGTCACCTCAAACCAATATGAAGGGGAGCTCAAGAGGGAACAGCACTCTCTATCCCGATTTACATTTAAAGATTTTATGAAGTTTCACATAAGCCGGAAAAAAACTACATATTTAGAAAAGTAGGTTTCATGGAAAAGTTTCGGACCTATCCCTCGGGTTAAACTGCGGAGCTAGCAAAAGGTGAAGATGTTAAGTGGCCATACCTTGTCGAAGTACTGCTGCCTGATGAAAGAGGCACCTCCCGCCTCCTGCTTCACATACACACACTTAGTTAGATGTTGATCAAGTGGCCAAGAGACGTGAAAATCCGCAGTTTATAAACCCTCGGGGAATAATCAAGATACACCCACGGCGTTTTATTGGTTAACATCAAAAGTTACACTCAAAATCGAAGAAGAAATACGCGATAGGCTGAAAATTACAGAAATTAGGGATTGTCTGAATTCAAAACTGGCGGAAAGAAGAGATAAATATTGCCAACCCAAAGATGAATGAACAAAATTTAGTAAAGAAAAAACTTATGAATACAAAATTTCTTCAAAAAAGTTTCTTTCACTTCGCACCAGGGTGCATGATCATAGTTTTTGTAGTGACATCTATGAGAGAATGTCCACACTTCTTGATCAATGGAAAACAAAACAAGTTGAAATTCGCACAGTACTGGCAACTTCATAATCACAAAATTACGGTAGTGACATCTTCTGAGGAAAAGTTTAAGTAGGTCTAGTTCCAAGTTCAGTGTTTCTCCTGTAGAGGAGTTCTAATTGGCGCAAGATTTAAATGTGCGGCGTAGAGGTGTACCTCCCGGTACAATAATAATAATAATAATAATAATAATAATAATAATAATAATAATAATAATAATAATAATAATAATAATAATAATAATAATAATCCCGAGGGGGTTTCAGCCTGTTCCCCTATCGGGCGCGTCCCAGGTGGCGGATCGGGAGGCTCGCCGGACTTGTCCGGAGGGTTTGAGGGAAATAAAATACCTCTCGCGGACCAAAAACAGGCACAGCTCGCGAACATCTTCAGCAACCTCTGAAGCTCACTACTTCAGTTGTAACCATGACGCCGACATAGATCGATGTCCCCAATACTTTTAACTTGATAGCATGATGGAATCAACCTATAATATAACTACCCCAGGCCCTAGTAGACATACTAGTTTCTCTCGGTCATCGGATTCTGGGAGACCGAGAACATCATGCGGGAATGTATTGGAGCTTCCCAAATCTCTTCGCCCAAAATGCAAAACTTTCTTTGGTTGTCTAAACATCAACACACTTCGGAAAACTGGGAAGTTAAAATAATTAACAGACATGTTAGATAACTTAAACATCCAAATTTTAGCACTTCAGGAAACCAGATACACGGATGAAAATCATTTTGACTCAGGAAATTATAGAATTTACAAAGGCAAGCCAGCAATCTCCCTTCATAAGAGACCATTACAATTTGGCACAGGATTCGCTGTAAGAAGAAACACTGTAAACTCAGTACTTAACTTTTCTTCGCTTTCTGAAAGAATTTCAACACTATCCATTAAATCAGGAAACAAAGCTTATACATTAATTAATGCGCATGCACCCACCAATAACTACAATCAAAAAGATCCACAAATGGTGGAAGACTTCTGGGAACTGCTAGAAGAAACTACAGCCACAATTCCAAATCATGACATAAAAATTCTATTAGGAGATTTCAATGCCCAAATTGGTAGGAAAAAGAAATTCAGGACCATTGTAGGACTATACCCAGCGCACAATAGAACTAATAAAAATGGAGAAAGATTAATTGATTTTTGCAAAAACTTTGATCTCAAATTAATGTCAACACATTTCCGGGCGCTTCCACACTAGAAAACAACCTGGAGATCCCCAAATTTTCACTTGGGAGAATTTCAACTAGATCATGTGGCTATTTTCAAGAAAAATCAAAAGAAATTATGAATGTTAAAGTTAAAAAAGGGATCATTGACTCTGACCACCATCTATCCTTAATCAAGGTCAAATTTCAACCAAACAGGTCCAAACCCAGAATAACAAAAAACCTGCGTGTCGATCCGGAATTTCTTAAACAGAACACTAGTACTTTCATTGAAAGTATTCCTACTCACAATCCTTCGAACTTTTTAGAACTCAAAGACATACTTTTGAAGGCTTCTCGAAATGTTGGCACACCACCCAGGAAACGCAAACATAGGTGGTGGAATGAAACCTGCGACAAGGCCATAAAATTTAGAACTAAAGCCTGGCAGAATTGGAATTCTCATAAAGCTGAACAAACCTGGCAGTAATTCACCAAAATACAGAAACAAACATCAAAAATGATCAGGTCTGAAAAACGCAAATACGAACACTACAGATTGGCAGAAATTGAACAAGATTTTACAAAAAAACAATACACGAAACTTCTACAAAGCTTTCAGAGAAGAATTATCAAATTATCAGGCACCTGGTCTTTGCTTCAAACGCCCAGATGGGACATTGGAAACGAATAATCAAGAGAACTGCAAACTTCTAGCAGCTTATTTCCAGGATCTTTTAAACTGTGAATCCCCTAAAGAACAACTCTCCTTTGAAAAACCCTTATCTAATCAAGATTCAGAACCCCCAACACTGGAAGAAGTCAAAGAAATAATCCATGGACTCAAAAATAATAAAGCCCCGGGGGAAGATGGTATAATTGCCGAAATGCTGAAGATAGGAGGTGACAGCGTAGCCCGGAAAATCCACTCGATTCTTGAGAACATCTGGATCACTGAAGAAATTTCGGAAGATTGGAAATGTGCGCTAATCCATCCACTACACAAGAAAGGGGATAAAACGAACATCAATAATTATGGAGAAATTAGCTTGATACCAGTTGCTTACAAAAATTTTTCCAAAGCCTTGCTCACTAGACTTGATAAACAAACAGACCATCTAATTGGTGAATACCAGGCAGGTTTCCGAAAAGGAAGATCTTGTACAGAACAAATACTTAATCTCAAAACTATCCTCGAAATGCGTAAAACCAGACAAACAGTCATTACTTTCGTAGATTTCAGAAAAGCATGTGGCTCTATAGACCGTCAAACACTTTTCAATACTCTAGAAGAATTTCAAGTGGATAAAAAAACAAGAGAATTAATCAAACAAACATTAACTGGCACAACTTCAAAAGTTAAATTCCTAGGCGAAATATCTGAGCCTTTTCCTGTTAACACCGGGGTCCGTCAAGGGGATGGTTTATCGCCGTTACTGTTTAACTTGGTACTTGAGAAAGTAATCAGGACCTGGGAAAAGGAAACTAAAGGAACAACCCTTGGAAGACTACGTAAAGACAGAATTCACGTGCAATGTCTGGCCTTTGCTGATGACATAGCAATCCTTTCCAATAATAGGCACGAAGCAATTCATTCCATTGAACAACTGCATGAAATTGCCATCAAAACGGGACTTCAAATTTCATATGAGAAAACTCAGTACATGGAAGGAGCCTCACGATACTTAGATGGACAACCTATGATAACTAAATTTGGCAAAATTGTTCAAGTGAACAAATTTAAATATTTGGGAGAAATTATTCAGCCCTCTGGTTTAAACCGCGAAGCAAATAAAGAAAGAATTTCCAAATTACAGAAAGCATACAGGATCACTTGGAACAGGTATAATAAAAAATCAATATCTCCGAATGCAAAACTTAGACACTATAATACAGTGATCAAACCTGAAGCGTTATATGCCTCAGAAACCTTAATCATTGGTGGTGGATCTTTAACCAAACACATTGAGAAACAAAAACGGAAAATTTTACGAAAATTTTTTGGCCCAGTTTGTATAGATGGAATATGGAGAAAAAAATCATCCCAGAAGATATATTGTCATTCTGAAAAAAATCCTCACACTTTTCGGTAAAGACGATTGAAATTTTATGGACACATTATCAGAATGAATACTAACAGGCTAACTAAAAGAATTTTCAATCTGACCCTTTCGTCTAAAACCAAGAACAGCTGGCTTCGTGAAATTGAAACAGATCTCCAGGAAATCAACATCTCAGAAGATATTGTACAGGACAGATGTAAATTCAGAACCAAAATCGACAATCACCACTTTGAAGACAAACCCAACACCAGAGCTACTATAACTTGGACAGAAGAACGAAGGAAGCAGCTCAGCGAGAGGATGAAGAGATTTTGGGAGGAAAAGAAGGCCAACACATCAGCTAAGCAAGTTCAACCGTGCTCCTGAGTAGGGCATAACGATGTAAAATATTAATAATAATAATAATAATAATAATAATAATAATAATAATAATAATAATAATAATAATATGGCCTCAGTAGGCGAATTGCACCAATTTCGAGGTCATGAGAGGCGAATAGAACAGGATAGGTTAACCAGGAAAATAATGAATTCAGTCATACAGGGAAGGGGGCGGAGGGAACAAGATGTGAGATGTGTGTGGTGTGGCTGTGTGTGTGTGTGTCCAGCCCTTGCCCCATTTCTCTACAGGATCAGGTATGAAGTGAGATGAATCTTCGTGGCAAGTTTTTACGACCGGATGCCATTCTTGACGTCAACCTCATCAGAGCAGTTAATGAGATGAAATGAATGGTGTGACATATGATGGCAGGAAGGAAGATGCTAAACCCGGTGCCGGCACATAGCCGACTCCTGTCGAATTGCGTCAAGAGGTCTGCTCAAAGCTTAACGTCTCCAACCGACGGACGAATCACCATCAACGGTACCATATGCCCTCACTCCACATGAACACTGGGGAGAGGTTCGGAATTGAATCCAGGCTTTTGACACGCAATCTAGTGATTAGGAATTGTATACAACCACCTCTCCTATCCTATAACTGGATGCCTTAACGATCATGACTACCAGGTGGGTTTTAAAGCAGGCGACATTGACTCAGTTTTTTTATGTTCAGCCTACATGGTAAGTGATGATAAAACTTGACGAGAGTACAGAGTTAGTTGCAAAGAGAAGTTTGTGGAGGCGTCTTATTTATTGAAGGAGGCTTGTGAAATGAACGATTATTATTACTAGCAAACGTACCCGTGCTTTGCTTCGATATTTTATATTGCATATGGATTTCTCCGTAAATTACTGTAAAGGCAGTCAGTAAGATTATATTAAATTGCGTGTCTCTTAGACCTATCCGAGAAATAAAACAGAGAGGACACCATACATTATTTCCGATATAAGGTACGCATTGGGGAAGTTTTGTTGATAATGGCAGGCCACATTTCCTACTGCCAATCACATTCGAGTTCGGGAGTTTCTACTATAAGTGCAGGCTAACTTGGCAACTGCTATTAACAGTAGTAATGGAGAGTTTTCACTATAAAGACAAGCCCCTTTTTCTAACGCCAGTCACAATCGAGTTGGAGAGATTTGATTACAATCGAGAAATGCAGCACTATCTAACGTATCAACAATTGAGACACGACAATAAGTCATAGGACCAAAGTTGTAGATCTCTCCAAATTGAACGGCGGATGTGCTATCTGTTTTGTGATACGACTTACCGTTTAGCCACCAACTACCACGAAACGCCGTCATTAAAATGCATCCTTATTTCGATATTTTCCTGGGCCAAAAGTTATACATTTGAACAGCTTGGAATTTTTTCTCAAAGAAAAGAGTGTCCAGGTTTCGGGATTAGCACTCACATACATATGGAGTAATTAAGGAATAAGGTAATGCAGTTAAGGAGGTCGAAATTAATAGAAAATAGAATTATAACTGAGGACAGGCGGACAGGACAAATATGTAAATACGAAGTGGATGTTTTTGAAAATAAAATGCCCTTTCATAAATTGTGATGGTATGAGTTATAAGAAGGAGGTAACAGGGGAGAAATTGTGCAGGGATTCTTACGTAAACAGATAAGAAAATGACTTAAATGGTGTTATTACTTAAGTCTAAAGAGGCAAGGAAGAGGCAAGAAATTAAAGCGGAAAATATAAGAGAATAGCAATACACTTAAATGTATAGCATGCCAAAAAAACACCTTACGGTGTGAAATAATGGGCTACACTCCACGGTACTGTTCAAATACTAACAACGCCCCTTAGTGCTATTCGAGGACGATTGTAACCTCCAACGGTATTCCGGCCGATTGACGTCTGTTGTGGTTGTTCTGATTTTCCTATAAATCTCCCGTCTATTCGGATATTTTAAAATCATATGCATACTGAAACCTTCCCCGGGATGTAAACCTCTGTAAATATGAAGTTTGGTCGATATCTACCCATCCGTTTCGCCGTAATGGTGGAACAAGCAAACAGACACGAAAAATAAAATCCACTGATACGGCCTTGATTTTACCTAAAACGGATAGATGTCTGAAAAATGGGCAAAACGAACGAAATTGCAGACAGTGGACCTCCTATATTATTATTATTATTATTATTATTATTATTATTATTATTACCGAGTGGAGCGGCCGCGCTATGGAACCAAGTCTGCGTTTGGGATACGAGTGGGTTCGAATCACACCGTCGGCTGTCATAGACCAAAGGCGATTCCTTCCACCTCCTTATCCCATTTCATTCACCACCACTAATTTCATCTTCAATAACTCCTCAACTGAGGTTGGCGTTGGGACTAAGGGGTAGACATACTGTAAATTATTATTATTATTATTATTATTATTATTATTATTATTATTATTATTATTATTATTATTATTCGTTTTTCCCATCTAAATAGCGTGATAAAACGTCGCACTATCCTCCCAAAATCCCTTCAGGAATTTGCTATACCAGTTTTCTTTTTAGGTTTCTCTGTAAATTTGTGCTTAATGTACTAAAGGCTCCACGATTTCTTATGATGTCTTCTGTGAATTTATTTCTTGTACGTCTTGCTTCGTTCCTTCTAGCCAGTCTTTTTTTTTTTTTTTTTTTTTTTTGCTAGGGGCTTTACGTCGCACCGACACAGATAGGTCTTATGGCGACGATGGGATGGGAAAGGGCTAGGAGTTGGAAGGAAGCGGCCGTGGCCTTAATTAAGGTACAGCCCCAGCATTTGCCTGGTGTGAAAATGGGAAACCACGGAAAACCATCTTCAGGGCTGCCGATAGTGGGATTCGAACCTACTATCTCCCGGATGCAAGCTCACAGCCGCGCGCCTCTACGCGCACGGCCAACTCGCCCGGTCTAGCCAGTCTATCTTGGTATTCTGTGAGTTTATTACATTAAAAACTTTTGTTAAGTTTGCTGTTGTAGATTCTGTAGGCCTATGTATATATCCACATGGCGTAGGCATTCCATGTACTGGGTTTTCTGGTATAATATCTGGAGAACAACATTTTACACTATCGTGTGTAATTTCCCTATG
Source organism: Anabrus simplex (assembly GCF_040414725.1). Lineage (NCBI taxonomy): Eukaryota > Metazoa > Arthropoda > Insecta > Orthoptera > Tettigoniidae > Anabrus > Anabrus simplex. The sequence continues at coordinate 226,097,043 of NC_090270.1, read as the reverse complement.
GAATACCTAGTTCCTTCTTTGTTCTTGTTGTTAATCACTAGATCATCTGCGAAAGCTAAGCATTTCACCTTGATTTTGCATTCCGAACTCCCGATGTGTGTACCTTTGATATCCTTTTGCCACTTAATAATAATAATAATAAGAATAAGAATAAGAATAAGAATAAGAATAAGAATAAGAATAAGAATAAGAATAAGAATAAGAATACGAATAATAATAAGAATAAGAATAAGAATAAGAATTTCAATTTCGTGTGGGTATTTCTACCCGGGTGCAGCCCTTGTAAGGCAGACCCTCCGACGAGGGTGGATGGCATCTGCCGTATGTAAGAAACTGCGTGTTATTGTGGTGGAGGATAGTTTTGTGTGTGGTGTGTGAATTGCATGGATGCTCTGGACAGCACAAACACCCAGGGAATTAAACTTGTAAGGTTAAAATCTGCGACCCAGTCGGCAATTGAATCCGAGACCCTCTGAACCGAAGAGCACTGAGCATTCAGCCAAGGATCCAGACATTTCTTGATGACCTTGTCCAGAACCAAGTTAAACCGAGGGGGAGGTGAGAAGCCGTCTTCTTCTCGGACGCCCGTACGCACTTCGAAAGTTTCCAGGATGACAGGTCGTAGACAAGATGCCCACTTTTAATACAGTTCATTTGCAATTATGACCATAAAAATATAGTCCATAGTTCACATATGTTCATTGTTATGTTCACTACCATTTTTTCCTGATGTCCACGTCTATGTTCCAGTAATTTTAATTGAGCCTATTAATTCTATACTGGAGCTTACGTGGCTCAGACGGCAGCGCGTCGGCCTCTCACCGCTGGATACCATGGTTCAAATCCCGGTCACTCCACATGAGATTTGTGCTGGACAAAGCGGAGGTGGGACAAGTTTTTCTCCGGGTACTCCGGTTTTCCCTGTCATCTTTCATTCCAGCAACACTCTCCATTCTCATTTCATAGCATCTATCATTCATTAATAAATCACTTTGGGAGTGGCGACCCCATCGTACTAACAGCCTATATCTGCTTCATTCATTACATCCCTGACCCGGTCAATGACTGGAAAACAGGTAGTAGGTTTTCATTTTCAATTCTATACTGTAAGTACCCTACAATCTGACATTCTAGGAAAGAAAAAATCACATAATTTAAATTAATTTTGAGACAAGTTGAATTAATGGTTCTATATTCTGTTCTCACTAGAGAACTCTGAGAGACTTACGTTACCGGCTGAAGCTTTATCCTGGAGAGGTTGCCAATGAAAAACGAGAACTTTGATAATGAATTTCTTTCTATTACACAGACTAATCTACTATTTTACTTAAGTTTGTACTCTATCCAAATTCATCATCATCATCAGCTCGACAGCCTCTCTTTGTGAAACTCACAAACCGAAACTAACCAGAATGTTTAAATAAAATAAAATAAAATCTTCATTATTCAGGTCACCAAATCTTACTTACTTACTTACTTACTTACTTACTTACTTACTTACTTACTTACTTACTTACTTACTTACTTACTTACTTACAAAACTCGAAATGCTGACAAAACCAGAAATATTCTCTAATGGAGTGAGAGAGAGACATCTTACCTGAGAGGGCTTCTCCTCTGCGGTTTGGTTTCTCGACACTTTTCTGTGTCTGGGTTTTGGTTCTGTTATTGACGGATCCATCACAGCGCCTGTTGATAACAGAAGAGCATTAGTATGTCATCAGATGGACCTAAGTTCAACATTCTAGGCGTCATTGAGAAAAGGAAAGAGGCGCAAGACATCGCTTGGAGGAAAAAGTTAGGGACATCGAGAGAAACTCAACTCACGTACAGTTTTACAAAGTAAGAAAAACAAGTCGTCTCCTTACTGGCCATAAAGACCCTGGTCGAGCACACCGTGAATCGTTCTTCATTTTTCAGTGTGTATAAATAAAGGACTGGTAATGGGAAGGAAGCAGCCCCGAGCTTAGTGAAGATGCAGCCCCAGCATTTGCCAGGGAATTAATTTGGTTCTCGTTTGGATTACGGAATGAATGAACCATAGACTATGCGTCTCTCCATATGTGGAAGCCCATGACGACAAGAAGGACTATGGGGACTTCTGAATGTGTCCGTATAATCAATCACTTTAAATCAAGAAGGATTGCCATCAAGAAAATTTACTCGATGATTGCAAGCGAATCTACCCTAAGTAATTCGATTCCGAAGGTAAGCAGACCATTGGCAGCTTAACGTAAGTAAAGATATCTTTCTCAAAGTTACTTAAGTGACAGCGAAAGACATTTGAATGCATGATTTTGTCTCACTTATTCATGACATCAGCAATTCACAATTACTGACAAGTTTACGGGACGTAAACATTATTGTACCTATACACGCATGGTTAAAAGTGATTTGTTAGAATATAGGGAGGTCCTCGTAGAACGAAACATGCCATTCTTTGTTTATTAGTGAGTTTTTAAGGTATGTTATTTATTTATTTATTTATTTATTTTTATTTACTGTACACTACGGGATTTTTAATCCCAATTACAGTGGCAATTATTTACAGCTGTTTATTTTTCAATGTTTCAGGTCAGTCTAATGACCTAATATTGAAATTTTTCTAATATTATATTTACAGTGAGAAAGAAACAATATTTCATATCTAACATCCTTACAAAAAGAGTAAAATAAAAACATCATTTCATGTATAAACTAACACTTATATTTATGGGATGGGGCTTAATGTAGGTTTGAAGTACATATTGTGGTTCAAATCAGCATTACAAGTTATTTAGAGAATTTTCACGGAGATGGTGAATGTTTGTAGAAACAGTTCTTGAGGTACATAGAAGTCTAAAGAATTATTTTTCTGAACTGCACTGTTGTAGACATTGCATAGCCTGTAGAGTGGGGAATTTTTGTGAGCGGTTGTTCTGACTTCTTTTATTATGAAATGTTACATTTGGCCTCGCATTAAAGCGGGGCACGTGAAAGCTCAAAAGGCATAAAAAGGCAGGGTTGTCAATAATAGAATTTACAGTTTTATACAGAAACTTCGTGTCATCCTTTCGTCTCCTCAGATCCAAGTTTTCTATTTCAAGATTTAGGAGAAGTTCATTGTATGCTATATGTGAATAATTACCGTTTTTATTATGTAAGCATTTTAAATATCTCTTTGGGATTTTTCTATCTCTGTTATACAAACTTTGTTCGCTGGATTCCATACAACCCTTGCGTATTCTACTTTGGGCCTGATGAGAGAGATATATACAGGTGTATGCAGGTTTTTAGGTATTTAAAGGGTTTGACATTCCTCAGCATTCCTCATAGTCTAATGTTCTTTCTTTCTTTCTTTCTTTCTTTCTTTCTTTCTTTCTTTCTTTCTTAATCCGTTTACCCTCCAGGGTTGGTTTCCCCTCGGACTCAGCGAGGGATCCCACCTCTACCGCCTCAAGGGCAGTGTCCTGGAGCGTCAGACTTTGGGTCGGCGATACAACTGGGGATGAGGATCAGTACCTCACTAGGGGGGGCGGGAGCCTCACCTGCTATGCTGAACAGGGGCTTTGTGGTGGGGCGATGGGAAGACTGGATGAGGTAGACAAGGAAGAGGGAAGGAAGCGGCCGTGGCCTTAAGTAAGGTACCATCCAAGCATTTGCCTGGAGGAGAAGTGGGGAAACCACGGAAAACCACTTCGAGGATGCCTGAGGAGGGAATCGAACCCCTTCTACTCAGTTACCTCCCGAGGCTGAGTGGACCCCGTTCCAGACCTCGTACCACTTTTCAAATTTCGTGGCAGAGCCGGGAATCGAACCTGGGCTTTTGGTGGGTGGCAGCTAATCACACTAACCACTACACCACAGAGGTGGACTTATAGTGTTAAATGTGTTATAATTAGAGTTGCGGCAGACTGATAAGCTTTAAAGTTGTATTAACTGAGTCGACATTTGAAAAAATGGTGGCTTCCTTCTTAACAAAATATATTCGCATTAAGAATGGTTTATACGAGTAAACACAGATCAGCACCACAGGAAAGGAACCTCGTTCTCGGAAATACACTGGCCACAGCTCCGATACCGTCTCTTGTCTGTTAGGTCATCAGCCCAGAGGCTGGTTGGATCCTCAAGTAGAACGATCAAAGGTTATAAGGTTACGGGGAACAGCAATCAACAGATGGCGGCGCCAAAATGAGGCTTACTAGGCAAGATGAAGAGTGTGGAATGCAGTACTTTTGCATCTGCCTCTTGCCACAGGCCAGAGCAAAACGTAGCTTCGAACGAATCCCAGTCTCATTAATGGCTGTGACAAGATGGAAGCTGCTGAGGTGAATCTTGATATAGATATTGCAGATAGTTAAGATTCAGGAGTTCAAATCGACTGTATCGGGATTGACCTATCCAAGGCTTTTGATAGGGTAAATCATGGGCAACTGCTGAAGAAAATGAGGCCTACTGGAGTAGACAGACGAGTGGTTGTATGGGTAATTAATTTCTAGAAAATAGAACTGATAGAATTAGATTAGGTGAAGCATTACATGTTCCTGTAACGATTGAGAAGCGGATACTAACGGGAGTAAGGAGATGAGCTGCTCAACTAAGCAGTATGTCCTGGGCTGTCTGTGGGGAGAGGGTGTGCAATGACGGTTGTAGACGAATTAGCTTGAGCGGAGCTTTTAAAGTTTCGAAATATAATAATATTAAGATAAAGTTGGAATTCAAGATGACAAATTGGAGCAAATAACCATTTATAGGAAGAGGAATTATGGGTTGGAATAATTCTTCGAGGGCAACTTTCAATACACACAGTTAAAAAAAAAAAATAGCGGAACATGGTTTGTAACGTCTGCTATGTGAACGTTAATTTGGTAGATGGGGTTCCAATGTCGTACAGCATACCTTGAGACCTTAGCTACTCAGGGTATGTCAAATCCAAGTTATACTCCATCTGCAGGCGTAACCATGCATTAAACTGTCTGGAGTAACCTCGAAACAAAGTAAATAGCGGTGCGTCCGTGTGTAGTTGTGAGGTACAAAGACAACTGCGGTCATTTGAGCACACTGTACGTAAACCAGCACATACCATGAGACATCTTAACGAGGTTCAAGTCGCAAGGGCCGTCACTTTGATCCAGGAAGGATGGACTTTTCGTCGTGTTGCTGTGGATCTCAATGTCTCTCCGTCAGTCATTCAACGCTTGTGGAATCGCTGAAATGAGACAGGCCTGTACACAAGGAGGGTTGGACAAGGTTGTGGACGCATGACAACCCCACAAGATGACCGATATCTGACCATCTGTGCGTTGCGGCGTCGTTCAGCAACCGCCAGAGAACTGCTACAAGGCCTTAGGAGGGTCACTGGAGTCACGGTGTCTGATCAGACAGTAAGGAACAGGTTAAGAGGAGTGTCCTTACGACCCAGACGTCCTGTTCGAGTATCCCGTTTAACGCAGCAACATCGCGCAGCTCGCCTTCTGTTTGCCCGTGCCTACGTCAACTGGCAACTTCGCCAATGGAGACCTGTGTTGTTCACAGACGAGTCCAGATTTCCCCTGACACAGTGTGATGGACGTCAACGTGTATGGAGACGGCGTGGCGAGCAGTCCATGCCAAATGTTGTCCAGGAAGGCGACCGATTCGGACAAGGTTCTGTGATTGCACGGGGTGGCATCAGCACTGGTGGCCGTACGGATCTTATCATCGTCCGTGGTGATATTACCGCTGCGGGGTACACCGAGCAGATACTGCTACAGCATGTGCTGGTTGCTGCATACGGCTCATGTAGCGCGCATCACCAGAACTGTCTAGCGAGAACTGGACACACAAGAGATGGAATAGCCAGCAGTGAGTCCTGACCTTAATCCCATCGAACATGTGTAGGATAGGCTTGACAGAAGTGAATGTGCGCGTCCTGTTCCACCACAGACTCTCCAAGACCTCGAACTGGCTCTCATTGAAGAATGGGACCTGATACCGCAACATGACCTCCATCGACTTATTCGGAGCCAAGCTGTGATAAATGCTCGCGGAGGACATACACCATACCGAAGCTCTTCAACTGTGATAAAGAACTCCTCCACCCTGGAGGATTGTTATCACTTTGTTTTCGCCCCTATTTGGATATTTCCGTTCTAAAAATGAACGCAAATTCATCGATGTTCTTTCGTATACTTCAACGGTAAAGAATAAAGGTTTTGTTGGTAATATACCTCAATGTGAGGTATTGTTTTGTGCAGCATGCCATACGTTCAAAATCATGTTCCCCTAACTTTTTTGAACTGTGTATTTTCAAGTTCTTTAAAATCATTTAAGAAAGGACTAGGTAAACAATTGATAGTGAATCTTCCAGCTGGGCGACAACCCTAAATGCAGATCAGTGATGATTAATTGAGTAATTCACTTTTGTTAAACACGTTTTTCCTGTATCTCTCAACTCCGCAGAATGAAACACCCAGCTGGACTGGCTTGAGCTCCCTTATGCTTTAAGCAAAGAAAGCCAAGAAACCAAGTTTCTTAGCGAAAGGGAATTCAATGAACTTTTGAAGCTTAAAAGAAGCCACGCGTGCTTTTCGAAGTCACCAATTTACGCGCCTTCGACGTCAAATGTATCACTACTATATACAAGGGCATCCGACCCGGGCGTGCTGAGTTCAGTGCTCTCTATTATTATCTGTGTGCGATGAAAAGTCATGACAATTCAAATCAATCAATCAATCAATCAATCAATCAATCAATCAATCAATCAATCAATCAATCAATCAATCAATCAATCAATCAATCAATCAGTCAATACTGATCTGCATTTAGGGCAGTCGCCCAGGTGGCAGATTCCCTATCTGTTGCTTTCCTAGCCTTTTCCTAAATGATTTCAAAGAAATTGGAAATTTATTGAACATCTCCCTTGGTAAGTTATTCCAATCCCTAACTCCCCTTCCTATAAATGAATATTCGCCCCAGTTTGACCTCTTGAATTCCAACTTTATCTTCATATTGTGATCTTTCCTACTTTTATAAACGCCACTCCAACTTATTCGTCTACTAATGTCATTCCACGCCATCTCTCCGCTGACAGCTCGGAACATATCACTTAGTCGAGCAGCTCTTCTTCTTTCTCTCAATTCTTCCCAACCCAAACATTGCAATATTTTTGTAACGCTACTCTTTTGTCGGAAATCACCCAGAACAAATCGAGCTGCTTTTCTTTGGATTTTTTCCAGTTCTTGAATCAGGTAATCCTGGTGAGGGGTACGTCACAAACATTACTAGTGACAGAAGAAATCATTGCATGTTCGGTGCACTGGACGACTAAGCTCACAGGACAAAAAGAAAAGGTCACCCCTGGAGAAAGCATTACAAGCATAATTTAATAACGCGTACCTCCGACTCTGAACTTGAAAACCGCGTGGATTCGGTTAGGAAGTAAGTTCACAGGGTTGTGCAGGTACGTCACCTCCAGGTTAAACCACTCGCTGAGGATTTGATCGTGCAATTTTACCAAATTGCGGGGATGCTGATAACTGCGTTTTACCCGCGGTTCAAACATGTCCCACAGATTTTCAATGGGGTTCAAGTCAAGTGGTTTTGCAGGCCAATCGAGATGTAAAAGGGTGGGGGAGTGTTCATAAAACCAGTCACATAATACGTCCAGCTCGATGAACTTTGCTGTTGTCATCTTGAAAATCGGGATATCAATATCATACTCATTATGCAGATGTTGACTGAAAGGCAACACCTGATCATCTAGAACATGCTGGTTCATGTTAGTGGTCACCTCAGTGAGTGGGCCCAATCCATGCTACAAAAAACACTCCCAAAACATCACAGACCCACCCCCGACTTGAACTTGACCTTGCACACATCCAGGATGAAATGCTTCATTTGCATTCGGTGCACTGAACGACTGCGTCATTGGAATACAAGCAAAAGGTGGTTCTTCAGACCACATTACGTTCCGCCAGTCAGGTACTGTCCACGTTCGATGATTTCTAGCCCATTGAAGACGCGCAGGTTTAATATGTCTGTGTGAACTATGGCCTCTTGCGAGGTGACCGACTCCAAATGTTCACTGTATGCCGTTCCCGTCGCAACGTTCTCTCACTAAGAGGTTGGTACAGACTAATTGCCAACTTTCGGCACAAACCTCTGTGTTTTTGTATTGTTTCCGAGTTTTTTAAGTTCAAATAGTTTACAAGGGGTATAAATCTATGCATCTGTGTTCTTGTGTACAGATAAATGCCAGTTTTTGAGAATTAGTAAATTTTAGAAAAATATTTGTTACTTATTGGATGACCCTCGTAAGTATAAAATTTCGATTTCGAATTTGAAAATTATTAGTTGACTAATTGCCAACTTTCGGCACAAACCTCTGCGGAGCCGCGAGGTTGGAGGTGAAATAAGGAATTTTCTGTGTTGTGAGGAGCAAAATGAAGCCTGAGAGCAGGTGCGGGAACAAGACCACTCAACGCACGTTTAATTGCGCACTTTGTGGACCTACTTACGTGAAAGTAAACTATGACCATACGCGACATGTTTCAACTCATCAACAATGTAGTAATTTATTTAATATAACATGTTAGGCTTTCACGGCTAGCGTGAAATTCTATGTAGGCCTACTGGTATTTTGGGCTACAACTAGTTAATGCTTAACCACAGCAATTAATGAAACAGTGACATTTTCTCACGAAAGATCTTAACTGGCAATAAGTTACTACAGTCAGGAGTCGACATTAACTCTGAAGAACAAAGAATATCGGAGTTTCGTAAGCAACAAATGAAGTAGAAGTTGCTCCTTGCCTCTCACCAAATACAGTAGAGATAATACGCGACACTGAGCGAGATATCGAGGGACACCTATTGGAGCTCACTCTAGCGGATAGACCTGAACAGTACTGATTCTCTCATAAGAGCACGTGTATTTTTGTGTGAATTTTTTGGTGTTATTTATGCGTTTTCAGTGAGTTGACGTAATTAAACAGTAGCGTGTGTCATTCCTTGATATCTCCTCTCAACATGAGGGGAAAGGTATGTGCTGTGTTTGGCTGCAGTAATTACGAAATAGAGAAAAATGCGAGGTCGTTCTTCAGGTTCCCTCGTGACAAGAACATGTAAGTAATATTGTGTTTGCATATATATATTCTTCCAGTGACAGAGATTTTTATAGTACTTCATAATCTTCTGACCTGCTCGACCCATATTTTAACTGGCATAAAATGTAATACGCATATTTTATTGTATAGTGCAGCAGTTAACCTTCAATACCGATGTGTTGTTGTAGGAGTGATCTGTGGGTTTTGAAATGTCACAGAAGCGATTTGGATAAAGTGTACAATAAAGAAGGGACGTTACGCTTATATAAGAATTATAAGATCAGTTCAGATCATTTCCAGGCCAGAGACTTTAGAAATCCTCGACAATACAGCCAAAGGTATGTTACATTTTTGTTCTAATTGTACGTAAATATTCCTTAAAGCATCACTATCGACAACATTTTCATACTTTTCTTTCTTTTATCCCTCTTCTCAGATTAAAGCCGGCATTTTATAGATTTTCTTTCTGTTAGTAGGCTTCATATTAAGAGGAAAATTGTCCAGATTTTAATTGTTAATTCATTGCATCATGTGTGTAAGGAATGTGCTGATATTTTTATTGACAAGTGTCTTAATGCGATGATAAAATGTTTTTTAAATGAAAAAAGACAAATCCAACCGTAAAAGTTCAGGCAGGAATGCTAAAGCTAAACAAGCAATGCATAAATGAAAGATCAAGCCATTTCACAGGAGCCCACTTCATATCTTGTTTATGTGTCTAATTTCAGTCTTTGAACAATAACCTTTTAAATAATTCTTCATTCATTTATCTAGAATTGCTTTAGCAACTTCGAAGTTAATATCTCAATAACACTTTCTTTCTAGACGTAATTTATTTACCCATTTCCGTATATACATTTGCATTGATATTTGAATTTAGCGCGAATTTTCAGTTCAAGTCACTAGGAGCGCCACCGTCGAATTGTCTCCCATTTTAGCAAGGCTAAATCCGTAAGGCCCGGTTTCATCAACACATGTTAAATATATACTAACAAGTAGTTAGTTAATACAGAGTTAGAAATTTAACATCTTGTTAGGTTTCTTGCGTTTCATCAAACTTTTCGTGTGAAATGTTAACTAATCGACTGTTAACTCTCCCAATATTGCGAACTGGTGCGAATCAAGGAGGCAGTGGTACGAACATGCTGTTTTACAACGCGCTCCGATTCGCTTTTGTTTGAGCACAGCTGTAAAGTATGGCGCGTAAAGTGAAACGGAATCGTAGTTCTAATTTTTCCTCCTTCGAAAAAGAGTTGTTAATTGAATTAGTTAGTAAATATATATAAGTTATTGAGTGCAAGCGCACAGATAGCTTGACGATAAAAGAAAAGGACGAGGCGCGGGAAAAGTCCGCGAGGGTTTCAATGGGGTAAACAGATACTTTTTTTAGCGGGTATCCGCTGTCACCTAACAAAATCACTTCGTCAATTGGCCCACTTTAAACTGTGCTCCGATATGGGAGTTATTAAATATTGTATTGTCGTGTGCAGAACCAGACCACCTAGCAAGTATATCCCTGATTTGGAGGTTAGGCTCGCTAATCACCTGAACATTAACAGAGAAATATCCCTTTTGATTACGATATATTTCGGCCCAATTGCCTCCAGGTGATTGGATTCTTACATGTGTGCAATCTATTGCACGTAGAACAAACACCAGGAAAACGACTTATTTCATAGAAGTCGCGGATAATTTGCTGACGCTCTTCTACTGAAGGGAATGTTATATACCTCCTTCTCATGGATGCTATTGCTGCAGACACTCGACAAACAACTCTATTAACAGTGGCTTTAGAAATTCCAGCATTGTCTCCGGCCATTATGTGAAAATAACCAGTAGCAAAAACTCGTAATATTATCAGTACCTGCAACATTGGAGAAAGAGGTTTCTCTTCGTACGATATTCTAACCTCACTTGAATTTCGTCAACAACCTTAGCAACGACTGTTTTCGATAACCTGTATCTATGAAGAAATTTCGGATCCGTCAAATTTTCAAAGTCATTACGTCGCTGAACTCTCCTTCGATCAGGATTGTTTTGTAAAAGATCTAAATAGAGCAATTCCGCCTCGAAAGCGAGATTCACAGCAGCCATTTTGGAACAGGTTGCTAAATGCTAATGTTAGCCATTTAACATTGGAAATGGCTGAGGTTAACTTTAATACGCAGTTTAACATTTGTTAATGTTAACATTCGTTGATGAAACGCAAATGTTCTTAAATCGTATGTTAAAATGATTTAACACCTTGTTAAGCACTAACATGTGTTGATGAAACCGGGCCTGAGAGTCGCGTATTGTCTCTACTGTATTTGCTCTCACTCTGCGGCATATAGACTAGTTTTGTGGGTAGCTCGTCCTTGAATGCTCTGTTCCCACCCCTACACATTCTTATTCTTCCCTTGCAGTCAAATTGGCGAGAGCTGCATAGTACAACTATCCCATCAGAGATGGCGCAGTAATGGCCATTGACCATGACAACACATCGCCGATAGACCATCAGTGGCCAGGCCCTTCGACTGTTGATTCTGTGCCTCGTATACTTTCGCAGTGGACGTGTCTATCAAGTTGTTTATTGTGAGTGTTGTGTATGCTTCGCTGTAACAGTGCGACTGTGTTAATTGTGACATTTGATATTGTGACTTTTAAAAAACTGATAACGATGTTCAAGAAGAGACTGTACAATGACGACTACATTAAATATGGCTTCGCAGTCGTTGAACGGAACGGAATACAACAGCCTCAATGCATCTACCACTGTGTTCTGAGTAACGATGCGATGAGGCCCAGTGTTGCCAACTTAGCGGATTTTCCGCTAAATTTGGCGGAATTAGAAGACTGTCGGCGGAGAAATATACCATTTAGCGGACAGCGGTTTTTTTTGGCGGAATTCTAGATTTATTATAGCGGAATTTAGCGTTTTATCCATTTTACTTTTTAAAAAAATTTGTACTCCAGTCTGTCTCTGAGCTATTCCGTATTTCTTATCAGGAGCTAGCAGTCACATGAGCAAAACATGTTATTTGGATTTGATGTTATGAGATCATGGTATCATCAATTTGTAATGAGTGGGGAAAGGGTACTTATCTCTTAGTTGACGAATGACGACAGATAATGAAACTCTGAGAGAGTAGCATTTATATTTATGCTATGAAGGAAGACCGTTTAATGAACTGGCATATTCTGTGTGTGGCCCTTGAGGTAGGGGATTCACCTACTTTGCACCCGGCAGTAAAAACGCCATAAGTTTTAGCTCGCCGGCTCGCAGGCAGGGGGTTAATCCCAGTGGAACTCACAGATCAGGTGAGTACAGACATTTATTATTATTATTATTATTATTATTATTATTATTATTATTATTATTATTATTATTATTATTAATATGTGCGTATGGACCCAATGGATCACGCAAAGCTCTAACGATTCTGTTTTCTGAGTTGCCAAACAGCTCTCATCCTTTCTCCGTGGATCCTTTTTCGTTCTTCTGTCTACTTTGCTCCAGTCTTCTTTTTCACTTCGTTCTCTGGTTGCACTTTCCATCCATTAATATTTTTCCTATAGAGGTTTCTGTCCGTGGTGTCATTTGAGTTTATCTGGGCTTTTTCCAGATCCTTCTTCACTTCCAGTACCCATGGAATATTTTTTAGATGTTCTATGTAGGTGAGAATCGTGTGTGTCAGTCTACTTGCCGGCAGTCTGCGAACGTGCCCATAAAATTTCAGACGTCTTTTGCGGATGTCTGCTGCAATGTTGGAAAGCTCTTCTGTCACTTTGCGTGACCTCAGTCTATATACATCTTCTGTTTTTCGGGGGCCGAGAATTTTCCTCACATTATTATTATTATTATTATTATTATTATTATTATTATTATTATTATTATTATTATTATTATTATTATTATTTGAGATCGGATTTCTTGGCGGAATTTTAGCGGATTTTAGTAGTATTTAGCGGATCTTGAAAATATAAGTTGGCAACACTGATGAGGCCTGTACGTTTGGAGAGACATTTAAACACAAATCATTCAGGCTTAAAAGACAAACCCACAGAATTTTTTGCAACTAAACTCAACTCACCAAAACGTATGAAATTAGATTCATCGGGTAATTTTAACCAAGAAAATGAGAAAGCAGTGGAAGCATTATATGAACTAGCTCTTCTGATTGCCAAAGACAAAAAAGCACACACAATTGGGGAAACATTACTAAAGCCATGTATGTTGTTAGCCGGAAATATAGTTTTGGGTGAAGGGAGTCGGCAGAAATTGTCTAAAATTTCTCTTTCTGATAACACAGTGAAGTGCAGACTTCAAGAACTGTCAGAAGATATTAAAATGCAAATTTTGGAGAAGGTGAAGGCACCTCCAGTGTTTTCAATTCAGTGTGATGAAATCACCGATGTGGCCCATTGTTGTCAACTGATTGTATATTGTCGATTTGTCGACAGTGGAATTTTAAGAGAAGAAATGTTATTCTCCCAATGTTTGAAAACAACTTCGAAAGCTTGTGATGTGTTTTCTGCCATCGATAGTTTTTTCCAAGAACATGGACTTTCCTGGGAAAATGTAGTGGGTGTATGTACGGATGGAGCACCTGCTATGATTGGGTCACGTTTTGGGTTTCTCAAATTGGCCAAAGATAAAAATCCAAACATCATGGGAACCCACTGTATAATTCACAGGCAGGCTTTGGCGGCCAAAACCTTGCCCCAAGATTTTAATAACACTCTAAAAGTCGCTATAAGAATTGTGAACTCTGTGAAGACAAGTTCATTACAGACAAGATTCTTTGAAGCCCTTTGTGTTGGCCTTCAAGCCGATCACAAAACTCTCCTTTTCCACACAGAGGTTCGCTGGCTATTAAAAGGGAACAAGGCTCGGCTGTTTGAATTAAAGTCTGAAGTTGAAATTTTTCTTCTTGATGAAGGCAAGAACAATCTGTATGAAGTGTTTACTGATGCCAATTTTATCGTCTCATTGGCATATCTTTGAGAATTTTTTGAAGCTTTGAATAGTTTGAACTTAAAGCTCCAAGGCAAAAACTCCAATATTATGCTTGCTTATATTTACCATCAGAGCTTTCCTGAAAAAAAAAAAAAAATACAGTTATGGAAACGCCGGTTCCAGTTGAAAAAGTTCTCATCCTTTCACCGCCTTAATGAAATTTTGCCGGAAAATGAACGTGATCGTAATAAACTTAAGGTGCAAATTCAGTCACATTTAGATTCCCTGGCACAAGAATTCAATTTCTACTTTCCTGATATCTCGTCAGATGAATGGTCCTGGATGTAAACAAGAAATCCGTTTGCCATTGACATTGAAGCACCGGGCGAGTTGGCTGTGCGCGTAGAGGCGCGCGCCTGTGAGCTTGCATCCGGGAGATAGTGGGTTCGAATCCCACTGTCGGCAGCCCTGAAGATGGTTTACCGTGGTTTCCAATTTTCACACCAGGCAAATGCTAGGGCTGTGCCTTAATTAAGGCCACGGCCGCTTCCTTCCAACTCCTAGGCCTATCCTATCCCATCGTCGCCATAAGACCTATCTGTGTCGTTGCGACGTAAAGCCCGTAGCAAAAAAAAAAAAAAAAAAAAAAAAAAAGACATTGAAGCACTGCCAGCACAACTTCAAGAAGAAGCCATAGATTTGAAGTGTGATTCAAAGCTATGATTCCAAAATATTAGGACTGGGCGACTTTTGGGTAAACTGCTTTGCAGTGTATCCTGAAATAGCCAAAGTAGCATTGCGTGTCATTGTCCCATTTTCAACGACACATTTATGCTGGTCAGGATTTTCAACGCTGAGTGTCATAAAAACAAAGCAGGCTTGATGTTGTAATTGATCTCCGCTGTGCTCTGTCAAATATCAAACCAAACATACCTAATCTTACCAAGAGAAAACAGTGTCAACCCTCTCACTGACATTTGTTGACTAATTTAAGGATTTATTGTAAAAGTGTGTTCTTTGTATTGTGCTAAAATGAAGTTAGTATGTCATAGATATAAAGCGCCTACTTCATATTATTTTTTCATAAATAATTGAATAATGGCCGCTGGATACCGTGGTTCAGATCCCGGTCATGCCATGTGAGATTTGTGCTGGACAAAGCGGAGGCGGGACAAGTTTTTCTCCGGGTACTCAGGTTTTTCTCCGGGTACTCCGGTTTTCCCTGTCATCTTTCATTCCAGCAACACTCTCCATCCTCATTTCATAGCATCTATCATTCATTAATAAATCACTTTGGGAGTGGCGACCCCATCGTACTAACAGCCTATATCTGCTTCATTCGTTACATCCCTGACCCGGTCAATGACTGGAAAACAGGTTGTAGGTTTTCATATTCAGTTGAATAATGGAATAATTCATTATGTAGTGTCAATAGGTTAGGTATATATCCTCCACGTCAGTTTATCGGAGGGGTTACAGAAGCGATCGGGAGGGGGGGGGGGGGGCGGAGATGACCACCCGTATCTGAAAAGGGGGGGCGTCAGCTGGCAAAGGTTGGGAATCACTGGTATAGACCTTCATTCACTGACTGCAGCAATTCCTGTCGGGTTTGGAAGCGATTTTGATGCACACGCCGTGAAACGCGCCTCCGGTCCCTTTCAGTCAGGATCATTTACCGACTGCAATTCTGACGTCGTATTTCGTGCCCACGTGTAGTACACCACTGTTTCTAGACACGCTGAACAGTCCTCTGCGAAACACCAACAAATCCAGCAACTTCATGCAACGTATGGTCATGGGCACGGCCAAAGACGATTACACCTTTTCGCCACTCTGTCACATCCTTATATCTGCTCCTGTTGATGTACAATGCCGCTTGAAACATCAATGCCTGTTCGCTACTGCCTTATGCTCACGTAGAGGCAGTCCGCGTGTGGTTGATCACGGGACTAGTCCGCCGCACCATCTGTACAGCATTAACGATCCATCTGTGCATGCGCACTAGGATGACTAATTTTTTGTCCGGTGAGCGTGGTGTAGGCAGTGTTGCCAACTTATATTTTCAAGATCCGCTAAATACTACTAAAAATCCGCTAAAATTCCGCCAAGAAATCCGATCTCAAATAATATTAATAATAATAATGTTATTTGCTTTACGTCCCACTAACTACTTTTACGGTCTTCGGAGACGCCGAGGTGCCGGAATTTAGTCCCGCAGGAGTTATTTTTACGTGCCAGTAAATCTACCGACACGAGGCTGTCGTATTTGAGCACCTTCAAATACCACCAGACTGAGCCAGGATCGAACCTGCCAAGTTGAGGTTAGAAGGCCAGCGCCTTAACCGTCGGAGCTACTCAGCCCGGCAGGTCCTTTGTTAAATTATTTCAAAGAACTAGGAAATGTATCGAGTATTTCTCTTGATAAATTACTGCTATCCCTCGTTTTTATTTCAATAAATGGATATTTGCCACAATTTATCCTCATGAATTCGAACTTTATCTTCATATTGATCTTTCCTATTTGTACGTGAATAAGTGCTAGTACCGTCCCTCATATACTGCTGCAAAATATTTTGAAAATAAAGTAAAAATTTGTTGTTGTTGCTATTTTGCTTTACGTCGCACCGACACAGATACGTCTTATGGCGACGATGGGATAGGAAAGGCCTAGGAATTGGAAGGAAGCGGCCGTGGCCTTAATTAAGGTACAGCCCCGGCAATTGCCTGGTGTGAAAATGGGAAACCACGGAAAACCATCTTCAGGGCTGCCGACAGTAGGGCTCGAACCCACTATCTCCCGATTACTGGATACTGGCCGCACTTAAGCGACTGCAGCTATCGAGCTCGGTGAGAAGTTAAAAAAAAAAAGTGACGTCCTTTTAACCTGATTATATTTCTAATCATTTTCCGGTGTACGATGTCCAAGCAAAGAGGAGGTTTAACATATTCCTTTTACCTTCTGTTTTCGCGATACTAAACGAAGTAATTCAAGTCACCGTTCTACAGACATAAACTGAGGATAACCTCCTAGTCTTAGCTAATTAATTATCACTAGCCTCAACTGATTTCCCAGCTTTTATGAAAATAGGTTATTTTATTTCGTGTGGCTATTTCTAGCTGAGTGCAGCCCTTGTAAGGCAGACCCTCCGATGAGGGTGGGCGGCATCTACCATGTGTAGGTAACTGCGTGTTATTGTGGTGGAGGATAGTGTTATGTGTGCCGGGCCGAGTGGCTCAGACGGTTGAGGCGCTGGCCTTCTAAACCCAACTTGGCAGGTTCGATCCTGGCTCAGTCCGGTGGTATTTGAAGGTGCTCAAATACGTCAGCCTCGTGTCGGTAGATTTACTGGCACGTAAAAGAACTCCTGCGGGACTAAATTCCGGCACCTCGGCGTCTCCGAAAACCGTAAAAGTAGTTGGCGGGACGTAAAACCAATAACATTATTATTAGTGTTATGTGTGGTTTGTGAGTTGCAGGAATGTTGGGGACAGCACAAGCACCCAGCCCCCGGGCCATTGGAATTAACCAATGAAGGTTAAAATCCCCTACCCGGCCGCGAATCGAACCCGGGGCCATCTCAACCGAAGGCCATTACGCTGACGATTCAGCTAACGAGTCGGACATGAAAATAGGGGGTTCATATGGAAAACGACGTGCGGGTTTCGAAAACACTAACCGTCTTACCGTAACACGTACAGATTTCATGTAATTTGATATGTATAGATAGATGTTCAAAATTTAACGTAAATTTAAGAAAATTTGAATTCATTTCATCATGTTTCGAAATTTGTTACGAGGTTTCAAAATACATGAACAACACTAATATTAGTGTGTAGAATTCAGAAATTCCGTATCGTGTACCGTTTACAAGATATCAATAAAAGACAGATATCCTAAAATTCTTATACCGGTATAATGCAAATTTACAAAAATAAAAATAATGAAAATAATATCACAAACAAAAAGTTGCCTGTCATAACAGTTACTATCTGGAAAAAATATACTATTGGGTGGGGGGGGGGGGGATAAGACACCCCTAGCACCACTTCAATGTTATATTGTACTGAATGCTTTGTATATTGTAAGACTTAACTTTACTATTCGCTTTATGTCGCGCCGACGCAGATAGGTCTTATGGCGACGATGGGATAGGAAAGGGGAGGAAGCGGCCGTGGCCTTAATTAAGGTACAGCCCCAGCATTTGCCTGGTGTGAAAATGGAAAACCACGGAAACTCATCTTCAGGGCTGCCGACAGTGGGCTTCGAACCCACTGTCTCCCGGATGCAAGCTCACAGCTGCGCGCCTCTAACCGCACAGCCAACTCGCCCGGTATAGGCCTATATTGTAAGAAAACCAGACTCCGACACTGAATTCAGTGTGTTAAAATTTAAAACACCTATAACATTACAGACCTGAGAAAAGAGTTTATGTTCATGGCAATTAATTCACGGTCACCTATTAAACCACCTTCTTGCAAATCTTTAAGGGGTGTCAAAATTTAGTGAAATGTGATCAAAACCATGACATTAAAGGAAAAGATGAGGCTACTGTGAAAAATCCTAACGTGAAACGGGAAATGGAAAGCAAATTTGAACTTAGCACACCTAAGTTAGGTAATATCACCTATTAAACCTTTTACCAGAGGGAAAAGTGCAGGCTAGTGTTATTAATTGGAAATGTGGAATTTTATGGCCCCTTGATGGCCATTTACTGGAGCACTTACAACCTCTGGTGAGAGGAAGTCCAAAGTAACCAGTTTTCATTACAAACTTCACTAATTTAACAACATCTGAACAAAGAACGATATTCATTTTTCTTTGATGAAACAGCTATTGAAATTCGGCTATCTTAGTACCTATTGCGCTCTCGGCTCGGTGGACAATCATCGATTAAACAGCATTTAGGACTGTCGCCACTTTGAAAAATCCTCTAAAATTGAATGTTTGTTCGCCTGCTCCGGATCCAGTAGCTAAACAATAGAAAGAAAGAGGTACTCACCTGATATGGACGAACGCTCTGTCATTCAGTGGAAGATATCCCCGAAAACTGCCGCTAATATAGGACACCTGAAGCACACCCACAACTTGTTATCAGGAAAACACGTCTAGTCTATGTAAACAATAACAAGGCGATGAATGATGCACGAGGACTCAGCGTGTGAAGTCTTAGCCTGGCAAATATTTGCCGGACCAGCGGCAATTGAGAGGAGCAATCAAAACCATAAACAAGGCTAAACGTAAATCTCGCGACCAGGGTCAATTCTTTGATGAGGAAGTTACATTACGTTATCTCTGCTGCTGGAATACCTGACGTCAGAATCTTCGCACCGAGATGACTGATGTCTGGGTTCAAGGACATTTCAAGATTATTACATCGCTTTGAAGCATACATTGTAGTCTGCTATGCCTTTCAACATTCAGACTTCAAGTCTCTGTGAATTAACTAAGCTCCTCCACATGTATTCAGAGAGGTGAGGTTCTGTTGTTACCTTTCTTCTCCGTGGAACGTCTTCAGCGGAATGCAGGCAGCGCTGTAGTCCCAAAATTCTCACAGAGTATACTCTAAGGCAGGGCATGAAACGTCCTGGATGCAAGACCACCCTTACGATTAGTGGGTTACAGCTAGTTACAAGAAACTTCCCTCAATTTGTCATATATCAAACATACAGAAGACATTTCATGGTGACAAAGAAGAAATCCATATCCGAATGTATTAGTTTGAAAATCTTAATTTGTTTACACAGTAGTTTTCTACTGGACCTATTTCCAGCTATTTATTCAAAAACAGTCATAGGTGCCTCTTTTCATTTGCGATCACACTTTTCGCTGGAACAAACTCTTGAATTGGTGTATGTTGCAGTATGGTGGTTTTGCAGCCACGTCTTCAAATATTTCTCAGGATTAAATCGGTCTTCTGGGGAGGCATTTTAATGTAAGAACATAAGGCTGGAAAAGTAAGCAACGAACAGTGATGACCTTAAATAAGTGATGGATCATAATGTTCTTGATCAAGCTGAACCTTTGATATTCACGATTACGAGCATAGCTGGAGAGTCAAAACCCACAGACAGAATAGCGAAATTAAAAAGAAAGTTGAATGTATACGCAAGAAATGAGGGTTTAGGTCATATAGCCGCGTATACCCTCGACTACAGCACTGATTTTTTTTTTTTTTTTTTTTTTGCTAGTGGCTTTACGTCGCACCGACACAGATAAGTCTTATGGCGACGATGGGAGAGGAAAGACGTAGGAGTTGGAAGGAAGCGGCCGTGGCCTTAATTAAGGTACAACCCCAGCATTTGCCTGGTGTGAAAATGGGAAACCACGGAAAACACCCTGAAGTAGGTCCTGTAATATTAATAAACATTTGTCTGCTAAAATAACACGTCTAGCAGGAGTACAACTTCATTCATTGAGCTGAAGGTTCGTTCAAACTCTTATGTGGATAAGTCAACGTTGTTGACTGATGACAAATAGGAGAGATCATCTGTTTTCTTTTTATGTGCTGAGACATGTAATCCTACCTGGCATAAGCAATCGTGTAAGGATGGTACCTAAAAATTGAAGTATCGCTGCTCTAAGTAAGACTCATCGTTGCTGCCAATTGGATTACTTACATATTATTAAAATCAACTAACATTACCAAAGCAAATTAACTTCAATGTAAGCAGCAATATTACAGATTATTGTTCATAATGTATAGGGTGGACGAAACAACGTGAACAGAGTATATACACGCTAGAGGGTTGAGCATCCTGATAAATAATTTGAAAAAAATATCCGATACCTCTTGCCATTGTCACTTTATCAGCTGCTGAAGTCAGCCAATCAGATCGCTTCGCGGGAGAATTCATATGAGCTTTGGAGGGCGGTGTTGCTGAACAAAATTCACCTGGGGGAGGGATTTGAATACGGACCACCACGCTGACAGGATCGCTACCAACACGGACCTCCACGCTGACAGGATCGCTACCAACACGGACTTCCACGCTGACAGGATAGCTATAACACAGACCTCCACGCTGACGGGATAGCTATAACACGGTCCTCCACGCTGACAGGATCGCTACCAACACGGACTTCCACGCTGACAGGATAGCTATAACACGGATCTGAAGGCTGACAGGATCGCTACCAACACGGACCTCAACACTGACAGGATCGCTACCAACACGGACCTCCACGCTGACGGGATAGCTATAACACGGTCCTCCACGCTGACAGGATCGCTATAACACAGACCTCCACGCTGACGGGATAGCTATAACACGGTCCTCCACGCTGACAGGATCGCTACCAACACGGACCTCCACGCTGACAGCATCGCTACCAACACGGACCTCCACGCCGACAGGATCGCTAGCAACACAGACCTCCACGCTGACAGGATCGCTAGCAACACAGTACTCCACGCTGACAGGATCGCTACCAACACGGACCTCCACGCTGACAGGATTGCTATAACACGGACCTCCGAGCTGACAGGATCGCTAGCAACACAGACCTCCACGCTGACAGGATCGCTACCAACAAGGACCTCCACGCTGACAGGATTGCTATAACACGGACCTCCGAGCTGACAGGATCGCTACCAACACGCACCTCCACGCTGACAGGATTGCTATAACACGGACCTCCGAGCTAACAGGATCGCTACCAACACGGACGTCCACGCTGACAGGATCGCTACCAACACGGACCTCCACGCTGACAGGATTGCTATAACACGGACCTCTACGCTGAGAGGATCGCTACCAACACGGTCCTCCACGCTGACAGGATCGCTACCAACATGTACCTCCA
The DNA here is from genome assembly GCF_040414725.1 of Anabrus simplex. NCBI lineage: Eukaryota > Metazoa > Arthropoda > Insecta > Orthoptera > Tettigoniidae > Anabrus > Anabrus simplex. The sequence continues at coordinate 226,075,235 of NC_090270.1, read as the reverse complement.
CGCTGACAGGATCGCTATAACACGGACCTCCACGCTGATAGGATCGCTACCAACACGGACGTCCACGCTGACAGGATCGCTACCAACACGGGCCTCCACGCTGACAGGGTCACTATAACACGGGCCTCCACGCTGACAGGGTCACTATAACACGGATCTCCACGCTGGCAGGATCGCTACCAACACGTACCTCCACGCTGACGGGATAGCTATAACACGGTCCTCCACGCCGACAGGATCGCTACCAACGCGGACGTCCACGCTGACAGGATTGCTATAACACGGACCTCAATGCTGACAGGATCGCTACCAACACGGACCTCCACGCTGAAAGGGTCACCATAACACTGACCTTAACACTGACAGGATCGCTATAACATGGACCTCCACGCTGACAGGATCGCTACCAACACGGACCTCCACGCTGACAGGATTGCTATAACACGGACCTTCGAGCTGACAGGATCGCTACCAACACGTACCTCCACGCTGACAGGATCGCTACCAACACGGACCTCCACGCTGACAGGATTGCTATAACACGGACCTCTACGCTGAGAGGATCGCTACCAACACGGTCCTCCACGCTGACAGGATCGCTACCAACATGTACCTCCACGCTGACAGGATCGCTATAACACGGACCTTCGAGCTGACAGGATCGCTACCAACACGGTCCTCCACGCTGACAGGATCGCTACCAACACGGACCTCCACGCTGACAGGATAGCTATAACACGGTCCTTCACGCTGACAGGGTCACTACCAACACGGACCTCCACGCTGACAGGATCGCTATAACACGGACCTCCACGCTGACAGGATTGCTATAACACAGTCCTCTACGCTGACAGGATAGCTATAACACGGTCCTCCACGCTGACAGGATCGCTATAACACGGACCTCCACGCTGACAGGATCGCTATAACACGGACTTCCACGCTGACAGGATCGCTACCAACACGGATCTCCACGCTGACAGGATCGCTACCAACACGGACCTCCACGCTGACAGGATCGCTAGCAACACAGACCTCTACGCTGACAGGATAGCTATAACACGGACCTCCACGCTGACAGGATCGCTACCAACACGGACCTCCACGCTGACAGGATCGCTAGCAACACGGACCTCCACGCTGACAGGATAGCTATAACACGGACCTCTACGCTGAGAGGATCGCTACCAACACGGTCCTCCACGCTGACAGGATCGCTACCAACACAGACCTCCACGCTGATAGGATCGCTACCAACACGGTCCTCCACGCTGACAGGATAGCCATAACACGGTCCTCCACGCTGAAAGGATCCCTACCAACACGAACCTCCACGCTGACAGGATAGCTATAACACGGATCTCCACGCTGACAGGATCGCTACCAACACGGACCTCCACGCTGACAGGATAGCTATAACACGGACCTCTACGCTGAGAGGATCGCTACCAACACGGTCCTCCACGCTGACAGGATCGCTACCAACACAGACCTCCACGCTGATAGGATCGCTACCAACACGGACCTCCACGCTGACAGGATAGCTATAACACGGACCTCTACGCTGAGAGGATCGCTACCAACAACGTCCTCCACGCTGACAGGATAGCCATAACACGGTCCTCCACGCTGAAAGGATCCCTACCAACACGAACCTCCACGCTGACAGGATAGCTATAACACGGATCTCCACGCTGACAGGATCGCTACCAACACGGACCTCCACGCTGACAGGATCGCTAGCAACACAGACCTCCACGCTGACAGGATAGCCATAACACGGTCCTCCACGCTGAAAGGATCGCTACCAACACGAACCTCCACGCTGACAGGATCGCTATAACACGGACCTCCACGCTGACAGGGTCGCTATAACACGGATCTCCACGCTGACAGGATTGTTACCAAAACGTACCTCCACGCTGACAGGATCGCTATAACACGGACCTCCACGCTGACAGGATCGCTACCAACACGGACCTCCACGCCGACAGGATCGCTACCAACACAGACCTCCACGTTGACATGATAGCCATAACACGGTCCTCCACGCTGAAAGGATCGTTACCAACAAGGACCCCCACGCTGACAGGGTCGCTATAACACGGATCTCCACGCTGACAGGATTGTTACCAAAACGTACCTCCACGCTGAGAGGATCGCTACCAACACGTACCTCCACGCTGACAGGATAGCTATAACACAGTCCTCCACGCTGAGAGGATCCCTACCAACACGGACCTCCACGCTGACAGGGTCGCTATAACACGGATCTCCACGCTGACAGGATCGCTACCAACACGGACCTCCACGCTGACAGGATCGCTAGCAACACAGACCTCCACGCTGACAGGATAGCCACAACACGGTCCTCCACGCTGAAAGGATCGCTACCAACACGTACCTCCACGCTGACAGGATCGCTACCAACACGGACCCCACGCTGACAGGATCGCTACCAACACGGACCTCCACGCTGACAGGATCGCTACCAACACGTACCTCCACGCTGACAGGGTCGCTACCAACACGGACCTCCACGCTGACAGGGTCGCTATAACACGGATCTCCACGCTGACAGGATCGCTACCAACACGGACGTCCGCGCTGACAGGATCGCTACCAACACGTACCTCCACGCTGACAGGGTCGCTATAACACGGATCTCCACGCTGACAGGATCGCTACCAACACGGACCTCCACGCTGACAGGATCGCTACCAACACGGACCTCCACGCTGACAGGATCGCTAGCAACACAGTCCTCCACGCTGACAGGATAGCTATATGACGGATCTCCGAGCTGACAGAATAGCGTCATTGCAATTACGCTACGATGACACTTGCTATAGCACATGGTGTGTGTTTGATGCTGATTTTTCGGCATCGGTACATGCTAAGCCATGGGTCATTTACGGAAATATTCGTTATTTCACCATGTACATGCGCACAGTGGACTTGGACTCACACTGCAACGCAGACTTCTTCGACTGGTGCTCGCAAGCCGGTCGTAAGGCCGGCCGCAAGATGAGACGCAGGTCCGTGACGTGACGCAGGGTGACTCACGGTGAGTTTCTGCGAACCACAGAACTGACTGGACCCGCGCATGTTACGGCGCAGGGTGACGTGACGCAGTTGCTGCCCGTGGTGACCCTGCGGACCGCAGTCTCACTTCCGCAGTTTCCTGCAAGACTCACGGTGATTTTGGTTGTTCATACTGTGTTTTGTAGTTCGAAATAGAAGAAAAACTAATTGAAGCTGTGCGTGTTCGCGAAGTTCCGTATGATACAAGCCACGGAGATTACTTGAAAACGAAGCTGAAGGCAGAGAAGTGGGAGGAAGTGGCCAAGGAAACCGCCATACGGAGTGGTAAGTAGCATTGTAATTCTTTGTTAACCGGTGGTGATGGTGGTGGTGATTATTGTTTTACGAGAAAGTACAACTAGACAACCATCCTCTATATAACACTAATCATAAGGGAAAAAAATGGAAGGGATCCAACACTTCAAAGAATGAAGGTATTGGCCAAGGGCGTGAAAACGAAAGACTACCTAGGCTTCGAGTGCTAGAATACCGTCGGGGTCGGAAAAGAACAAGACTTGACCAAGGGAGGTCGGATATAATAGATAAAAGTGAATAGCCTGACACAAGTAAGTTGAAGCAATGCAATGCCAGGACTCAGCTAAGGGCTTCATGGTCGCCAACCCACCCTCTCAATTTCAGAGCCCCTGGGGGCCCCTTTATTCGCCTCTTAAGACGGGCAGGATATACCGTGGGTGTTATTCTACCACCCCCAGCCACAGGGGGACTCTTTGTTAACCTTTCATCTGGTTGTTATTAAAACTCTCGTTGCTAAACCAGGAACTCTTTTTGAAAAATCGTAATAAATGTATTTTGTTGTCTGAACCACCATAAACTATATATTGTGTTTTGAGGAACAAATAATGTACAATATAAAACAACAAAATACCAATTTATTGCAGTTAAATGTTTTATCTATTGATGAATGCAAAATTAATTGTTTTTCAAATAAGAAATTCCAAAAATAAACTCATGTGACAAATACAATTTTTGTAATGTCTAGACTGAGATATACAAATTGAAAACAACTCATTTCCATACACAAAAAGTGATTTTTAGTGAGAGAAATAAATAACAAATAATGTGACGAAGTTATGTTGAGGGGGTATGAGAGAAGGAAGTAATTATGAATATTATTATTTTATTTTTACAAGTTGCTTTACGTCGCACCGTCACAGATAGGCCATATGGCGACGATGAGATAGGAAAGGGATAGGAGAGGGAAGGAAGCGGCCGTGGCCTTATTTAATGTACAGCCCCGGCATTTGCCTGGTGTGAAAATGGGAAAACGCGGAAAACCATTTTCAGGGCTAACGATAGTGGGTTTCGAATGCACTATCTCCCGAATGCAGGCTGCCAACGTGATCCAAACTACGCGGCCACTTGCTCGGTATATTATTATTATTATTATTATTATTATTATTATTATTATTATTATTATTATTATTATTATTATTATTATTCATTTCTTTTATATAGCGCCGCTCAGGCTATGAGGCCTGCAGTTATGACAAACCATATCATACATACTAAATTGTACTGCCTCAGTACACTTAATTCTATGTCCATGTACTGTAGGTAAATTAAACTAGTTTAAACTGTAGCTAAAGATATAATTTTAAGCGAAAGATACATTCTTGATAAACACGATAAGACTACCACGAGTTAACCCGAGAAGTGCAGGCATTCACTTAATCAGTTATAACATCATCCATCTTTCACCCACACGTTCATATCAAGTATGAAATTGAAGGCAAAATTAAGTCTTTCATAACTCATTCGTCACTAACCGTAAATGACTCATTCAGGCACAGGGAACGCAATAAGCCAGCTGTTCTTCCCAACACCCCTTGCAGTCTCAGCTGTAGTGAAGTATTTCAAAAACACTCAGAGATGGCCGACTTAAAAACAGAATGTTCCTATTGAAGCTGTTATCCTTTATTTCCACAAGAATCGCATTACTTAGGGATAAACTTTCTACAGAGTTCGCAATGTAACTGTACGCAAATTCTCAATTCTTCAGTACTTTCCTTTTGAAACACTTTCCCTCTGCCAAGGAACCATTCCTGTAGTGTTGAAGTATGTAGTAAAGTTCTGTCGAGTTGTAAAAGCTTTCTGTGAACTTCGTGTTACATTTGTTTGTAACAATGGTCCCATTTGATCATTTGGCATATCCTCTATAGTGTCGTCTGTACTTATTTCAGCAGCATAATTCCTTAAATAGTTGTGCAACACACAAGCTGCCTTCACAACATTGACAACACTATCTACTTTAATTTCAAATGGTGCTCGAAAAACTCGAAAACGTGAAGCAAGTATACCAAAACTGCATTCTACCGTTTGGCGTGCTCTTGACAGTCTATAGTTGAACACTTTGTTTTCGTAATTGTCAGTAACGCTTCGTTTCGGATAAGGTCGCATCAAATTCTCCGATAAAGGGAACGCCTCATCTCCTACAAACACAAAAGGCATTGGATCCTGTATTGGATGTAGTACTGCAGGTGACGGAAGCTGTAATGTGCGTTTTATCATTTTTTTGCCACAACGCTTGTGTTAAAAATGCTTCCATCACTGAACCTCCCTTGTGACCCTACATCAATAGTAATTAATTTATAGTTTGAGTCCACGGTAGCCATTAGCACGATGGAGAAAGTGTGTTTATAATTGAAATAAGAGGATCCAGTTTTCCCGGGTTTTCTTATCACAACATGTTTCCCATCAATGGCGCCAATGCAATGCGGGAACTGCCATCTTTGTTCGAAACCAGATGCGATTGATTCCCACTGTTCTTTTGTGGGTTCCGGCAAAAATAATGGTTGCATTACTTTCCATACAGCTTGAGATATTTCCAGCACGATATTAGAGACCGTTCGTTCCCCCATTCTGTAGCTGTAGGCAATAGTTCTGTATGTGTTTCCTGTAGCCAAATACCTAAAACATACAAGAAAAAATAAATAGTAGGGAATTATTGTTTTATGGCTGTATTTGTTCATGCATTTACTTAAAAAGTACACATTTTTACATATCTAAATGCTCTTTTGGCACCATTGTTGCAGGTGCTGAAGCGAAGGCGATGTGGGAAAAACTGAGACATTCGCTGAGAGATGCTCTCAGCAGACAGCAAAAACACATGAAAAGTGGAGCACCGGCTGAATCTGTTAAACAGTGGAAATTTCAAAAACAGATGGGATTTCTACAACCATATATGGCCAATACAACACGAGAAGGGAACCTAAATGAATACATTGACGATAATGAAACCTCTTCGCAAAATTGTGACATCGATAGTCCAACTGATGTAGTCGAAGAACGTGAGGAGTCATTGAACGTGCAGCAGGGAATCAGAAGTGCTATAGACAAAGCCCAATCAGAGGCACTTCGTGATATTTCACCTCCGACACAAGGTCCTTCATCTGCTAAGAAAGTGAAGAAAGACACTGTTACTAGCTTACTCAAACGAAGCATGGAACAACATGAAGAACGATGAAAATCGAGATCGGAAGAAAGGAAAAGTCTGTTGGTACAAACAAGCGCTCCAAGTGATCCTCTCTACCACTTCTTCATGTCTATGTACGAGGTGACCAAAAATATGCCTCCGTCATCTCAGTTTGTCGTCAGAAACGATATTTTCCGTGTGGTTACAGAAATGGAGGCCACGTTGCTGAACATTCCCGCGAGAACTCCACAGTATAACACAATTCAGCGGCCATCACATGACAACTTGTTCCCGTATAGTAATCGAACACCCAGTCCATCCTGCACCAGCTTATCTACTCCAGCCCATTCTTCACATTACGACAGTCCATTACCAAACCAACAGGAGAACTCTGTGTTCGAAAAAAACACTTCAACTACGACTTCAAATCGGAGTGATTTGCTCACACTTATTAATGACTTTTCTGAAAATTGAATTTCTGTCAGTAAAAGTTTTACTGTTTACATTTGATGTACAGAGGTTACGTGTGTGTTATTAGAGAACACCTTTGCCGTGTGATCATTATTCTGTTTATTAAATAAAGGTTTTTCTATAAAAGCTACCGTACCTTTTTACTTTCCGACGATACTGAAGGTACATTAACCCCAGATCGTGATATTTGGTTACTTAGAGTAATCGATTATAAATAAAACAGGTAACGTATAATGGCTTACCTTAAAAACACAGCAACTTTCTCCTCAGTACCAATAGGCCTTGTAGCGTTGCATCCCTGTCTGTCAATTTCGTTCTTGATGAGATCATGCACTTCCTTGAACTGATCACGGTTTAACCTAAAATAATTCGTAAATTTTTCATCATCAAATTCCTTAGTTAAAGCGAATTCCCCATAGCTTAGTCTTTTTTTTTTCATGTAAGCACTTGTTCTTGCTTTTTGTTTCATCAGAGCACTGTAACATACCGTTTCGAACACAAACTCGGTATCGGAATCCGATTCTGAACTCAAGTCTATTAACATAGCAGCAGTATTCGCCATCTCTGCCAGAGTTGAAGTTCCGTGGTAAACTGCGTACTGAAACTGCGATCCAACTTGCGACGATTGTCGCCGTGACTCACTCTGCCGTGAGGAATTCGACGTGAGTCACCCTGCGTCACCTCACGGACCTGCGTCTCATCTTGCGGCCGGCCTAAGCCATGTCCAAATTTAGCTACACCGCCTCGCAAAGCCCATGATATGAATTCGCCGGCGAAGGCGATCTGATTGGATAATTTCAGCAACTGATAAAATGTCAACGGCGCGAGATGTCGAATTATTTCTTACGAAGACTGTGAGGCCTGGAGCTATATTGCTAAAACTCCACTTTCAAAATTACAAGTGATTGAAAATAAGACACTAAGAATGATGACTAAAGCACCATTTCTGAGATCTAACAGAAGGATGCGAACTGAACTTCGCATTCCGACTCTTAGATATCAGGTGAATAAAATAGTACAGACGACCAAAGCTAGAATCCTCTCTAGCCATTCAACCTACCCTGGCATTCTACTCTTAAAACAGGTTGTGAGAGCCAAGAAGCCACGGACTCGTTTGAAGCACCATGGCCATTGGATCACTTACGATCTGCTTTAATTTGAGATAAGAATATGTTACGGCCTTTTCCAAATTATTAAACACTTCTCTCACTAAATACCTTCAAAATTCAACCCCTGAAAGGGACCGTTTGTTAAGAAGGGCTTCTCCTTGCAAAGCATAGCTCTCCGACTCAAAATTTGCATTTTTCTCCCCAAGCGAAAGTGAGGGGGGGGGGGGTCTTCTCCGACGAGAGGTAAATACCGCCTCAGCCAGATTGTTTTTCCCCAGCAGTGTAGCAAACCATAGACTTTCCGACTCATCGGCACTCCCAGAAACAGATGAGTAGAGGGTCATAGTTTTCGCCCCTCGACACTTGTGGACTTGCCCTCAACAAATATATTCATTCATTTATCGTATGATGAAAGGAGGAATATCAGCTATTTACAAAATATGTACAAAATACATACATATACACACACTCTCAAGTTCATAAATACTATGTCCAGATGGTTAATCCACTCAACGGCTTCTTGTGTTAGGTTGTGGAGATCCTTCACTGAGCCTCTAAACGCTCTGAGGGGACATTCGAGCACTATATGATCCATGGTTTGCTGTTCTACACCGCAGCCGCAATGAGGAGAGCACTTCCATTCCTACCGTCGTCGAGGTGAATGAAAGCCTGCAGGCTACTCGTTGGGTGCGAAATCGCGTGGGGGGTTGGAATGGGAAGGGAGGGATTTCCCCCCACCAACGATTTTATCTCAAAGGTTCCCCCACTAAAATTGCCCGGAGGGATTCTTTCATTATAAAATAATGAGGAAAATGTAGAACACGTATAGTTTATTACTGAAATGAATGATTTTTACTGTGCATAGCTTCATAGAAACATCTATATATATAAAATAGCTTGTCTTGACTGACTGACTGACTGACTGACTGACTGACTGACTGACTGACTGACTGACTGACTGACTGACTGACTGACTGACAGATTCATCATCGCCGAGCCAAAACTACTGGACATAATGAAATGAAATTTTGGGACTACATTCATATTACGATGTAAGTGCTCGCTAAGAGAGGATTTTTGGATATTCCATCGCTAAGGGGGTGAAAAGGGGGGTAAAATTTAAAAATGTGTGTGTCTATATCTCGAAACTTAAAAAGTTTACAGATGTAAAAATTAGTATTTAGAATCAACTTTAAAAATAAGGAAACACGTATTTTTTTGTTTTCGGAAAATCCCAACAGGAGGGGTGAAAAAGGGTGAAAAATGGGTTGAATGCCTTTAATTAGGATACGTATATCTCAGAAAATGAATATATTACAGACCTGTAAATAGGTATTTATGATCTCCTTTAAAAATAAGGAATCACGTATTTTTTTGTTTTTGGATAATCCAATTAATGGGAGGGTGAAAAGGGGGGTGAATTTTTAAAATGGTTGCATCTATATCCCAAAACGTTTAAAGTTTACAGATGTAAAAATTGGTATTTAGAATCTTCTTTAAAAATAAGGAAACATGTATTTTTTTATTTCCGAAAAATCCCAATAGGAGGGGGAAAAGGGTGGGGGGAATGGGTTGAATGTTTTTACTGAGGATACTTATATCTCAGAAACTGAAGATATTACAGACCTGAAAATTGGTGTTTGGGATCTCCTTTAAAAATAAAGAAACACGTATGTATTGTTTTTGGAAAATCCATTTAATGGGGGGGGGTGAAAAGGGGTGAATTTTTAAAATGAGTGTATTATATCCCAAAACTTTTAAAGTTTATAGATGTAAAAATTGGTATTTTAGAATCTCCTTTAAAAGTAAAGAAACACGTATTTTTTGTTTTCGGAAAATCCCAATGGGAAGGGTGGAAAAGGGTGAAAAAGGGGTTGAATGCCTTTAATGAGGCTACTTATATTTCAGAACCTAAAGATATTACAGAGCTGAAAATTGGTATTCGGGATCTACTTTAAAAATAAAGAAGCAGGTATTTTTTCGTTTTTGGAAAATCCAATTAATGGCGGTTAAACAGGAGTGACAAATTGGGGTGAATTTTTCGAAAGACTATATCTACAGAATATCTGAGAAACGTAAAATGTTACAGGCGTAAAAAGTGGGTATTTGGAATTTCCTGTAAATGTTAAGAAACATAGGTGATTTGTTTTTGGAAACACCCCTTAAGGGGAAGTAAAAAGGGGTGAAATTATAAAATGAGAATTTCTAGAGTATATCTCAAAAAACGTAACATGTTACAGAAGTGAAATGGTATTTTTACCTCTATTAAAAATAAAGAAACGTGTATTTTTAGTTTTAGGAAATACCACTTGGGTGGACGGTGGGGGGGGGGGGTAAAAGTGACTGAAAATGGTGTTGATTTCTTTTAATTAGGCTACTGATATCTCAAAAATGAAGATGTTACAGACGTGAAATTTGATATTTGAAATCTGCTTTGAAAGTAAAGAAACACGAATTTTCGGAAAATCCAATGATGGAGGGGGTGAAATAGTTGAAAAATTAATTGACTTAATTGTATGAGAATACATACATCTAATAAAAATAAGGTTGTTACAGACGTGAAAATTGGTATTTGGATTTCCTTTAAAAACAAAGAAAAACGCGTTTTTTCTGGGGGGGGGGGGGGAGGAACTTGCGGGGCGGGAGTGAAAAGGAGTTGAATTCCTTTCATGAGGACACATAAATCAAAAACTGAAGAAGTTAGAGTCGTGATAATTGGTATTTAGAAGATCCTTTACTATTAAAGAAACAAGTATTTTTTGCTGGAAAATTCACTTGGGGGTGGGGGGGGAGCTGAAAGGAAGTGAAAAAAGTATTCTTATGGGGATACATATATCTCAAAACTGAAGGTAATAGCCGTGAACATTGGTGTTTGGGAGCTCCTTTAAACATAAAGAAACACGCCTTCTTTTAATTCTTTTTTTTTGGGGGGGGGGGTAAAATTTAATGGCGCTGGGATGTAAAAGGAGGTGAGACCAATTGATATTACTGTTCATAATGTACTTACAAGGAGCCTCCGTTGCACAGGCGGCAGCACGCCGGCCTCTCACAGCTGGGTTCCGTCGTTCAAATCCCGGTCACTCCATGTGACATTCGTGCTGGACAAAACGGAGGCGGGGCAGGTTTTCCCCCGGATACTCCGGTTTTCCCTATCATCATTCATTCCAGCAACACTGTCCAATATTTCATTTCATGTCATTCATCGATCATTGCCCCAGAGGAGTGCTTCGGCAGCCGTCACATTTCCTATTGTCGCCGCTAGATGGGGCTTTATTCATTCCATTTCTGACCCTGTCGTATGACTGGAAACAGGCTGTAGATTTCCGATGTACTTATTCTGATCATAAACCGATCATTTTTAATCTTTCCTGGGTTCGATTTCAACAGCCATCTTTTCCTTCGGAGAACGTTCTTAGATTATAGTAGACTCTCCTGGCATATAAATGAAAATTTAAACACATTTGAAATAAGCGATAGGAATGAGATTGACCGTCAAATTGTTCACCTCTATAATAAGTTCAATAATGCACGGAAGTATGTCATTCGTATCGCCAGAAATCCCGCACACTTGCCTACGCGCGACAATGGTACTGGTCACATTCTCAACAATGACAATGGCAGCATATGTAATTTACCGCCAGGTAACGGTCTTGCATCTTTCTGCGGGGTCCAAAACATCTAATAATAATAATAATAATAATAATAATAATAATAATAATAATAATAATAATAATAATAATAATAATAATAATAATAATAATGTTCTGGACCGTCGTCAAATTGTGCGGACCGCGCTGGAAACGGGTCCTGGCCTGGTAATGTCTACGAATACAGTCCGGCCGCGGGTTCAGTACCGCCAAGGCACCCAAGACGACACAACGCCGGATCTCCTTCAGGAATTGAAGCATACTAAAAATGCTTATAAGAAAGATGGCAAAGATTTAGGGACCTAACTGACCGCGTGGAATACCTGGACCTAGCCCGGGAAGTACGAAATCGATTGCTGGAAAGAAAGATTGAAAAATGTGAGGAACTATGCCGTAATCTCTCAGAAAACAAGTCAGATCGCGAATTTTGGCGGATTCTCTCAGAAAACGAGTCAGTTCGCGAATTTTGGAGGATTACATATAAAACGTTAAGCATTCAATTATAAATTTCAGTATAATACCGTAGCGAAGCACGGGTATCTTGCTAGTATATATATAAAATAACTTGTCCTGACTGACTGACTGACTGACTGACTGACTGACTGACTGACTGACTGACTGACTCATCATCGCCGAGCCAAAACAACTGGACATAAAGAAATGAAATTTTGGTGATACATTCATATTAACATGTAGGTGCTCGCTAAGGGAGGATTTTTGGATATTCCGTCGGTAAGGTGGTGAAAAGGGGGTTGAATATTTAAAATGAGGATGTCCATATCTCAAAAACTTGAAAGTTCACAGATGTAAAAATTGGTATTTGGAATCTCCTTTAAAAATAAAGAAACACGTATTTTTCTGTTTTCGGAAAATCCCATTAAGGGGGTGAAAAATGGAGGAAAAGGGGTTAAACACCTTTCATGAGGAGACTTATATCTCAAAAACTGAAGATGTTACAGATATGAAAATTGAAATTTGGAATCTCCTTTGAAAATAAAGAAACACATATTTTTGTGTTTTTGGATAATCCAATGAATACGGTGTGAACAGGAGGGACAAACGGGGTGAATTTTAAAAAAATACTTTATCTGCAAATTATCTGAGACACGTAATATTTTACGGATTTGAAAACTGGTATTTGGAATTTCCTGTAAAAGCAAAGAAACATAAATATTTTTTCGGAAAATCGACTTACGGGGAACTGAAAAAGGGTGAATTTTTAAAATTAGCGTAATTACAGTATATCTCAAAAACTTAACATGTTGCAGACGTGAAGATTGGTATTTGGAATCTCCTTTAAAAACAAGGAAACACGTATTCTGTGGTTTTCGGAAAAGACCCTTAACGGGGGCGGGGGTGAAAAGATTAAAAAATTAGTTGAATTATTTGTATGGGAATGTATATATACATACCAACAATCTAAAGATGTTAGAAACGTGAAAACTGGTATTTGGAATCTGCTTTAAATATAAGGAAACATGCATTTGCGGGAAGGGGGCGGGGAAATCATCTTGGTAGAGGGGGGATGAAAACGGAGATGCATTCCTTTTACGAGGTTACATATATCTCAAAAATGAAGATGTTGCAGATGTGATAATTGGTATTTGGAAGCTCTTTTAAAGAAACGAGTACTGCTTGTTTTTGGAAAATTCACTTGAGTGGGAAGTGTGAAAGGAAGTAATAAAATTGAATACTTTTTCTGGAGAAACTTATATCTCAAAACTGAAGTGTACATACGCGGAAATAGGTATTTGGAATCTACATTAAAAATAAAGAAACACGCATTTTTTGGGTGGTGGGAAACCAACTTAACGGGCGGGGGTGGAGTGATAAAGGAGTTGAATTCTTTTCATGAGGATACTTATATCTCAAAAACTGAAGATGTTACAGACAGGAAAATTTGCATTTGGAACTTTATTTCAAAGTAAAGAAACACGTAATATTTTGTGTTTGGAAAATCCACTTAAGGGAGGTGAATTAATTGAAAAATTACTGTAGTTGAATACTTTGTATGAGGATACTTATATCTCAAAAACTAGAGATGTTACAGACGTGAAAAATAGTATTAGGAATCTCCTTTAAAAATAAACACGCGTTTTCTGGAGGGGGTGATCAATTTGGAGTGGAGCACTGTGAAAAAAGAGTTTAATTCCTTTTTATAAGGATACATATATCTCAAAACTGAAGATGTTACAGTCGTGATAATTGGCGTTTGGAAGCTCCTTTATAAACAAAGAAACAAGTTTTTCTGGTTTTCGGAAAAGTCACTTAAGGGGGTGGGGGGAGGGTGAAAGGAAGTGAAAAAAGTTAATTCTTTTTATGGAGATTCTTATTTCTCAAAAACTTAATGTTGCACGCGTGAAAATTTTTACTTGGAATCACCTTAAAAAAGAAAGTAACACGCATTTTGGAGGGAGGGGGGAAATCAACTTAACGGGCTGGGGTGAAAAAGGAATGAATTCTTTTATAAGGACACTTATATCTCAAAAATTGAAGATGTTAGAGGCATGAACATTTATAATTGGATGATTTTTTTGTGTGAGGATACTTATATCTCAAAAAATTAAAAATGTTGTCCGGCTCCATGGCTAAACGTTTAGCGTGCTGGCCTTGGTCACAGGGGTCCCGCGTTCGATTCCCGCCAGGGTCGGGGATTTTAACAATCATTGGTTAATTTCCCTGGCACGAGGGCTGGTGTATGTGCTGTCTTCATCATTTCATCCTCATCACGACCCGCAGGTCGCCTACGGGAGTCAAATCAAAAGACCTGTACCTGGCGAGCCGAACCCGTCGTGGGATCTCCCGGAACTAAAAGCCAAACTCCATTTCATTTCAACTAAAAATGTTAAAGACGTGAACATTGGTATTTGAAATCTCATTTAAAAATAAAGAAACACGCACTTTTGGGGAGGGGGAATCAATGTAACGGGTAGGAAGGGGGGTGAAAAAGGAGTTGAATTACTTTCATGAGTATAATTATATCTCAAAAACTGAAGATGTTACAGATGTGAAAATTAGTGTTTGAAATATCCTTTAAAAATAAAGAAATACGCATTTGGTTTTTTTCGGAAAATCGACGTAAGGGGTGTGGGGTTGAAAATAATTACCGGTAAATAAAGAGTTTAAATACGTTTATGAGGATACTTTATCTTGAAACCTGAAGCTGTTACAGACGTGAAAGTTGGTATTTTGAATTTCCTTTCAAAATAAACAAACACGTATGTTTTTGTTTTCGGAAAGTCCACTTAAGGCGGGAGAGGGGTCGAAAGAAGTGAGAAAGAAGAAGAAGAATTCTTATGAGTATACATTTATCTCAAAAAATGCAGGTGTTACAGAGGTACAGGCATGAAAACTGGTATTTGAATATCCTTTAAAAATAATGAAACACGTATTTCTTTTTGCTTTCGGAAAATCCAATTGACGAGCTGAAAAGAACTGGAAAAGCGGGTAAATTTTTAAAACGAATACCGGCATATCTACATTATATGTCGTCCGGCTCCATGGCTAAATGGTTAGCGTGCTGGCCTTTGGTCACAGGGGTCCCGGGTTCGATTACCGGCAGGGTCGGGAATTTTAACCATCATTGGTTAATTTTCCTGGCACGGGGGCTGTGTGTATGTGTACATGTTATCTTCATCATCATTTCATCCTCATCACGACGCGCAGGTCGCCTACGGCCGCCAAATCAAGAGACCTGTACCTGGCGAGCCGAACCCGTCCTGGAATCTCCCGGCACTAAAAGCCATACGCCATTCCATTTTACATTATATGTCAAAAAATTAACATGCTAGAGACAAGAAACTTAGTATTTGGAAAGTCCCTTAAAAATGCAGGAACCTGTACTTTTTTGTTTTTGGAGAGGGCACTTAACAGGGGGTGAGAATTAGTGAAAAGTGGTTGAATTGTTTTTATGAGGATACTCATATCTTAAAAACTGAAAATGTTACAGACGTGATTGATATTTGGAATCTCCTTTAAAAATAATGAAACATGTATTTTTGTTTTCGGAAAATACACTTAGATGGGGATAGGAGAAGGACTGATCAAGGGGTTGAATTCTTTTTATGGGGATACTTATGTATATCTCAAAAACTGAAGATGTTACAGATGTGGGAATAGGTATTTGGAATCCCCTTTAAAAATATAGAAACATGTATTTATTTATTTTTTACTTGAGAGAAGTCTGTTTCTCGCATGTACAGTTCTATGTCGCTTGGTCATCTTAGCCCCAAAAGGTAATACCACAAACATGGTTTACAAAGAATTTCTGAGGTAAATTAAACTCAATTTTTGGGTGAGTTTTTATACTTTAGGAATTTTCAGATAGTTTCTTAGTACAATGCCGAGGAACGATTACTCTGATCAAATTACGAAATCCACACGGGCGAAGCCGCGGGTAATTGCTAGTCAGCAATAAATCAAATGACTGCCAGACCTTGAGCAAGAAAACAACGCAGCAGTGGCAATCCGCATCTGCAGGCTATTGTTCACGTTTCATTCCTGCAAGTACATCTGAAACGCGAGCAAAAATGTAAATCTCTTGAAGCTCTCCTCCCTTGTCATTGCTGTAAGTAGCACGAGCTTACACCACTCCTGTATTTCTTGGAGAGGGCGTGTTTCCGATAGGTATCAATAGAACAATATTCACTTAAGGTGTGTCCAAACCAACAAATTTGTTCCGTCAGTACTTAGCCCTGGTAGACGAAGGTTTCGCTAATAAAGAATAAGTCAGGGCAAATCACGCCTCGTCTGGCCTTTCATAAGAAAGGGACAGATCTACAATTTACATTTTTCTCAGGGAGGGGTATTTTATTTACAGGGGAATTTTATACCCCCTTCCCCGCCGGATACTAGTGAAGTAAATTAAGCCCTATTTTCCTTCTCCACCCCACCTTTTTCTTTCCTATTTCGCACCCTGGGCTACTGCCAAGGGGTTTTAATTATATAACGATGTGTCAGGGAGTTTTGGCTCTGTCATTGACTGTTCCATGCAATCTCGTATTTTGAAGTGATTCTCTTGCAGATTAATTGCTGTTCGCCACGATGGTTGTCTGGACTTTAATCGCTGCGATAATAATACTGGGCAATCTGAATGTATTGGTAACATCGGGTTGTTTTCAATTTTCTTCCATGTGTTCAGTAATGCCTGAGATCTTTTTAGGGTCGGAGGTGGAATATTGCTTAGAACAACAAATATATACCAGGTGGCTCACGGACGCCGTACTTTCTACTTATAAATGCATAAGTGATGTGTGGGGTGTCTACCAACTGATTTTAACAGGGGAACTACTGCCAGCGGGCAGGTTACGTCAGAATATGAAGAGATAAGAAACAGAATCACACTCGCAGCATGTTACTCAGCGCTGGCGGTCGAATGCACCCCTTGCATTAGTAAACATCTTTTTCGACCGCATAGTTCTAGGCTAGTGTATGGTACAACCGCACTATATTTACTGTCTGCTTATCGCCAATGGCTAGTGTGTTCAGCAGCGACGAATACATAGACATTATTTTAATCTGGACAACCCGGTCGGAATGCAACCGAAGCTTCAAACAGACGTATGCCTTCTACACAAGTATTTCACCGAACAGTATCGTTTTTGTTTCATACAAGCAACTCTTTTATCGAGTGGAATGACTATACATGTATAAGTTAACAAGTGATTAAATTTCCTTTTCTGCATCTTTGGCGTGTTAACAAACAGTAGCGGTGATTAGGAGGGGGGGGGGGCGTGAAGGGAAAGTCGCCCCCGCCCCTCGCCACTTTGTGGATTAAACATTACATATTCACTTTAGCCACCTAGAACTAAGAATTATTATTATTTGTTTTGCTAATTGCTTTACGTCGCACCGACACACATAGGTCTTATGGCGACGATGGGATAGGAAAAGCCTAGGAGTTGTAAGGAAGCGGCCGTGGCCTTAATTAAGGTACAGCAACAGCATTTGCTTGGTGCGAAAATGGGAAACCACGGAAAACCATATTCAGGGCTGTCCACAGTGGGATTCGAACCCACGATCTCCCGGATGCAAGCTCACAGCGAATTATTTGTAAAAGAAACGTTATCTGTACAAGCCTTTGTGTTTTATCTGATAATTCTTTCCTTTCTTTTCCTTAATTATTAACAATGTTTGGCGGAAATAAGCACCAAATGCCGTTCGTCGCGGCTAACCGATTTGTATAGCGCTACGGCAAGTAGCGGAGACTTTGCATGTGCTGTGGCGAAGGGTAGTAAGGGTATAATGTTTTTGCCAAGGTCGTGGACACTGAGTTATAATTCACCGGTATGCCGCACGCATTCGTCAGTCTGCCAGCCTCTTCAGTGTCTATTAGTTCCTTAGTGTGTATTAGATACTAAATAACTTTTAATTGCATGATCATGCCGTACTTCTATTTAATTGTACCGGCTGAGCTTGCCGTTGAGTTAGGGCCGCGCAGCTGCGAGCTCGCACCCGGGAGATAGTGGTTTCGAATCCCACTGTCGGCAGCCCTGAAGACGGTTTTCCGTAGTTCCCCATTTTCACACCAGGCAAATGCTGGGGCTGTACCGTATTTAAGGCCATGGCCGCTTCCTTTCCACGCGTAGCACTTCCCTGTCTCATCGTAGCCATAATTCCTATCTGTGTCGGTGCGACGTAAAACAGAATAGTAGAATATATTTTTTTTTTTACAATTGGTTTTATGTCGCACCGACACAGATAGGAATTATGGCTACGATGAGACAGGGAAGGGCTACGCGTGGAAATGAAGCGGCCATGGCCTTAAATACGGTACAGCCCCAGCACTTGCCTGGTGTGAAAATGGGAAACCACGGATAACCATCTTCAGGGCTGCCGACAGTGGGATTCGAAACCACTATCTCCCGGGTGCGAGCTCGCTGCTGCGCGGCCCTAACTCCACGGTTAGCTCAGCCGGTACAATTAAATAGAAGTACGGCATGATCATGCAATTAAAAGTTATTTAGTATTTTAATACACACTAAGGAACTAACAGAAACTGAAGAGGCTGCCAGACTGACGAATGCGTGCGGCATACCGGTGAATTATAACTCAGTGTCCACGACCTTGGCAAAAATATTATACCCCTACTACCCTTCCCCACAGCACATGCAAAGTCTCCGCTACTTGCCGTAGCGCTATACAAATCGGTTAGCCACGACGAACGGCATTTGGTGCTCATCTCCGCCAAAAATTATGTTAATAATTAAGGAAAATAAAGGAAAGAATTAGCAGATAAGACACAAAGGCTTTTACAGATAACGTTTCTTTTACAAATAATTCGCTGTGAGCTTGCATCCGGTAGATCGTGGGTTCGAATCCTACTGTGGGCAGTCCTGAAGATGGTTTTCCGTGGTTTCCCATTTTCACACCACGCAAATGCTGTTGCTGTACCTTAATTAAGGCCACGGCCGCTTCCTTACAACTCCTAGGCTTTTCCTATCCCATCGTCGCCATAAGACCTATGTGTGTCGGTGCGACGTAAAGCAATTAGCAAAATAAATAATAACAATTCCTACTTCCAGGTGGCTAAAGTGAATATGTAATGTTTACTCCACAAAGTGGCGAGGGGCGGGGGCGACTTTCCCTTCACGCCCCACCCCTCTAATCGCCGCTACTGTTTGTTAACACGCCAAAGATGTAGAAAAGGAAATTTAATCACTTGTTAATTTATACATGTATAGTCATTCCACTCGATAAAAGAGTTGCTTGTATGAAACAAAAACGATACTGTTCGGTGAAATACTTGTGTAGAAGGCATACGTCTGTTTGGAGCTTCGGTTGCATTCCGACCGGGTTGTCCAGATTAAAATAATGTCTATGTATTCGTCGCTGATGAACACACTAGCCATTGGCGATAAGCAGACAGTAAATATAGTGCGGCTGTACCATACACTAGCCTAGAACTATGCGGTCGAAAAAGATGTTTACTAATGCAAGGGGTGCATTCGACCGCCAGCGCTGAGTAACATGCTGCGAGTGTGACTCTGTTTCTTATCTCTTCATATTCTGACGTAACCTGCCCGCTGGCAGTAGTTCCCCTGTTAAAATCAGTTGGCAGACACCCCACACATCACTTATGCATTTATAAGTAGAAAATACGGCGTCCGTGAGCCACCTGGTATATATACACTGACTGACAGAGCAAATGCAACACCAAGAAGGAGTGGTCAGAACTTTATGCCAATTGCAGGGTAGACTGACGTCACTGAGATATGCTCATGATGTGAAATGCGCCGCTGTGCTGCGCACGTAGCGAACGATAAATGGGACACGGCGTTGACGAATGGCCCACTTCGTACCGTGATTTCTCAGCCGACAGTCATTGTAGAACGTGTTGTCGTGTGCCACAGGACACGTGTATAGCTAAGAATCCCAGGCCGCCGTCAACGGAGGCATTTCCAGCAGACAGACGACTTTACGAGGGGTATGGTGATCGGGCTGAGAAGGGCAGGTTGGTCGCTTCGTCAAATCGCAGCCGATACCCATAGGGATGTGTCCACGGTGCAGCGCCTGTGGCGAAGATTGTTGGCGCAGGGACATGTGGCACGTGCGAGGGGTCCAGGCGCAGCCCGAGTGACGTCAGCACGCGAGGATCGGCGCATCCGCCGCCAAGCGGTGGCAGCCCCGCACGCCACGTCAACCGCCATTCTTCAGCATGTGCAAGACACCCTGGCTGTTCCAATATCGACCAGAACAATTTCCCGTCGATTGGTTGAAGGAGGCCTGCACTCCCGGCGTCCGCTCAGAAGACTACCATTGACTCCACAGCATAGACGTGCACGCCTGGCATGGTGCCGGGCTAGAGCGACTTGGATGAGGGAATGGAGGAACGTCGTGTTCTCCGATGAGCCACGCTTCTGTTCTGTCAGTGATAGTCACCGCAGACGAGTGTGGCGTCGGCGTGGAGAAAGGTCAAATACGGCAGTAACTGTGGAGCGCCCTCATCATGGTTTGGGGCGCTATTGCGTATGATTCCACGTCACCTCTAGTGCGTATTCAAGGCACGTTAAATGCCCACCGCTACGTGCAGCATGTGCTGCGGCCGGTGGCACTCCCGTACCTTCAGGGGCTGCCCAATGCTCTGTTTCAGCAGGATAATGCCCGCCCACACACTGCTCGCATCTCCCAACAGGCTCTACGAGGTGTACAGATGCTTCCGTGGCCAGCGTACTCTCCGGATCTCTCACCAATCGAACACGTGTGGGATCTCATTGGACGCCGTTTGCAAACTCTGCCCCAGCCTCGTACGGACGACCAACTGTGGCAAATGGTTGACAGAGAATGGAGAACCATCCCTCAGGACACCATCCGCACTCTTATTGACTCTGTACCTCGACGTGTTTCTGCGTGCATCGCCCTACATCCTACTGAGTCGATGCCGTGCGCATTCTGTAACTTGCATATCGGTTTGAAATAAACATCAGTTATTCGTCCGTGCCGTCTCTGTTTTTTCCCCAACTTTCATCCCTTTCGAACCACTCCTCCTTGGTGTTGCATTTGCTCTGTCAGTCAGTGTACTTAACAGCATGACCAAAACTCTAACGCTCATATACTCGGTTCACGTTGATTCCGACCACTATGTATACTATGCTGTTCATAAAACTCAAGATTTTGCTGTGTTCATACTGTCATACGAAATAAACCATGATGTTCATGAATTCAAAAGCAACACTTTAACAATAAGCTACTGTTAGCTTAAGTAGAAATTAGAAAGTAGAAATTTCGTTGAATTTCGCCGGCGGGGCTAAGTGGCTCAGACGCTTGAGGCGCTGGCCTTCTGACCCGAACATGGCAGGTTCGATCCTCGCTTAGTCCGGTGGTATTTTAAGGTGCTCAAATACGTCAGCCTCGTGTCGGTAGATTTACTGGCACGAAAAAGAACTCCTGAGAGAATAAATTCCGGCACCTCTGCGTCTCCGAAAACCGAACAAGTAGTTAGTGGGACGTAAAGCCAATAACATTATTGTTAAATTTCACCGGATTCTCATTATGTCGGAAACTAATCACGGAAATAAGATTAAAATAAATTCTTACCCCTACAAATTTAGCAACTCTTCCTATGATTCCTGAATTACTGCGGTTCACACCTTCTTTGTAGAGCAGTTGGCTTCGCTTTCCTTCTTGCTTTTAGACAATGTTTTTGAAACCTAACACTGTTGGAATGAAACTGTTCATTCGTCGCCGGGCTGAGTGTTTCAGACGGTTGAGGCCCTGGCCTTCTGACCCCAACTTGGCGGGTTCGATACTGGCTCAGTCCGGTTGTATTTGAAGGTGCTCAAATACGTCAGCCTCGTATTGGTAGATTTACTGGCACGTAAAAGAATATCTGCGGGACTAACTTCCGGCACTTCAGCGTCACTGATAACCGTAAAAGTAGTTAGTGGGACGAAAAGCAATTATTATTATTATTATTATTATTATTATTATTATTATTATTATTATTATTATTATTATTATTATTATTATTATTATTATTATTATTATTATTAAGGAGTTATCCATGGAAGGCAGAGGTGTAAGAAGCTGCGGGCTGGAATGGGTCTAACTACAAATCTTAAAGATGAATTTAAAATTTAAATAAAGGTTATATTTTCAACAGATAACAAAATTTAACAATTTCCACTAGGTGAAATAACAACGTAAGGCAGGTACAAGAATAATTTTACAAATGAAAGAACAAGTTCAATCTTCGTTACCAGCCCTGGGCTCCAAGCCCCACTTTACATCCCTTGAGCTATTAGCCCAATTTTACCAAGGTACAAATTTGAACTAAGGGGCAGAAAACCCCATCATACCAAGGAGCACTTGCTCCTAATTACCATGTTAAGCCTCCTATAGACCCCCATCAAAATACAAGAAAGAGCAGACCCGCTCTCGATTTTACAAGCCTATCAAAGGCCACAACCAACTTTACTTCTAACTGCCCTCAAGGCACACTTACAAAGAAACAAGGGTATCTTGTACCCAACCTACAGGGCCTGAATAGCAAATAAAGGTTAATTAAATGGCCCAAACACAAAGATGAATGGAGGCGAGTACTTGCATTGCTACACTAAAGCTAGTTAAAACCTATGTGGCGCTAGGCCGATAACACAGGGGCTAATCCCAAGCTAGGGAGGTGACTCGTATGAGGAAACTTTAACACTTTAAGAAAGAGAAGAAACAGAGTTATGAAAACGTAGTCACCTCAACTTCAAAATGAAGGGGAGCTCGAGAGGGTAAAGCACTCTCTATCCCCGCTTTACAGTTAAAGAGATTTGTAGTTTTTACATAGACAGAAAAGGAATTTACATTTTAAAGGGGTAGGTTACATATTAAATGTTTCGAACCTTCCCCGAGAGTTAGACTGCTGAGCTAGCAAGAGATAAAGGTGTTAAAAGGCCATTACCTTGTTGAAGGACTGCTGTCTGAAGGAAGAGGCGCGTCCCGCCCCTGCTACATATTCACACACTGAGTTCGATGTTATACGAGTGGCCCGGAGATAGGAAACTCAGCAGTTTTTATACCCTCGTGGAAAATTCGAGACCTTTCAGGAATGAGTAGACACACCCACTCAATTTTTATTGGTTTACCGCAAAAGTTACACACAACGCGAAGAAGAAACACCTTATTGGTGGAAAATTAATTACAGAAATTCCTGATTGGCTACATTCAAAACAGGCGGAAAGAAATGATGAATATTCCCAACCCACAAATGACAGAACAAAATTTAGTAAAGACAAAACTTATGAATACAAAATTTCTTCAAGAAAGTTCATTCCATTGCACCAGAGTGCATTACCATAGTTTTTTAGTAGAGACATCTGTTAGAGAATGTCCACACTTCTTGATTAATGAAAAACAAAAGCAAATCAAAAACACACAGTGACATCTTCTGATAACCAGTAGAGTTAGTTCAGTTGTTAAAGTGCAGGGTTTCTCCAGTAGAGAAGTACTTTAAGGCGGAAAATTCTAATGTGCGGCGTGGAGGTGTACCAACCGGTACAATTATTATTATTATTATTATTATTATTATTATTATTATTATTATTATTATTATTATTA
Source organism: Anabrus simplex (assembly GCF_040414725.1). Lineage (NCBI taxonomy): Eukaryota > Metazoa > Arthropoda > Insecta > Orthoptera > Tettigoniidae > Anabrus > Anabrus simplex. Next base: position 226,051,446 of record NC_090270.1, on the reverse strand, counting down.
TTATTATTATTATTATTATTACTTTCGTCTTATTGCACCCCTCAGTTTTAATTACTGTGTTGATGGTGTAGGTTTTTAGGTGTTAACATAAGGAAAGGGGGTGATGCTGATTCCTCCCCGTGGTGCCCCTGGATAGGTATAGGTAACTGTGTTGCCTGTACTGAACTGAACGTCAGCTCTTGGTTGCTAGACTATCACTTGTGACTTCCTGGCTAATGATACACGAAACGAACGATACTAGCACTTTTCAGAGCCAATCTGCAAAGCCGTTGGAAACTGTTCTGAGAGTCCTTCAAATCAACATCGATGGGATCAGTAGATCTAAAAGTGACTACCTTTCCAAACTGGCATTGGAAAATAATGTTGAAGTAATATGCATTTAGGAAACTCATGCCTCTGATCAATCTCAGCTTCGTTCGAGAGGAAACATTCCTAGATACATGTTACTGGGAGCTACTTATCATCAGTCTTATGGAATTGCAACCTTTGTTCGAAATTCCATCACCTTCTCTTATTTAGTCTCAGCTAATTCTGATGCAGGCATTTTTAACACCACTGCAAAAGTTAATGATGTATCAATCATAAATATTTATAAACATCCAGGAATTCAGTAGCCTAACAGTGTTCTTCAAACAATCTCTCACCCATCCATCTATGTGGGTGTATTCAATAGTCATGTGGGGATATATATATATAGTGATCAGTACTTATAAAGTGGACAGAGCTTTGTAACATGCAATTGATTTTCAATCCAAAAGACAAACGTACATTCAAGTCAGGAAGATGGGACTCAGAAACCAATCCTGACTTGGGCTTTGCTTCATATGATCATCAGGGATCCAGCTTATCTGTTTTTCGTAAAGTTCTTATGAACTTTCCACATAGTCAACATCGACCTGTCCTTCTGGAAATTGGATTGCAGATTCTTGTTATAATATCTTCAACGCTCCCTTGTTGGAACTTTAGTAAAGATAGTTGGGGGAGCTATTCAGCTGATCTTGACAGTACCATACGATGGATTCCTCCTGAGGTTAGTAACTACTCTAGGTTTGTGAAAGCTGTTCTAACATGTGCTAAAAGACAAATTGCCCGTGGAGTGAGAAAGGACTTTATTCCAGGTTTGGATCAGGCTTGTGAAGTACTTTATGAGGATTTCCAGGGGCGTGGTGAAAAAGATGTAGCTGACGAGCTCCATCATAAACTGGATGAAGCTAGACGAAACAGATGGAAAGAAACCATGGATACACTGGACTTCAGACACTCAAGCAGAAAAGCTTGGAACCTTCTAAAGAAGCTAGGAAGAATACCTCAGAGTCCCCAGCTGAAACCAGAGGTTTCACCTAATCATATTGACAGTCGCATTGCCAGTTTGTCCAAATCCAAGCCCGACAAATATCATACAAGTTTATAAAAACGAACTGTTTATTTTGAGAAAGCAGTTCATTACTTCTTCCAACATTTCTGCTCCTTTTGCTGAGCAAGAGCTTTTGATTGCCCTACATGAATTGAAAAATGGAAAATCCCCGGGTTTTGATGGTATACACCAATAATTTTTGAAGCACTGTGAAAAATGTAAGGAACTGGCTAGTGCAGGTTTTCTCAAACATAAACCGTACAAGTCAACTCCCTTCATAGTTTAAACAAACTAAGATACTGTCCCCGATTCTACCATCAAGGTAATTTGTCCAAGACTAGTCAGCCGCTCCCAGGGGTGCTCAGTTCGAACTATGATAAAAATGCCCTAAAATACATACACCCTGGATTTTGATGGGGAACATATAACTAAAATGGACACGGTGAGGTCAACTAAAAGCTACAAAGAAAGCAAGGCGAAGCATGACGTCAATTTTGGAAGAAAATCGGTTTGTTAAAATAAACAAGAAAACTATGAAAAAATAGCTAAATGTATCAAATGATCCAAATTTTTACATGACTCAGAATTTTTCTTTCAGCTTGATAAAGTCCATCTTGAAAATCAAAAATATATTACAAATGTACAATGTATACCGACACACATACTTCAAAGATCAAATCAAATCCTGAAGTTTCATTAATTTTACACCTTGGGCTTGCGTGCTCGCACCACGCTCCTGGCTTTACTTTTTGCTAACACTCTGAACTGTAGATGAGTACGTTCCCCTTTCCAGCACGCTTGACATTGCAGTGGGGGTCCCTAACCTCAAGAAAAGACTTGATTTAATGCGCAAAAGGGGAGACGAAAACTAATCTAACTGTACAATATATAACACGCTGAGTGCTAAAACATCCTACGCTCAAATATATACAACTTGAATCATGAACAATCTCATGAGCACATTAAACTATGTGGATTGGAACCACACAAAACAAAATCACATAAATGGAAAATATACACAAAGACACAAAAACATGATGTCATATTTTCCAGGGCTCACCAAGAAAGCATATGGAATTCACGCCACCCTCATTCACTCAAACTTTCAACAGAAAATAGAGGGAAACATAATTTTACACCTTAAGTAACACATCCTATTCAAAGTAGGTTCCTGAAGTAAATTACATGACACAAAATCAATCAACTGGTGCTCTTTATAACGATACGCACAAATCCACGTGGATTCCTGAAATAAATTACATGACACAAATTCATAAAAATAACAGAGTAGGCTTTAACTTTCAACACATAATTCAACGTTGGTTCCTGAAATAGATTACATGACACAAAAATATTCCTCGGCGCGGTTACATCACAAAAGGAAATCTAAACTAAACGTCGCGATATAAAAATCTCGTCTTTTGCAACAACCGTAGCGACATGGACACAAACCATTAAAATCATCACGAAGTGTAGGCCGCTCAAATGAAACTCTCCTCGGTAGACAACCCTATCACACTCGCCAACACACGGCAGAATGACTCAAAAGTGGAGATTCAGTCTCCCAAAATAAAGCAGCAAACATCAAAACACAGCGTCCAACCCTTAACACACGCTACTCAACAGTCAACCCGAGGTAAGTAACACAAACAAGAAAATGCAGGCCTTTTCAAAGGAGGAACGCGTCGTCTTACTCAAAACCACACTAAGCCATATCACTTGTCCTAAAGTTGCCATAACCGAATAAGTACATGAAATGACGTCGTCTAACATTCGCTCGCATGAAAAGAAACAAGACCGCGCTGGTCACAAATCAAAGCACTTGCACTCATAAAGTTAAACATGAATAATAAAGTGGCCAACTCTGTAATAAATATCATAATCTGAAACTAGGAAATTGCCACATAGACAATCGATCATGTCTGAACATCTGAAAGTTACTGAAATATCTCAGCTTTACAACTCAAGAAACTGGCATTGATAATAATAATTTTAAAAAAAATACAGAAAAATTGATTCTACTATTCGGAATTCGAAATAAGAGACTGCGTTCGAGAAACTCGTGAATCAAACACTAATTTACGCTCATCTTGATACTCAAAATGATCATGAAGATGACGCTATCAAAATTAGTGGATCCAAACTCCACCATCTCACACATACTTATTCACACATCACGCAAGAAATGCCAGAAAACCTGACGGCATGTTTCCGTACACTTTCAGCTTTCATTAATAATACTTTAATCTAGTATTTCCTGACTTTAATTTGAATCCTAATTTACATGTACATTTAAGCCCCGAGACGAACACTGCGTCTCAAACATCAAAGCAAAACAAATCAAAATCAATGAGGCTAAAATAAGAAACTGACTCGTAAAAGAAATGAAACTGACCACTCAGCTAAACATCTGAATAAAATGGAAAGAAAGAAGGCTTTGACCTTATGCAAACGGTCCACGTTTACGTTACAATTATATTTACATTAACAAGCTTCCTAACATTTACTTTAAACAGGACTTGGTCCTTCCAAACAAAAGCTATATTTACTGAAATTAAATATCAAAACTAACCTTTCCCCCTTTGCAATATTAAAACACTTTTCACACTCACATAATTAAATTGAAAATTCTGTACTCATCTATTTCGTGTACTTATCGCCGCCTGCCTCCGGGACAGCTGGCACCCCATCGTTTTAGCCAGTCATATCGAAAGTGGTGCTTCAGTAAAGATCTGGATCAGCGTTTGGGTCTCCATCCTCCTGGAGTTGAAGTGGTGATCTTGTAGTCTTCGTCGCTGCTCCTTGATGATGTTCTTAAAACATCCCCACGTCCACGACGTAGAAAACTGGGTCAAAATTAACCTACCAGTTACTAGAATACTAGAGCAGGGGTAATTTCTACTGACCGTGAAACCAGTTCCCATTCTGTCGCGGAACAACTTCTCTTATCTAACCCTGTAACTAGGTCAAATATTTCCCATTTAAATGCAGGACTGGAAATTACTGCATTTGATGTCCTCGTAAAATCCGTTTACACCGACAGGCTACTAAACATTGAATGACTATCTGGAAACTGTTCTACCCTCCGGAAATCGAAAAAAAGATATTCTCAAAAGTTTAACGTCTTGAATAACTGAAATGCAGACTGAGCGCCTTAAAACAAAGTTCAAGTCCCCACACGATCAAGAAACATAAGTTCTAACCCGCACTCGCGTAAATAATACTTCTATCGATTTTACCTGCACAGAATCTCGCCGAATAATAGGGTAGCTAGCTCACGCGCTCATCGCTTTTATCAATTCGTCCCCTAAGACGCCGTTGTATCCTCGATCGGGGTCATCACTCCCATAGACCAATGCCTAGCCAAAATGACGGTGACGCTATCATATCATTGGTCCAGCACATCGTGCTCGTAATGCTTACTTCATACGTATATTTCCAACTCCTGTAGCCTCTCGCTGGGCCTCCAAAATGTTTTCCGTTGGTCTGCCTTTGGAGTTCTATTGTTTCCTTGTTCTGCTTTGTGTACGTCATGTCAAAATTCCTCCTTCTAAACTTAGCTAGCAAGCAAACAAATCCGAGCTCCAAGCTCCCTGCAGAAATTGCGACATGTACTGCTGAATGTAGATGTTCCCTGCCATAACTGAGACTTAATAAAAATGAAATGTTCTCTTTACATTCGAATAAATGACTGGTTAATTAAATGAGTGCTTCAATAAGTGTTCAATACTAGCTACCTTAAAACCTGGTAAACCTAGGGATTCTGTCAACAGCTATAGACCATTTGCCTTAATGAGTGTCTGCTCTAAGCACTTAGAACGGTTTATCTACAATAGAATAAGTCCTCTAAATTTTAAAATCATTCCTTTCGAACAGGCTGGTTTTAGACCTCAACGTAGTTGAGGAGATCAGGTGCTTGCTCTGACAACACATCTTGAGATAGGTTTTGAAAAGCAATTAAAGACTGGAGCAGTGTTTATTTATCTAACAGCTGCATACGATACAGTGTGGAGAGAAGGTATTGTGTGTAAGTTCTTTAAAATGACAAAGTGTACGCAAATGCCGGGTCTGACTAACAATATGCTCTCAAATAGAATTATCCAGGTAGTCATGCATACAAATCACAGGACAATAAAGGTACTTAACAATGGTCTACCTTAAGGATCTGTTCTCTCTCCATTACTGTTTAACCTGTATATTGCAGACATACCTGTCACGAGCTCTCATCAATTTGCTTACGCCGAGGATCTGGCAATAATTACTCAGCATGTGGATGCTAATGTGATAGAGATAACTTTAAGTGCAGACTTGGATGTTCTGTGCACATACTTCAAAACGTGGTGCTTGAAATCAAGCCCTAATTAAACGGAAACTTGCCTCTTCCATTTAGATAACCGGCAAGCGAATATCACCTTGAAAGTGTCACTTAATGGAAGTCTTCTCCGTCACAATGCCAACCCCAAATATCTTAGAGTTGACATTGATGCTTTCACGGCCCGTACTTATAGATATGATACTGTATGGGCTTTTGGGCTTATGCCGTGTCAAGAAAATAAGGTGAAATACTTCATCGAAACAGACTTTCAACGTATTAGGTCGTGTTACGTACATGTAGTACGTGTTGAAGAGATGTTAAGTACAGAACAAAAATGGCCAGCCGGACACCAGTGGGATCCGAACCCACAACCTCCCGATTTCGCGTCGGTTGCTCTACCAATTGAGCTATGGTCGTGAAAATTCAATATTCATTGAAATACTTTACGTTTCGCAGATGGCATAAGCCCAAAAGCCTATACAGTATCCTGTCTATCTTAGACTTGCTTTCGACCGAACGCTATCGTACAGGAAACATATAACCAACCTAACAGCCAAATCAAGGACATGCAACAACAACATCCACAAACTTGCTAGCTGCACACGGGAAGCTTCTACATCTACTTTGCGTACTTCAGCCATGGCGCTGGTGCTTTCCACAGCTGAGTACTGTTCTTCAGTTTGGATCAACAGCTCTCATGCTAAGAGGGTGGACACGGTCCTGAATGAAACAATGCGTGTCATAAGTGGCACAGTAAAATCTACTCACCTTTTCTGGTTGCCGGTGCTCAGCCACATAGAACCTCCTAGAATTAGAAGATTGAATAACTTGGTTAGAGAATACAACAAGATATTAACCAATCCTGATCTCCCCATCTATGAAGATGTTACCGTCAGATTCAGCCGCCTCAAAGCAAGATCTCCTCCTATTCAAACAGCACAGGAACTTGTTAGGAAGGATTTCAATCCAAAAGCTGATTGGCAACAAGAGTGGAACAGCGTAGCTCCGACTCAGTGGCGGACATTGATCAGTTATAAGAATCTTCTAGCTGGCTTTGCTTTGTCCCACAAGACATGGGTAGCCCTCAACAGAGTCCGTACTATCCACGGAAGATGTGGATCAATGATGTTTAAATGGGTTATGAGATCTTTTCCAGCCTATGACTGTGGTGCAATTAAGTAGACTATCGACCATTTGTCACCGAATGCATTGGAAGGGCATTCGTTGGATCCATCCAGGATTGTGTGGTATCTTTTGCTCAGGCCTACAATGGCTAGAGAATTTAGATCTAACTCTTTGAACCCTTTTGCTTGCATGATTGTTTTCAATGTTATAATGTGTATACTGTATCTTGTAATTATGTGTATAATATGTTGTGCTAACTGTTCATGTTTATTTAACCCTGCATTGCTTGCACGCGGAATCATAGTCCGCACACTGCTACTTTTCTCTTTCCTCTACTTATCTTTGACCGTAGGAGACACGTGATTTCAATACCTTCCTGTCAACAGTTCCCATGGGTCATTCTCTCGTTTCGCTTCATTTTGTGCGGTAGTAATGAAATAAGTAGGTAATGCGGACTCACAGTCCCGCGCGACTATTGCCGTAGAAGATTCCTAATTGTTGCTGCTTGTGTATGTATTGTCAGAGGGTTATTTTTGTACGTAGTCGGACTTCAATTGGAGGGTATTATGTCACAATTTGTGCTTCTCGAACATATTGATAGTGCTTTGTTGTAAGTTAGGGATCTTTCTCTTTCATTTTAGAATGGACCCTTACGGGAAACAGGCTGAAAGACTGCAGAAACTGATAAACGATGTTCTAGCAGAAACCGATTCAGAGAGTGATTGTGTTGATGAAAGTGGAAGTGAGGAAGATACCGATGAAGTGGAAATCCAGAGTGAAAATTCAGACACAGAGCAAGATATTTCTGACAGTGGTGAGACGGGTGACAGGCGTGTTTGTTTACCATATGGTCCAGTGTATATAGGTAAAGATCAAGTCACGAAATGGAACAAACACGCACCGTGCAAAAACGTACGAACGAGGCCAGAAAATATAATAAAGCATCTTCCTGAGTGAAGGCCACAGCAAGGGAACTGAAAACTCCTCTTCAAATTTGGAAGTACTTTTTACGGACGAAATAATTAATACTGTACCGGGCGGTACACCTCCACGCCGCTAATTCAAACTTTGCGCCAGTTGAAACTCCTCTGCTGGAGGAAGTCTGAACTTTATCTACTGTGTTAATTTTCAAGTTTCTCAGAAGATGTCACTACTTGGAAATTTTGAAGTTTCTGAACTGGGTCGTTTTCGACGTAGTTTTGTTCTGCCTGTAGTAAGAAGTGTGAACATTCTCTTCTAGAGGACACTACTGAAGAACTACAATTGTGCACCCTGGTGCGAAGTGAAAGAACTATGTTTTTGGAGAAAATTTGAATTCATAAGTTTGTTCTTTGTTAAATTTCTTGCAGTCATGGTTTAAGTTGGCAATATTAACCCTTTCTTTCCCAATCCCGAATTTCTCGAATTAATTTTCCACCAATAATGTGTTTTTTCTTCATCTTGTGTAGGGGTTTTCTTGGTTAACCAATAAAATTCTTGTGGGAGGGTGTTCTCATTCCTGAAACGCCTCGAACTTTCCACGAGAGTATATAAACTGATGATTTTAGGGTCTCTGCGCCACTTCAGTAACATCTTTCAGTGTGTAAAGTACGTAGCAGGGGGCGGGAAGCGCCTCTTTCTTCGGGCAGCAGTTCATCCACAAGGTAATGGCCGTTTAATAACTTCTTTTCTTGCTAGCTCAGCAGTTTAACTCTCGGGGCAGGTCCGAAGCCTTTTACCATGTAACTTCCCTTAAAATGTAAAAACACTTGGTATCTATTCTATCTTTTTAAATTACAAATCGGGATAGAGAGTGCTTAACCCTCTCGAGCTCCCACTCATATTGCATTGAGGTGAACTTATTTTCACAACTTTTTCTTCCTTAACGTAATGTAAATTGTTCCTTCTATAAGTCACCTCTTTAGTATGGGATTAGCCCTTGCATTAGCGGCCTAGAGCCAGATTAGGTTTTAAACAAAATGTATTAGGAGTGCAAGTACGCCTCCTCTCAAGTTGGTATTTTTGAGGCCATGTAATTTTCATATTTCTTTACTTAATAGGCCTCAGTAGGTTGGGTATTTTACCCCTGTGTTTATGTCCTTAGAGGACAACTTGAAGGTGGAGTTTGGTGTGGCCTTTGATAGGCTTAAATTTTAAGAGCGAGTTGCTCTTTCTTGAAAAAGTGCGTTGTTGAATGCCTCGAGGAGGCTTTACCGTGTAAAGAGGAGCAAGTGCTCCTAGGCATGTTTGGGGTCTTCTGCCCCTTTGTTGACTTCTGTATATCGTAAGGTTGGGCTTATAGCTCAAGAATTGGGTGTCTGGCTCTCGGAGCCCGAATCCTGTAATCTCTGTAATTGTACCTTTTCGAATTGTGTTTCGGCTACTGTGTACCTGTTCAATTTGTTATTTCTTATTCTTGATTTTGAAAAGAAAATATAACCTTGTTAAATTTTACCTTAACTTTAATTTCGTAGTTTGAGACCCGTTCACCCCCGCACCTTCTTTCACCTCTGCTGTTCCACAGATACCTCGGAACAAGTGGTAGCAGAGCGTAGTTGAATGGGTCTCAATTTAGCCCCTTTTGACGGCTAAACATTGCTTTGATTACAACCATAACTATTTTGTCAGTTGCTGGAATTTTTACTTTTTCCTTTTTCAAAATTGTTCTGTCATCATGCCCGGCCCTCGCGATGTTCTCCATCTTAACTATTTGCGCAAGGAGGAGTTGATCTATGAGTTAACTATTAGAAATGTGCAATCTGGAGGCACGGTTGCGGTAGATAAAAATAAGCTTAGAGAGTCCCTTGTTTTGCCCATTTCCATCCCCACTTTGGGAGAGAAAGAAATTGACGACTCTCTTTCCACGATCACTGACAATACTACTGAGCTAGCATCTGTAGTTAGTTTTTTGAAGAGAATGATCCTTCTCCTAATCAAATTAAACGTGTGCAAGCCAGGTTATTTCATTTTTGTAATAGAGTTAACGATCTGTTGTCTCTGAAGTTGAATGACGTTCAGAGGAAGGAAGCTAGTATGGTTCTTGAAAATCTTTCTGAATTATCCAGTAAGGTTACCCAATTGTTAACTGGGGAAGTTCCTCCCAAAACTGATCAAACCACCACGGTGAATGTACGTAGCGAGGAAGAAACTCCTAAGGGAGAAGTCGATAGGAAAACCGTTGCAGCTCAAACAACCTCTGCCCCATTGGACAACGAGTCTGAACGCCGTACCTCGTTGAATAATGTACGTTCTGAATTAACTTCTTTGCCACTTAAACCTTTACCTACTATGTCACCTGGGTTCAGCAGCTTGCCTCATCCATTAGCAATGTTGCTCAGAGGTATCTCTAAGTTTTCTGTTAATACCACCAGTGAAGTAATTTCATTTTTAAGGTTTTTAGTTGAGTTCCAGGACCATGCTCTTGTTTTTTCTCTTTCTCCATGTCAAATTTTGCAAATCATCTATCCCTATGCAATTGGTATTCTCTCAGACAAAATAGTAAGAGCCATTGCCGAGCAATCATCTATTGAAGAATTCCACGCCCACTTGCTAGCTAACTTCATCCCGGCTAGGGCAAGGTCCTCACTTATTCAGAAGTACTATTATCGTGTACAGCGGTTGGATGAAAACTTGGCAGATTTCATCCAAGATATTAAGTTCTATACTAGGGTGTTTGCTCTTCACTTCCCTGAAGATCAGATTGTACAGGCTATTGTGGAAGGCATTTCACCATCCTATAGGTCATATTTGTGTTTCGCGGCGTGCCCGCAAACCTTCTCTGAACTTGAAGCATTGGCCGTCTCAGCGGAAGGAGTTAGATACGCCGATTCCTTGCATGTAGCGAAAGAACCCCCTCCTTCTTTTAGTAATCCTCGGCCTCCACCTCGCCGACCAGTCACACCCCGTAAATGTTATGCTTGCGGGTCGCCTGACCATCTTCGCAATAAATGTCCACTGGTCAAATCTAGTAGGGCAAGTAATGGAGCTGGTTCATCACAAGGTTGTTTTAAATGTGGGGCTTTCTCACATATCGCCAAGAATTGCCCAAATTCGAATAGCACCCCCTCCTGCTCAACTTCTGGCGCAAATTCCACCAATGCCAATAATAAAAAGTGACTAGTGGCTTCGGCTGAGTCGACTAATCCATCTTCCCGAGGCTCAGCCCCTGGTAAACAGGTCGAAAATTCAGGGAAAATTCAGTCCTCAAATTCATCTTTTGAATGCCCCAAAGAATGTCTTAGGATTGCGGCGGATACCCCCGCACCCGTACCTTTTCTCAAAATTGAGTTAAATAATGAGCCTATAACAGCTCTATTAGATTCAGGCAGTGTTTGTTCTATTATTTCGGCTGAATGGTATTCAGAATTGAAATCTGTTTGTAAGCTTCCTGACTATTGTTTGTCTGCGATCCAATATGTTTCGGCTAATTCATCTCCATTAGAAATTCTAGGTTCTTTACATGTCAAAATTCGTATTTTTAAATTTACATGGAAAATCAAATTGTTTGTGGCTAAGCACTTGTCTTGCCCCATTATATTGGGAGCTGACTTCATTTCTCACACTGGTCTTGTGCTCGATCTTCAGAGTAAGTCGTGCACATTCAAATTTGCTTCCAATTGTAAAATCCCCTTGTTAAAGTGTAATTCTGTATCATGTTCCTCTATTTCGCCGACCCAGGATGAGATGTTATTAGACCTTAGACATCTACCTGAGGAGCAGGCTGATAGTATTCGTAAATTGTGTCAGTCGTTTCCAGAGGTGTTCTCTGATACTCTTGGTGTTACTGACCTTATTGAATACACAATTGAGGTCACGGATTCGATTCCTGTCCGTTTTCCACCTTATAGGCTATCTCCACCTAAAATGAAGGCTCTGAAAGAAATCATCGGTCAGATGTTGAAGGATGGTATTATTAGGCCCTCTAAGTCGGCGTACTCTTCGCCTATTTTTCTAGTCCCGATACCCCAAGGTGGCTTCAGGCCTGTCATTGATTATAGGGCTCTCAATCGGAAGGTGGTGTTACAATCTGTGCCCCTTCCTGACCTTCATTCTTGCTTTTCGTGGTTTCGTAAAGCTAAATTCTTCACCATCTTGGACCTGAATCAGGCCTACAATCAAATTCCCCTTGCCGAAGAGTCTAAACATCTTACAGCGTTTGCCACGGATTGGAATTTGTATGAATACAACCGCGTGCCTTTCGGGCTCCCCACGGGAGCAGCTGTACTCACTAGACTGCTAGATAGGGTCTTCTCCGACATCAAATTTGAGTACTTGTATCACTACCTGGATGATGTCGTCGTATTTTCGGAAACCTTTGAAGAACATCTAGATCATCTGCGAGAAGTTCTCAATCGCCTTCGTAAGGCTGGGTTAACTGTTAAGTTGTCCAAGGTTGCCTTTGCTAAGCCCTCCATGTCATTCCTAGGGCATATTGTGTCACCTGATGGTGTTGCAGTCGATCATTCTAGAACACAGGCCATCCGTGATTTTAAACCTCCCAAGGACATCAAAGGTATCGCCAGGTTCATTGGTATGGTGAATTTCTTCAGGAAGTTTATTCCTAACTTCGCTAATAGAGCGGCGCCCTTGAACCGTCTTCGTAGGAAAGGCATCAAATTTGAGTGGGGACCTTCTCAACAAGCCGCTTTTGAAGATCTTAAATTAGCTCTCTGTAAAGCCCCTGTTCTTGCTATGCCTGATTTCTCAAAGAAATTCATCGTCCAAACCGACGCGTCGTCGTCGGCGGTAGCTGCAGTCCTTCTTCAAGAGACTGAACTAGGGAGGCGACCCATCGCCTATGCATCTAGGACTCTATCGGCTCAAGAAGCCAAGTATTCCATCTATGAGCTCGAAGGTTTGGCAGTCTTATTTGCCTTAGAAAAGTTCCGTCTCTATCTGGAACATGTCAAATTCGACCTGGAGACAGATAATCAAGCCTTAAGCTGGGTCTTAGGTAGGCCGCGTCGTACTGGTCGTATAGCCCGTTGGGCCATCCGTATTTCTGCCTTCCAATTTGAGGTTAGGCATATCAGAGGCACTGAAAATGTCGTTGCAGACGGACTCAGCCGTATGTTTTCCAGCGACGTCGAGACCCATGAACCGGTCGATAGTTCATCACCTCCCGAGTCCATACTATATGAGGTTAATGCCATCTTAACAGATGCTCCCATGCTCTTTAGGGACATTGAGAAATATCAGCGTGAAGATCCGACGCTGGCTCCGATAATGAAAACCCTTTCTTCTGGGGAACATGTTGTCCCTTATGTACTGAGGAATGGTGTTCTATGTTGCCCGTCGAGGCATGATAAGATGATGAAGGTTGTCGTTCCAGCTGTTCTTGTACCTATGATCTTCAAGTACTATCATGAGACCCCATTAGGGGGGCATCTTGGAATCTTTAAAACTCGTGAAAAGATTCTTGAAAGGTTCATCTGGAAGGGTATGGACGGTGAAATCCGTGAACTAGTAAAGGCTTGTAAATCTTGTTTGCTTAGTAAACGCACTATGTCCACCAAGGTAGGCCTTTTGTCTTCTCATCAGGCTTCGCGCCCCATGGAACGCCTGTATATTGATTATGTAGGACCCTTCCCCCAGTCAAAGGGAAATGCCAACAAGTTCATCTTTGTATGTGTAGATGGTTTTACAAGATTTTCCTGGTTATTTCCGACTAAGTTGGCTACCGCTCAGTCCACCATTACTTGTCCAAATTCTATCTTCGCTTCTTTTGGTCCGTGTCAATATATCGTGTCTGATAATGGTAAGGCTTTCACATCTAATCTTTTCCGTAAATTCTGTTTTGACCTGTCCATCTCTCATGTGACAACTTCTGCTTATTATCCTCAACCATCTCTGGCTGAACGGGTTAATCGTAATCTCAGGTCCGCGCTTATTGCCTATCATCATGAAGATCATTCTAGGTGGGACACGTCCCTGCATTGGTTAGCTTTTGCTTTGAATTCGGCGGTTCATGAATCTCATAAGTTTACTCCAGCTTCTTTGATGTTCAAGTTCGTTCCCAACACGCCGCTCTCTAACCTCTGGTCTCTGAGTGACATTCTACCCGAGACAATAGATCCAGATAATATTAAAGATCTTTGGAAGAAGCCTAAAGCCAATCTTAAAGTGTCTCATGAAAAGGTTAGGGAAAGATATGATCGTGGACGGAGACCCACCAATTTGAAGATAGGTGACCAGGTGATGGTCAAAAATTTTGTTCCCGCGGGCAAGCTTGCCCCCAGATTTCATGGGCCGTGTATAATTCTCGATTTTCTTACGCCGGTCACATTATTATTAAGCAATCCAGCCACCGAGAGGATATTTAGGGTTCACCTGCCGCAGGTGAAACCGGTATAATTTCTGTGCTAACTTGCTTCATATGATTTTGAAAGAAATATGAAGGTTATATTTTTTGAGGGGTTTCACTTTTAAGGCCTTCTGCCCTTTCTATAATATTTTTTTATATTTAAGCATTTATTGTAAACCCTCCCCGCACAGTTAAACTGCCATCCTGTCCTTGCCACGGCCATTACCACGCTCCCGTCTCCTGCTCCACAACACACAGTGGCTTGCATATGAAAAGAATTTATCCACGCCGCTGGCCCCTCAACCTCACCACAATGAATGTACCCTACTATCATTCTGGTTCAACAAAAATTCTGCCGTCGAGCTTTAATGTTTCAGTGCCCCCGCAGCCGCGCGGCGCCGTGCCGCGACTGAGATAGAGGAAGGGCCCCCTCTACTCCAGTGAGGTCGACCTGTGCACGGCGAGCTGGAGCCCTCCTCCCGGCCAAGGCTGATGTGCGGCGCACAACCTGCTACTTGCCCGCAGCCTGTATATGTTCGCCGCGGGCGCGGCGTGCTTCGACACCTCTACTCCTCTCATAGTGCGGGCGAGCGGTATCTCAGGGTACTTGAGGGGTCCGAGCGGCCTCCTCTGGACTCAAGCAGCGGCGGCTGGCCTGGCCGTCAAAGTCATCGGCAACTGATATATTTAGTCAGTTACATGGACGTTTCACATCAACAATTATTACCTTTTTGGATTTTACCGCAATATCTGGTGGACTTAGAAAATTTTCTTCTCTTTCAAGAATTTAAAGTTTTTCCTTCTGAATTCAACTTCTACAAACATAAAGACGTTACATCAGCAATATCTATAAAGAATTTTGAAACTGGATCAAACCAAATTTAGAAAATTTTTATAAATGCTTCTGCAATTAATCTCCATATCAACATCATAACTTGGACCTTGTTTTCAAACAAATTTCCTGTGTCACCCCTGGAGGGACTTTTGGCGGGGGGGGGTCTGTACCGGGCGGTACACCTCCACGCCGCTAATTCAAACTTTGCGCCAGTTGAAACTCCTCTGCTGGAGGAAGTCTGAACTTTATCTACTGTTTAATTTTCAAGTTTCTCAGAAGATGTCACTACTTGGAAATTTTGAAGTTTCTGAACTGGGTCGTTTTCGACGTAGTTTTGTTCTGCCTGTAGTAAGAAGTGTGAACATTCTCTTCTAGAGGACACTACTGAAGAACTACAATTGTGCACCCTGGTGCGAAGTGAAAGAACTATGTTTTTGGAGAAAATTTGAATTCATAAGTTTGTTCTTTGTTAAATTTCTTGCAGTCATGGTTTAAGTTGGCAATATTAACCCTTTCTTTCCCAATCCCGAATTTCTCGAATTAATTTTCCACCAATAATGTGTTTTTTCTTCATCTTGTGTAGGGGTTTTCTTGGTTAACCAATAAAATTCTTGTGGGAGGGTGTTCTCATTCCTGAAACGCCTCGAACTTTCCACGAGAGTATATAAACTGATGATTTTAGGGTCTCTGCGCCACTTCAGTAACATCTTTCAGTGTGTAAAGTACGTAGCAGGGGGCGGGAAGCGCCTCTTTCTTCGGGCAGCAGTTCATCCACAAGGTAATGGCCGTTTAATAACTTCTTTTCTTGCTAGCTCAGCAGTTTAACTCTCGGGGCAGGTCCGAAGCCTTTTACCATGTAACTTCCCTTAAAATGTAAAAACACTTGGTATCTATTCTATCTTTTTAAATTACAAATCGGGATAGAGAGTGCTTAACCCTCTCGAGCTCCCACTCATATTGCATTGAGGTGAACTTATTTTCACAACTTTTTCTTCCTTAACGTAATGTAAATTGTTCCTTCTATAAGTCACCTCTTTAGTATGGGATTAGCCCTTGCATTAGCGGCCTAGAGCCAGATTAGGTTTTAAACAAAATGTATTAGGAGTGCAAGTACGCCTCCTCTCAAGTTGGTATTTTTGAGGCCATGTAATTTTCATATTTCTTTACTTAATAGGCCTCAGTAGGTTGGGTATTTTACCCCTGTGTTTATGTCCTTAGAGGACAACTTGAAGGTGGAGTTTGGTGTGGCCTTTGATAGGCTTAAATTTTAAGAGCGAGTTGCTCTTTCTTGAAAAAGTGCGTTGTTGAATGCCTCGAGGAGGCTTTACCGTGTAAAGAGGAGCAAGTGCTCCTAGGCATGTTTGGGGTCTTCTGCCCCTTTGTTGACTTCTGTATATCGTAAGGTTGGGCTTATAGCTCAAGAATTGGGTGTCTGGCTCTCGGAGCCCGAATCCTGTAATCTCTGTAATTGTACCTTTTCGAATTGTGTTTCGGCTACTGTGTACCTGTTCAATTTGTTATTTCTTATTCTTGATTTTGAAAAGAAAATATAACCTTGTTAAATTTTACCTTAACTTTAATTTCGTAGTTTGAGACCCGTTCACCCCCGCACATTCTTTCACCTCTGCTGTTCCACAGATACCTCGGAACAAATACAATAGCACAAAACACTAACCTAATTATTCAATCGCAGAAAGGTAAATATGCTAGGGATAGGGTTTGCAGGAACACGACCACATCCGAAATTCACGCTTTAATTGGCTTTCTCTACCTGGAGGGAATCCTGAAAGCTAATCACCTCAATCTGAAAGATTTGTGGAAGACTGATGGCACAGGGGTAGAGATATTCAGACTTACAATGTCACTGAGTAGATTTCGTTTCCTTTTCAGGTTATTGCGTTTTGATGACACGTCAACACGAGAAGAAAGGCTGTAGTATGATAAATTAGCTCCTATAAGGAACATATTCGAAATATTTGTTACCAATTGCAAATCTGCCTACACTCCATTTGAATACATGACAATAGATGAAAAGTTAGAGGCTTCCCGAGGAAACTGCAGGATTAGGCAATATATACAGAGTAATCCCAACAAGTATGGAATCAAAATATTTGCTTTATGTGATTCCAGGATGTATTACACATTGGATATCGAAGTATACGTTGGCACACAACCTGATGGACCATATTCTGGGAATAATGCTCCAACTGCTGTAGTACAAAGAATGTGTAATTCACTCAAAGGAAGCGGTACAAATGTCACCGTAGACAATTGGTTTACCAGTCTGCCGTTGATTGAAACACCCAAACGTGAGTTCAGACTTACTTTAATAGGTACTATCAGAAAGAACAAATAGGAATTGCCACCAGAGCTCACACAGCCAAAACGTCCGCAGAAGTCAAACATGTTTGCTTTCAAGGAATCATGTACACTGCTTTCATATATTCCAAAGATGGGCAAGAATGTGTTAGTTATGTCTAGCCTCCATCATGCTGATGCTATTGACCAAGAAACTGGCACCGAGCTCGATAGCTGCAGTCGCTTAACTGCGGGCAGTATCCAGTATTTGGGAGATAGTAGGTTCGAATCCCACTGTCGACAGCCCTGAAGATGGTTTTCCGTGGTTTCCCATTTTCACACGAGGCAAATGCTGGGGATGTACCTTAATTAAGGCCACGGCCGCTTCCTTCCCAGTCCTAACCCTTTCCTGTCCCATCGTCGCCATAAGACCTACCTGTGTCGGTGCGACGTAAAGCCAATAGCAAAAAAAAAAAGAAAGAAACTGGCAAGGCAGAAATGATAGTTACGTACAATAAAACCAAAGATGGTGTAGACATGGTGGACAAGATGGGCTCTGTTTATAACTGTGCATGATACACACGCCGATGGCCTATGGTAATTTTTTACTCCATGCTGAATGTGGGAGGAATTAATTGTGTGGTAATCCACACAGAAAATAATCCTGATAACTCCACGCCCCGCAGGGAGTTCCTTCATTGCATGTCCTATGAACTTGTTGCGGAACATGTGCGAAACCGAGCTACCTTAAATAATCTGCCCAGTAATATACCGTCAAGGATCTGTGAAATTCTCAAACTTGAACCTAGAGGACGCCCTCTTGAGAATTCTAGCCACCACAGGGGTCGCTGGGCTTTCTGTGACAGGAAAAAATAACAGACCTACCAAGTACAGTTGCAAGAAGTGTGATAAATATTTGTGTCTCGAACATGCAACAATTGTGTGCTCCGAATGTTTGGAGAATGTAGACAGTGACTAAAATATGCTGAAAAATGTTAATTCTGTATTATGTCTAATGTATTACGTGTTTATCTGTGACAACAATCTATTTCGTGGCTATCTCCTGGGTCGATAAAGTGATTATTAGTTTAACATTGTTCTAAAACAATTCGACATTTGTGATTGTTGTATATACTTTCAGAATGATTAAACATAATTTTAAATTAGTCATTGTACGTCGAAAATGTATTTTCGCTGTTAGTTTCATGTTAACAACTCTTAAATCTATTTATATCTACGTGCGGAACCACAGTCCGCCGCGATTACTCACGGTACGAAAAGGCAGTGCGACTACTGCAAGGTTTAATCTTTGTATTGTGTACGTTACCATACGCTAATAATAATAATAATAATAATAATAATAATAATAATAATAATAATAATAATAATAATAATAATAATAATAATAATAATCGTTCTTCTTCTTTTCCTGCCGCTTTTCCCACACCTGTGGGGTCGCGGGTGTGAACTGCGTCGCACATGTGGATTTGGCCCTGTTTTTACGGCCGGATGCCCTTCCTGACGCCAACCCTCTATGGAGGGATGTAAGCACTATTGCGTGTTTCTGTGGTGGTTGGTAGTGTAGTGTGTTGTCTGAATATGATGAGGAGAGTGTTGGGACGGACATATACACCCAGTCCCCGAGCCAGAAGAATTAATCAGGAGCGATTAAAATCCCCGACCCGGCCGGGAATCGAACCCGGGACCCTCTGAACCGAAGGCCAGTACGCTGACCATTCAGCCAACGAGTCGGACAATAATAATAATAATAATAATAATAATAATAATAATAATAATAATAATAATAATAATAATAATAATAATAATAATAATAATAATATACGGAAATATTTACATTGGGTTAATCACATAAACGGAATTTTTTAATATTTTTATATATATATATATATATTTTTACAATTTGCTTTACGTCGCACGGACACAGATAGGTCTTAGGCAACGGTGGTATAAGAAAGGAGTAACAGGAAAGGAAGCGGACGTGGCCTTGATTAAGATACAGTCCTGGCGTTTGTCTGGTGTGAAAATAGGAAATCCTGGAAAACCATCTTCAGGGCTGCCGGCAATGGGGTTCGAACCCACTATCTCCCGAAAGCAAGCTCACCGCTGCGTGACCCTAACCACACGGCCAACTCGCTCGGTAAACGGGATTGTAAATAAACGTTACATAGAGGGGTTATAGTAATGATGTAAAGGAGAGGGCGTATAAGTCTCTGGTAAGACCCCAATTAGACTATGGTTGCAGTGTATGGGACAGACACCAGGACTGCTTGATACGAGAACTGGAAAAGATCCAAAGGAAAGCAGCGCGATTTTTTTCTGGATGATTTCCGGCAAAGGTGCAGTGTTACGAAGATGTTGAAAACTTTGGGCTGGGAAGACTTGGGAGTAAGGAGACGAGATGCTCAACTATGTGGTATGTTTCGAGCTGTCAGAACAGGGATGGCGTGGAATGACAACAGTAGACGAATAAGCTTGAGTGGAGCTGTTAAAAATAAGAAAGATCACAATATGAAGATAAGGGTGGAATTCAAGAGGACAAATTGGGGCAAATATTCATTTATAGGACGAAAAGTCAGGGATTGGAATACATTATCAAGGGAAATAATCGACAAATTTTCAAGCTCTTTGAAAACGTTTAAGAAAACGCTAGGTAAACAATTGATAGAGAATCTGCCACCTGGGCGATAGCCCAAAATGCAGATTGATTGATTGATTGATTGATTGATTGATTGATTGATTGATTGATTGATTGATTGATTGATTGATTGATTGATTGATTGATACCTTCGATAACATAGAATATTTGGCCATCTGCAACTTCAGTTTCTTCATGGCAATTGTTGCAATTTATTATTGTCAGCCTGACGAAATATTAAAAAAAATTGTATTGTTGAATTTCAGGTACCTTCCATAATTCAAACTGATCCTTTCTGAATTTATTAGAAACTGGAGATGAATCCAACTGCTATGTATGTTCTGGTGATGAGGAAGATGTTGAATAGCATGAATACCACCAAAACAGGTTGTGGGTTTATTAAACTTCAGAATCAGAGCTGCTGAAGCTTTTGTAAAGATTGGTACAACATGAAGCAGACCATCTTTCAAGTTGTCCGACTCGTTGGCTGAATGGTCAGCGTACTGGCCTTCGGTTCAGAGGGTCCCGGGTTCGATTCCCGGCCGGGTCGGGGATTTTAACCTTAATTGGTTAATTCCAATGGCCCGGGGGCTGGATGTTTGTGCTGTCCCCAACATCCCTGCAACTCACACACCACACATAACACTATCCTCCACCACAATAACACGCAGTTACCTACAAATGGCAGATGCCGCCCACCCTCATCGGAGGGTCTGCCTTACAAGGGCTGCACCCGGCTAGAAATAGCCACACGAAATTATTAATCTTTCAAGTTCAGGTACACCACGAACCTACTACGCTGGCGTAGCAGGGGGAGAGGTGATACTCCCACGTGGCGTGTCCCAGGTGGCGGATGGGGGGGGGGTCCTAACCGGCTTGCCGGCGGACTTGAGGGAAATAAAATACCTCTCGCAGACCAAACACTCTACCCCCTGCGGGTGGGGGACGCACATGTAGAATACACCGGCGGTATCCCCTGCCTATCGTAAGAGGCGACTAAAAGGGGCGACCAAGGGATGATTGTCTTAGAACCATGAAACTCCTTTTGATTAGTACCATCACGCGGGGAACGCCATGGGTCGTCTTTACTTGCGAGTAGTACCACCATATTAGGTACGAAATAGGTTTGTGATTAGTATAAGCAGTGAGTAGGTTCTCCGGTGGGTTTCCAGTACCCGTGAGTCGTACCCATGTGAGCAACACTGCGGGTCTGGGCGTTGCCTGTGAGTTGTACCACTATATGAGCGACACCGTGGGTCTGCGTTGCCTGTGATTAGTACCCATTGTGTGAGGAACACCACGGGATAGTACGTGTCCCTGTGGTTAGTACACCTAGGTGGGGAACCTCATCGGTTTGCGTTGGCTATGAGTGGCGCCATTGTGTGAGAAACACCATAGCTCTGCGTTACCTGTACGACGTACAATACTTGTGAGTAGTACCATCATGTGTGGAACACCGTGAGTCTTCGCTACTTTTGATTAGTACCCCAACATGACATATACCATGGTTCTACTTTACTAGCGATAAGTACCATTCTGAGGGACTTGACCTGGATTTTGGACCCCTTTAGGCATCAAGCATCCTCGATTCAGGATTGTCTTTATAAAGTGGTCAGTAATACTATTATTTATGATCTTTTCTGAGTCGCATCCACTGGTTTTTTATTGGTTTTTTTGAGTTTATGTCCATCCATTCATTCTTCATGACATTTTTTTATTTTAGTCAGTGGATGATTTTTAACCTTTTGTTGTCATTTCATTCCGTACCATTAGGGGCCGATGACCTCGATGTTAGGCCCCTTTAAAGAACAAGCATCATCATCATCATCATCATCATCAGTTCAGGTATACAAAAGGCAATATGCAGAGAGGAGGTTACTAAGAAAAATCCAGCTAGGCGACATTGATAATTTGTCTTCATATGATGGCAATAAGGAGCCCACAATGTGTAAGCAGCCCAATTGCACTAAAGATATACATTTGCCGTGTGTGGCACTACATGGGGCTCTTCGGCTGACAGTTTACGCACAACCGCCCTCAGTATGGTTTTCTCAACAGCTGAGTATCGCTCTCCAGCGTGGCTCAACAGCAGCTACAAGAAACTTGTTGATACTCAGGTGAATCAAGCAATGAAAATTGTGACTGTCACAGTCAAATCCATATGTACATTCTGGCTACCGGCAATGAGTCACATTCCAGCAGCAGAACTCAGACGTAAGCATGCCTTAGTTCGAGAGTATAGAGTAGAGAGTATACACCAGGACATAATTGCTGCTGAACCAGAAGATGCGTTCGCGGAACCCACACATGAGGACAGCGAGACATTTGGTGGGTAATAATTTCAAAGCCCTGCAAACCGGGAAGAAATAATTGGTGGGAAAGTTTCCAGGACATTATAAACACCGCAACAAAATCAAGTGGTTTCCATCTGCTCCGGAATATTTGGTCAACCCTAAACAGGATTAGGACAAACCATGATCTTCTCCACAAATGGGGACAAGTTCCCTCACCAGAGTGCAGTTGCGGTGTTCCCAGGCAGATTATCCGGCATTCATATAAAGGCAAATTCAGTGACTTCATGGAAGCAGCTAAATAAATAAAATCCCGTAAAAATTTTTACTTCTATGTAAATAGAATTATGAACTGCTTTGTAGATTTTCGGACACTAAAGGGGCAATTATATTCAGGCGGTGAAAATTCATGATGAAATGTAACATTTTCTCTCTAAGTGTAAAGGAACATTATTATCCCATGCAAATACTGTAAATTATTCCATGTAAATAAGCTTAAATAACATCCTACAAGTTAGTTAGGTTATTATCTGGCGCAAATACATCGATTATAGTGCTCATATACCCTTTATTTCCTCCTAACACTGACTGAAGTGTTTGGCTTTAGTGACGTTCGAGACCAAACGTACGGTGTATTGAACACGCATGCACAGAAATAGTGTCCCGACATAAACAATACATACTGCCCAACTCAAGTATTGAAAGGAGGAGAGGGCATGAAGCGCTAGTGTTGAAGGCCAGTCAAAAAGAGGGGAAGAGTGTGAACGGGTAGTGTTGAAGGCACAGTGTGTGTGTTGCTATACATCCACCACTGTGCCCATTCCAATCAGAACAGTCTTCTAGCGGGCTGTCCACCTGCAGCAATGAGTTAAGCGAGGAAATGTGGGGAAGCTATGCTTTGTTTATATCGGGACACCATTTCTGTGCATGAGTGTACATGTTCTAATTTCAGAACCGTGCATTTCTGGTGGACCAAATTTTATGTACAAATTATAGAGACTGTTTACATTGAAACTATAGTGATAAAAAGAAGAATGTCCAACCAAAAGAGAGATTTCTCTTGAATTTGTGATAATTTTATCTTTTACCCTCAAGTGTTTCTTTCTTATTATCACTAAGATTGTCTGTCGCTAGTATTTTATTGACTATTTCCCAAAGGTTATTAGTACTGCTCAACCTACTTATAAAATAGTACCGAGCAAGTGGCTGTGCGATTTGGGTCACACACCATTCAGCTTTCATTCGTGGGACAGTGGATTCGGACCCCACTGCCGGCAGCCCTGAAGATGGTTTTCCGTGGTTTCCCATTTTCACATCAGGCAAAAACTGGGGCTGTACCTTAATTAAGACCATGGTCGTTTCCTTCCCACTCCTAGCCATTTCCTATCGCATTGTCGCTATAAGAACTATCTGTGTTGGCGCGACGTAAAGCAAATTGTAAAAAATTAAAAAATCTACTTCCCTTTTTTTAATAACGTTCCTGGAGTGTAATTTGTAATCTTCCAACAGTGTTTCCGGTTAATGCTCACATCCCATTCTTTTAGTAAGTTTCTGTTGTTTTCTAACGTTTAAGATTGAGGAAGTTCCAGTGTCATCCATAGGCACGTTTGTCTCTTACTGTTTAAGTTACCTTAGATGTTTAATAAACACTGTACGGTTTTCCATCCAGTTAACTTAGTTACAATTAGAATAAATAGTTTACGGATAATTAGCCAAATGAGATCTTACACTTTTAATACCTATCGATTACTGTATTTGGCGAACGTTGCCTGCTTGTGTTGTTCCTAATCAAAATGTGTAAGACACAGGGTGAAGGGGTTGGTTTGTAACAAACGCCGGGTGTTGATTCCTGGGATCAAAACAAGAACAACTATCCCTATGAACATACACTGGCGGAAAATGAAATCTCAACACCGAGAAAGAGTTTTTCTAGATGAAAGAAATTCGGGAGACGTGTCTGCACATCTGAAAGATGACGCCTATTAAAATTTGGGCGCTAGTCAACGAAGAGTGGTGCTAGTAGCGCCAATATGGGCTTGCAAAGCAAGTTTGTTTAAATACGTATTTTATACCCTTTTGTTTCCTAGTGGCTTTACGTCGCACCGACACAGATAGGTCTTATGGCGACGATGGGATAGGAAAGGCCTAGGAGTTGAAAGGAAGCGGCCGTGGCCTTAATTAATGTACAGCCCCAGCATTTGCCTGGTGTGAAAATGGGAAACCACGGAAAACTATCTTCAGGGCTACCGACAGTGGGATTCGAACCCACTGTCTCCGGGATGCAAGCCCACAGCCGCGCGCTCCTAACCGCACGGCCAACTCACCCGGTATTGTACACTTTGTGAGCGTTAGTCATCGTCCGGTGTTGACGTTGTGAGGCACAGTAAGTGTGAACCAGACAGGCCTTTAAGGTAACGAAGACGGCAGTATGAGTAGCTTACTGAGTTTGAACGGGACCGTGTAATAGGTCTACGAGAAGGTGATTATTCTTTCCGCGATATTGCAGAAAGACTTGACATGGATGTAGCCACAGGGTATCGCTGTTGGCCAAAAATGGTCACGGGAAGGCACTGTCTCAATAAGGACCGGGATCCTCCACGCACGGGGCACTACGGAGAGGGAAGACCGCCGTATTCGACGCTTGGCTGTGATGGATAGTATCGTGCCTGCAGCAGCCATTAGAGGTTCAATTTACTCAAGAGTGACACAGAAAACTCTAGCAAATAGATTACTTGAGGGTCAGTTCCGAGCCGGACGTCCTGTAGAGTTTACGTCACTAACTCCGAATCAATGCCATCTACGACTTAAATGGAGTAAAGCTAGAGCTCATTAGAGTGTGGTGTGGAGATCTGTTGTGTTCTCTGGTGAGAACTGCTTCTGTTTTAGTACCAGTGATGGCCGTAGGTTGATAAGGAGGAGGCCAGGTGAACACTTGGAACCAACCTTTCTGTGGCGTCGACACACTGGACCTACACCAGGAGTTATGGTAATTGAACCGGTTTTGCTACCATTCATTCGCAGTATTCAAGGGGGTGTTTTCCAATAGGAGGCGCTTGTCCTCATACCTCTGCTGTCATCCCACGTGCTCTACCGAGTGTCACCCAGTTGCCTTGGCCTCCGAGATCACCAGACCTTTCGCCCGTTGAGAACATATGGGACATTATGGGAGGACAAATGAAGCGTTATCCGAAACCAGCATTAATCGTCGTTGATTTGACTGAGCAAGTGCAACAAGCATGGCAGTCTATTCCACAAAACAACATACGGCACCTGAACGACGGTCATTAATGTACCATCGTGCGACATGTCTTCTCACGCATACTTCAACCTGTGGCCTGGAGAATTTAATCAAATAAATAAATTACCTATACAATTGCTTAGCCTACGTTGTATTCATCTAATGTCGTCTTTGTGTTGGTATTTCATTTTCCGCCGTGTGTGTCCTACAATGTGTTAATGTCGAGGCACAGGCGTTGTATAATGGCCACTATAATACTGATGTTTTCGTCGTCCATTGTCCGTTTTGTTCACCGACGGGACCACTTTGGGAAGAGACGGTATCATAAACTTGCATAACACGCACACAAGCAGGCAGTTGAAATTTCCCATGGTACGGTTATCGCTAATCATCAACTAGGTTTACAACGCTATGTGTGGCGTAGTACTGTCCCTGATCAATTGATCGGCCCATACATGATACCCCGGTGACTGAATGAACCAGTGTATCTGACCTTCTTGCTGGGCACGCTGCCTGTACTACCGGAACATGTGTCTCTAGCAGTTCACCGCGCCTTGTGATTCATACATGATGGGGCTTCAACACACTTCAGTTTCCATGTACGCTGATATTTGGACAACACCTTACCATTACGGTAGATCGGGCGTCGATGCCCAGTGTATTGGCCTGCCTGGTCTCCTGACCTTAATCCACCGGGCTTTTATTTGTGGAGGCGTTCTAACCCGCGGTAACCTCCCACTCCCCGGCTACGCCTATGGACTGTTGACATGAAATATGGGACCAGGTACTTGGAACATAAAGTATGAACAACGTTCTGACGTACTGTCTTATTATGGATACGGGAGCTTTCAGTGTGCGCATGCCCAGGTAAATGAATGTTCCATTCCGTACACCGAAGCATCTCCTCGTTGTGACTAGCAGTTTGGGAACAGTTCTTCTTGTTCCCAGCGGGAGCTCTATGGTTAACATGAGCTTATCCATGTAATACGGACTGGTATGGGGCTGCCTATCCCCCTGTAGATGGGGTTGGGGGAATAGAATACACCTATTGTAAGAACCTGGGTCCCTAACTGAATCTGTCACTGCTTCCACTTAGCTGTTTCTGGCTCCTCACTTTATTTTTTCCCATCCGACCTCCCTTGGTCAACTCTTGCTCTTTCCCGCCCCCGGCGGTAATAGGTTTGTGAGACGTACGGAGTCTTTCATTTTCGCGCCCTTCCTGGCCCTTCCCTTCCTTTTCACAATACCTTCATTCTCCGAAGCGACAGAACTTTTCCTTTACCTGTCCGTTTCATGTCAAGAAAGGATGGTTGCCCAGCTGGACAGTTACCACAACCTAGGGCGCTCGAAGTGGGCCAAGTTGCTCCTAATAGAGATCTTGGTTGGTACAAACATTTCTTGTTCTGTTACGTAAGAATGTCAAAGCAGATGTGCGTTATCCGGAGGCCCGATGTTTTGTTCTGATATTTACCATTCATGTCAATTACAGTGGGTTAGATGTGAACCGCTTAATACCAGTTTCCAAACACGATGACGCACTGCTAGTAATTGAACAATGGCACGCGGGTGCTTTATGATTGTGAAAGATAAGATAACGACACTACAGCAGTACCCGCCATTCTTACTTCTTTTTACAAGTTGCTTTACATCGCACCGACACCGCTAGGTATTACGGCGACGATGGGATAGGAAAGGGCTAGGAGTGGGAAGGAAGCAACCGTGGCTTTAATTAAGGTACATCCCCAGCATTTGCCTGTTGTGAAAATGGGACACCATCGAAAACCATCTTCAGGGCTGCCGACAGTGGGGTTCGAACCCACTATCTCCCGAATACTGGATATGGCCGCAATTAAGCGACGTCAGCTATCGAGCTCGGTATTCTTACTTTGTAGGCTATGCATAGACCTTCATCTCGGAAGCTCGTCGACCCTCAACAACTCCGCTATCAGTTGTCATAGACGTCAGAAGAGGTGAACTGGCAAAGTAAGGAGTGAGGTGATTTCCAGTTGCTTTCCCCACCGAGGCAAAACTTGCTGATAGGCCGCTTTCACACGAAGCAATTAATGGCGACAATCCGTTGCCACGACCGCTTGCCTGTACGGAGAAGTGGACAAAACTACAAGCAACTCGGCCGTGGTGGTTCACACAACTCCCCATTGTCAATCGACAAATTGGTATCTACAACTGCTTGCTTTGCTAATCCACACGAAAAATAAATGCAGGGCAAAGGCAATGAATGTGCATCCTATAGAATCAGGAACACTTTGAGAGAGGTCGTTATTATTATTATTATTATTATTATTATTATTATTATTATTATTATTATTATTATTATTATTATTATTATGCCGTTCCTTCTGCAGCCAGTCCCTGCTATGAATGGTGTGAAAATATTGCTCATAGGGTCAGTTGGTGCATGCATTTCAGTGGGCTTGGCAGACTGATATGTAATAGCAACTTCTGGCTTGGTGAGGAAAGCAACGGGAAACTACCTCACTCCTCATTTCCCTAGTACGCCTCTTCAGTGATGCCTAGGCCATCTATGACAGCTGATGGCGGAACTGTTGAGGATCCAACCAGCCTTCGGGCTGAGGACTAAACATACATTATCATTATTATTATTATTATTATTATTATTATTATTATTATTATTATTATTGTTGTTGTTGTTGTTGTTGTTACGGGGTTGGGTGAAAGAAGGTGCCGGGTTGAATGGGTCTAACTACAATGTCAAAATATAATTTAAACTGAAATGGAAGGTTATGTTTTTGAAAAGCAACAAGTTAACAAATTCTCACTTAGTGAGATAACAATGACCAAAATAGAAAAAATCCAAGATTCCAGTACTTTAACTCTCTTGGGCTACAGGCCCTTAGTTTTACAATTTTTGATTTCCCAGCTCAAATTTACAAACAGCACAAATTTACACAAGGGCAGAAATCCCTCCATACATGGAGCGCTTGCTCCTAACACACAATATCAAGCCTCCCAGAGGCACTTTTACAACACTTGAAAAGAGCGAACGTGCTCTCAGTTCTCCCAAGCCTACTCAAGGCAACATTACATGAAAATCTACTAATCGCAGGCCTTACAAGGCA
Source organism: Anabrus simplex (assembly GCF_040414725.1). Taxonomy (NCBI): domain Eukaryota; kingdom Metazoa; phylum Arthropoda; class Insecta; order Orthoptera; family Tettigoniidae; genus Anabrus; species Anabrus simplex. The sequence goes on along the minus strand of NC_090270.1, from coordinate 226,022,954 downwards.
CTATTTACAAATTTGAAACGGGGGTATCTTGTACCCAACCTATTGGGCCGTTGCGGAAACAAGCAGGTTAAGTAAATGGCCCGAAACACAAATTGAATGGAGGCGTGTACTTGCACTCCTAGATATGCATTATTAAAACCTAAGGGGCACTAGGCCGATGAAACAGGGGCTATTCCCAAACTATGGAGGTGACTCGTGTAAGAATATTTTACCACACTACAGAATGAAAAACAGCAATAAATATAGTCACCTCAAACCAAGATGAAGGGGAGCTCGAGAGGGTACATCACTCTCTATCCCCGGTTTACAGTTAAAGATTTATGAAATTTTTACATGAGCTGACAGGAGATTTACATTTTAGAGAAGTTGGTTACATAGTTAAAGTTTCGAACCTTTCCCTCGGGTTAACCTGCGGAGCAAGCAAAAAAGTAAGATGTTAGATGGCCATTACCTTGCTGAAGAACTGCTGCCTGAAGAAAGAGGCGCCTCCCGCCCCCTGCTTGACACACACGCTTAGTTAGATGACGATCCAATGGCCAAGAGACGTGAAAATCCGCAGTTTATAAACCATCGGGGAAAGTTCGAGACCTTTCATGAATAAACCAGCTACACCCTCTCACTTTATTGGTTAAATTCAAAAGTACCACTCAGAATCGAGGAAGAAGCCTGTGATAGGCGGAAAATTAATTAGAATACAGAAATTAGGGATTGGCTAGATTCAAAACTGGCGGAAAGATCAATATTGCCAACCCAAAAATAAATGAACATCATTTAGTAAAAAAAAAACTTATGAATACACAACTTCTTTAAATCAAAAGTTCTTTCACTTCGCACCAGGGTGCATGATCATAGTTTTTAGCAGTGACATCTATTGAAGAAAGTCCAAACTTCTTGATGAAGGGCAAACAAAACAAATAGAAATTCACACAGTACAGGAAACTTCACGATAACACAATTTCATCAGATTTCTGTAGTGACATCTTCAGAGTAAAGGGTTAAGTAGGTCTAGTTTCAAGTTCACGGTTCCTCCAGCAGAGGAGTTCTTTTAGGCGCAAGATTTAAATGTGCGGCATAGAGGTGTACCTCCCGGTACAATTATTATTATTATTATTATTATTATTATTATTATTATTATTATTATTATTATTATTATTATTATTATTATTATTATTATTATTATTATTATTATTATTATTATTATTGTACCGGGCGGTACACCTCCACGCCGCTAATTCAAACCTTGCGCCAGTTGAAACTCCCCTACTGGAATAAGTATGAACTTTGTCTTATGTGTTAATTTTCAAGTTACCCTGAAGATGTCACTACTTGGAAATTTTGAAGTTTCTGAACTGTGTTGTTTTCGACGTATTTTTGTTTTGCTTGTAGTAAGAAGTGTGAAAATTCTCTTCTAGAGGACACTACTGAAGAACTACAACGGTGCACCCTAGTGCGAAGTGAAAGAACTGTTTTTTTGGAGAAAATTTAATTTCAAAAGTTTGTTCTTTGCTAAATTTCTTTCAGTCATTGTTTAAGTTGGCAATATTAACCCTTTCCTTCCCCTTGTTTTGAATTTAGCCAATACCGAATTTCTTCAATTAATTTTCCACCAATAATGTGTTTCTTCTTCATCTTGTGTAGGGGTTTTCTTTATCCACCAATAAAATGATTGTGGGCGGGTGTTTTCCTTCCTGAAACGCCTCGAACTTTCTGCGAGAGTATATAGACTGCTGATTTTAGGGTCTCTGCGCCACTTCAGTACCATCTTTCAGTGTGTAAAGTACATAGCAGGGGGCGGGAAGCGCCTCTTTCTTCGGGGAGCAGTTCAACACCAAGGTAATGGCCTTTTAATAACTTCTTTTCTTGCTAGCTCAGCAGTTTAACTCTCGGGGCGGGTCCGAAGCGTTTTCTACCATGTAACTTTCCCTAAAATGTAAAGACTCTTAGCCTCTATTCTCTTTCAAAACTACATATTGGGATAGAGAGTGCTTAACCCTCTCGAGCTCCCTCTCATATTGCATTGAGGTGAACTTATTTTCACAACCGTTTCTTCCTTAACGTAATGTAAATTGTTTCCTTCTAAAGTCACCTCTTTAGTATGGGATTAGCCCTTGCATTAACGGCCTAGTGCCAAGTAGGTTTTAAACAAAGTGTATTAGGAGCGCAAGTTCGCCTCCTCTCAAATTGGTATTTTAGAGGCCAGGTAATTAAATTTTCTCACTTAGTAGGCCTCAGTAGGTTGGGTATCTTTACCCCTGTGTTTATGTCCTTAGAGGACAACTTGAAGGTGGAGTTTGGTGTGGCCTTTGATAGGCTTAACCTTTGAGAGCAGATCGCTCTTTTGAAGTTTGTTTCTGCGCGCCTCGAGGAGGCTTTATGATATAATTGGGAGCAAGTGCTCCTGGGCTTGATTGGGGTTTTCTGCCCCTTTGTTGAATTCTGTATATCGTAAAGTTGGGCTAATTGCTCAAGAATTGTGTGTCTGGCTCTCGGAGCCCCAAATCCTGTAATTGTACATTCTCGATTAGTGGTTTTGCTACTCTGTACCTGCCATTATTGTTATTTCTTGTTTTTTGCTAAGAAAATATAACCTTGTTAAATTTTAAATTCACTTTAACTTCGTAGCCTGAGACCTGTTCACCCCCCGCACCTTCTTTCACCTCTAACTAGCACGGAAAACTCCGTAACAAGTGGTAGCAGAGCGTGGTTGAATGGGTCTCAATTTAGCCCCTTTTGACGGCTAAACATTTTTTTGATTCGAACTCTAACAATTTTCTCAGTTGCTGGAATTTTTAAATTTTCCTTTTTCAAAATCGTTTTGTCATCATGCCCGGCCCTCGCGATGTTCTCCATCTTAACTATTTGCGCAAGGAGGAGTTGATCTATGAATTGACTATTAGAAATGTGCAATCTGGAGGCACCGTTGTGGTAGACACAAACAAGCTTAGAGAGTCCCTTGATTTGCCCATTTCCATCCCCACTTTGGGAGAGAAAGAAATTGACGACTCTCTTTCCACGATCATCGAGAATATTACTGGGCTAGCATCTGTAGTTAGTTTTTTTGACGAAAATGATCCTTCTTCTAATCAAATTAAGCGTGTGCAAGCCAGGCTATTTCATTTTTCAAATAGAGTTAACGATCTGTTGTCTCTGAAGTTGAATGACGTTCAGAGGAAGGAAGCTAGTACGGTGCTTGAAAATATTTCTGAATTATCTAATAAGGTAACTCAATTGTTAACTGGGGAAGTTCCTCCCAAAGTCGATCAACCCACCACGGTGAATGTAGGTAGTGAGGAAGAGCCTCCTAAGGGAGAAGTCAACAGGATAACCGTTGGAGCTCAAACGATCTCTGCCCCATTGGACAACGAGTCTGAACGCCGTGCATCGTTGAATAATGTACGTTCTGAATTAACTTCTTTGCCACTGAAACCTTTACCTACTATGTCACCTGGGTTCAGCAGCTTGCCTCATCCATTGGCAATGTTGCTCAGAGGTATCTCGAAGTTTTCGGTTAACACTACCAGTGAAGTTATTTCTTTCTTAAGGTTTTTAGTTGAATTTCAGGATCATGCCCTTGTTTTTTCTCTTTCTCCATGTCAGATTTTGCAAATCATCTATCCCTATGCAATAGGTATTCTCTCAGACAAAATAGTAAGAGCCATTGCCGAGCAATCATCTATTGAAGACTTCCACGCCCACTTGCTAGCTAACTTCATCCCGGCTAGGGCAAGGTCATCTCTGATTCAGAAGTACTATTATCGAGTACAGAGATTGGATGAAAATCTGGCTGATTTTATACAAGACATTAAGTTTTATACTAGGGTTTTTGCTCTTCATTTTCCTGAAGATCAGATTGTACAGGCTATTGTAGAAGGAATTTCACCATCCTATAGGTCATATTTGTGTTTCGCGGCGTGCCCGCAAACCTTCTCTGAACTTGAAGCATTGGCCGTCTCAGCGGAAGGAGTTAGATACGCCGATTCCTTGCGTGTCGCGAAAGAACCCCCTCCTTCGTTTAGTAATACTCGGCCTCCACCTCGCCGATCAGTCACACCTCGTAAATGTTACGCTTGCGGGTCGCCTGACCATCTTCGGAACAAGTGTCCATTGATCAAATCTAGTAGGGCAAATAATGGAGCTGGCTCATCACAAGGCTGTTTTAAATGTGGGGCTTTCTCACATTTCGCCAAGAATTGCACAAATTCAAATAGCACCCCCTCCTGCTCAACTTCTGGTGCAACGTCCACCAATGTCACTAATAATAAGTGACTAGCGGCTTCGGCTGAGTCGACTAATCCATCTTTCCGAGGCTCAGCCCCTGGTAAACAGATCGAAACTTCAGGGAACGTTCAATCTGCAAATCCATCTTTTGAATGCCCCAAAGAGTGTCTTAGGATTGCGGCGGATACCCCCCCACCGGTCCCCTTTCTCAAAATTGAGTTAAATAATGAGCCTATAACAGCCCTATTAGATTCAGGCAGTGTTTGTTCTATTATTTCGGCTGAATGGTATGCAAAATTGAAATCTGTTTGTAAACTTCCTGACTATTGTTCCTCTTCGATCCAATATGTTTCGGCTAATTCATCTCCCTTAGAAATTCTAGGTTCTTTACAGGTCAAAATTCGTATTTTTAAATTTACATGGAAAATCAAACTTTTTGCGCCTAAGCACTTGTCTTGCCCCATCATATTGGGAGCGGACTTCATTTCTCACACTGGTCTTGTGCTCGATCTTCAGAGTAAGTCGTGCACATTCAAATTTGCTTCCAATTATAAAATCCCCTTGTTAAAATGTAATTCTGCGTCATGTTCATCTATTTCGCCTACCCAGGATGAGATGTTGTTAGACCTTAGACATCTACCTGAGGAGCAGGCTGATAGTATTCGTAAGTTGTGTCAGTCGTTTCCAGAGGTGTTCTCTGATACTCTTGGTGTTACTGACCTTATCGAATACAAAATTGAGGTCACGGATTCGATTCCTGTCCGTTTTCCACCTTATAGGCTATCTCCACCTAAAATGAAGGCTCTGAAAGAAATCATCGATCAGATGTTGAAGGATGGTATTATTAGGCCCTCTAAGTCGGCGTATTCTTCGCCTATTTTTCTAGTCCCGAAACCCCAAGGGGGCTTCAGGCCTGTCATTGATTATAGGGCTCTCAATCGGAAGGTGGTGTTACAATCTGTGCCCCTTCCCGACCTTCATTCTTGTTTTTCATGGTTCCGTAAGGCCAAGTTCTTCACCATCTTGGATTTGAATCAGGCCTACAATCAAATTCCCCTTGCCGAAGAGTCTAAACATCTTACAGCGTTTGCCACGGATTGGAATTTGTATGAATACAACCGCGTGCCTTTCGGGCTCCCCACGGGAGCAGCTGTACTCACTAGGCTGCTAGATAGGGTCTTCTCCGACATCAAATTTGAGTACTTGTATCACTACTTGGATGATGTCGTCGTATTTTCGGAGACCTTTGAAGAACATCTAGATCATCTGCGAGAAGTTCTTAATCGCCTTCGTAATAGGGTTGGGCACTATGTCCCTGTTTCGGGACACTGTGCCGGTGCACCGTTATGTTCCGCTGTTCCGGAACACGGAGTGTCAATTGCTCCGAAACATTCTCAAGCGAGACCGAGATATTGACTTGCTATCCCGTCAGAAGCGCCCTTCCCCTTCGCCTACTAGCTGACTGTCGATACCGGCCGTGTGCACTTTGTTCTAGCGCCTGACACTCAGGAACCATCATCGGCTAAGTTAGCGTGCTGGCCTTTGGTCACAGGGGTCCCGGCAGGGTCGGGAATTTTAACCATCATTGGTTAATTTCTCTGGCACGGGGGCTGGATGTATGTGTTGTCTTCATCATCATTTCATCCTCATCACGACGCGCAGGTCGCCTACGGGGGTCAAATCAAAAGACCTGCACCTGGCGAGCCGAACCCGTCCTGGGATCTCCCGGCACTAAAAGCCATACGCCATTTCATTTTTATCGGCTAAGTTTGTACATGATCGCGTAGCAGGATATTTAGCCACCACACTCTCCCTCTGCTTGAGCTTTTCAGAACTTACGATTTTCACTTTCCTCGAGTTCAGAGTGTATTGTGAACAGAATTACAGGCTCAGTGATATAATTGAACGCTCACAATGCTATCGCTTGCCCAATTTGTAATCGGTTCTAATGCTACTAGGTACACATTCATTATTTCTAACACCTTAAAGAGAAACTAAGTCGCTAATATTATTCTGAAACACATCTACATGACTTGTAAATATCACTTCTTCACCTGAATGTTTCGTCTTAAAATGACAATTCAAGTTTTCCTATAATTAAAGGATGTAGAACATTCTGACATACTGAGCCCACCAAGTTATTCACAACTATTAGAGAATTAAATAATACACTTCACTAGCTTAAGTGATGATTTCACTGAACATTCTGAAAGAAAGAAACTCAAGTCCACGTTTTAACAAACTTCACCTCATTACCGCAAGCTACAGTTAACTGATTGGAAGCATCTTTTCACGCGGGATCTTCGAGAATGCTTACACTATAAGAAAGAAAAGAAAGAGAGTCTTGTGTATAATAAAATGAAGTACGGGTACAACATACTGGGCACACGAAGTTATACTTAGCTATTTTACATTTAAATAATACACTAGTTTAATTGGTTTCACTTCGAGATTCGCAGTAATCAAAGGTAAGCGGGACCTGTGACGACACGATGCGTTCGCACTATGAGTCAAGTGACACCGGATATAGCCGATGACGGCTCGTGACGGCTCCTGAGTGTCAGGCGCTAGACGGAAGTGCAGTGTGCCCGTGCCGCCGCCAGTCCCGCCATGTGCTGCTCGTGTTGGAGTGTTCCGTGTTCTGTCATATCCTCTTTGTTCTGTGAGTTCCGTTGCAGCCTGCCACTGGCCTTCGGTAGTAAATCGGTACATGCGAATAACTTAATGTGTTCTGTTTTGTGTTCAACTGTTCTATAAGTGTGTTTTCATTGAAGCCTAGGAATATACACCGTACAAAGGACGGTAAACTTTCCATGATGTCGCACCGGAGTCCTGTTTGGGACTTTTTTACTAGAATAAAACCCGACAGAGTGAAATACAATATATGTTTTTCTATTTTGTGTGCAAAGGGATCTTCAACCGGCACAATGTCCGACTCGTTGGCTGAATGGTCAGCGTACTGGCCTTCGGTTTAGAGGGTCCCGGGTTCGATTCCCGGCCGGGTCAGAGATTTTAACCTTCATTGGTTAATTCCAATGGCCCGGGGGCTGGGTGTTTGTGCTGTCCCCAACATCCTTGCAACTCACACACCACACATAACACTATCCTCCACCACAATAACACGCAGTTACCTACACATGGCAGATGCCGCCCACCCTCATCAGAGGGTCTGCCTTACAAGGGCTGCACTCGGCTAGAAATAGCCACACGAAATTAAATTAACCGGCACAATGACGAGACATTTCAGACTTAAACATCCCACAACAGACATTTATCAAAGTAGTTTCTTATCGGTGCATCATGACTCAGAAGACGAAAAGGCAACAACTGAAGCTTCAAGTCCTGTGCCTGCCACATCTGTTCAAGTAATAACTGGACAAACCTATCTTCCTGTGTCGCTAATGCAAGCTGTTTCATCATCATCTACCACCAACACTACTACTGCTACTACTACAACAGGTACGTCCCATCATACACTCGAGTTAAGCACATTAAGCAGAGGGAAGGTACAAAGATTGAAACAAAATAGAATACAAGCCTATTCATCCAGGCCTATGTCAACAACTAAGAAAGAGAAACTTGAACAGTTGTTGAAATGGATTGCAAAAGATTTTTTACCTTTCAATATAGTTGAGGCTGAGGAGTTTCAGAAGTTTTTATCGATGTTGAATCCTAATTATAGTATCCCAAGCCGTAAAACACTTTCGAATAGTCTCTTGAATAAACTCTATGACACAACATTGCAAGATGTCAAGGCTAACATGTCAGAAAATGCTTCATATGTACCCTTACAACAAATGGGTGGATTTCATTGAAAAATGAAAACTATATAGCAGTTACCGCTCATTTCATATGTAAAAGTGATGGCACACTCTCTTCAAAGCTTCTGTCCTGCTCAAAGTTTGTAGGAAGACACACAGCAGACAACATTGCCGAAGAACTCAAGAAAGTGGTAATAGAATGGGATCTTCAGGACAAAATCGTGGCCTGCACAACAGATAATGCTTCAAATATGGTTAGTGCGGTTCAGAAGTGCAACTGGTGGCACGTTCCGTATTTAGCGCATAGTTTGAATCTAGTAGCACAATCAAGCGTGGAAGAAATAAGGCCAACGAGAGAGAAGGTAAAACGTATTGTCGAATTCTTTAAAAGGAGCCCACAGTCCTTGGAGAAACTTCACAGCACTCAAAAACAGAGGGTTATCCTGTTCTGACTCTAAAGCAGGACTGTCCAACACGGTGGAACTCGACATACAAGATGATGAATAGAGTGATTCAGACCAAAGAACCACTACAAAGTACTCTTGCAATAATGAACAATAATTCTGTGGAAGTTTTAAACAATGAAGACTGGTTCATAATTGAGAAATCAGTTGAAATTCTTCGGTGCTTCGATGAAATGACGAGGGAAGTCAGCAGTGAAAAGCACGTTATCCTTTCAAAAATTGGATTGATGAGTAGGAACCTTCGAACTCATTACCAACAGCTGCGAGAGGTGGAATATGACAGTCCGGCCATTTCTCGACTCCTTGGCAAGATATGTGAAGAACTGACAAGTAAAATTTGCAATAAGTACCACAATATAAATATAATGTGGGAAGCAACACTTTTAGATCCACGTATGGTTTTATGAAGGATGAAAGCAAACTTAAAGAAATAAAGGAAAAACTTATTAATGATGCCGCTACCGTTATTGGCACTGCACACCAACAGACAGCTGTTAACACATCAGGTGGAACACAAGAGCCCTCATAAAATGAGAGTCAGGCATATGGGTCTACAGTATCATTTTCGAGCATACTATGGAAAAACTTTGATGCAGGCGTTGAAGAGCTCGTTCAAGCGCCAACTGTTAATCCAAAAACAGTAAGTATCATACAGATTGATAAGTATTTAAATATGCCTCTTCTGCATAGGTTAGAGAATCCTCTTCAATGGTGGAATGACAACAAAGATACCTTGCCAGCCCTCTACGACTTAATGAAGAAGAGACTTTGCATTATGGCGACATCAGTTCCCTGTGAACGAGTGTTCTCAAAGCAGGGACAGACCATCACAGAAAACCGTACACGTCTGAAAAGTGACAAAGTTTCTAAAATCATGTTCCTGAATGAAAATATGCCGTGAACATTTTGAGCACCATTTAAAGTGTTGTAGCCTATTGGAAGATTAACATTTGTCGGTAGTTTCACTTAATTTTTATTTTCGTGCTCTCCTTGTACAGTATATAGTGTTTAATTTTTATTTTCGTGTTCTCCTAGTACAGTATAATATAGTGTTTTATTTTTATTTTCGTATTCTCCTTGTGTAGTATATACTGTTTAATTTGTATTTTAGTGTTCTGCTTTAATATCGTGTACGTAAATAGAGTACCGGTACTGACGAATATATATATATATATATATTGCTAGTGGCTTTACGTCGCACCGACATAAATAGGTCTTATGGCGACGATGGGACAGGGAAGGGCTAAGAGTGGGAAGGAAGCGGCCGTGGCCTTAATTAAGGTACAGCCTGGTGTGAAAATGGGAAACCACGGAAAACCATTTTCAGGGCTGCCGACAGTGGGGTTCGAACCTACTATCTCCCGAATACTGGATACTGGCCGCACTTAAGCGACTGCAGTTATCGAGCTCGGTAAATATCTCTTTAATTGTGCGAGTATATGTTTAATTAGTGAAAATAACATTGTGACATTTGTAAACACATCTACTGCCAGTGTAATTATGACAGGTGTATTTCAGAATGAATGAAGACATTCTTATCCTAAAAACATTTTAGACATGATATTTCTGGGTGCATATTTCAGATTTTCGACTGGTTTTTCACGTGCCGTGAAGTTTTATCCTGGCCCTAATTACAATACCTGCCGATACATTCAACTGGTGGAAATATCCTTAGATTAGTTACTTTTAAACACCTGTACTGCCATTGTAACTGTGTTATCTGTATTTCGTATTGACCGAAAAATTTTTGTCCTAAACGCAGCCTTTAAACGAGATTATTGTGCGCGAATTTCAGTGTTCCAACTGTTCGTTCGCGTTTCGTGCAGCTTTATGCTGGCCATGGCCATTAGAAACTACACACAGCGCGTTCGATACACTGATACAGGCATAGTCCCGCTGGCCCGGAGCATGTAATGTTGCCTCTCGAAGTTCTCTCTACTGCGCAGTGCGTAGTTACAGCCCCGCGTCCGAAGTGCCCACTGCACACAGCCAAGGCCAACTAGTTTATCTAGTGCCGCCTTCGACACAGCACGTTCGTTACAGGCACATTCCAGCTGACGCGGAGCATGTCATGTTGTCTCTCTCTCTACTATGCAGTTGTTACAGTCCCGCGTCCCATGTTGCGGCACTCTGTACCGAAACGCTCCGCCTCCAAGCTCCTAATGTTGCGGAACAACTGAATGTTCCGGTCTGCCCAACCCTACTTCGTAAGGCTGGGTTAACTGTTAAGTTGTCCAAGGTTGCCTTTGCTAAGCCCTCTATGTCATTCCTAGGGCATATTGTGTCACCCGATGGTGTTGCAGTCGATCATTCTAGAACACAGGCCATCCGTGATTTTAAACCTCCCAAGGACATTAAAGGTATCGCCAGTTTCATTGGTATGGTGAATTTCTTCAGGAAGTTTATTCCTAACTTCGCTAATAGAGCGGCGCCCTTAAACCTTCTTCGTAGGAAAGGCATCAAATTCGAGTGGGAACCTTCTCAACAAGCCGCTTTTGAAGATCTTAAATTAGCTCTCTGTAATGCCCCTGTCCTTGCTATGCCTGATTTCTCAAAGAAATTCATCGTCCAAACTGACGCGTCGTCGTCAGCAGTAGCTGCAGTCCTTCTTCAAGAGACTGAACTAGGGAGGCGACCCATCGCCTATGCATCTAGGACTCTATCGGCTCAAGAAGCAAAATATTCAATATATGAGCTCGAAGGTTTGGCAGTCTTATTTGCCTTAGAAAAGTTCCGTCTCTATCTGGAACATGTCAAATTCGACCTGGAGACAGATAATCAAGCCTTAAGCTGGGTCTTAGGTAGGCCGCGTCGTACTGGTCGTATAGCCCGTTGGGCCATCCGAATCTCTGCCTTCCAATTCGATGTCAGGCATATCAGAGGTACCGAAAATGTTGTCGCTGATGGACTCAGCCGTATGTTTTCCAACGGCGTTGAGAACCATGAACCGGTCTATAGTTCATCTCCTCCCGAGTCCATGCTATCTGATGTTAATGCCATCTTAACAGATGCTCCCATGCTCTTTAGGGATATCGAGAAATACCAACGTGAAGATCCGACGCTGGCTCCGATAATGGAAACCCTTTCTTCTGGGGAACATGTCGTCCCTTATGTTTTGAGGAATGGTGTTTTATGTTGCCCATCGAGGCATGATAAGATGATGAAAGTTGTCGTTCCAGCTGTTCTTGTACCTATGATCTTCAAGTATTATCATGAGACCCAATTAGGAGGGCATCTAGGCATCTTTAAAACTCGTGAGAAGATTCGTGAAATGTTCATCTGGAAGGGTATGGACGGTGAAATCCGTGAACTAGTAAAGGCTTGTAAATCCTGTTTGCTTAGTAAACCAACCATGTCCACCAAGGTAGGCCTTTTGTCTTCTCATCAAGCGTCGCGCCCCATGGAACGCCTGTATATTGATTATGTAGGACCCTTCCCCCAGTCAAAGGGAAATGCCAACAAGTTCATCTTTGTATGCGTAGATGGTTTTACAAGATTTTCCTGGTTATTTCCGACTAAGCTGGCTACCGCTCAGTCCACCATTACTTGTCTAAATTCTATCTTTGCTTCTTTTGGCCCGTGTCAATATATTGTATCTGATAATGCTAAGGCTTTCACATCTAATTTATTTCGTAAATTCTGCTTTGACCTATCCATATCTCATGTGACGACTTCTGTTTATTACCCTCAACCATCTCTGGCTGAACGGGTTAATCGTAATCTCAGGTCCGCGCTTATTGCCTATCATCATGAAGATCATTCTAGATGGGACACGTCCCTGCATTGGTTAGCTTTTGCTTTGAATTCGGCGGTTCATGAATCACATAAATTTACTCCAGCGTCTTTGATGTTCAAGTTTGTTCCCAACACGCCGCTCTCTAACCTCTGGTCTCTGAGTGACATTCTACCCGAGACAATAGACCCGGACAATATTAAAGATCTTTGGAAGAAGGCTAAAGCCAATCTTAAAGTGTCTCATGAAAAGGTTAGGGAAAGATATGATCGTGGACGGAGACCCACCAATTTGAAGGTAGGTGACCAGGTGATGGTCAAGAACTTTGTTCCCGCGGGCAAGCTTGCCCCCAGATTTCATGGGCCGTGTATCATTCTCGATTTCCTTACGCCGGTTACGTTGTTATTAAGTAATCCAGCCACCGAGAGGATATTTAGGGTGCACCTGTCACAGGTGAAACCGGTGTAATTTCTGTGTTAACTTGCTTCATATTATTTTGAAAGAAATAGGAAGGTTATATTTTTTTTCTCTCTCTGAGAGGTTTCACTTTTAGGCCTTCTGCCCTTGCAATCTGTTTCCTTTAAGCTTAATTATTTTTTTTGTAAACCTCCCCCGAACAGTTGAACTGCCATCCTGTCCTTGCCACGGCCATTACCACGCTCCCGTCTCCTACTCCCCACACACTGTGGCTTATAAAATGCCATGGATATCTGCACGCCACTGGCCCCTCAACCTCTCCACAAAGCCTGTGCCCTCAAAAAAAAATGATGATGGTCCAACAAAATTCTGCCGCCTAGCTTTAATGTTTCAGTGCCCCCGCAGCCGCGCGGCGCCGTGCCGCGACTGGGATAGAGGAAGGGCCCCCTCGTCTCCAGCGAGGACGACAGGTGCACGGCGAGCCGGAGCCCTCCTCCCGGCCAAGGCTGATGTGCGGCGCACAACCTGTAACTGGCCCGCGACCTGCATGTTCACCGCGGGCGCGGCGTGCTTCAACACCACTGCTCCTCTCATAGTGCGGGCGAGCGGTATCTCAGGGTACTTGAGGGGTCCGAGCGGCCGCCATCGGACACAAGCTGCAACGGCCGGTCTGGCCATCCAACTTAATCAACATCGAAATATTTAATCAACTACATGGACATTTACTATCAGCAATTACTACACTTGGGAATTCAACAGCAATATTTGGTGGACTTTGAAAATTTTTCTTCACTTTCAAGTATTAAAAGTTTTTCTTCTGAATTCAACTTCTACAAACATAAAGACATTATTTCAACAGTTACTACAAGAATTTTGAAACTGGATCAGAACAAATTTAGAAAATTGTTATACTTCTGCAATTAATCTCCATATCAACATCATAACTTGGACCTTGTTTTTAACGAATTTCATGTGTCACCCCTGGAGGGACTTTTGGGGGGGGGGAGGTCTGTACCGGGCGGTACACCTCCACGCCGCTAATTCAAACCTTGCGCCAGTTGAACCCCCCCCCCCTACTGGAATAAGTATGAACTTTGTCTTATGTGTTAATTTTCAAGTTACCCTGAAGATGTCACTACTTGGAAATTTTGAAGTTTCTGAACTGTGTTGTTTTCGACGTATTTTTGTTTTGCTTGTAGTAAGAAGTGTGAACATTCTTTTCTAGAGGACACTACTGAAGAACTACAACGGTGCACCCTAGTGCGAAGTGAAATAACTGTTTTTTTGGAGAAAATTTAATTTCAAAAGTTTGTTCTTTGCTAAATTTCTTTCAGTCATTGTTTAAGTTGGCAATATTAACCCTTTCCTTCCCCTTGTTTTGAATTTAGCCAATCCCGAATTTCTTTAATTAATTTTCCACCAATAATGTGTTTCTTCTTCATCTTGTGTAGGGGTTTTCTTTATCCACCAATAAAATGATTGTGGGCGGGTGTTTTCCTTCCTGAAACGCCTCGAACTTTCTGCGAGAGTATATAAACTGCTGATTTTAGGGTCTCTGCGCCACTTCAGTACCATCTTTCAGTGTGTAAAGTACATAGCAGGGGGCGGGAAGCGCCTCTTTCTTCGGGGAGCAGTTCAACACCAAGGTAATGGCCTTTTAATAACTTCTTTTCTTGCTAGCTCAGCAGTTTAACTCTCGGGGCGGGTCCGAAGCGTTTTCTACCATGTAACTTTCCCTAAAATGTAAAGACTCTTAGCCTCTATTCTCTTTCAAAACTACATATTGGGATAGAGAGTGCTTAACCCTCTCGAGCTCCCTCTCATATTGCATTGAGGTGAACTTATTTTCACAACCGTTTCTTCCTTAACGTAATGTAAATTGTTTCCTTCTAAAGTCACCTCTTTAGTATGGGATTAGCCCTTGCATTAACGGCCTAGTGCCAAGTAGGTTTTAAACAAAGTGTATTAGGAGCGCAAGTTCGCCTCCTCTCAAATTGGTATTTTAGAGGCCAGGTAATTAAATTTTCTCACTTAATAGGCCTCAGTAGGTTGGGTATCTTTACCCCTGTGTTTATGTCCTTAGAGGACAACTTGAAGGTGGAGTTTGGTGTGGCCTTTGATAGGCTTAACCTTTGAGAGCAGATCGCTCTTTTGAAGTTTGTTTCTGCGCGCCTCGAGGAGGCTTTATGATGTAATTGGGAGCAAGTGCTCCTGGGCTTGATTGGGGTTTTCTGCCCCTTTGTTGAATTCTGTATATCGTAAAGTTGGGCTAATTGCTCAAGAATTGTGTGTCTGGCTCTCGGAGCCCCAAATCCTGTAATTGTACATTCTCGATTAGTGGTTTTGCTACTCTGTACCTGCCATTATTGTTATTTCTTGTTTTTTGCTAAGAAAATATAACCTTGTTAAATTTTAAATTCACTTTAATTTCGTAGCCTGAGACCTGTTCACCCCCCGCACCTTCTTTCACCTCTAACTACCACGGAAAACTCCGTAACAATTATTATTATTATTATTATTATTATTATTATTATTATTATTATTATTATTATTATTATTATTATTATTATTATTATTATTATTTGTTTACCTTTACATTTTTCAATTATTTCCGAACTTCTAAACCATCGGCTGATGAAGCTGTCTCTTCGACGGACACGAAAACGAAAATTGAAACTTTACAGCGCAAATTGAAAAAAGGGGTCGGACAAGGACGTTCCTTATCTCCATAGCTGTTCAGTCTACATGCACAACAATCAGTAAACAGAGTAAGAGAGGAACTAGAAGTTCGAGTAACTATTCACGGGAATAGAATTGGCATGTTAAATTTTGCCGGTGACAGCATTAATTGCAGAGAGTGAGGAAGATTTACAAATGATTCTTCATGTGATGAATAAAATACTGGAGAAAGATTATAACGTGAAAATAAATTAAGAGAAAACAAAAAAATTAGTATGCAGTAGACGAAAAATAAGACATAGAGAGATAACATTGGAAAACGAAACATTACAGGTTGTATCTGAATTTATATATTTAGGAAGTAAAATCACTACTGATGGAAAAAGTTGTCGTGAGATATTGAGTAGAACTGCTCAAAC
This sequence comes from Anabrus simplex, assembly GCF_040414725.1. Classification (NCBI taxonomy): domain Eukaryota; kingdom Metazoa; phylum Arthropoda; class Insecta; order Orthoptera; family Tettigoniidae; genus Anabrus; species Anabrus simplex. The sequence goes on along the minus strand of NC_090270.1, from coordinate 226,007,263 downwards.
TAAGAATGTTTTTAATAAGAAGAAGAATCTGTTTACAGCAAAAACCATAAGTCTTAGTGTGAGGATACAACTGTTGAAGACCTATGTATGGAGTATTGCTTTGTATTGAAGTGACTCTCTGATATTAGGTGAAGGAAGGGGGAGGGGGGAGATAAGTTAAAATTTGCCGGTGACAGCATTAATTGCAGAGAGTGAGGGGGTGGGAGACAAGTTAAAATTTGCAAAGAGTGAGGAAGATTTACAAATGATTCTTCATATGAAGAATAAAATACTGGGAAAAGAATATAACGTGAAAATAAATAAAGATAAAACCAAAAAAATGAAGCTTGGTGCTATAGGAGATTACTGAAAATTAGTTTGAAAGAAATTGGTCACGAACGAAGAGGCGTTTGGAAGAGCAGGAGAGAGGAAATGTTTTATGATAGAAATAAAAAGACGGCGGGATCATTTAATGGGCGATATACTTAGACATGTTGGGTTAGTGAAGAAAATAACAGAGCATTCCATAGAGGGGAAAAAATTCTAGAGGACGACCTAGATTAGAATACACGAAACAAATATTAGATGACATGAGATGTGATTCCTTCTACGAACTGAAAAGGAAAGCAGAAAAACGTGAAGAATGGAGAGTTGCTCCCACCCAGCCCAAGGGTACGTCCAAGATTCACGCTGGTTTTCTGAGTCAGACAGTCGGCGCCGAGTCGGCACAAGTACCTATATCCTTTGTTGCTAAGCGGGACTGGCCATAATACACCTGCGCGTAGGAAGCCTGCGCACTGGTAGTCTGACTCAGATGTTTACCGGAATGATTAGTTCATTCTGGTTTCAGACAACCTGCCACGCAGGCTGTTGATTTTCGTGTTGAGTGTGCTAATTCACCCAGTTCTTCGTAAGCCTGTGTTCAATTTTTAACAAAATAAAATAAAACGTATCCGAACTCATTCTGAAATATTCGAAAAATCTGTTTTCGTCGGCAAGTAACTGTGGAAAAAGGTGTTTGTACTCCCCGTAAATATATCTTAATTCATTTATTGGATGTATATCACTTCTCATTCGTTTTAACTTGGTTGTAACATTGTCACTTAGCAGCAATAGAGCTGGAGCCTGTTCTCTTGTTAGTTCAATGTTACACTGATCAGTCGTACCTCATATCCTTTTATTTTATGGCAGCCATATCTGCGCTGACAACCAGATTTTATAATGGACACATCCCACCTGCCGCTCGGAGTCAGACAGTCAGCGCCGACTGACTCAGACAACCAGCGAGCATCTTGGACGTAGCCTAACGCCTGATGACCAGAGAGAGAGAGGGATGTTTTCCGTAAGTTTCATTTTATCAATAGGCCCGTTTTTGAATAACGTTAGTTAAATAGTGTTAACGTTTTATTTTATTTCTATTGCCTTCTTGTTTGCCACTTCAGTCTCCTGGATAATTAAAATATATCACTACAGTAAAGGAGATCTGAATTAGAAAGTGGTTTAATAACTTTACAAAACATGCCTCTACGTGCACTCACCCAAGTGCATAACATTAGAGATGAATTTAGAGATTATTTTATGTCTCCAGAAGGAGAGTTATCTTGGCAAAACAATCTATGAAAGCGCCGTTGTGATATTTAAATTTAATTTGTATAGGAATATAAAATAATTTTTATTCTTATTAAATTTCTATTTCATTTTTTCGAACATTACCTATTTCTAATAAGTGTTAATAAATGTGAACGTGTAGTAAGCAATAATATGTAATTGTTTTAAGAAAATAAACTGTACTTACTTCATTACTTGTCTGGCTTTCCCCGACTTCATCGCCGTCAGTGCTTCTGCTTTCTATCGATTCCATCTCTTGCAGCTTACTCTGAACAACTGACCGCACCCTCCTCTCCAAGATGCAAGTGAACACCTTCCCTGGTATACTGGTCAACGAAATACCTCGATAGTTGTTGCAATCCTTCCTGTTTCCTTGATTATAGACAGGAACAATTACTGTTTTCGTCCAATCAGAAGGTACCGTACTAATATTTCATGCTAATCTTGTTACTCTATGAAGCAATTTCATCCCTGCCTTCTCCGTATATTTCACCATTTCAGGTCTAATTTAAGTTATTCCTACTGCTTTATGACAATGGAGTTTATTTACCATCCTTTCCACGCCTTCAAGCGTAATTTCACCAACATCACTGTCCTTCTCTACAAGAGCTCGGTTGTTGGCGACGTCTCCAGAAATATTTTCTTTTACGTTAAGAAGATTTTCTAAATATTTCTTCCATCTGTCCAGTGATTCTCTAGAATCTATTGTGAGTTCACCTGATTTACTCAAAACACTATTCATTTCCTTTTTACCATCCCTCTCTAAGATACTTTATCACTGTCCAGAAAGGCCAACCTGCTGATTGACCTAGTCTTTCCAGGTTATTACCGAAAACTTCTCACAACTTCTTGAATGCAACAACTACTTGTTTCGCTCCTTTCCTTTCATCTACGTGCAATTTCCTGTCTGCATCAACCCTTGTTTGAAGCCATTTCTGATACCCCTCCTTTTTTTACGTTTACAAGCTGCTCTCACTTCTTTATTCCACCAAGAGTTCGCCCTCTCCCATCTTTACACACAGTTGTTCCTAGGCATTCCCTTACTGTTTCTACTACAGCATCCCTGTATGCTGCCCTTTCTCTTTATTTATCCTTAACCTGCTTACTGCCCATTGTTTGGAACTTTTCACTAATCATATCCATGTACTTCAGTCTAATTGTCCGTCCAAATGATTTCCCATCCTTATTCGTCTGCAGATAGTTTTCACTTTCTGTGAAATGAAATGGCGTATGGCTTTTAGTGTCGGGAGTATCCGAAGACATGTTCGGCTCGCCAGGTGCAGGTCTTTTGATTTGACTCCCGTAAGCGACCTGCGCGTCGTGGTGAGCATGAAATGATGATGAAGACAACACACACACCTAGCCCCCGTGTCATTGAAATTAACCACTGATGGTTAAAATTCCCGACCCTGCCGGGAATCGAACCCAGGACCCCCGGGACCAAAGGCCAGCACGCTAACCATGTAGCCATGGAGCCGGACTTCAATTTGTGTATACTAGGTCGAGAGATAGTTAGTTTATTACAGATCAGATAGTGGTCCATATCATCGAAAAATCCCCGGAAAACCCACACATTCCTAACATGTTTGCTGAGCTCAAATTCCGTTATTGTGTATCAGGTACCCCTACCCTCCCAAGTGTAGCGGTGAATACCCTTATGCCTGAATAATGTATTTGTGATTGCTGATCCCACACCATCAGAGAAGTCCAGTAAACGCTTCCCACCCCTTTTAGCTTCCGTATATTCCCCACATTTACACATCACATCACCTTACCATATCCTTCAGTTCTATTTCCAACTCATGCATTGAAATTACCTATTAGCACTATTCTATTTTTGCTATTGACCCTACCAAGCTCGATAGCTGCAGTCGCTTAAGTGCGGCCAGTATCCAGTATCCTGGAGATAGTGGGTTCGAATCCCACTGTCGGCAGCCATGAAGATGGTTTTCCGTGGTTTCCCATTTTCACACCAGGAAAATGCTGGGGCTGTACCTTAATTAAGGCCACGGCCGCTTCCTTCCCACTCCTAGCCCTTTCCTGTCCCATCGTCGCCATAAGACATATCTGTGTCGGTGCGACGAAAAGCCAATAGCTATTGACCCTGACTACGATATCACTCAATGCTTCATAAAACTTGTCAACTTCCTCCTCATTTGCACCCTCACATGGTCAATAAAGTAAGACAGTTCTCGTCCTAATTCCTCCAACTGCCAACTACCCACATCATTCGCTAACTTTCGTGTCTAACAGAAACTATATTGCGTGATGAACAGTCCTACCCTACACTCTGCCCATCCTTTTTTACACCTCTCAAGAACACTTTATAATCTCCTATCTCCTCCTCGTTATCTCCCTTTACCCAGTCCGGCTCCATGGCTACATGGTTAGCGTGCTGGCCTTTGGTCACAGGGGTCCCGGGTTCGATTGCCGGCAAGGTAGGGAATTTTAACTTTAATTGGTTAAATTCGCTGGCACGGGGGCTGGGTGTATGTGTCGTATTCATCCTCATCACGACGCTCAGGTCGCCTACGGGCCTCATATCAAAAGACCTTCATCTGGCGAGCCGAACTTGTCCTTGGACACTCCCGGCACTAAAAGCCATACGCCATTTCATTTTATTTCCCCTTACCCAACTATCATTAACTCTTCACGCTTCCAGACGTATCGTCTTTGCTGACTTAGCCAGTTCTACGTTCTTTCTTCCATAAGCCCCATTAATATTGATAGCTCCCAATCGAATTCCATTTCGTTCACCAAAGACTTCCTCGCCTGTCAAAGTGGGACTCCGTTACTTAAAACGTATTGAGCGTGTTCGATGAACATTCTATGAAGCAAAAGGCTACCCTACTGTCCCCGTTAAAACTGGCGATATTACGAATATTTTAACAAGTGGAAAGTGAAAATTTTATTGTCTGCTTGTAACTGCAGCATATCATTTGGGGAGTTGTGGCGAGCTGAGAACGAGTTTTTTTCGTCGTTCAGAGGGGTGACACACCGGCAAGACTGTGCCAAGGTCAGAGCAGACCACGTGACTGCCTTCGCACGCGCGCAACCCAGCTTGTTTCTGGAATAGTCTGAGCCAATTAAAGGAGACCATCAGCCAATTACCGTTCTCGCTGAAGGTCACACCTCCCAGGCTAATTAGATAAAAGGCCTTGTTTCGAGTAAATCGCTCTCTTAATGCTCTTAATGTTCTTGAAGCTCTTACTCTGAATATCCTTCGTCGTGTTGTGCTGCACCACATTCTCAGACCACGTGGAGAAGTAATTTCAGTTCAAGTCGACGCCGTTCTGCTAGAATTTAGAGAAACCATTAGTGAATTCTATGGAATAAAGACGCCTAGGAGCCGAGTTAAGTGTGACAGTGTAGACGAGCTATTTATATTCGGCGTGTGCTTGTGCAAAATACTTAATGTTGTCATCTCAGTTACAGCTTGTGACCGGCATTCTACGGAAGTCGTCTTAGAATTGAACATCTCAAGATGGATAATTCCGCAACCACCGACAACATCATTTCATCGAGGGACACCTGTTGCAGAGCCTCCATGGAGCTGTAAAATGTGAGGCGTATCTGGTAATTGGAAGGAGACTGACCGGAGGAGTATGCTGGAATAACTGACTGTCGACGGGAATCGAACCCCATCAAGAACTTGAGTACCTTTTTAATTTAATTTATCTGTCTTACCTTTTTGTACAACTAGAGGTCTTTCTTCTTAAGTCGTAGATCTATTAGTTTGTTGTAGTTAGAAATATTTCATTTTTCCACTTCTTAAGGTGTCGTGGTAGACTAGGTACGTGTGAATGAAATTTTGGAATCTATTAGAGTAGACATGTAGGTTGTCTTTGAATGATTTCCCATGCTTAAGGAACTTTATATTTAATAATCACTGACCACACGATAAATCTACTTTCCTTGTAATGTTGAAAGTTACTGGATGGAATTTTACGTGTACATTTTGAGTGAATAGGGTCGAACCTAGTGTCTTTCAAGATCACGTGTTGCATTTATGATGAAGTCATCTAATTTTACGATAGTCCACGAGGATCAGTAGATGTAATAATCACTTAAATAATAATAATATTAACTAAAGATCGGGTAAAACAGAAGTAAACGCTCGTGAGCCATAAAATTACTGTAGAGTCCTTATATGTGAGATTGAATGTGCTCTGTTCATGAAGGGTCTGGAATATGACCAATCCTGAGGGATACTTGTTGTATAATTGTGCAGTTGATGATTTAATGATGATATTTGACTTATTCTTGTGTATTGGGAGCGCAAGATAGAATATAATTATTGGAGCACGTGTTGCGAGTGTATTTCACAGGTAGGAAATAAAAGTAATACAAGTAAGGCTCACGCTCGCGATAATTTCAACCTGTAGCCCAAATGATGGTAGTGCTTATGGATTTTACTAGAATCTTCCATTATAATTTCATGAGTTAGATGAACTTACATTGATATGTGAAATGTGTTTCTACCAAGTGATACCCATGACTTCGATCACTAGCCACTATAAATGAAGGATAATTTCAGTACACGGATTATTTCTGCTAGACATTACGCGTCCCGACCACCAATAAAAATCATGAATAAACTTGCCAAAACAGGATTCGATGTAAATAATGTACATAAAAACGTGTTTCCCTAGTGTGAATGTGTGTGTGTATGTAAATATGTATATTTCTCTTGTGTCATGTTGATTTCATTTGATTTTGATCTGGTCACGCACTCGCTGTGACGCAGATTACACTCATCGTTGTGTGTTGCCTTAAGAAATAATTTTCATGCCCTTAAGGGAAAGTTTGATTAAGTTAAGTCGAGGAAGACTAGGAAGAATTTATTTTCTTAATTAGCGAGATTTAAAAGGAAAGATCATCTCGTTACTTTATGAAGGCACTCGATTTGTAAATAAAATTTATTTAACTAGCTCACACGTTGGTAATGCAAATTTCTAAAATTTGAAATACTTTAAGATTAATTTGAATAGAAATGAAATACAAAGATCAGAGGTAGAACTTTGTTAGCCGCATGATTAATTGGAGTTGTGGTGAAAATAAGTCATTAATAATTAATTAAAAATAATTATTCTGAAATGCTAATGACGATCATTAGGTAAATAATGCAGTGGAAAATGAATAAGAACACGATCGTGTAACAATGAAACATGGGCTAATTAAATGATGAGAAAATAATAATAATAATAATAATAATAATAATAATAATCAGAATAATAATTAATTAATTTTGAGAATTTTGAAATCAATTTTCATTTTCTACTGAAGTTCATGTTGGTGTCATTGACTATTATTAAATACTGTAAATGACAAATTCAGTTGAGTACATCTTAAAACCACGTGTTGAGACTACTTTGAATTGGTAAAGCTTTGAACACATTTATTGTAAAACTCTCGTTCACAAGACAGCTGTTAATCAACTTTTTTTAAGTTCTATGTTAATTTATTTAATTCTTTCAGTCAAATATTTTGATTTGAAAAGGCAAGAGGCCTAATTTTTCTTTGGTTTCATTACAGCACAGTAAGGCTGGAGATTAAGAACACGTGTCACTCTAAATCGAGGAAGAAATGCAATATTATGAAAGTTCTATTTTTGTAAAACACATCAGCAAGAGTATTTCATTTGTTTGTTTGCTTATGTGAATAAATGTCAGAGTGTTGTTTTAACATTTCTTTTATCCTGCTTGGTCATCAATCCCTAACATCCCTTAAATGCCTCTAGAAAGTGATAGCCAACGATCGAACGGTCCACCTTGGGATCTCTCGCTCGATGGCTGGGCTTAGCTCGGGAAAAATGGGGGCACTACTTACACATAGTCCCAGTGAGGATCTATCGTCTAACGCAGGGCCTCTTAGAGGTGGGGACGGAGCGAGTAATACCGATGAGTAATCCGGTTGTAGCGGTAGAGCGCACCACCGATCCCCTCCGCTTACAACTGCGAGTACTCGCGGAGGACCTGAGCACAGTGTAGCGCACAACACACGTACGAAAGTACCTGTATTCAATCTGTGTGTTTCGAATGTACGTATATATTTCCTACGCTTGTTATGTTTTTGTAGATAATGTAAAGTCTGTTAGATTATATTTGTGGTGTTAGTGTGATATTTAAACATATTCGTAGATAGTAGTTATATTTTTAGAACATTTAAAGAAATTTTTACAGAACGTTGTTCCACAAATGCCACGAAAACCGTCGGATGCCTGGCAGTTTTTTGACATCACTGATAATAGGAAACACGCAAAATGCAAATTTTGTGGCCGCACATACGCGACGGGTGGTGGCACATCAAATATAATATAATATAATATAATATAATATAATATAATATAATATAATATAATATAATATAATATAATATATAATAACTGTATTTATAGAAGCAATCTACTGATAGCTGTTTGGCATTGGGACGTGTAGTAGTATGTTGTCAGATATGTTTTGTAATCACATTTGCAAAGAGGACATTCCAGTCAACGTTCATTTACGTAATTACTTTTGTCATCCTGTAGATGAAATTATGTCAGTGTTTTTCATTATATTGTGATAAGATTCTTTATATTCAGGTTATTCTTCTCATTAACAGTGTACCGTATCACATGAACTTACGAAATAATTGTTAACACATTACGTTTCTGTTAACTTCCAATCCCCTTGTATACAAACCCTTTCGGTAGGTATGCGCCATACTTTGTTTCACTATTCGAATGATTTAACTATACGAGTTACTAACATTTATTGCACATACTACCTCCTACTCCCTAGCAGTTACGTATATAACAATTATAGTGAATATATATGCAGTTATTTACAGTTGTTACGTTGTGAGAGAAGGGTATTAAAAGGGGGATGCAATACCTTCGCAGTGCCATACCTATAACGTATTTAAACGTCCCGCGTCAGGACATTTACTCGGTAGTTCACTCGGTACTACCGGGTGATGACGTCACAACAACTGCTCCGCTCCGCTCCGTCCCCAGCACTAGGGCCTCTCAAACGCTCAAAATCTCACGCGTGCATATCGAGGCGCAGAGACTCCGTGCACTGTGCATCGTTCCGAATTCGGCTGAACTCGGCTTGACTCGGATGGTGTAGTGAGCTGAGAGCGACGAAGCGTTCGGTGATAGACGGCTTGTTTATCAGTGAAATAGATAAGCGCAAGACAACAACATAATAATAATGGAGCAACCTGTTTCAAAGGAAGCAAAGACTTCCGAAAGTCCATTTCAATCGAACTGGGAACTTTCGTATTTCTTTGTCAGTCGTGACGATAAAGCCAAATGCTTAATCCGTGGGACAATAATTATGTGCTAAGTTAATCAAAAAGATTTTCCAATACAAAGGCTTAGCTCAAATTCTACGAGAATTTGTCGAAGGAAGATTTTCCTAAGCTGCATCGAGAAGCAGCTAAGATTATTTCTATATTTAGTTCCACATGCATATGTGAAAGGTATTTTTTCCTGCTTTGACTTGTACAAAAACTAGATTGCGTGCGAGTAGGCCTATTTCTGATTGTAATTTAAAGAAGGCTCTCAAATTGCTGTCAGCCAGTCCCTTGTTCTGGTATCATTGCAAAGATAAAGGAAAAGAAGAGCTAGAGAAGATAAATTGTCTGCTCAAACCAATTGAAAGAAGAGTGTTTTAACACCGGTAACGTTGTCCCATACAACAGTGTCCCCGCTCACAGCATATAAACATTTCGTAGTGAGGGGAGGAAGGTGGAGAAGGCGAAGACAGGCCGAACAGGTGAAACAAGTGTAGGAGAAGTGGAGTGGGAGTTTGCACTCTGGTCAACCTAGTGAAGTCGTCTCCTGCACCTTGCGCCCGTGCACTGCATGGCGCATGCACTCTGAGAGGCCCTGCTCTAACGGATTAGGAACCACGGTGGATTGTATAGTCCTAGCCACCTCAGCACAAGAAGAGCCACGACTCAATAATATGTCCGAGATGCCCACTCCCATTCCGGAACAACTTGTGTCCCGACTCCCAGGACCACCTACTAAGCCGTTGTCCATGGTTCATGAACTAGGACGTGACTAAAGTAACCACAACACGAATCATATAAACATAAAATGAAAAAAAAAAAATGTTAAGATTTGCTTGGTAAATGAAATGAAATGGCGTACGGCTTTTAGTGCCGGGAGTGTCCGAGGACATGTTCGGCTCGCCAGGTGCAGGTCTTTTGATTTGACTCCGGTAGTCGACCTGCGCGTCGTGATGAGGATGAAATGATGATGATGAAGACAACACATACACCCAGCCCTCGTATCAGCGAAATTAACCAATGATGGTTAAAATTCCAGACCCTGCCGGGAATCGAGCCCAGGACCGCTGTGGCCAAAGGCCAACACGCTACCATTTAGCCATAGAACAGGATATTTGATTGGTAATTATAATAAATTGAGTTCTATATAACGATGTCTGTGGAAGAACTCCTTAACTCTCCCATCCTTACCATTTATATCTGTCATTTTCTCGGTTGGTTTGTTTGTTTGTTTGTTTGTTTGTTTGTTTGTTTGTTTGTTTGTTTGTTTGTTTGTTTGTTTCTTTCTTTCTTTCTTTCTTTCTTTCTTTCTTTCTTTCTAAATTGAGAATTACAGCACACCTCTGTAGCCTACAACGTACAGAGGTTTCTGAAAATTTTAACCATCATAATCACTATTTCAATTAGGATTGTTAACAATAAGCAGTTCCTCGCCTGTACTCTAATGATTAATTTTCCTTTCTTAGGAGAGTTACGTACAACATGAAATGAAAGTTTAGTTTAGGGAAGAACCCCTCAACTTCTCTTTATATACGGTATATCGTTGTAGACCGCTATTCTCTGGCTAAAAGACTTGCTTAGTTTTCTCGTCATGAATGGAGAAGTGTGACTACTGAAGATTTAGGTCAATGTTAACCTCGATATCAATCGGCTATGACATTGTTATAATAGAGTGTCGGGTAGAAAACACCAAAGAACTGTTCAAGGATCAGATGAAAGAAATTGATGACCTTGTAGGGGCGGACAACTTAGGTCAAGGAGAGGACGAAGTGGATAGGAAAGGTGAAAATGATTGAACTTAGAGAGAAAAATTATCTATTTCATACAGCAATAAACATGAGCGGATTGATTATGATGAATGCCGAGGAATCCATAAGTAAAAGTATTCAAATAAAATAGTGAGGCATATAATGAAAGGTGTTCTAGGGATCTGTTAATTGTACGGCGTGGTGTAGGCTATGGCTTTTATGAAAATCTTGATTCTTATGAAGTTATGTCTCAACGCAAGTGACGAATGTATAAAACTAAAACTAAGTTACTCTTGTTATTGTAAAACCAAAGTAATTGCTAAGATTATCGAAAAATTTACCGAATGCCCCCGGGGGTAATCATTATATACCGAGCAAGTTGGCTGCGCGGTGCGGGCTGGATAGCTGTTAACTTGTGGGTTCGAACCTCATCACTGGCAGCCCTGAAAATGGTTTTCCGTGGTCTCTTATTTTCACACCAGGCAAATGCTGGAGCTATGTCTTAATTAAGGCCATGGTCGTTTCCTTCCCATTCGTAGACTTCCTAACCATCGTCGCCAAAAACATGCGACAATAAAACACTAGCGAAAACAGAACACATCTTAAATAGCCTATATCAAATACGTCCTGTAGTCCATATTTGAGATCAGTGGAACTTCTCCCAACGAAGGAGTGAGTAAAGTCGGAGAGTATATACGTGTATATATATACACACACACATACACACCAGGTGGCTCACGGACGCCGTACTTTCTACTTATAGATGTCCCGCATGCAAAAGTGATGTGTGGGGTGTCTACCAACTGATTTTAACAGGGGAACTACTGCCAGCGGGCAGGTTACGTCAGAATATGAAGAGATAAGAAACAGAGTCACGCTCGCAGCATGTTACTCAGCGTTGTCGGTCGAATGCACCCCTTGCATTAGTAAACATCGTTTTCGACCGCATAGTTCTAGGCTGGTGTATGCTACAGCCGCACTATATTTGCTGTCTGCATATCGGCAGTAGCTAGTGTGATCAGCAGCGGTGAATACACAGACATTATTTTAATCTGAACAATCTGGTCGGAATGCAACAGAAGCTCCAAACAGACGTATGCCTTCTACATACGTACTTCACCGAACAGTATTAGTTTTTGTTTCATACATGCAACTCTTCCATCGAGTGGAATGTCTACACGTGTATAAATAAATAAGTTATTAGATTTCATTTACTGCATCTTTTTTTTTTTGCTAGGGGCTTTACGTCGCACCGAAACAGATAGGTCTTATGGCGACGATGGGATAGGAAAGTCCTAGGAGTTGGAAGGAAGCGGCCGTGGCCTTAATTAAGGTACAGCCACAGCATTTGCCTGGTGTGAAAATGGGAAACCACGGAAAACCATCTTCAGGGCTGCCGATAGTGGGATTCGAACCTACTATCTCCCGGATGCAAGCTCACAGCCGCGCGCCTCTACGCGCACGGCCAACTCGCCCGGTACTACTGCATCTTTGGCGTGTCTATAAACAGTAGCGTTGGTTAGGGAGTGGGGTGAGGAGGGACAGTCGCTCCCACCCGCACTTTGTAGAGTAAATATGACATTTATTCCATTTTAGCCAGCTGGAACTAGGAATTATTTTTAAAAAAAGCTATTTGTACAAGCCTTGTTGTCTTATATGCTAAATCATTCCTTTACTGTATAGCGCTACGGCAAGTAGTGGAGACGTTGCATGTGCTGTGAGGAAGGGTAGTAGGGGTACAAATTTTTGCCGAGGTCGTGGCCACTGAGTTATAATTCACCCACTTGTCGCGCGCATTCATCAGTCTGGCAGTCTCTTTAGTGTCTGTTAATTTCTTAGTGAGTAATCAAATACTAAATTATTTTAATTGCATAATCATGCCGTACTTCTATGTAATTATACCGGGCGAGGTGGCGGTGGCGTTACGGGCGTGCAGCTTTGAGTTTGCACTTGGGAGATAGTAGTTTCGAATCCCACTGTCAGCAGCCCTCAAGATGGTTGTCCGTGGTTTCCCATTTTCATACCAGGCAAGTGCTGGGGCTGTACCTTATTTAAGGCCACGGTCGCTTCCTTTCCACGCGCAGCCCTTTTCTGTCTCATCGTCGCCATAAATCCTATCTATGTCGGTGCGACGTAAAGCCAATTGTAAAAAAAAAAAAAAAATCAGTTGTAATCGTATTGCAACAGGAGCTAATACCAACGTTCCTATGTTATTTCTTTGTGGTATGTTATTTATTAAGTAAATGCCCCGTAGTATGTTTGTGAGTCCTGGTGAAAATTTTATTATACAGCATTGAATCAAAATCTCAAAAAACTATTATTACGAATAGGCCTAATCCACGGGGCTGATTAATTACATTTACTTATAAAAAAGCATAATACAAACGAAATTATTTAGTCCGGTGAATGTAAAGTTGGTATTCTCTCGCGTTGAAATTACAATTACAATTAAATATATTTGTTTTTACAATTGGCTTTATGTCGCACCGACACGGATAGAACTTATGGGAAGGAAGCAACCGTGGCCTTAATTAAGGTACAGCCTCAGCGTTTGCCTGGTATGAAAATGGGATACCACGGAAAACCATCTTCAATGCTGTCGACAATGCGATTCGAAACCATTATCTCCCGAGTGCAAGCTCACAACTGCGCGCCCGTAACCCCACGGCCAGATCGTCCTGTAAAATTACATAGATGTACGGCATGATTATGCAATTAATAATCATTTAGTATTTGGATACACACTAAGAAACTAACAGACAATAAAGAGACTGCCAGACTGACGAAAGCGCGTGGCAAACGGGTGAATTATAACTCCGTGGCCACGACCTCGGCAAAAATTTGTACCGCTACTACCCTTCCTCACAGCACATGCAACGTCTCCACTACTTTCCGTAGCGCTATACAGTAAAGGAATGATTTAGCATATAAGACAACAAGGCTTGTACAAATAGCTTTTTTAAAAAATAATTCCTAGTTCCAGCTCGCTAAAATGGAATAAATGTCTAATTTACTCTACAAAGTGCGGGTGGGAGCGACTGTCCCTCCTCACCCCACCCCCTAACCAACGCTACTGTTTATAGACACGCCAAAGATGCAGTAGTACCGGGCGAGTTGGCCGTGCGCGTAGAGGCGCGCGGCTGTGAGCTTGCATCCGGGAGATAGTAGGTTCGAATCCCACTATCGGCAGCCCTGAAGATGGTTTTCCGTGGTTTCCCATTTTCACACCAGGCAAATGCTGTGGCTGTACCTTAATTAAGGCCACGGCCACTTCCTTCCAACTCCTAGGCCATAAGACCTATCTGTGTCGGTGCGACGTAAAGCCCCTAGCAAAAAAAAAGATGCAGTAAATGAAATCTAATAACTTATTTATTTATACACGTGTAGACATTCCACTCGATGGAAGAGTTGCATGTATGAAACAAAAACTAATACTGTTCGGTGAAGTACGTATGTAGAAGGCATACGTCTGTTTGGAGCTTCTGTTGCATTCCGACCAGATTGTTCAGATTAAAATAATGTCTGTGTATTCACCGCTGCTGATCACACTAGCTACTGCCGATATGCAGACAGCAAATATAGTGCGGCTGTAGCATACACCAGCCTAGAACTATGCGGTCGAAAACGATGTTTACTAATGCAAGGGGTGCATTCGACCGATAACGCTGAGTAACATGCTGCGAGCGTGACTCTGTTTCTTATCTCTTCATATTCTGACGTAACCTGCCCGCTGGCAGTAGTTCCCCTGTTAAAATCAGTTGGTACACACCCCACACATCACTTATGCATGCGGGATATTTATAAGTAGAAAGTACGGCGTCCGTGAGCCACCTGGTATAATTTCGTGTGGCTATTTCTAGGCGAGTGCAGCCCTTGTAAGGCAGACCCTCCGATGAGGGTGAGCGGCATCTGCCATGTGTAGGTAACTGCGTGTTATTGTGGTGGAGGATAGTGTTATGTGTGGTGTGTGAGTTGCAGGGATGTTGGGGACAGCACGAACACCCAGACCCGGGCCATTGGAATTAACCAATGAAGGCTAAAATCCCCGACCCGGCCTGGAATCGAACCCGGGACCCTCTGAACCGAAGGCCAGTACGCTGACCATTCAGCCAACGAGTCGGACAGTCGGAGAGTAAAATACCCTAAAATGGAGATCTTTCGAACACTTTCTGTAATTATTATAGAATCACACGTATATTTTCAATGCATGTGGTTGATTGGTTGGTTGGTCGGTCGGTCGGTCGGTTGGTCGGTCGGTCGGTCGGTCGGTTGGCTGGTTGGCTGACTGGGTGGTTGGTTGTTTGGTTGGTTGTTTGGTTGGTTTTCACCAAAAGTAGGAGGACCAGGCAGGCAAAATGATTACACAGATCAGTCGTTCTCAATCAACAATTTAAAAAAATTTTAAAAAATAATGAAGTCTTTCCCTGCCACTGGGGCAACATTGAACACCCATTAATTCTGTTCAAATATACACTGTAAATGATCAGCTATGAGTTCTGTAAAGCAAAGTCATCACCGTATAGGCCATGAAGGCCCTGGGAGTGGTGGAAGGTAAAGGCTTCCACTATTCGTAACCTCGGCGCTTGATGGGGTAGAGTGGTTAGCTCTACGCCCGGCCGCCTTTGACCCCAGGAATTAACCTGGTACTCATTTTTGGTGTAGGCTGAGTGAACCCCAGGACCATGTGCACCTCCGGAAGTGGAAATTTCATTTCTTAAATTTTTTATGACTTCTTGACGGGGATTCGAACCCACGTCCTTCCGGGCGAACCGAGTACGCCTTTACCTCCTCGGTCAGGCAGCCCCTTATGAGTTCTGTACAACCTGAAAAATGTCGCTTCAAATGCCAAACATTCCAACACTCGAAAATTCCGAAAATCCCCAAATGCCAAACATCCAACACAATTCTCCATGTCGCAATATGACAATTTTTCAACAAAACTTCGCCATTTTTACTCTTAGATGTCCTCCCCTTTAAATTTTTACGTCTAAAAACCACTCAAAAGTCAACAATCCCAACATTCGAAACATCCCCAAATTCGTCACCCAAATCACGCAAAAATGCAAACATCCAACCCTACAAACGCCAAAAATTCCAACATTCACTAAGCACACCTGAAATCAGGTAAACCGAACAAAACAAACCAACATCCAGTCTTTCAAACTCCAAAAATTCAAAACACTGCTCATTTTGCTGCTCATTTACCTCCGCTCTTTATCTACTCTGGTAATTCTAGCCAGACGCTGCTAATCGCGACCATTAAGCATCTATAGTCGCCCACAGCGATGTTCTCTGATGCCTTCCATCAGGTATTCCCGATGCTTACGTGATATAGTTGGTCCAGGAATGTTAAATGTCCACACAACTCTGACAATGGAATGTTCCATCCATCTGGCTCCCACTACCATGCCCCGTTCGAAACACGATAATTTACGTCACCTTGCCAAGACCAGCACAGACGATGTTTACAATCACTCTCGGGATGTCATATCACACCTGATACACGTCTGGCCATTTCCACGACGTCACGGTACGGTGGGCGTCACCGACTGTTACCTTTAAATATTGCTATCCAATGACTTCTGGCATGTTAGTGTATATGGAAACAACTTACTGTCCAGCTACATTGCAGTTGACTACAGTGTAATTTTCAAGGTTTTCTGGTGTACATTTAGGACTCGTTTAAGTCAGGATAACTTATGTCTAAATCGAGATAATGTCCTCTCAACATTCCAAGATGTGTTCGGTCAATACTCTCTGCCGACTAACGAGAAACAGGGTCGGCGAATGCAGAGTGGGTCTCGGCCCACAAGTGGCCACGGCTGGTCCTTGGTCTGACATCTCTGCATTCCAACCGGCCTGCCAAACAGAGGAGGGGTGGCCACGGCCCTACCGTGGCTCTGCGCCTCTGTGTCCGGGAGACGAAGATGGGCTCGTCCCCCCCCCCCCCCCCGTCGGCTGCCTGAGAATGGTTTTCCATTCTCCTGCACTAAGGCGAATGCTAGGACAGTTTCTAGTGTAGGCCACGGCCGCCAAGCGTCTTACCTTCTCCGCATATCTTCTTCGTTACAAATTTCCTGGCCTGAGAGACGTCACCGTCTAGGAGGCCCGCCTCCCCCTTCAGGGGAGGAATGAGAACATTGTAGGAGTAGTAGTAGAGAAACAGAGCCTCCGTGGCACAGGCGGCAGCGCGTCGGTCTCTCACCACTGTGTTCAAATCCTGGTCACTCCGTGTGAGATTTGTGCTGGACAAAGCGGAGGAGGGACAGGTTTTTCTCCGGGTTCTCCGATGTTCCCGGTCATCTTTCATTCCAGCAACACTCTCTATTATCATTTCATTTCATTTGTCAGCCATTAATCATTGCCCCAGAGGAGTGTGACAGGCCTCGCAGCCGACACAGTTCCAATCCTCGCCGCATGATGGGGGCTTCATTCATCCATCCCTGACCCGGTCAATGACTGGAAAACAGGTTGTAGGTTTTCATTAATTTTCAGTAGGGTAGTAAAGAAACAGAACATTGAGGTTAAAAATGTCCGGCTTTATGGTTAAATGGTTAACATGCTGACCTATGATCCAAGGGGTCCCAGATTCGATTCCGGCTAAGTAGAAGGTTTTAACATTCATTGGTTAATTTCTCTGGCTCGCGTGTTGTGTACGGGTTTTTTTTTTTTTTGCCATCTTCATCATTAGAATACTTCCTAAGTAGGGTCCCATTCGCCTATAGAACGTCAACTCGAAAGACCTGCACAAGGCCTCTCCGGAGGTCACATACCCTTATTATTATTATTATTATTATTATTATTATTATTATTATTATTATTATTATTATTATTGTTATTGAAATGAAAACCTACAACCTGTTTTCCAGTCATTGAACGGGTCAGGTATGAAATGAATGAAACATATATAGGCTATTATTACAATGGGGTCGCCACTCCCAAGGTGATTTAGTAATGAGTGATAAATGCTATGAAATGATAATGGAGAGTGTTGCTGGAATGAAAGATGACAGGGAAAACCGGGAGTACCCGGAGAAAAACCTGTCCCACCTCCGCTTTGTCCAGCACAAATCTCACATGGAGTGACCGGGATTTGAACCACGGTATCCAGCGGTGAGAGGCCGACGCGCTGCCGTCTGAGCCACGGAGGCTCTCTATTATTATTTATTTATTTATTTATTTATTTATTTATTTATTTATTTATTTATTTACTATCATCGCAACTAGGTACTAACGGTCAAAATAGGCGTTTCTAGGCACTATTGAATGCATATTTATTTATTTATTTATTTATTTATTTATTTATTTATTTATTTATTCTTTTTAATGTTTTACCGAGCGAGTGCTTGCGTGGTTTAGATCATATAGTTTTCAGCTTGCATTCTGGAGAAAGTAGGTTCGAACCGAACTTTCAGCAGCCCTGAACATGGATTTCCGTGGTTTCCCATTTTCACACTAGGTAAATGCTGTGGTTGTTCCATAGTTAATGGCAGGGTTGCTTTCTTCCCAGCTCTAGCTCTTTCCAATCCCACCTATTAGACCTATCTGTGTCGTTTTGACGTAAAGCAAAAAGCCTTTTTATTTGCCATTATTTGACCTAAAATGTGTATTTTATTTTCAAACTTACTCTGCATGTTTAGCAGTTACAGAAACAAATAGGCATGGCTCACTGAAAGTTAGGTTTTCAACCTTGGTAATAACATACCACTGTCTGCAAAGTGTTATGTAGCCAATAGAGGGCACTGGCGCATGAATCCACAGCGCGCAGAAAGGTTGGCGCGGAGACAGAGTTCATTCAGGAGTATCTGTTAAGAGGGTGTGACACGTCGATCATGGAAAAGCAGCTTTCTGAACAAGAGTCAGCAAAGAGTATGTTCTTCAATTGGATGATGAACTGGTACTCAGGAAAGGATGATTCTTCACCGGTGAGATCTACATTCGTATTGTTAATAATGGTGAATTATATTTCTCTGTGCTTTACGATTTTTGTTATGCATCGGATTAAATCTACCTGAGCCGTGCACATAGATCAATATATTTGAAATGTTTTTCCAAGATATCCTAACCAAATACAGAAAATAATATGACTTCAATTACTATCTTATTTAGTCGAATTGGGGACACAGTCCTTGGAAGTTGTTTGGAACGTCCAGGTGCTTCGAGTTCTTGTTTTAATGAACACCCTGATATTTAACAAGGGAATTCGTTGCGAAAATTTTCTTATTCAGAATATTGGTCCTAATAGACGACAGGTTGTCAAGAGAAATATTTTCTTTGTCCACATGCAATGTTCGTATACGGGAAAGGACGACTTGTAGGCCTATCGATGAACTTAGGACATGTCGAAAACTGATTTGTTTTTAAACCTATTACGTCTGACTGAATTAAAGAGAGATATCATGGATAGGATAGGATAGGATAGGATAGGATAGGATAGGGTAGGATATGACTGAGCTAGGACTGGGAAGGAAGCGACCGTGGCTTTAAAGTACAGCCACACGCCCCGACCCGCGCAGCCAACTCGCTCGGTTGGAAAGAATCTTTGAGCTATATCTCAACTACCAAACTTTACGTATTTCAACAAATGTTAAATTGTCAGATGGAAAGTCAACATTTTACTGTCGAGTAGATCAAACTTTTTAAGACGTAGTCTCCAAACGGAGGTAAACGATCCACAAGGCCAGCTCTGATCTTGACGTTGCAGCCATCCCATGGGAATTTATTGGAATATCTCTCAGGATCTTTAATGCAGTGGTTTCCCGTTGCCTTCTGCATTCTAATGCCGTTGACCAAACTGGTTCCTCCGCCATTGTCCCCAGGACAATAGAGTGCCCTTACCCATACCCGCTCATCCACTCTCAAAGAGACTGTTGGCACTTGGTATAGGGGATCTCCTTATACCGGGAGATAATCGGTCCCTTCATTCGTTAGCCGCCTGCGTATAAAATATTATTTTTATATGCAGTCGTTGCCCCCTTTCTACCACGGGGAGGTCAATGTCAGGATTTCACAGTCATTGAAACAAGGATCAAATGGCATTTCCTTGTTTCTCTGGTTCTTTAGACGGGAGATCAAACTGGTATTACGAAAAAAATATCTGGAAACTAACTGTAAAATACAGAGTTAATTCAGCAAATATGTCCACCTCAAATATCGTCTAATCCGTTAAAATATACGTACACGTTTTGTTTGAAATATCTTCAACTGTATTAAGGGGCTCATAAAACACTGTTCAATCAGTCTCCATCACGTACGTAATTTCCGAGAAACCGGTAGCAACTTCCTTTTTTTAAAAAAAAAAAATAGGACTCTGATTTCGCCCAGTATAACTTAGAATCAAGTGACAAGTTCAGTGATGTGCTTATTTTGCAATTCCGATGAGTATTTTTGTGAGATATTAAAGGGTCTAGTATGTGTAGGCATGAGACAGAAAGTGATGCGCCACTCGCTATAATGCTGCGTGACTCACGCCTTGTTCATAAACACGATCATCTCGAGCGGGACCCCGTAACTAACACCGACATACAGTGGCTCAGGCTGCAGCGCACCGGCCTCTCACCGCAGGGTCACTCCATGGGAGATTTGTGCTGGACAAAGCGGATGCGGGACAGGTTTTTCTCCGGGTACTCCGGTTTTCCCTGCCATCTTCCATTCCAGGAGCATACTCCAATATAATTTAATTTCATCTGCCATTCATTAATTATTGCCCCAGAGGAGTGCGACAGACTTCGGGTGCCGGCACAGTTCCTATCCTCACCACTAGATGGGGTTTCATTCATTCCATTGCTGACCCGGTCGAATGACTGGAAACAGACTGTGGATTTTCATATTGCATTTCGGAGTTACAAAATATTTGTTTCATTGACGTTGAATCGGTAAGGAATGAGATAACACAGTTCAATTATAATACTTGCAGTGCTTTATTGTCCTCATGAGCACACCGTACATGAAATCAACAAATTCAAAATTCAATAAACGTCATGGTAATTGGAAAAAATGAATGCAGAATTAACGGAGAACGTTGTCAGGATCTTTGGTCCTCCCTAAGGGAGGTGAGATAGATTCAAAAATGACAATTTTCGTTTCTGAGCCTAAAACAATCTCCACTCTTTCCTAAAGAATTTGGTGGATCAATTATTGTGCTGAAGTTATATTTGGGGCAATAAAATTAGGTTTGAACATAACTCTTCACGCTGAATCTCATTAGATTCCAGCTACTAGTCAAACATTCTTTTAGGTTTTCCGTAAGTCATATTTTATGAAACTTTGTGTACCTTTTTCTCGAACGATCACATCAATGTATTTGAAACTTGGTAGTATCTTAGATACTATATACACTGACTGACAGAGCAAATGCAACACCAAGGAGGAGTGGTTCGAAAGGGATGAAAGTTGGGGAAAAAACAGAGACGGCACGGACGAATAATTGATGTTTATTTCAAACCGATATGCAGGTTACACAATGCGCACGGCATCGACTCAGTAGGATGTAGGACCACCGCGAGCGGCGATGCACGCAGATACACGTCGAGGTACAGAGTCAATAAGAGTGCGGATGGTGTCCTGAGGGATGGTTCTCCATTCTCTGTCAACCATTTGCCACAGTTGGTCGTCCGTACGAGGCTGGGGCAGAGTTTGCAAACGGCGTCCAATGAGATCCCACACGTGTTCGATTGGTGAGAGATCCGGAGAGTACGCTGGCCACGGAAGCATCTGTACACCTCGTAGAGTCTGTTGGGAGATGCGAGCAGTGTGTGGGCGGGCATTATCCTGCTGAAACAGAGCATTGGGCAGCCCCTGAAGGTACGGGAGTGCCACCGGCCGCAGCACATGCTGCACGTAGCAGTGGACATTTAACGTGCCTTGAATATGCACTAGAGGTGACGTGGAATCATACGCAATAGCGCCCCAAACCATGATGCCGCGTTGTCTAGCGGTAGGGCGCTCCACAGTTACTGCCGGATTTGACCTTTCTCCACGCCGACGCCACACGCGTCTGCGGTGACTATCACTGACAGAACAGAAGCGTGACTCATCGGAGAACACGACGTTCCGCCATTCCTTCATCCCTCATCCAAGTCGCTCTAGCCCGGCACCATGCCAGGCGTGCACGTCTATGCTGTGGAGTCAATGGTAGTCTTCTGAGCGGACGCCGGGAGTGCAGGCCTCCTTCAACCAATCGACGGGAAATTGTTCTGGTCGATATTGGAACAGCCGGGGTGTCTTGCACATGCTGAAGAATGGCGGTTGACGTGGCGTGCGGGGCTGCCACCGCTTGGCGGCGGATGCGCCGATCCTCGCGTGCTGACGTCACTCGGGCTGCGCCTGGACCCCTCGCACGTGCCACATGTCCCTGCGCCAACCATCTTCGCCACAGGCGCTGCACCGTGGACACATCCCTATGGGTATCGGCTGCGATTTGACGAAGCGACCAACCTGCCCTTCTCAGCCCGATCACCATACCCCTCGTAAAGTCGTCTGTCTGCTGGAAATGCCTCCGTTGACGGCGGCCTGGCATTCTTAGCTATACACGTGTCCTGTGGCACACGACAACACGTTCTACAATGACTGTCGGCTGAGAAATCACGGTACGAAGTGGGCATTCGCCAACGCCGTGTCCCATTTATCGTTCGCTACGTGCGCAGCACAGCGGCGCATTTCACATCATGAGCATACCTCAGTGACGTCAGTCTACCCTGCAATTGGCATAAAGTTCTGACCACTCCTTCTTGGTGTTGCATTTGCTCTGTCAGTCAGTGTAGATCTTATTGTGAAAGTATTAATCAGATACCTTGATTAGTTCATGGAGGCCAGCTAGAAGGGCAATGAAAAGTTTACAGAAAATTTCAGTTTTCAAGTATAGTAGGATATTTTAAAAAATCTTGACTCCTGTAAACAATAGGACAATAATTTTACTTCAGCAGCTCAAGAAAGGTTTAAATATTATGCATGCAAAGTTTCTTGGGTATGGTTTGAGTACTTTAACACAAAAGGGTAAATCAGTTAAAGGAATTTTTAACAGTATTTTAAAAAATGTTATTTTTATAATGTTCTTTCTGTCACAAAATATTAAACATAGAAGCTTCATACTGTTCTGGGTGATTTCCGACAAAAGAGTATCGTTACAAAAATGTTGCAAAGTTTGGGTTGGGTAGAATTGAGAGAAAGAAGAGCTGCTCGACTAAGTGGTATGTTCCGAGCTGTCAGCGGAGAGATGGCGTGGAATGACATTAGTAGACGAATAAGTTTGAGTGGCGTTTATAAAAGTAGGAAAGATTACAATATGAAGATAAAGTTGGAATTCAAGAGGACAAACTGGGGCATATATTCATTTATAGGAAGGGGAGTTAGGGATTGGAATAACCGTCCAAGCGAGACGTTCAATAAATTTGAAAATTTATTCTTTGAAATCATTTAGGAAAAGGCTATGAAAACAACAGATAGGGAATCTGCCACCTCGGCGACTGTCCTAAATGCAGATCAGTATTGATTGATTGATTGATTGATTGATTGATTGATTGATTGATTGATTGATTGATATTCTATCCAAATAATGATGAATGTATCCTGAATATATCAAGACATTCAAGGAAATACCTCTTTCAGTTTCTGAGGCATGTAGCTAAACATCGGACGTTACATTTTTCTATCGTTTCACACTTCCCGATACCCTTAAAGCCAACATCTAAGATCGAAGTATTTAAAAGCATAGAGCAGAGTTACTGGGGAATTTGTGTGTGTATGTTCAGTCGTCAGCCCTAAGGCTAGTTGGATCCTCAACAGCTCCGCCATCAGCTGTCATAGATTGCCTAGGCTCACCGAAGAGGCGTACTAGGGAAATGAGTGAGGTAGTTTCCCGTTGCTTTCCCCACCGAGCCAGAAGTTGCTATTACATATCAGTCTGCCAAGCCTACTGAAATGCATGCATCAACTGACCCTATGAGTGATAATTTCACACCATTCATAACAGGGACTAGCAAGGAATAGCATTACTAGCACCGCTCATACCTCAGTCACTTTCATATTGTCAAAGCCAAGGATAAGACTGAGACAGATCAATGAAAGTAACAAAATTGCTCTAGCCTATACCAGAAGACATAGTGCACTGTAAACACTAGGTCCCGCCAGCAAAGCATGGGGAATTTATACAAAAAGAAAATAAACGGGAACTAACAATAAACAAACTAAATAAACATTCGGGAGACATGATTGTAGAACCAACAGATCTGTAATTCAATTATATCAGCGCCCTTGTAATGACAAGTCATGGATGTACCTTCATTGTGTTCTGCCATAATTTTGAAACTATAACCCCGCCCCCATCAACCGATCCTGGCTACGCTATTAAAGGTGCCGCTGGTATGCAGGCATACACCGCTGTTTGAACAATATAGTCCAGGTATTTTTAGTTTTAGGAGCATTTTCATTCTCCTTTTCAACCACTTCCATCGCGCTAGGAAATGTCCAGTCGCTCATAAAGTGATTGAGGTATGCACAGATACTCCCATAAATATTCGGTCACTGATTTGTCACACATCTTTATTGGGTACTTATTCTTACACTATAAAGATAACTTACAATACAATGAAACATGTAGGAAAACATAACACATTCTACAAACATTGTGGTGAAAGTCAAACTCTACTGACAGTCATTAGTTCGCCATCTGCCGTACATTAAATAAAAGCCATAATTCCAGTGCCACCTCAAAAATATCCGGCCACTATACAGAAAGCAACATAAACTCGCATAATTCACAACCCTGTTACACATTCAGTACTTTGCAGACCCACCTTGATGTTTTATGACCTCTTCCAGTCGATTCGGCACACTGGCGATAACTTTCTTGATATAATCGGGGCTTAATGTCGCCCGTTCTTGTAGCAGTCTCCTCTTCAAGTCTGTGAAGGAATTTGGTGGCCGCAATTGCAGAGCTGCCTTCATTTTACTCCACACATTCTCGATGGGGTCCAGATCGGATGATTGTGATGGAATCTCCAAAACCTTCGGGCAGTTGTACAACAGCCACTCCCTGACAAGGTACGACTTGTGCTTGGGGTCGTTATCTTGGTAGAACTTGGAAGAATGCTGTATACCAAGTTGTTCCGCAGATTGTCTCAAATTGTTTCTGAGGATAGCCAAATAGCCCTTTTTTGTTACTGTATATTCTATGAAACTCGTGCACCAACCCAGTACGATGCAACACATTCCCACATTATTGCACTTCCTCCAAAATGTTTTACCGTTGCTTGTAAACCGTTTGTTTTCAGTTCCTCGTTAAGTTCGCACCACACCAAGTGCTTTCCAGTGGACCCGAGGATGTTGAATTTTGACTCATCAACAAATATCACATCCTCCCACCAAGCACTGGGTTTGCTTCCGTAGGTTTTTGCGAACTCTAGCAGCTTCTTTTTATTTACCGCACTAACGTATGATTTCCTCCTAGCTCTTTTCCCAAAGAACTCATTCCTTCGCAGTGTTATTCGCACGGTTTCAGTACCCACTATCTTCCCACACTCTCCTAAAACAGCTGCTGTCAGTTTCGGGGCACTAATTTTCGGATTTCCTTTCACATTCCGAAGCACAAACCGCTCCTCTTTTTCTCTCAGCCTGTTTGGTCTGCCCGACCGGGGAACTGAATCAATTCTGTTTTCATTTTTGAATCATCTACTTATATCTCAAACTGTTCTCCTGCTTGTGTTAAGCATCTGCGATATATTTCTATGCGGTTTATCCGGAACATGATGGAATACCACGAGCTGGCGTTCTTCAAACGTGGTAGTGTGTTGTTTTTTGCGACACGTTTGATACCAGTCCGCAACACTGCAGCACAGTGTCTTGCGGCACCGCACTACTGAACTGAATGTTTTGCAACGCTATGTGCCCTGTCGCTGTCAACGAACACAGCGGCAATCCCGGCCTTTCCGGGTGACCGAATATTTTTTTGCTAGTTGCTTTACGTCGCACGGACACATAGGTCTTATGGCGACGATGGGATAGGAAAGGAGTTGGAAGGAAGCGGTCGTGGGCCTTAATTTAGGTACAGCCCCAGCATTTGCCTGGTGTGAAAGTGGGAAACCACGGAAAACCATCTTCAGGGCTGCCTACAGTGAGATTCGAACCCGCTATCTCCCGGATGCAAGCTCACAGCCACGTGCCCCTGACCGCACGGCCAACTCGCCCGGTGGTGACCGAATATACAGTGGCTCGCACAATTATTCGGACAGACATGATTTATTATAGTTTCCTTCGAATTAGTGGTTTCAGTAATATTGAAGCACTGATATAAATTAGATACAAGTTTCCGTAAGGAATATAAGAACTAAACGTCCATCATTCTTCTAATGAACGCTGTCAATGAAACAAGTTTCCGTAAGGAATATAAGAACTAAACGTCCATCATTCTTCTAATGAACACTGTCAATGAAAATATAATAATTCTTCTTCTTCTTCTTCTTCCTTAATCTGTTTACCCTCCAGGGTTGCTTTTTCCCTCGGACTCAGCGAGGAATCCCACCTGTACCGCCTCAAGGGCAGTGTCCTGGAGCTTCAGACTCTGGGTCGGGGAATACAACAGGGGAGGATGGCCAGTACCTCGCCCAGGCGGCCTCACCTGCTATGCTGAACAGGGGCCTTGTGGGGGGATGTGAAGATTGGAAGGGATAGACAAGGAATAGGGAAGGAAGCGGCCGTGGCCTTAAGTTAGGTACCATCCCGGCATTTGATTGGAGAAGTGGGAAACCACGGAAAACCACTTCCAGGATGGCTGAGGTGAGAATCGAACCCACTTCTACCCAGTTGATCTCCCGAGGCTGAGTGGACCTCGTTCCAGCCCTCGTACCACTTTTCAAATTTCGTGGCAGAGCCGGGAATCGAACCCGGGCCTCCGGGAGTGGCAGCTAATCACACTAACCACTACACCACAGAGGCGGACAATATAATAATTAAGAAACGAAATCAAAATCAAAGCCAATATTGCACAAAATTATTCGGACACTTTCCGTTTTACTTATGGTCCTATATGTTCAGTATCTGGTGGGCTTTAGTGTCATTTGAATTACTTCCCTGAGTCGACTTGGCATTTTCCGGGTGTAATCGGGAGATATCTTCTGGGACTCTTCTTAAAGTCGGTTTTTCAGTTGTTATCTAGATGTGATTGTTGTTTTCCTTATTTCTTTATCAAGTTTGTCCCAAAGATTCTCAATCAAATACAAGTCTGGTGATTGAGGGGAAGGATGAAGCACCTTTGAGCAATTAAACAAAAAACGCATTCTTACATTCCAGGCCATATGCTTTGGATCGCTATCTTGATAAAACTTAAAATGCTCACCAGTCCCCATATATTCGGCACTCTTTTTCATATTGTCCCTCAGTATTCCAAGGTATTGAAAGTGGTCCATTTTACCCTCAATAAAAACAAACCACCTCCATTCGCCGACATGTACCCCCACACCATTGCATGTCCACCGCCATGCTTCACAGTTGCTTTAAGATTTTTCTCTTGAAGTTCAGTATTAGGACGCCACCAAACTGTTATCCTCCTATCAGACTGAAATGTGTTAAATTTACTCTCATCATCAAATATAACATCATTCCACCATTCATTGTCTTCTCTAACATGCTCTTTAGCAAACAGCAATCTCTTTTTCGATTTACTTAATTTATGAAGGGCCACTTTCTTGCGATACGGCCGTGAAAGTTACGTCTTCTGAGCCCTCTCCGTATTATTTCGGGATGCACATTCTTTCTGGTGTCTGCGATAAACTCATTAGCGAGTTTTGGAGCACTAAACTTGGGTCCCGTTTTCGTTTTCTGATGATATAACACTCTTCCCTCAGAGAAAAAATTCTTGGACGTCCCGTATGCGGTAGATGTTCAATTCTATCTTCCTCCCGGAATCTTGTGATAATATCCGAGACTGTACTTTTCTTCATTTGTAACATTTCATCAATTTTACGACAACTTTTACGTTTAAAATGGTAAAAAATTACTAGCTGCCGCTGTTCGATTGTGCTCTCTCTCTTCCTCTGCGTCCCATTTTCACTTAGGTTGTACACAGCAGACTAACTCACTGAACTTTTACGTTCACACTGTCCGTGGCTCTTCCACACACGACCTCTGCAAGGCAACCGACTTGTGTCCGAATAATTTTGTTGGAGGACGTTAACTGCGTTCTGAGTTTCTGAGGTCACTGGTTCTCTCCTGTTTTCTAAAAGTAGACATTTCAACGCCGTGTTGAATCTGTAAAACTGGGTTCAGTCAGAAACCAGTTGGCGTGTACAATATTTTCTCTGCACCATAGGGCCAGTGTGTAGCAAAGGCTACAATTAATTAGTGTCCGAATAATTATGTGAGTCACTGTATTTGAGGAGTGGCATTTCCCCCATGTGCGCAATGCCCTTCATTTTACAGCGTACTGTACAGTAATGCTCCGTGATTCCTCTTCGGTATAAACAACCACGTGTAGTTCCATTACTTGGACACATTTGGTTTCACATTCTGCTCATGGTTGCGTTTTTATAACTTTTTCGCGGAATGTATCAGTGGCCGAATATTTATGGGAGTTGTATGTTTATCAACAAGCGTGAGTCACGCCGCATGCATCTATATCACAGAGTGGCTCCTCACATTCTGTCTAGTGCCTGCATATATGCAACCCTTTAATCATGAATAAAGCTAGCAGGGTTTACAGACCACACTAAACTTAGAGGAATAGCATAACCAAAATCAAACTAAACCAGTTTAATAATAATAATAATAATAATAATAATAATAATAATAATAATAATAATAAAAATAGCCAAGCACAAAATCGTGGAGAAACCTAACAAGAAAACTGGTAGGAAGTTGTCCACAGAACGCAAGATGCAACAAGTGCATCCATGAAGAGATTTTGGGAGGATAAGAAGGAGAAAACCATCAGGCCATCGTACAAGTTGAAACGCCTGCTCTTTGAATGGGCATGAAGATGAAGACAAATTATTTGAATGTGTGCTTGTTATTTTCCTTCAGGAATGGTCCACTTTGTCTCCAAGGTTTTGAGGTCGGATACGCAAAAATGTGTGGACCGTTCCCGAAGGACACAATAACGCATGTTTGTTTCATAGTCGATTCTTAAGCGGAGATAATTTATTCTAAATTTGTCACAGGCAACAAGGTACAGGGACAAACTTTATATAGATCTGGGATGAATCTCTCCACCCTATGGATAACTATAGGCCAATGTACTGTAGATTTCTTAAGAGTTTCCAGGTCCGTAAACATCAAAATAGAACAACTACTCAGTATGGTTCACGAGGAAATTTCGTAATTCCTGTTACGATTCTATGCAGTTGACATGTATGGAACATGGGAAATGAAACTTTTGTTCCTAAGATATATTAACATAAAATTTCAAATTACATTTTACATACCATACTAATTTTTACTGTCGAAGACAGGCTTACATACTAGTAATTTAATAATGTTATTGACTTTACGTCCCACTAACTTCTTTTGCGATTTTCGGAGACGCCGAGGTGCCAGAATTTAGTCTAACACGAGTTCTTTTACGTGCCAGTAAATCTACAGATACAAGGCTGACGTATTTGGGCACATACGACTGGAATGAACCAGGATCGAACCTGCCAAGTTGGAATCAGAAGGCCAGCTCCTCAACCGTCTGAACCACTCAACCCCAACTTCGCCTCATTTTGTATTCGAGTTTCGAACACATCGTCTGCCACTGAAGCACTGACAGTACAGGCTTTTTGAATCTACAATAGTCTCTTAATGTTTATTTAGTTTATCGTTTGTCAGTTTTTTGTAAAAGGTTTTCCGTGGTTTGCAATTTTCACCCCAGGCAAATTCTGGGGCTGTACCTTAAGGCCACGGCCGATTCTTTCCCACTCCTGGGCCCTTCCTATCCCATCGACGCCATAAGACGTATGTGTCGATGTGACGTAAGCAAACTGTAAAAAAAAAAAAACCGGGCTAATCACAGGACTGAAAATAGACACGAAGAACTAAATTTCGAACCACAAGGGTCACAAAAATACTGGGCCCTTACCAGCGCCAAACACCTTACAGTGTTACCTATAGAACGTTCGGACCTTCAAATGCAGCACAGCAGTAATGGGATAATTATTATTCATCTCTTTCCTTTTCATGTTTTGCGGTCAGTGCTGTCCTGTTTAATGTAGCGGGTTTGCCAAAGTTTGTAAATCTGAATGTTATCGGTTAAAATAGGCAAAAATCAACGAGCTAGCATAACAGAACAACGGCTCGTTGGTAAATGTAGTTGTGTAAGAATTTGAAGCCGCATTTGATGCCGTTAACTAAAACGTGTTAGAAATATAGTTGAAAATGTTAATATAATGGAAAAATACGGCAAATGCAAAATCTTCATTGCATGGAACTTACGTCATAACTCCACTCCCTGTGGGTGGGGGACGCAGACGAAGAATACACCCACGGTGTCCCCTGCCTGTCGTAAGAGGCGACTAAAAGGGGCGACCAAGGGATGATCAAATTAGAACCATGAGACTACTTGTGATTAGTACCATCACGCAGGGAACACCATGGGTCGCTTTTACTTGCGCGTAGTAAAACTATGTTAGGTACCAAATAGGTTTGTGTAGTAGCAATAGAGTACGTTGCCGGCTTCTACAGTACCTGTGATTCGTACCCCTATATGAGCAACACCATGGGATGAGCGACGCCATGGTTCTGCCTTGGTTATGCTTAGTACCCACTATGTGAGGAACACCACGGTATAATGCGGGTCCCTGTGGTTAGTCCACTTATGTGAGGAACGCCATAGGTTTGCGTTGCCTGTAAATAGCGCCGCAGTGTGCGAAATACCATAGGTCTGTGTTACATGTGCGAATGGCATTACCTGTGAGTAGTACCATAATGTGTGTATACCGCTAGTCTACGCTACTTTTCATTAGTACCGCAACATGACAAATAGCATGGTTCTATTTTCCTAGCGATACGTACCATTATAAGGGGCCGATGATCTGGATTTTGGACCTGTTTTGACTACAAGCATAAACGATTCAATACTGTGCTTTAGACGCAGTCCCTTGGTCAGTAATACTATTATTTAACGCTAGTTTCTGGGAATGTGGGGTATTGCGGGTCGGATCCACTGATTGTTTTAACTTCATATCCATCCATCCATCCATCCATCCATCCATCCATCCATCGTCCTCAGGTTTACGAATCTGCTCAGTGGAGGATTCTGAATGTTAAATTGTCATAATATTTCGTCTCATTTCGTTCCATTAGAGGCCGATGATCTAGATGTTAGGCCCTTTTAAACAACAACCATCATAATCATGTCATAACTCAGATTTTTTTTTTCACTGCTGGTAAAGAGCATTTCAGCTTAGCGTAGATAATTTTCATTACTAAACGGTAGTAGTAAACGAGAAACCATGTGTGTCCACCAGAACCATGGAGTGGCTTTACTGAACCGTACTGTCAGTGCTTCAGGGGCAGACGATGCGTTTCGAAACTCGAGGAATACAAAATAAGGCGACGTGATTTATTAAGCAGGGTTGAGTGGCTCAAGACGGTTGAGGCCTTGGCCTTCTGACTCTAATTTGGCAGGTTCGATCCTAGCGCAGTCCGGTGGTATTTGCTCAAAATACGTCAGCCTCGTGCCTGTAGATTTACTGGCACGTAAATAGCTCCTGTTAGGCTACATTCCGGCACCTCGGCGTCTCCAAAAATCGTAAAAGTAGTTAGTGGGACGTAAAGTCAATATCATTATTAAATTGTTTTTATTAACATGACTACTCGCAAAACTACATTTCACGTTTATACTTTGGGCGACCACATTCTGTGTGTTGGTGGATATTATTATTATTATTATTATTATTATTATTATTATTATTATTATTATTAAAGCGACTTTATTGTGACGAAGTTAGGGCTCGCTGCCATTTCTTACACTTTACCACTTCATGAGTACTAATTTACAATATGATTTTTTACAATTTTACAATTTAAGAATTTCAACAATTTTCATTTGAATATACGGTAACAGTATAAAAACTGTATCACAGTATTCGAGAACTGGAAACAAAAACGATCGAATGAGTTTTATTTTCAGGGACCAAGAAAATATATTTTTAAACCACTTCAGGGGATGCAGGCTTTGATATGTCTTTTGGCACACTTTCGTCACATGTTGCGACCCCTTCAATGTTTCGCTTATAGCCACACCAAGATTCATAACTGTTTCACAATATGGAATAATGGTATTATTTAGCGCTACAGGAGGAACTTCGTATTGTTTAAGACTTGTATGTTTTCTTACCAATGATTATGGCTTGCGTTTTAAGAGGACTGATTTTGGGATTGTTACTCAACGCAGAATTATGAGAAATCCGCGTTAACTTGTCATACAGCACTCTGAATTGTATTAGTTATTGAGTGGTAGTATATCTGAAGATCGGCATAAAGATAATACTTGCAGTGTATAATCGATTTGGCACATCGTGTATATAAATTGCAATGGTCAAAGTACAGACCCTTGGGGGACACCGAGGGTTTTGCTAAGCCACTCAGATCTGTTAGAGACACACTGACGGCGATTTTTGAGGTACGAACTGAAAAAGTTTATTGCCGTTTTGCTGAAATTTAAAGAATCCAATTTTGAAAGTAGGAGTTCAGGAACAAAAGTATCAAAAGCACTAGAAAAATAGAGTAGAACCAGGAGTCCCTTGTCGAGTGTCCATTGCGTGTCGGATATCACCAGTTACTTTCAGTAAGGCAGTCGTTGTGCTGTGTCATTTCGTGAAACCAGATTGGTAAGGGTCAAGCAGTGATTAGTTAAGTAAGGA
Source organism: Anabrus simplex (assembly GCF_040414725.1). NCBI lineage: Eukaryota > Metazoa > Arthropoda > Insecta > Orthoptera > Tettigoniidae > Anabrus > Anabrus simplex. The sequence goes on along the minus strand of NC_090270.1, from coordinate 225,974,814 downwards.
CTTGTTAGTGTGCCAAGCGTTCTAGTATTTTGGAAAGGGCTGGGAGAATGGATATAGGGCGATGATCTGGATATTTCTTCTTAGGAATGGGAATGTCGATACCATACTTTTACACAGTTTGGCATACTCCCTGTACAAGGCAATAATTAAATGTGTGTGTCAGAATAGGTAATATTGCACCAATAATATTTTTATGAAAGATAAATTACACGCTTCACATCGTTCGCACTAACTTTTCTTGAATGTGTATTTTATTGGATTTACTCGGGAAAGAGTATTTATGGCGTTAATATCAGCAGCAGCAGTTAGGTCATCATCTGGATGATTATAATTATTATTACCATTATTAGAATAGTTATTATCATAGTCATTACTATTAGTAATATCATTATTAGTGTATGCTGCTTTCGTAAAATGAGAATTTAGATCAGGTGATATACTGGGTGCCTGCTTGGTCAGGCTGCGACCTATACCCATCTGATGCAAATGTTTCCATATTAGTGCTGAACTACCCCTGTTTGTTATCTCTTGAATATATTTGTACATGCTGTTACGAATTAATTGCCTAACTTTATTTCGAAGAATACGGTAATTTTCAAAATCACTAGTGCTTCCCGTTCGCCAAAATCGCCTATACAATACATCACGACTTGCCATGAAAATAAAAATCCACAGCCTGTTTCCAGTCATTCGACCGAATCAGGAATGGAATGAATGCAGCCCCCATCTAGCGGCGAGGATAGGAAGTGTGCCGGCTGCCGAAGCCTGTCGCACTCCTCTGGGGCAATGATTAATTAATGACAGATGAAATGAAATGATATTGGAAAGTGTTGCTGGAATGAATTACGACAAGGCAAACCGGAGTACCCGGAGAAAACCCTGTCCCGCCTCCGCTTTGTCCAGCACAAATCTCACATGGAGTGACCGGGATTTGAACCACGGAACTCAGCGGTGAGAGGCCGCCGTGCTACCGCCTGAGCCACGGGGGCTCTACAATTTGCCATGGCAGACTTAATTTCATTTGTTAGCCAAGGAGACGAAGGGTGAGAAACTCGAAATTGCTTCTTCGGGATATATTTGTCATACAGTCCTAGAATTGAATTCAGTCTGTGAACCTTATCATCAATGTCATTAGTCAGTAGAATGTCATTCCACGGCAGATGATATGCTTAATTTCGTATTACCTCAGTGTCAAAATGCTTTTAATCCCTTCGCATTATGTACCTGGTTTTGTACTTTGGTACCTTGAGAGAGTAACATAAGTAGATGAGATCGTCGGTTGAGTGTGAAGATCGGGAAAAGGTAGCGCTGACGTTGATACAGAATTATTTGATAAGATAATCAGCTACGTGGGAAACGATAAGGAAAAGAACGTGATTATAGCGGGTAATCTCAATTTGCCGAATGTCAACTGGGAGGGTAATGGGAATGACAGGAAGCATGACCAACAAATGGCAAATAAGGGGAAGGGCATCTGATTCAGAAAGTGATGGAACCAACTAGAGGGAAGAATATCCTGGATGTGGTGCTGGTAAAACTAAATGAGCTCTATAGAGAAACCGAAGTAATAGATGCAATTAGTGATCACGAAGCTGTTTTTGTGATTGTTAAAAATAAATGTGAAAGAAATGAAGGTATTCAAATTAGGAATATTAGGCAGTACCACATGGCTGATAAAACAGGCATGAGGGAGTTTAAAAAAAGTAAATATGATCGGTGGAAAACGGTAAATAAAAATGTAAACACTCTGGGATAGGTTTAAAGCAATTGTTGAGGAATGTTGTGACTACTCCTACCACTACTCTAATACATTAATCTCCTTCACACAATATACATCACATTTGTTGAGCGCCATTTGTTGCAAGAAACAACAAAATTCGGAGAGCATGCCTCTTATCTCAATTATCTCAAGGCGTGAGGTGATAAACTCACACATCTGGCAATTTACAGGAATATGAATGACGACAATGGTAGATTACGGTTGCATTTCCACAATTGAGGATTGTACTTGGAAATAGAATCACTTATTTTAATTAAAATAAAACTGAGTTTATGACTATAATTTACGTCACAATGAACAAGCATTGCCGTATTTCAATTTAACAAATAATATATACCCAGTGCGATTTGTTGTTACAATCAAATAGAAAATTTAATCTAAATAAAAAAAGCTATTGGCATGAACTTGAAGTGAAATATGATATCGCCTCTGATTACATTCTTCTTCAAGTTATTAAAGCATAACATGTCGGATTCTGTAATTACCTGATGGCTGCCCATACTACTGTTGAACTTGAAATTCCTGGAAAAACCACTGAGTTGAAGTCAGAAGTAGTCTGCTGTAATCTTATCTTCTTATGTAACCTGGAGTTGACCTATATTTCCTTCCCGAGTGTAGTGACCTCCAATGCGGTTATGTCCACTCAATAGATTGTAAGAAATTGAAAAATATTATTGAAACACATTGTGAAGTCCATCCTCACAAGAAAATGTTTCACTATCAGCATAGTCCCAGTCTCTACTCAGATCCAACCACCACTCGTAGACCATTTCGACGATTCTAAGACCTGTTGAAAAACACCTCTTAGCACTGCTTCCTTCACTTCTTAGCTCTCACCACCACTCTTAGGCATCTAACCACTTCTTCCTAGATCACTGACCATCACTCTTCCTACTTCTCACCACTGTAGCATCGACTTTTATAACCACGTGATGAGCACACATCTCCCTACTTTATGGTCATCCCTTCCACCTCAACATACGGTAGTTGGTGAATACAGACACTTGGTCGAAATTACGTGCCCACGCACTGATGTCATCAGTCATGTGTCGTATTAGCTTGTCCACGCGGACTACCGATGACTACTCTGCATGTGTCAGCGGAAAACCTCCTTACGGTTAAACATAGCCTCGATTGCAAAATAATATGCCAGCTCATCTGGCGCAGTCACAAGTTACAGTATCAATATTTGAAACCAACAAATCTCACTTATTAATTATACAGAATCATTACAAACAAAATTCACTTAACCTATGATTAAATAACATAATATGCGTGATACCTAATTGTATTACAGTATAAATGATGAAAAACAGAATATAAAATCTAATGAATCTGGTTAATAATAATAATAATAATAATAATAATAATAATAATAATAATAATAATAATGAATGAAATCTGTAACCCTGTTGTACAGTTACAACGTGAACTCTGTCCCGGTCGTGATAACGCACGAACTTTATTATGGGACGCTTACCCGTAGCAACAACCTGAGCTATGGTTCGTTTTAGAACCCCTAATCGGTGGCAGCGATCTATATCAGACATAGTTATATCTACATTTAACTTGCACTTCACCGTGCCGATCGCTTTATCGTAAACTTTCTCTGCTGGCTACTCTGGAATACCATGCAGCACAAAGCAGTTCACCCAGAACAAACAGAGGTGCTTTTCTTTTGATTTTTTCCAGGTCTTGAATTAAGTAATCCTGGTGAGGGTTCCATACACCGGAACCACACTCTGTTTGGGGTTTTACCAGAGACTTGTTTGCTCTCTCCTTTACATCCTTATTACAACCCCCAAACACCCTCATAACCATGTGCAGAAACCAGTAACCGATATTTACAATTCCATTTATATGATTACCCCAGTGAAGATTTTTCCTTATATTAACACCTAGGTACTTAATAAGGAACTTTCACCCCATCAACGCAGTAATTAAAACTGAGAGGACTTTTCCTATTTGTGAACCTCACAACCTGACTTTTAACCCCGTTTATCACCATACCGTTGCTTGCTGTCCAGCTGTACTGTTCAGATTCATCAAAGCATTTCAGCCTGTTGCTCGAGGCGCTGTTCAATATACACTTAAGAAAATGGAAATTGCAACACCATGAAGGCATTGGTCGTTTATGTTGATTTTCAAGACATGGAACTATGTCATGTAGGTATGTAATCGATCAAAGTTTCAGACCCATTGGATTGTTGCTACAAGTCTCCCCACGTGATTGGTCGCGGAGGAATCGACTCCAGTATACGGACTCTGGTGTAGCGTAGTTGACTTGCAGTCTGTGCAGTGAAGTGTTCCACGTCAAACATGCCTCGACGACAGAGAAAAGCACGCTATCAACAACTGTCGCCGTTTGAGAGGGCTCGGATAACTGGGCTGTGTGAGGCTGGATAATCGCTAAGGACTGTCGCTGCACGTGTTGGCCGACACGCATCTACGGTACAACGTGTATAGCAGCAGTGGTCCAATGAAGGTACCCACACTCGTAGACCTGGCACAGGCCCAGCGCGACAGACAACTGTGAGAGCGGATCGCCGCATCATTCGGATGGCCCGGATGGAACCCCATGCAACAGCAGCGCAAATTCGAGCAGCTGTTACCCCACGTTACACAACAAACAGTTGGTAATCGCTTGCGTGCAGCTGGCTTACGAGCCCGTGTCAAAGTCCTACAGCCAGACCCACCGCGCAGCACTTCAAACCCACGGGCTCCAGCAGCCCAGCCCGTGCAGTGCCGCTCTCTTCTGACGCGGCAGCGTACTGGCCCACAGCACTGGCTGATACGGCCCACCGCAGTCCACCGCACTGGGCGGGCTCAGTGGAATAACCTTGAGTACTTCTCCACAATAACATGTGCGCCGTGTACAACGAAATGTTCACGTCACACTACTATTCGGATCATTCACTCTACGAATTCCCGTGCACCAAGTTAACTGAAAATGAATCTAAATAACACGAAGCATATTCATAGGACTTCCTTCGCGTTTACTTCAAAATAAAATACAAACAGAAATGACGTGCAATATGCCAACAATAAAAACAAACCTGAACATATCTTTTACTTACTGTGCGTAATTTATTGGTCATTGTTAATGGTGGTGGAATGGAATTACTATGAATGAAAAGAGCATCAGCAATTGTCTGGTTGTAGAAGAGAATGAAGCCCGCTGAACTGAAATTTCTCTCTGAAGCTGAACTTGATGCTTGCATACATATTACTTTCTTACCGATCTGGTGAAATTTTGAATAGCTTTGTCCGTTTGTTCTCCAATAGGACGCTATATCCATCTTCTTCCATTCCACAATTTTGCTTTAAATATCTTTCCAGCTCATCTGTTGGAATAGGAGCATCATGAACGTCAATTCACGAAGAATACTTAATTACTTTGGCAGGTTGTGGCATAGTCGTGGAGTCTAATGACACGGAAACATTAGAATGCTAGTCATTCAAGCACACCTCGTTCATCGTAAGTTCTATATCTAATTATAAAAAGACAAAATGAGTCCGACTCCTTTAATCTGTACTAATATAATAGAGAGCACAAATTGTGTTAGTTTTTGCATATCTGGAGGGTAACCTCAAACTACTGGACCGATTATAAAAATCCTTTTACTAATGTAAATATACATTATCCCCGAGAGACATGGGCTGTATTTTATTTTCAAATCAATTAGAGGTGGGGGGAGACGGGGGAGATATAAAAATAATAGGCTAATATAGGCGAAATATCGAATTTGTCGTGCAAGGACGAGACTAAGCTCATTTTAAGCCCCTTGACCCAAAGAACAAATCTCGGTAAGCCCTACGGGCCCAAAAACCTTTTAAGGCCCTAAAACCAACAGTTATGGAGATATTGGCGCCACACTGCCCCTGCTCTCGGAATCGGATAAGGAAATGAACTGCCGCAACCATGGCAACGCCAGCTCCAGGATTCTACAGCAACGAGATTATGCGTGTAGGTTTGGGCATAGCTGCCAACCAAAATTTGTACACATAATCCCTGAGCATATGTACAATATATCTCGAAAACTTAACATGTTACAGACGTGAAGTGGTATTTATAATCTCTTTTAAAATTAAAGAGACATGTATTATTTTGCTTTTGGAAAAGACACTTAAAGGGGGGGGGGGGTAAGGACTGAAATGTGGGCTGGCGAGAATTCTTAAGATGAGCATATCTACACTATATCTCAAACACTTAACACGTTACAGATGTGAAAATTGATATTTTTAATATTTTAAAAATAAAAACAGGCATTATTTTGTGTTTTGGAAAACCACTTAACGTAGGGGGACTGAAAAGGGGGTTGAATTAATTTTATTAGGGTACTGATATCTCAAAAACTGAAGTTGTTACAGACGTAAAAATTGGTATTTAGTGTCTCCTTTAAGTAGAAAGAAATACGCTTCTTTTGGTTTTGGAAAATCCACTTTAGGGGGATGAAAGGACTGAAATATTAGTTGAATTATTTGTATGAGGATACTTATATCCAAAAAACCTAAAGATGTTGCAGACGTGACAGTGACAGTGTAGTTCGAACCCACTATCTCCCGGATGCAAGGTCACAGCTGCGCGGCCAACTCGTCCGGTGGTGACATATTTGGGCGATATACTATAGACATAATTCTTTCCAGACAGTATGAAGGTGTTCTCTTATCGTTTCATTCCTGATAGTTGGCAAGGTTGATTTTTCACTTTCAAACGTGAATGACGTTCGACCTTTGTTGCAAGGTAGGAATCCATTGAATCTAAGCAATGCAGTATTTTTGACTAAAATTGGCATTAACTGTGCTTTAATTGTGTTGATATTTTTTGTGGGTGGTGGTTGTTTTGTGTCATTAGTCCATAGACTGGTTTGATGAATCTTTGCATGCCACGCTACCCTGTGCTAATCTTTTCATTTCCACGTTAACTACGAAGGTTGGAACTTAGTGGCAACTATTTATTTACAACAGATCTGCCTGTCGAATCTCTGCAACAGTTCTGAAGCGAATGCTCACGAATCGTCTGGTTTCGATCACTGTCCAGTAACGCGGCAAGGACATGCATTTCTTCTTCACCCGTAGGACGACCTGCCCGATGAATGTCCGCCACAGTTTGCCAACCATCGTTGAAGGCTTTTACCCAACGTGCCACTGTTCTGTAAGGCAATGTAGATTCCTCGCAAGCCTATTGAAGACCTTGATGACACTGTCATGCTGTACGACCTCTGGCACATTCAATCTTGATCCAGCTCCGTTGTTCCTGTTTGGAAAACATAGTAACAACGTTACGTTAGACCGCTAGCTCACAAGTGACTGTGTTTCTCTCGCTTGTGCGCGCGCAGGTGATGTGGGAAGGACGAGTCCATTTGCTCTGAGGTAAGGTAGGTATGTAACCAACGCGTGCTATCAGCGACAATATTAGATTCCATTGCATAGCGTCTCCACAGCGGTGTTGCCACTATTTAAGTTCCAACCTTCGTACTAAATCTACTATAATCTGTTTGTCATATTTACACGTTGGTCTACCCCTGCCATTTTACAGCGTACACTTCCCTCAAAAACTAACTGGACAAGACCTAGGTGCCCCGCCATTTTGCCTCTTCTGGTCAAATTTCGCCAAATCGTTCTCCTCTCAACGATTCGATTCACTATATCTTCATTTGTGATTCGGTCTACCCATCTCATCTTCAGCATTCTTCTGTAACACTACATTTCAAAAACTTATTTCTAATTCCTATATCAATGTTCGAAGTGAGCACATTGTTTTCTTAAAAACGGCCTTCCTTGCTTGTGTTACTCTGCATTTAATGTCCTTACCTCTGCCATCCTTATTCTACTACCAAAGTAACAATATTAATCTACTTCCTTTTAAGATTTCATTTTCTAATCTAATATTTCCTGCATCACCAGACTTCATTCAACTGCAAGGCGTTACCTTTGTTTTGAATTTATTTATTTATTTATTTTCATCTTGTACTCCTTCACAAACACCTCCTGCGGGTGGGGGACGCACATGTAGAATACACCCGCGATATCCCCTGATGTCGTAAAAGGCGACTAAAAGGGGCGACCTAGGTGCGGACATGGATTGCGGTTTGTACAATGTGTTGGACCCCTGTGGATGGGAGGGGCTGAATACATTCACCGTTAATCCCTGCCTGTCGTAGAAGGCGACTAAAAGGGTCATGTACCCATAGTCCCCTCTATTTTTTTGTTTTCTGAGGGTAAGCTATAGACTGATTCAAAATTTTCGATGTGCATGCTGCTCGGAAATGGGCCTCCTGCGTGTGCGATTACGCTCGAAAACCCGCGCAGTGACCACCCAGGAATCGGCGAGTGGGAGTGTCATGTACCCTTGCAGTAGTATCCGCCTGAACACACAGGTCCCCGCACAGCCGAATGTCAGAAGGACATAATATTATTGTTTTCTAATTGTTTTCTCTATATTTAGTGCTCTGTACACGCTATGGGGTACATGCTTTTGCGGGTGATTGGATGAAGGGAGTCCTAGTGCCCATTGCCTCAGTCATCCCATATTAGGCATCGTCCAACATCGGAACCATATTAAACCATATTAAACTAATTCACAATAATAAAATAATTCACAATAATTCACAAATAACACAACACGGCTCACTAAGCTACTCGGTGCTTCGCAAGGACAACGATTTTTTGAGGTCCGCATTGAACTGGGAATGAGATAATTGTTAACATCTTAAAGCACCGACTGCTCGTTTCCACCTCACTACGATTGCTACATTATAACGGCTTGAAGATTTTATTGAATTATTTTAATACGGTTCTACATCACGGTTAAGGAAGTGTTAAACTGAGCCAATGTTTCTTTAAGAAGATTGTGTTTTCAGTGGTTGTTCTTGTTAAACCCAGTTTATTTTTGAGGAAGCAAACCAACTTACATCGGACCTCATCAACTTAAAGTTTAATACTCGCAAGTCTCAGATAATATGGACTTTGAAACAATATAATTTTAACATGGGTTTTAGATCATCAATATGTTTTTTTAAAAATTTGTTTTATGTGATGTAGATAAACTTGCGTTTGCCAATATTTCCTAAAATGTATATCAGCTGATGATGACGCAAAAAAAGGCGTTGAAACTAGTTCTGATAAAATATATGTTGTAATTTCATCTTAACAACATTTTAATGTATTTAATAAGGTGGATACAAATTTTAATAAATTGTACTCTTGTATTTGTGTTAACTGCGTTTTTATCCAATTGACTCTATTTTAATTCGTGTTTGCGCATTTTAATGTGTTATTTTAACTTTTTTTTTTGCTAGTTGCTTTATGTCGCGCCGACACAGATAGGTCTTATGGCAACGATGGGAGAGGAAAGGCCTAGGCGTTGGAAGGAAGTGGCTATGGCCTTAATTGAAGTACAGTCCCAGCATTTTCCTGATGTGAAATTGAGAAACCACGGAAAACCATCTTCAGGGCTGCAGACAGTGAAAATCGAACCCACTATCTCCCGGACGCAAGCTCACAGCTGCGTGCCCCTGACTGCACGGCCAACTCGCCCGGTATTTTAACTTCTAACTTGAATTATATATATCTGTACTTCAGGCAATTTCTTATTCCATTGCCACTTGTATTTTCTATAACTTTATTAGAAAATAAGGCATTGCGAATTAGATCCACTGGTTGTTTTAATCTCATCATTTTTCATCACCATTTATTTTAATCTCCAGTCAGTGGATAAATTTTAAAATTTTAATCATTATATCATACCTTGTTGTCCATCTCGTACCATTAGGGGCTGATGACCTTAGATTTTAGGCCTCTTTAAACAGGCATCATCATCCTTCACAAATGACTGTATCCATACCATTCAGCAATTTCTCCAGATCGTCTGTGGACTCGTGTAGCCTAAAATAACATCAACAGCAAATCTTGAGTTTTTATTTCTCTCCTTTTATTATGATTCCTTTTGCATATTCCTCTTTGATTTCCTTTATAGCCTGTTGTATGTAAACATTGAAAACATTTGTGGGTACTAACCTTATTTTAGGATCTTAGAGACCTATATAGCCTCGTAGCAGGATTGCACAGAGTAACCATCATAGCAGGTACCCGGATACTCAATTGCCGGGGTCCCGTCATCAGTTCTAGTCTGAACGTGAAGAGGAATTCTTTAAGGCCAATTAATGAATTTGACGGAAGAAAATATTCAGGAATAAGACTTAAAAATCATTAAAGATGTTCAAACCATTGGTAACGTTCAGTTTCTGTAATATAATATTTTAGAATGTAATGATCGCACTTCTCAATGTAGCTGCACTTAGAGAAGAGTACGGAATCCCGGTTCAGCTCTTGTTACAAGTGTATGCTGCAAGAGAACTTAAACCACATAAAGTCTACTTGTCACAGCTTAATCTATTTAACTTATCGTATATTCACCAGATCTAGTGGCTCAGGCAGTAGAGCACTGGCTTTCTAAGCTCAGTTTGGTGGCATTTAAAGGTGTTAATATAAGTTAATCGCGTAGGGAGATTTAGCGGCACCTTAAGTAACTTAAGTGAATTCCGGCATTTGTCAGTCTCAGAAAACCGTAAGAGTAGCTAGTAGAACTCAGGCTCCCTCTGGACCATAGAAATATTGGCCTATGGATAGGCCTACCAAGGTTGAAAGTTCAAACCCGGCAGAGGTAGTCTGATTTTTGAAGCTAGGAAAAATGTTCATTCGGCACTGTCGTACGATGTCGGCATGTAAAACAACTCCGGTGACACATTTGGTGTTCTCCCAAAGTGGCGGCGATTAGAGCAATAGATGGAGGTGGGGGGGCTATCGCCTCCAATATACATTTTTATTTCATTTTAGCAATTTAAAACTGGAATATAAAACATTACAAACCCTGTTGTCTTATCACCAAATTATTTCCTTAAATATTAAAAAAAATTACTTGGCCAAAATACGCACAAAATGTCCTTCGACGCAGCTAACGGATTCGTACAACGCCACAGCAAGTAGTGGAGACTCGCGGAGCAGCGTGTAAAAGCGTGATTAGGATCTGATGACATTAGAATTAATAGAAATCCCAATAAGGAGTGTGGGGAGGAATGTGAAGAGAAGGGAAGGTGGAAATAAAAACAGTGTGACTGGGTGATTTGATGAAGACTGTATGGGGGAAAAGAGAGGTTGTAATGAGAGCCCTAATGGAATTTAGGAAGGGAGCGGAACAGGAGAAGAGGGAGGAATATTGTAAATTAAGAAGAGAATACAAGGGGGCATTGAATGAGAAGAAATGAGGGTGGAAGGAGCTGGAAGCAGAAGGAATAAATGGATATTGTAGAGAAAATAGATTAGAGAAGATTTGGGAGTCTATAAATAATGAAAGTGAGACCAGTGGGGAAGGAGGAAAAAATCAGAGAAAATGAGTGGGTGGGATAATCTCCAGAATTTCCTCCAAATTCATTTTCACAACTGGTATCGTGTACTCTGAAATGAAAACCTACAACCTGTTTTCCAGTCAGTGATCAGGTCAGAGATGGAATTAATGAAGCTCCAATCTTGCAACAAGGATAGGAATTGTGCCAGCTGCCGAGGCCTGTCGCACTTCTCTGGGTCAATGATTGATGACTGACAGATGAAATGAAATGATAGTGGAGTGTTGCTGGAATTAAAGATGACGGGGAAAACCAGAGTACCCGGAGAAAAACCTGTCCCGCCTCCGCTTTGTCCAGCACAAATATTCCATGGAGTGACTGGAATATGAACCATGGAACCCAGCAGTGAGAGGGTGACACGCTGCTGCCTGAGCCACGGAAGCTTTTCTTTCGTGTCCTCTGCGAACTTGTAAATCACCAGAATCCTCCCCAGTTCTGTTGTTACAACTGATATCATGTCCAATTTCAACTTTTACATCACTCGATCCAGAATGTTCCCCCATTACATCTTTGTTCTTAATTTTATTGGGCATCTCTTCTGGGTGTATAGCTTGTTGCTGAAACAATCAATCTTAATTATCTTTTATAACTTTATCTTGGCGGGCTTTTCATTTACTATTTTCAGCACCATTTAAACAAGACATATTTTTCGGCATTCAGTGGTTTTGTGATCTAGTATAACCAGCAATATGTTTTATGTTAATACAAGCGCAGCTTGGTTGAGGAGGAAATTAATTGCATTGCATAAATACTTGATACATAATGGCAATCTCAGACTCTTATCTATTTGCAATTTTCCCACAATGTCACACAGTCATTACAAACACATACAAACTTGAAGAAATACCAAAGCAGCACTGCTCACCAATGATATGTTAGCAAGAAAAATGCGTTTTGTAAGGATTTGACCACAGTGCTGCCCTGTTATTGGAATTAAGTCAAAATTCCTTTGTTAATGCAGTGTTTCCAGGAAAGGTCTGCAGCAGTTTGGGGCCCACTTGCACCGCTGTGTCTGTGGGGCCATTATTTATGGTGCTAAACCCTATGCATCTGTGTTGAAAATATCAGGATATATCAGTAAACTTTGTGCTATGTAGTATGAGCATATTGCAACATACTTTAAATATGTAATTTTGTTTGGATCCACTTAAATTTATCAGCATATATGGAATTCCTGTCGATAGATGTATCAAATACCAAGCAAATTGGCTTTGTAGTTGAGGTTGCTTAGCTATGAGCTTGCATTAGGGAGATAGTGGGTTTAAACCCCACTGTCGGCAGCCCTGAAAATGGATTTCCATGGTTTTCTGTTTTTTCACATCATGCAAATGCTGGAGCTGTAGCTTCCATCATAACACTGTCCTATCGCATTGTAGTCAAGACCTGAGTACGAGTGATGTAAAGAACAAAATATCAAGCATTGGCCTAAGATGCTTTTATTTATTCAAAGCGTGATCTGCCACAGCATTCCATACTTGGTGGGTGGACATGAGAATCCCATAGTATGGATAATGTCTCGACAAAAGTTATATCAGTATGATATAGTATATTTAGGCTCTATATTCCAGGTATGTGATGTTCCCGAGGTGACAGATATTGTCAAACTACTTACATCAACTGGCTTCAAACTGCGACATGAGGATTCTATAGCTGCCTTGGACCAGCAACCTGCTGCAGTGGAAACTCGGGAGTTCAGTTGCCGAGTGGTTGTTTCTTGTGCCCATTCTGGCTTGCATGCTGTACTGGAGTCTGGAGGTACAGCTTGTCGTTGCCCACCGGTGGACAAATCTGATGGTCACTTTTGGGAAGTCAGAAGTTCAGTACCTACAAGTAGTAAGGTAAATTTCCTTATTCTTTCAAGTTCTGATATTGTACAATAAGAGTGAGAACTGCTATATCATATTTTTATAAGGATATTTGACATATTTATATATTGTGGGTAGGGGAATAGAGTACCCCTTCATATCCCCTACCTAAATAAGACAGCAGCAGCATAGCAAATAGATTGAAAATGAAATGAAAACCTACAACCTGTTTTCCAGTCATTGGCCGGGTCAGGGATGTGATGAATGAATCATATATATGCTGTTAGTACGATGGGGTCGCCACTCCCAAAGTGATTTATTAATGACTGATAGATGCTATGAAATGAGAATGGAGAGTGTTGCTGGAATTGAAAGATGACAGGGAAAACCAGAGCACCCGGAGAAAAACCTGTCCCGCCTCTTTGTCCAGCACAAATCTCACATGGAGTGACCGGGATTTGAACCACGGTATCCAGCGGTGAGAGGCCGACGCGCTGCCGCCTGAGTCACGGAGGCTCTCTAGCAAATAGATTACAGTAGAAAAATACAAATTTAATTCCCCAGAATCATTCCCTTAATATAAATACTGTACCGTTCCAAGGCATCAGTACATGAACCAGTTACCATTGTTCACAAATATGACATTAGAATGGAGCACCATCGGTGAGCCTCGAACTCAGCCCGGTTTGTCGAAGCCTCACCCTCCCCTACTAGAATAATTCGCTAGCCGAGTCGATATCGCATTTTCGGGTCTGTGGAATGTCCGATGGGGCCATAAGTTCTTTAGTAATAGTCTCAGTAGTAGGGGGGAAAAGTTAATTATGAGAGTAATACCATTTCATTACTAATGAGAAGAGAGACAATATCTTGTATAACAAATTTTTACTTATACTAGTGAAACACATTATTTACATGGATATGCCATACAAACACCTTGCATACAGTAATTTGGGTGATCTTGACGTTTAAATGTTCGGTAGTCTTTTCCTACACTTCATTATAGTTTAAATATTCAAACTTAAGAAGGCGTTCCCTCTTGGGTTATTTACACTATCTCAGATTTAGAGGGGTGCTTCCTCTCGAATTATTTCACTCTACACTTAAATCACACACATATTTAATCAGTATGGACACACCCCGCTGTAAATCTGTTTACCTGCCAAGAATTAATATATTCAATCTGCATCAAATTATGATATAAGTTTGCTAGAATCAGATGAACTGAAATAGGCAATTTACACTCCCAATCCTTTGAAAGTAGCGTTACAACACTTCCTTGAGTTAAACGTTGCCAAATATGCAATATAATAAACACGCTCATTTCATTAGAATTTTTATCAATACCTATATCAGGACATTATTTACACAACGTTGCTACCTATGGACAAGCACTTAGCGACTTCAATACCACACATCATAAATAAATAAATAAATGGACAAGAATATATACATTTCACACACACACAATGAGTCACAGATGGTACAAGCCACCCGCTGTTGGTAGCAGTGAACATAAACTTTCACTGTCTCCTGGAACGAACTCAAGATCTTCTGAGACGGGGTATATCTAATCTGGAATTCCCTGTACGCTATAAGTAATTAAGAAAAGAAATTGGAGGGATCCTTCCTTTAATGCTCATTTGGGATCTCTGTGACGTTGGCTCTATTTAAATTAACACACGTAATCTCTGTGCCGAAAGGAAAGAAACTCGCCACTTGTATCTGTTCTATTTCATTGAAGAAAACGCCTTCACTCCCCCGTTTAAAGGGGCTCATAAAACTCCAGCTGTTAGCTTCCCGTGACACACTTTCAAGGGGCGGCCTGCCAAGCACTTCCCAGACAGTTATTTCACGGCAAATAATCTATTCACTTCTTTCAATACTGCCCACAATGGCATCACAACAAATCTCGGCCCTATATCCGGTTGTACTCAACATATTCACATCGCGATATGCACCTCGCGTATCTTAATGACAGATTCCAAGGGAACTTCACATTTTCATTTCACACTATATATTATGGGTACAGCCTGTTCAGCTATTTCATTTCCTTTCGGTACATTGACCACGATGCAGATTTAATGATGATCTCCTGCCACCAGGGTCCAAATTAACTTGCGCATTCGTGAACTAATTAATTAACGATGTAAGATACCCACTGTCTCGATGCCTTGTTCCAGGTGCCTTAGTTACTAATTAGGAGGGATATCTACCAGGTGAAGCGCACCAAAAAAAATGAATTACTGAAAAATCTTGATGACTCGTATATGCTATGGAAAGATAACTGGAGTCATTTTTACAGAATATTTAAGCTCCCTCTACTTGACAGCACTTCACACTTAATTAAGCCAAGGTCCTTATAATTACGTCATGCATTATCGAACCCTTATACAAGGATGGAAGTAAAATATGGTCGTTCCAAAACCATGATGAAAGTATTCTATAAAAAACCCAAATAAAAATGAAATTATTATTATTATCCCTCTGAAATGGCGTGCTTGCAGTCTATGTTACATCTAAGTGGAAAATCTACATATTTACAATGGGACACGACCTTCAAAGATATAAATACTTGGAAATGTACTCAGCCTTCTGGATACCACGTTCACAGCTTTGCAGGGAGGCAACCATGGTTTACTTGACTTCCATCACGTCATCAGCGATGCGAAGACCCATGATGACTTCCTGGCAGGTCACACACATGACAGCGACGCTCCAGACGTTCTCGGCTACCAGGCGAAATTCCGGCACACAGCTAGATGTCTCGTTCACTCTGGTACACAGGCAAAACTCTGGCATTCAGCTGGATGTCGACGTTCTCACAGACATGTAAATGAGGGGAAGTTATCTCATGTGAATGCGTTAGTTTATTACACATCACAATTTGAATATATGGTTGGATATACTCATTAGCACGA